>NW_027269262.1:27984062-28613750 GCF_023055355.1 Agelaius tricolor
CTTTTCTAATTAGCTGGTTTTTTTTAATTTTTTTCCTTCTTGCTGTGCAATCTGGAAAGCAAAAGCATGGTTTATATGGATGCTGTTCAGAAATTCAGCCCTTTAGCTACTCTTTTTTTTGGTTGATATATTTCATCTCTTAGACTGCAGACTTGCCAGCTAATATTTAAATTAAGCTTGATAAGCAATTTTCATGTAGTGTCATTTTTACAGAGTATCCCAAATCCCTCTTACTCTAATGAGGGTCTCTGCTGACCTCTGTCACTTGAGATTTACAATATCAATGAAGTTGGAAACTAAAGGTGTGCTACCATATTAATATTTCTGAGTTTCTATTCTAAAAGACAATACAATTTAATTGTGTTTACAAGACATTCACTTAGATGATAATTCTACAGAAGACTGACTTTTCAGATGGACCTTCAATGAGCTTTTTTGATTTGTATAGGGTAAATTATATGTAAGCAAGATCCCTTTGAGGCCCTTCAATAAAAGTATAAATTAATTTTAAAAATACTTCTGAAGTGATGATGGAACTCATTCTTTAAGAAATATGTAAACAATATCTGTAAATTTGCATTTATTTTCATACAAATTAGAACTATATCTCACTCAAAGCTCATTGAAATCAAAATAAATCATTCTATCTACTTTAACTGTAACCTTAATTTTTTTTCCATACAACTGGTATTAGTACAATGTAAAATAAATGTAAGAATAAGGGAGATCCAGGAACATCTTTTCAAGAAGTTCTTTCACTTGCTGTGGTCTCATCGTTGCCAAAATGGGATAAAAATATTCTGTGGTTATACTTTTCATGAAATCTGGGCAAAAAATACTGTGTAACGATTGCATGAAGTTCACCTTGGTACAAAGTTATTGCATTTTTCATATGGTGTGCTTTTTTTACAGAAAGTGAGTGCATGGAAGAAGGACCCATACAGCTTCAGTCATGCAGAATTTCAGTACCTAGCCTGGTTTACAAAACTGATTATGAAAAGTGCCTCTGTTTAGGGAGAGTAGAAACATGTATCTACAGGAGGACATTTGTCACCCCACTGAGAGAACCATATACTACACATCTCAGATTAATTGTAACACTTGAGGTAAATGTTTACAACTAATTTATTCAAGATGTGTTTTCCTTAGAGACACACAAGAGAAACTTCCTTGTTTAATAAATGGCTCATGGTGTATGTTTCAGAAGTCTGCTTTGGGGTAAGGCAACTCATAGCATGTATTTTGTTGACTAGATGGGTGATCATCAACTATGGAAAGAGTTCAGGGTGAATAGGTGAGACACAGACAGTAACCTAAGTCACAGGAATCTTACCTCTCACTTAAATACCTCAATGTAGGAAAGATCTAGCTTTTTTTAATTGATTCATATTGATAAATCAGCTCAACTATAAAAAACACCACAATCTTATATTGTTTAAGATGTGCAGCCTTGAAAATCAATATGCTTATCATTTGGTGCTGGGTGAGTCAGCTGTATTTTTTTCCATCTGGTAGTTCTGCTGGTTTTATTTTAAAGATGAGCAATGACAGCAAAGACTTTGGCACATATTCAATTCTATGTGCAAATAAAGACAAGAAACGCAATCTATTATCCTACCTTTTCGCAGGCTTTTACTAATTTATTCAGAATTACTCAAGACCTAAATTTATTCAGAATTACTCAAGCCCCTACCAATGATTCTACCACCAAATAATGTACAGCTAGGGTGATTGAGAGATATGGAAGAAAAAGAGAAACAGAAGATGTACTAGAAAGCACCTACTTGGTTTAGACACAAAAAGTTATAAAAACTGAAAATCTTGAGAAATCAAGCACAATTTCATTTCAGGTTAATATCATCAGTGTATATCTGCTGAAAAATTCAACCCAGTGTTATAAAAAAAGACCTGCTACTACCCTGTTATGTAGTAGCTGTGGCTTCTGAAAGTCCAGAAATTAATGTTTCATTATTTTATTTTTCTCAGACATTTCAAATAGCAAATATAGTGTATAGAACTCATTTTTTCCCATCCATTTTATTTTATTCCAGTTAAAAGTGAATAGATTTTCAGCCAGTGTTCACTGTCAGACTACAAAAAATGGTTTAAAGCTTTACTGATTTATATGTGTTGAAAAATATGACAAATTATATTTTCAGAGCAAAAATATAGAGATTCCTGATGATACATCCTTGCCCTTTTATAAAAATGAATGGTTTATCATGTTCAGACATGATAGTAAATCAAGATTTTAAAAAATATTGCCTTATATCAAATTCAAAGTTACATGCTCCTAAGGCGTTAATGAACAATTTAACAGCAGAGAAGGACAGTGGAGCTGGATAAAAACATTTCATCATTTGAGCCTGACAACTTTGTGCTTTCAAGACCTAGGCAATATATGAGGAAATATATGGCCTTCCAATCTGCCTGGAAGCCCATAAAAAGGCTTGGATATCGTACTCTTCTCAGCTTCTAGAATACCATTTGTTCAGCATCATTTATTAATCATTTGATTAAACTAAAAAGAGAGAAATCACAAATTTTTAACAGCAGTGGACAACTCCAGTGCATGATCATGACTCACAAGCTGTAGCTGGCCCTGGTGACTTGGGAGCTTAGTTCTTCTTCATCCTTTAAAGGAATGAAGGACCAGCGTTTGAACTCTGTCTACATATCTAAGGGCTCTCTATGAAAACACAGGCATAATGTTTTACTAAACACTGGGATTTGTTTTGAGGGGTTTTATTTGCTCTCCAAAGATTTCTTTACCTTTTCAGTTTTATGGTTAGGATAGTATCCTACCAAGTTTCTCATGGAACCTTTCAATTTTTTCCATAAGTTACCCTAGTTTCCATTGTTTGATAATATAGCTCATTCAGTCCCAATACTCTTCTGTTATTCTAGTATTTAATACTTGAATAGATGCTTTTTCCCCTTAAAAAAACAAAAAAAAGGCAAAATTTGTGTCCCCATCATTTCCTTGCATCCATGTGCATACAAAAGACCACAACTTTCTGAAATTGACATGGGAGAGGTGTTTGATATACGCTTTCATGAACAATTAGAGGATACCAAAACTAAATAAATCCCATTCCTACTTCTTAAGTACAATAGTGACATTTTGAAAAGAATTTCAAACTGACAGTGTAGCATGAAGTAAGAAAACAATTAAGTTTCCTACTCTCAGACACATCACAGGATATTTACACATGCAGGCTGATCTGCCTTTATGACTTTAAGCATGGAATGACAGGCATGCTGCTGGCCTGCACTTTCACTCCTGACATCCCCAAAATGCCAGAGAGCTCAGATCTTGCTATTTCCCTTTTGATTTTGACAGACAAAAATCATCTGGATGGTGTATGCAGACATAGATGGGACAGAAGTTGAGAAATGCTTAATATCAGCCCAGACTTCTCTGCACAACAAACTGGTCAGCTTCTTCTACTGTCCATTCTTACCTGCATGTGTCTTCTACTGACCACAGGGTACATTTGCCCCAGCTGTCCACTCAGCTCTGACTCTTTCCACCTATAGGTACTGGAGCCTGACAAGGACATTTTATCTTCTTTTCCTGACACTACGGCATTTCCCCTGCCATTCCCATTCATTGCACTACGTATTATTAATCTAGGACAAAATTGTCACCCTCAAATATTTATGACTTGACCTCCCCCAGCTATCTCAAGGTACCCCTAAAACCTCTACATACACATCCTGAAAACACCAGTGCAGTGTCATCCTCTCCCTCCTGTTTCTGCTAACGAACAGTAACCATCTATTCCCATCAGTTATTCAAACATTCTCTTAAAATCATACATTTTAATTTCCATGACCCTCAGATACCCATCAGCTACTTCTAAAATATTATTTGGTTTGTATCCACCCACTCGGCATAATTCCTCATTCTTCCTTTGGTATTTTATTAATATGTACTGTATTTCACATTAGCATAGTACTGCTCAAGTCCAAATAAAATGGTTGAATATTAGTATTTAGCTAAATTTTATGTTCTCATATATCTTACTTGAAATTTTGCAAAGATTAAAGTTTTAGTCTACAGAAATAAGCTGTGCCATTTCCCAATACCTGACTACAAGAGATCTCCTTCACTGACTCAAGTTCTTGGAGGTCTTCTCAAAAGTTGTGTGTACTCAGTCTAGGGAAAGATGGGGGCAGGGAAACGGACAGAAATTCAGTCAACTACGGCTGGTAGAATTGGGCTGAGTTAAAAGTAGATGGTGGGACTGTTCAGTTTGAGGAAGGGAAGGTGTACTCCAATTGGTACATGACATCCAATTCTCAGAAAGCTGATACTCTTCTTATTGTCAAGGTTGAGTAAGTTTAATATGCAGCTAATAAAACCAGATTATTTATAATTTAAATAGACTATCTAGAGCTCAGTTTTCCTAAACAATCCACATACATTGCAACAATGAGTGCACAAAACAATTCCCACTAGAATGATATACGGCCTATACGAGAAATTAAAACTTAATATGTCCTGACATTTTGTACAATAAAAGAGCAGACAGAACTCTCAAACTTCACTCTATTTGGTGACTACAGTTCAAGTAGATGTATTTTTATTTTTGACTAGGGCATTCGATTTAGGTTTTGCAGCTGTAAAGAGGAGAGGGGGAATAGTGTGACTCTTCCAAAATTGTGCTGGATTTCACCTATGTAAAATAAAGTGGTTTCACCAACTAGGGACAGCATCCAAACTTCCTTTGGTCTATGTAATCTCACAGTACTGTATTTCTATTACATCTACAGTTAGCATTTACCTACTCTCATAAATCTGGAGTAATTCTATTACTTACTTAAATTCTGATAGCAGTATAATTGCAGAATTTCAGCTGCTTCCTTTATAACAGAATAAACCAGAGAGTCTCTGATTTGATTTTATTTCACCCCACCTAAATGTTATTATTTCCTTAAATCTAGGATTTAAGGTACTTTTTTTGAGGTATTTCATTTATAAATAAAAAAAAACATATTTATGTTTTTATATTTTAGCAAACCACAAACTATAGAAGAGATAAATTTCCTTAAAAGCACTGAGCAGGAGGAAACTGATTTCATTGGTCAGGGAAATTAAATTACTAAATCTTCTCAGCATTGTGCTTTTCTTGGAGGATTTAGAAGGTCAAACGAGGTTGTGTTTTGGTTTTTTTTGTTGGTTGTTTGGGTTTTTTGGGATTTTTTTGGGTTTTTTTTTGGTTTTTTAGCGTGGTTATATGGACAACCTGCTGAATAGTGATGTAATTTAATCTTAATTTTGTCAGATCTCAAACTGTTTGTGTTAGAGAAGATTCCACCATTACTGAAAGAAGGACCACTATGTTGTTTACTGAGTTTTGGCACATTTCTGTTTCTTTCACAAGACATCCCTGCAATGGGCAGCTGCCCCAGAGACTGGAAGTTCATTTCAGAAGCAAGTTGAAACAGCAAAATTGATAGACAGCTCTTTTACCTGAAATGCTGTCTTTGGTATGAAAAGGAGAGCAGGCTACAAATTAAAGTGTTGCAGCCTCCTTGGCTTGACGGCAGTGCTAGTAATTTTCAGATATTCTCTGTGTGTGCATGTCTATGTGTGAGACAGAGACAGGGGGAGACAGACAGACAAGGAGAGTGACTGGAAGCTTCTTGATTAAAGAAAACCCCTATAGTATTATGCTCACAGCAGGCAAGCAATGAGAAAAAATAGCAGAAATTCAATCTATCTTACAAAATGCCAATTATTTTAAAGTACTGATTTTCTACAATGTGGTAATAGGCTGGCATTAGCAGGTTCAGCAGTCATTTCCAAAAGTGACAATGCCAAAATATATATAAAGAGATTTCTTTGCCCTTGTCTCAGTGTCTGTATGGTGGTAGAGCAGCTCACAGCTGCACATAAGCCAAGTAACCTCCAAGTAAATTTTTAGCCTTTCATCCCAAAATTACCTTATTCAGCAAAACAACCTCTCTCAGGCCCTGGAACATGAGAGTTAAAGCCCCATCAGTCTCCTTTAGCAATTTTCATGGGTATGCTATCCTATCAGCTTATCAGCACACAAGCAAATCTTATATTTTCCTCTCTTAGACAATTCTTAATGTTTGAGCATGCCACTTCCCAATACTCTCAAAGTGTGAGAAAAAAGGAGAGAAATAACAAATTTAAGACTAGTAATTTAGCAATACAAGAAAATCTGCTTACACTTGTATAATTTACTTTAACTAATGCACTTTCATGGTTTTGCTATGGGCTTTGAGAAATTTCTCTCCAACTCATCATCTTCTGAAAATCTTAAACCTAAACAAATTACTTTTTTTTTCCCAAGAAGTAAAAGTTCATACTTGCATTGGAGTAAGATTAATCCTGATGTCAGTAAAATAAGTAACAATACATTTAATAGGCAAAATCCTAAAAGTCAAGAACTTGTCTACATTGAAGAAACATTTAAATGCGATACTAAAATAGTAAATCTTTCCTACAGTTTCTACTCACAACTTATTCTCTCCTTCCCTACCTTCTCCTGAACCTTCTAACATGCACTACAAACCTGTGTACCATATTTTATAACATTTTTCTGGTAGTCACTCTCTGAGAAATTATGACATGACTACTGTCTTCAGTCTTTTTTTTTACTGATTTCAGTCCATTGAAAATAGGAAATCAGAATTTGGATGATAATTTAAGGAAAGCTTTTTAAGTACTATCCTTGCACTGGTAAAATGGTGTACTTCAAATAATTTCTAGAAATGTTGGTATTTTTCTTTAGTTGTATTTTAGTTTGACATATGTAACATGTCATACAACAGCAAAAAAGTTACAGTACTAAAACACAAGTACTGGTTTGTTGCTGTGAAAAAATATATTATGTGTAAAACAAGAACCTATGCACTCTGTCAGTTGCACCAAAACAGACTTGTTTCACAGGTCAATTATGCCTAAGCAATTATTTAAGAAGCTTTTTTTTGTCTTGGCTGTTAATTAACACCACCCAGCTGAGATGTCAAAACTGAGTGAATGAAAACTCCCTGTCATTTACATCTAGTTTAGATTAAAAAGACTTCCTAAAATCACTGTTGGAAGCAGTTTGAAACTCTTGATTAAGGTTAATCTCATAGACTTCACAGTAAAAAAGTAAAAAAAGTTTAAAAGTGCTTACATAGGATAAATGGCCATTGCTAATTAGGTAAGAAAAATAAGTCAGGTCTTTTGTAACTTCAGTAGGCTTCTATATCCTAAAATATACCATCACAACAACCCTACTCCCACCCTGACACATGTGCTACTTGAAGACTCATTGGTCTTGACAAGCAGAGTCAGTTCTTGGTTCTAATAAACATACACTAACATAAGACCCAGAGAAGGATCCCCAGGTGAAGACTTTGTTCCACATCTGCATATCAGTGTAAACAGATTTTAAAATATTCCATACAAGAAATTTGCAATGAGACAGTTGCTTTGGAAAATTTCAGCAGTGTTACATAGTTCCTGCAGCTCATGGTTAATGCTGGTTGTTAACTCTTTCAGTTGAAATAAAAAATGCATGTAAAAAGCCACAGAAAACAGCAAAGTTCTGTGATTCAATTTTAAATAAAGTGAAATGAGACCTAAGTTCAGCTCTGAGATCAAATAACAGCTTCCAAAGCTTTTATTAGTATTTTCTAACACTAATAAACTAAAGGGAACAAATTTCCTGAAGGAATACAGCAAAAATGACAACCCAAAGAGTGGGATCATTCACAAGAATTATCCAGCTTCATAATCACAGCAGGAATTGCCTATCTTGTGCCAAATCTCAGAGGTTCTCATTTCTACTGTGTCCATTCTGTACTGAAATTTCTAATGAAAGAGATCCAGGACTGAAAATGGGGAATAAGTTGAGCAGCTTTTTGATGCAATATAGCAGCAAAACTGAATCAACACAGAATACATTTCTTAGATTTCCAAATACAAGAACCTACTGGGTTCAGTTGCTATGTAGTGCTAAATGGAGTGCTAACTGAAGAATTTGCAGCTAGTCCCTTATGGAGCTAAGTGTGAAGAATTGCATGCCTGAATCACAGCAAGTCTACACCTGATGTAATTAGTTCTGCACCCCATTAGTGTGGCCCTCAAATGAATGTGAGTGCACAGACTGTACAAAATCTGTTATTGAGAAAGAACCTTTTTCCGGCATGGTGATGCTCTACAGAGACATCCACTTGATGGCTCAGTGTCAGCTCAAGGTCTTAAAATGTGGCATGAGATGATATGCTAGGATACTTGTCACAGAAGAAAGAAAGAAAGAAAGAAAGAAAGAAAGAAAGAAAGAAAGAAAGAAAGAAAGAAAGAAAGAAAGACATATTTTCAGAAGTAAAAATGAAAATTACTGGTTCCATTTGTTTACAGAAAGGGATCCGACAGTAACAAAAACCTTCAAGGCAAAATTAAGTATACAGTGTAAATGGAAAAGAGGTTACTTTTTCTAGGCTTTTTTCATTTTAGGTGATTTCACAACAGTGCAGTTCTATTGATTTTACCACTCTCTAAAGGAATAATCAAGTTTTTCAGCAGATAGAGGGTCCTGAACAAATCTCTCATAGCTGATTAATGCTGAAATTTGGTGAGTTTTATTCTATAATTACCTCCTGGCAACCCTTCTGGACCTTTAGAATATTGGCTAGGTTCTATTTCTACCTAAGATCTTTCATAATTATACTTTTCTAAGGAAAATACACAGAGAAATAAAGATGACAAGGGAGAAAAAGAATGCCGCTTTGAGACATTTCTCAAAATAATAGTTCAGTATCTGCGTAAATGAGAAACCAGTTGAAGGCAAGATCTGTGGAAGAAAGGTGCTCAAAGACAAAGCAGAAAAGATGTCTTGCTGGAAAAAAAATCATAACTTATCTCTAATTTGCTCCAGGATTGTAGGGGAAACATAACAGGAAGACTATTTTTTCCCCTATGGCAAACAGTGAAAATACACTAGAAATAAGGTCTCACGAGAAGAGTTCTTTGAAGGAAAAGTCAAGAACATTTTGAGGTCAAATAGTATTTCTCTAACATTTCATAGAGGCCAACTTCCCCATGTAGACAAGCATATAATTACAGCTGGCACCAATCAGCAAACAATAGTACACTGGGTTTTTTGTTCTTTTGTCATGCGGAACAGAGGCTTCATATTACAAAATAGGCTAGCTTTAAGCAATGAGCAGCTCCAAATTCATAGCAAACAAATCATGCATTTCAAAAAAGTTTTACCTTCCCAGGATCAAGCAAAGGACTAAAAACTGTGAATCACAACAAAACCAATTTTTTATCTTAGCTTTCTAACACCCTCATGGTAAAAGAATAGAACAGACAACACTCTTTCACAGACAGAGAAGGGAAGAATAAAGCTGGCCAACTTCAAAACAGGACTTTGGAGGAATTTCAGCAAAGTATCCTATAGTGAAACTGTGAAAAGCCTTCTACAAGCATGTGATGTCCCCTGGCACGTTTTGTCTCAGTTACTGCCCTCCTTCTTTCTGAACATATTACTCACAAGCTGCATCGAGATCTATCTGAACATATCTGAAGGGCTCAGCTCTGTAGTACTCTTTGTTGCCTCCCTCGCTAAACTCCACAGCAAAGGAGCTCAATGAAGTACCTTCACTGGAGGAAGTAATCTTTTCACCAGACAGTTGGACCATGTACAAGAACATGGGATATGACATAAAATCTGTTTGGGGTTTTTTTGGTTTGTTTTTGTTTTTTTACCCCAACATGACTGCCTGCCTAGCTGATGAGGTAGATTATCTGGAGAAGAGGAAAGAGCAGGTTTGCAAAGCAAAGGATTAATGACATACCCAGAGATCTGCATGAAAAAGGTTGTGAAGAGTGTGTCAAAAACCAGACAGTTTGAGAAAAGGAAAGCCAAAATCTGAGAATAGATAGAAAGAGAAAACATCCCAGGCACTCCACTCTCCATAGACTTGCTAGTCAGAAGGGGTGGGCCAGAGAGGAAGAGTAATTAGAGATAAGACATGGCAGCTAGTTTTATTGCTACAAGTCAAAAAAGCTTAATTAGTCCTGCACTCAGACAGGATTAATTAAATGTCCTAAGCATCTCAACTCCACTATTTATTTCTGTATGGAACATCAGGCCTAGAAATTTGTTAATTTGGGAAGCATGCGATCAGTCAGGGGAATAAACCAAGTCTTGCGGATCCCTAGATTAACATGAAAGCACTGACACATCATCTTGAAGTCCAACTCTTCTCACCCCACTGAACATGCCTTTTTTTTTTCCATTTTAATCTTCTATGCTACCAAATGGGGCAAACACTAAAACTATCCTGTTTCTGTCAGTTAGGAGCAAAACTGTAAGACTGAAAAATGAAATAAACCACAGAAAACCCGTTCAAAGCTCCATACATCACCAGATAATACTACAACAACTCCATGTAAGCACAAGATTATAAAAGTTCATGCCATCAGCATCATCAGGTTCCTATAGCAATACTCATGATGCACCATCTGACTTCTGGTTCAAAAATACGGCTGCCTTGTTCCTTCTCACTATGCAACATTATGCAACAGCCTCTTCTCTGCTCATACTTCACCTTTATCAGCAAGTCATTTCATCTGAGCTATTTAATGAAATTATTTTATTGGTGGTGCTCTGACATGCCAGACTGTCAAGTGCATTGCTGCAATAAGGTCCCCTAATGAACACCATGATCTCGTTAACATGACATACTGTGCCCAAAACAGAGCCTAGTGCTAGTGCCTTAAATTCCCTGGAAGCTTTAATTGTAGAAGACCCAAGTCCAAGAATTTGTTCCACTCAGTTAGCATTACAGAAGGCACTATTCTTTCACTGCCTGAAGCACACTACTGCAATGAGATGAATTAGTGTTTAGCTGGTTCATTTACCCAATCAAATATTTTGACTGTAGAAGGTACTGTCAACACATCAATTACATTAAAGACTATTTGGAGTCTTGATTATTGCCAAGTACCAGACAATACTTCCTTTTAAATTTCACACAGTTTTCAGTGTGAAAAATGTGTCAGCGTCATACCTGTGACCTTGGTACCAATAACAGCCACTGCAAAAACCTGGTTATGTTCAGCAAATTATTTTCCCTTTACTAAACAGTCTTTGGCAAACTGACCACAGAGGCCACTTTTCCTTCAGCCAGATATTTCCCTGGCTGTTAAGGACCTGTTACTGTCTGGCATTATGTTATCTCCCTATGTAGGAGTAATTTCAGTACACAGGAGGGTAGGCATAGAGCTGTGCTTCATCATCTTGTGTTCAGACATAAAGTTTGTCCCATACACTTTGATTTCAAGTCTTCCTTACACCCTGAAGATTAAGCATGTGATATTTTTGGTTAGTGAAAAATGTGCCACCAAGGCGTGGTTTTTTCCACCCGCCGTGAAGATTCACTGATCTCTTTTTAATTTCTCTTTTAAAGTACAGAGGAGATCAGGGGCAGCAAATTTGCCTCATTTGTGTTTCCCAGTCCAAGACATGTGTACATACAGCATCACAATGAAGCTCAAATTTTCCTTCATTATTCCTGTTGTGGTCCTTACAACCTCTTTAATATAAAATTTAAACTTGGTTTGACAGAAATTATCCTGGTTCAGTCTGATGAAATGCTCATTTCTGATGCCCCAGCTTTCTAATTTTCCATATTTTTTTTTGTTTGGGTTTTTTGTTGACTTTTTCTTTTTTATTATTGTTGCTTGTTTGTGTGTTGAGGGTTTTGGGGTGGGGGGGCTAGGCTTGTCAAGGAGAGAAGCTTCATTTTAATATTTCTTAACGTGAACATTTAATCTAGTTTTTTAGAATGCTTTAAAATTAAATTTACAGTTATTTTTCATTAAACATGCAAAATGACAAACTCCATTTTTGGATCATATAAAACAATGTGTCTGTTCATCTGAAGTAATTTGACCTTTAATGATTTGACCTTTGTTTTTGTGCTGCCAATGAAAAACAATAATTCATACTTAATTAATATAATTTCATTATAACAACCTCTCTAAAATGACCTATTCTAGTCATTCTTAACCCAATTTCTTCCAGACTTGGGTAAACTGAAAAGCATATTCAAATTTCCTCAACATTTCACATATTATACAAAGGGTCGTGTGCAAGTTTATACCCTATATGAACTGCATATATGGGATAAAATTTATTTTTATGTACAGCTTCACTCACTTGTGTTTGATGTAAAATCCTCTTCCTGTTTTAAATGCACATGTTAATTTATATGTGAGCTCCAAGACAGTCTTGCAAACCAGGTACGTTGTCACTAAACTTCAGGCTACCTTTTTTACCATTTTCCCTAATCTAACCTTATATCCTGTGTTTTGTTTTTTTCTCTAAATCAGGCAAGATCAATTAAAATCACTAATCTTATTTATGCAAAATAAAGTGGGAAAAATAATATATGTGAATGCTACAACAATTTTTTATTGATAAAACTATATATAGACCAGTGTTCCTGAGTGATACTTGATGAAAAACTTCCATGTAACAAAAAAATCAGATTTTTTTTTTTGTGGTAAATAGCATGTAGAGTGAAATGTGAATGAATATTCTTCTGAGGTTTTTTTTCTGCTTATTCCATAGGTCATCTTTCCATCTTCTCCTTCAATGTGCATTTGTGAGCGAACATAAGCTATTTACAGTCAAAAGGAGAGTGTATGCCTTTCAAGTTTCAGCAGGTTGTCATTCTTTTAACACATTACAGAACACAATGCAATTCAATAAAACCTAGTGAATCTTGACCTGGCACACTTATCTCAGCCTTACTTGTTGCTCCTGATGGGAAAAAATCCCAAACCCCTAGCTTTTGCAATCATGTTGGGGTTTGGGATTAATTTTTCTTTCCTCCTCCATCTGTTAGAGCCTCTTGGGATGGTGGTACCAGAATATGACTTCTGTTTTATTATATTGTTGTTGTTGTTGTTGTCGTTATTATTATTATTATTATGGCATTACTGCTGCTGTTGTTACTTCCAGAGCCTTTGATGGTAACAGCTATATTTCTGGGAGCTTTGAGTCAGAACAAGGTCCTGCTAATACAGTAGCATCTTTACTGAAAACATAATGGTGGGCCTACTAAATGTGGTCTCTAGTTCTTTAACTGCCTGGATTCCTCCAACAGGGCTGTTTCCTCAGTTTTCTTTCATATGACCATCCTCCTAAGACGAAGGCAACAGTACCCTACAAAGGATTTTCGAATTACTGAAGTTTAAACTCACTGTGAATTCTACCTTTTAAACTCTTCCACCCATGCCCTCAGAACCTTATGGAGCCATTTCTCTGAAAAGCTTTCTAAAATCTCTCACCTTTTTACTTAAATGCCACAGACCAAATAAATGCACTGTTTGTGCCCTTAGAGCTGTGTACTATTTTTCTCCTGGTTTTCACATGAAGGGAGACTGGAGAAAAGACAGCAAGAAAGGATTGCTTTTTTACTTTTCTTTCCTATCCCTTTTATCTGTTTGCCCATACCTCCTTTCTTTATGCACTGTGTCTTCCATCACAGTCTGACCCTGTGAAGATACCAATAATGAAGATTTTTTTTAGAAGAACTAGTATTTTATATATAGCCTCATACTGGTCAGATGAACAGCAGTTTTTTCTGTGCCCCATGAGGCAAAGTTAAAGTGAAGACTGTGGTTTTCTTTTACATCTAACAAGGGCTGTAAGACAGGAGTCACGAGCTAGTCTAACCATTTTGCTTTGAAGCCTTTTCAATGTAGAAAACTCATAACACATCAAAGTGACAGTTTCTCTCTTAAAAGAAAATGAACAACAACTGGGTTTATATCCTAAAATTTGAAATAACTGCAGAGATTCTAACCTAAAAACTCCCTTGCAGAAATGGTAGGAGATAACAGAGTTCAGTACATGAAAAACATGAAACCCAGTAATTCTGAACTGCTACAGATATTTTAGCCAGAAGTTCTCTGGCAGTCACTTACAAGTGTGCCAGTGAGTGTGGAATCAATGTCTCAGGTAAAAGAAATTAAAAAACAACACAACAAGCTGGCAGGAATACAAGGTGTACAGTGATGTTGGCTAACTTATAAACCTGGTTTGGTACAATAAGTTCTGGGGACTGTGAACTCCGACTCTCATGGCAAGTGCACGCACTCACATGTTGCTGGCTTTCTCACCACTCTGAAGCCTCTTAGCAAATTTCAACCAAAACAGATAAGAACATGAGCTTCCAAAGATATGAGGTTCCCTCAAGTTTGGCAAAAGAATGCAAGAAAACTCCTGACTGGAGGAGAAGCTGAAGGCCATCCTTCTGAGGCACTATGGAAAGACATTACAAGAATGCCTCAAGAGCAGTAACATCTCTGTCAGTGCTCTCCCTCTCAGTATGGGGTGTCAGAAAACCTAGCCATATGAGGCTGAGAGATCAGCAGCAACCAGCCTTCATTAGCTTTGGGGCTAAAACTACTTCCTTTATTTGTTATGCCAGCAAGTATGAGCATCTTTAAATACCACTGGAGTGTAGGTACTCTGTGCGCTAAGGGCTATACAAACATACCAAAAATTGCTTATTCCTGCCCTAGAGAGGTTGCCATTTCCCTCACTGAGATCAGAGAAAAACAATAAAGTTTTAAAATCAACCCGCGTGCCCTTGGAAGATACCCAGGTGCACCTTTCAGAAAGATGTTGCACTAGACATTAGGGTGAGAGTACTGCTCAGACCCCCAGAGCCAGCCCAGAGGTGCATACTGAGCACGAGGCTGCTTTAATCCCCTCCTGGCTGCGCGCAGAAACAGCAAATGCAGTGGAGCCAGCTGAAGTCTGATAAGCTTAGCAGCTGATATGCTGCCTGCACCTTATCAAAGAGTAGTTTTGATAACTCTAAGTCACCAGAATCAAGGGAGAGGGTATCAGTAACAGTCATATAAAGATAATTTCTTGCCCTTTCATTCCCTAAGTAAAAGCCAAGACACTCAAAGAGATCCTAATGAAAATATACACTGTAGTTATGCAATTATTTTGGAGTTTTTTCTAATTGAAGTTTTTTCAAACTTTATTAACTATTAAATGTAGTCTATAAAAGGGAAATAAAAAGCACAATCACACACTGTAGATTGCATTGGAAGTCACAGATCACAGCAATACCTAGGGTTTTATGTACACAAAGTATTTGTTTCTCTTTTATTAGACAAATCACACAGGGACAGAGGAGTTTGCATTTTCTATTTGCTTGTTTCAGAGTTTACACTTTTTTGCCCCCTTATTTATGCAGTGTAAAAAACATTCATAGCTTTTATTTATATAAATGTTTTCTATTAAAATGGCGTGCATATAGGGAGAGGAAAAATAAACTTAGTCCTACATTCTGACTTTATGTCAACATAAAGAGGTGTGCTTCTGTATCTAAATAATCTAATGTGAATTAAGGTAATTTTTAATATGTGAATTTGTTAATAATACACAATTCTTTTATTTAACAGGATTAAGTACTCCATGTAAAGTGGTAAAAGCTTCTTAAGACCATGTCTATGCAGCATTCAGAGTAGCTGTATGTTAGAGGAACTTGCACTAGCAAGAAATCATTCTGCTTAGGGATGATTGGTTAAATTATTAATACATACATATAGCCATGATTAAATTAAACATACTGAGAGGAATGAGAGTATATGGAACTTTCTTCAACTGCCTTTGATAGTCCAGAACGTGACCTTCAGTTAAGCATGATGATATGTCAGTACATCTGGATTCACAGCTGCAATATAAAGAAAATAATGCAAAATAGTAGGAGTGTCTCCTGACCCAATTGGTTCTTATCTCTCTAATAGAAATACCCAGGTATGTGTTACATTAGGAATTAAATGATTACTGATCTACAACATTTACTATGCTTTGAAGCAAGCTAATTAGCTCAAGACATAATAACCTGTACTAGAAAGTTAAATTGTTGCCTATATGCTTTAGAATTATTGGCATTTTATTCATATTCATCCCCAAAAATTAGGGCAGGAAAATGCTGCTTTCAATCAAGCCAATTCACCATAATTATTTCCTGATTGACAAGATGCCTGATTACAATTTATACTCTATCTTGCTAATTTATGAAAGATCTTTTAAAACTGAGTTTTTTGCCTTCCAGTGCACTAGAAGGTGATGCTAACCCTACTTCAGAGGTTTCTTCTGCCAGTGAAGTCCTAATTAGTTTTGGAATCTTCTTATGTTATTTGACAGTCCATGCTTTTCATTGGTTGGCTGGATGTTTTTTTCATGGTGCCTCATGGTATACTTTTTTGGTTTTTATCTACAAAATCTTTTTTTTTTTGGCTCAGCATGCAGTCAATAGAACACAAAAATATCAGAAAATTGGATCATTAGTAAAAAAGTAAGAGTACTTTCTTTTATCACAAAAAAGTACTATTTTCTTAACACATTTTTTTCTAGAATCTATGAATTAATTACATTTGAAGATAAGGCAAAAGTTCTTGATCTATTCAATTCCAGTCTTTTTGATTCAAATGCCAAAAATTATTGTTAAGATATTATTTATAACATCTTTCATAATAAGGAAAGAGCATCCACACAGTAATACTAAGGAAACAGTAACAAAGTAGGAGAAAATAGCTGAAATAAGAAAACTAACCCTCCACCTCTTTTTTCTGAGTATCTTTTTATGTCTTCTGTGTTCATTTGATATGGAGAAATATTTGTGCATACACTCCCAGTCACTTCTGTGAGACCATGATTTTAACATTAGGCTCCAGGCCAGAGAAGCATTCAAGAGTTTTGAGTTTCACCAAAATCAGTGTTGGATTACTCACAGACCTAAAGATTTGTGTTTAAGCTTCTACCTGAATCAACTACAGTGTTCATACCCACCTAGAGGCAGTAAATAGGTATTGAGAAAGCAGGTAAAAATGTCAACCATTAGAGCAGTACTGCTCTCTTATTGTTCAGATCATACTGTAGAAGGCTTTAACCTTAGTAAATTAAGCCATCTGAGACTAAATTTTCCATACCCAAATACCTGCCTTAATTCCCTCTCCTATCACAGCACACTTACATAATGACTATAACTCAAGATGAAACACAGCAAAGTGCTGATTTCTCCCGCTATCTCATTGCCTTGATTTCCATGCAAAGAAAAAGAGATAATTAAAAGGAAAAAGAAGAGAACAGGCATCAATTTGAAAGAGTCCTTCAGACTCCAGCTTACCTGGGAAACACCATGGCACATTGCAAAAAATCCAGGTGAAATCATATTTATCTTGTTCTATCCAGCTCTAGAATGACTTAGTTTGCTGAGTGGTCACTTCACACCCTGCAAGCGAGACTTCACTTTAGTACGGGCACTTACTCTCCTCTCAAAGAGGCACATGATCCTACAAAAATACTTTCTAGCTACCAACAGCTGAAAATTTTTATTTCCACATGCACAGTGAAGCATTTTGACTCTGTAATGGGACATTCAGAGCTCTAAAGCAAGCCTAGCTAAGTCATTCAGAGCTGTAAACCAAGCCTATCTAGATCTTCTTCTTGTAGGTCTTTTCTCACAGATAACCCAAACATCTGGATTTTATTAAAATAAGTGTAATTCTAGTGCATTTCTATTTTAAATACAGAGACTTCAAAGCAACATGATGGGATAGAATATGGGCAAGTGAGGCAGATTTAGAATCAGTTCTCCCTGGGGCCAGTACGTCCTTGCAGTTGAGTACTTGCTGCTAAGCTTTGCTTCAGTAAAATCTGTAGTTTCCTGAAGAGCAAACAACAATATTCATTTCCTGGGGAGCAGCCAAGACTGTTGTAGGCAGAAAAGCTCCCCTGGTACCACAAGAGTAGCAGGTAAAAAAGGTACAGAGGTGAGTGTCCACACAGAAGAAGGAGCAGAGGGACAGACAACAGAAGATGATGGACAGGGAGCTCCCTAGAAGCCAGAGGATGCAATCTCCTTGCCACCTGGCATTTTGACACAATGTGGTCACACTTCTCTTGAGATTATATAACACAACAGTGAAAATACAAAGAAAAACAAATACTACCCATCACAGGCTTCCTGGAAATGTGATAACAGTATGTAATGGCCATGGTGGTTAACAGGGTTGGGACAATTCTCCCCCTAATAAATCTTTGGCAATAGGGGCTGAATATAGCATAGGCTCAGCACAAGAAAATGAGATACTGTCTACCCTGGCACAATAACTGGATTAGGATACTGAGAGAAAACAACAAACAACATGAGTGGCAATTGTGCAAAAGAGAGAGGAAAAATGTTGAGATTATCATAACAGACAGGATAAGGAAAGTACAATATAAGAAAGCTATACACAGAGGAGTATTTTGTGTGGGGCTGGGGACAACTTTGCCACCACTGAGCAGCAAATTTTGGGCAGGAGTGGAAAACTATTTTACTGTTAAAAAGCATTTCCCAAAGAACAGGAAGTACTTGAGACTCACAGTATCTCCACTTCAATTTACCTTGCAAAATGTATGCTCCATCTGACGAGGTAAATAGCCTGCCTTTACAGAGGATGATGACTTATTACAGCTACCTGCATGCTCACTCTTTCAGCTTGACTGGCAGATATCAAAATGTACAGTGAATTGGAAAACTTATACTGAGTATAGTGTGGCACATTTTCAGAATTTCACTTGATTGAAAATTATATTCTGTTTCTTTTATTGAAGAGATTGGAAATCACAGAAAAAGATCAATGTAAAATTATAAATAAAGGTATGATATAGCTGCCTGACAAAATTATTGTAAAAGAAAGAAAAGGTCAGACAAAATGTGGCCTACACACAGCTTTAGCTCAATTTCCTTAACATTTTACAAATGTTCAAAAGTGGACAAATACATTATGAATTTAGAACATGTGAAAAGCAATTAGAAAAATGTAAGTGGGTAAGATATTATAGTTATATGCCATAATTGTCTTCAAAGGTAAATTTTATTTTTATAGGCAAATAGAAATATAGTAACTTTTCAGGACAGCATAAGCTTTTTGTTTGTGTATTAAAACCACCAAAGAAGAAAGTATTATCAAACAATGCAGTTTAAATGAAGTTAAGTTGAGATTTGGGCTTAGTTATAAAATTCCAAAATCAATTAAAAGGAAGCTCAAATCAGAATTCAAATCAGTGAAAACTAACATATATGCAATATTGATAATGTAGGTAGCTTAAAAATAGTTTGTAGAAATAATTCTGATTTGCCCAGAAAGTTATTGTGCCTAAGGCAAAACTCATGCTAATTTAAAACCAGGTACATTAAAATCCCCATTATCCTTTAATCTTTGTTAAAGACAAAATTTATTTCCTAGGAAAAAACATAGAAAAAATTCAAACTAACATTTTGTAAGAAAATGTCAGTGCTCATGAAATTTAGTCAAATGTTCCCAGCTAAAACCCTTCCCAAGACTCCAGAAATATCAGGGGCCTTTTTGTTACTCAGTCATGCTCATTTTTAAAACAGAAAATTGAGTCAGAAAGCTTCTTAGTTTTATGACTTACCCAAGCTTAGCAGAAATACATCTCATACAAAAGTCAAGGGCTACGTTGATGGTTACCCTTTTTTCCTTTCTTTTTTTTTCCCTGTATACATGAAGAGGTCAAGGGTTTTCCAAGGGACAAATTGAAACAGTGTAACAGCTTTCATTTTAACAGAAATATTGAGAAAAAGAGTGTGCAACTTTTATGCATAGCCTAGGCACGATGTAATTTTTAATGGCTGAACAGTTTTAAAACACATTTGCCTTTACATTATACAGTATAAGCAAAATCCTGTCCATTTCCCCTTATTCCTGCATGAAATGAAACCTAACACTTCTAAGTGATTTTATGTAAGACACAACTTACAATTTGTGTGACTGAAAACCTGAAAAGGCAACAGATTTTCCTCAAAATTGTATGTTTTCACTGTTAAAAGCCAATAATAAAAAAGCTGGGGAAGTTCAACATAAAAATACATCTCTTGTAAACTTGTGAAAATCCCTGAAAAAATAGTAAACTGCAAGAGCAAGAAAAACAAAATAACATGTGAACAACAAATCGAAATATCCTCTAAAACACCTTGACTTGCCACTTGAAGAAAAAGCCAAGATTACGTTTTTCCACATCCAAGAACTCTCCACCACATGTACAGGTACCAACCCATCCTTAGAGGTGCAGCCTTTCTGTCCTGTGCAGCATGGTATGAGCTGCACATCTCAGCAAGGGAAGTGTCCAACCTGTCTTTTGCAAGCCTGGGACTTTTCTTACAAGTTTAGAGAGCAACAATGAACTGGCATTGCCATTCAAACTCCCAAGTGCTGCAGGGCCACAGTGAACAGGAGCTGAGCAATCAGGTGAAAGATTACATCTTAAGAAGGGGCCATAAATAAGAACTCTACAGGTCTGACAGGGCTAGCACTAGAAGTGCTGATAGCCAGTGACTGTAGCAAAACTAAAAGTATAACTGAAGGAAGAGTGACAAATTTAAGATGACACAAATGGGGAGAAAGATTATATGCAATGAGGTTGCTCTCCTATCCACTTTCACTGCTCAAAGGATCAGGAAGGAAAGAGATAAAAAAAGCACTTTGTAAGAGTTATAAGATATTTTTACATGGATATATCATTCGCTGTAAGAAAAACTGGTATTGTTGTGCCCCTTCCTGTTCAGGGCTGAATTTAAATGCTTTCAAATTTCTTGCCTCATTTGAAATGCAGCAGAGATCTATAGACTTATTACTGTCCTATATCATGACATTGCAAAATATGCCAGGACTTCCTAGGGAGGCCTACCCACCTCATTGTGAGGCTGTATTTAATTTACTGCCTCTTATCAACTACAAATCTCATTTGTCACCACAGCTCTTAAGGTTCCTGCCTTCCACTGAGATTTCTCCGCTTTCCCACAGTCTGCATTTTCAAGAGATGAATCTCATTTTGTTGTCTTCCTGCCCATCTTTCTAATCTCTCCAAGACCTTTTTATTATGTTCTGTACTTAGTGTTATTTTCAATGGCTCTTGAGTTAGTATAAGTATTCAGGCATTCCATTGAAAATCAGCTGTCTTTTCCTAATAATTCAAAAAGATAATTAATCATAACTACTAATATGAGATTTTGAAAAAGTTAGACATAATTTCCAACAGCCTTTCTCTTGCCTCTACCTATTGTTACCAGTATGCAAAAACTAAAAACTCTTCATAGTTAAGTCAGGGTCATATGAAATAGAAATACCATATAATAGTAACATGCATGAAAGGGAAAAAGAAATAGTAGAGTTTTATGAAACATTAGAGGAAAAAATTTCCAGGATTTCCAGGTATGTCCTCTTTAATTAAAAAGATGCTGCTCTTGTTGAAGAAGCTAAATATGCAGTAAACCTATACTGCAACTTAAGAAGAGGGATTTAATGCAAACTAACTAACATCATATCAGAGCCATATGCATAATGTATTCATCATAATAGAATAAAAGCTTAATTCCTTCCCTTATCTCCTCCCACTCAAGGAGGAACTGCTAATTTCTATTAATGCAAAAAATATAAGGTATTACATTTGAACATAGATCCGAGCCAGGTACTATGAACCCCTTCCCACGCAAACACGGAGAAGCCCAAAGGGGTTCTGGCAAGATGCTTAGAATTCCCATTTCCCAATACCTACAGATTAAACTAAACAACCAGTGACTAAACTACTTGCCAGTGTACATTCTCCCTCACACAAGTTAAGTTAGCTATGAATATTTTATCCCAGGCCTTCTGGTATGTGCAGACTCTGTTTGGGTTGACTGCAACTGCATGTTTCCATATCATCATATAACCAGGACCACGTCTATTACACCAGATACCTTAAAGAGGGGGAGAGATATAAGACATGTTAATCCCCCTGACAAAACTACAGCTGATAAAATTTGGAGGAAATCAGTACTCAAGCTTCAATTTTCTTAGAAAACTGACAGTCACTTTCCCAAAATTGATGCTGTAACATTAGTCTACATGAGCAAAATCCATATTACATATTATTCCACTAGGGTTTTTTTCAGGTTTTGAGTTCAGTTTTTGAGTAATCACTCTTCCATTTAATGCTGTTTTGCTCTTCACAAAAGGTGTCAGTGAGGATTACCACTTGCATTTCTGCTTGTGATATCATTGAAATGTGATGATGTAAGAATTTATCCCATTTGTACAACACTTAAATGATTGTCCTAAATGCTGCCCTCTGCAGTCCATCTCTGCCAATCATAACTGATAAGATAAGTGAAAGGAGTGGTCCTAGTGATGCATGGGACTGCCTCTTCAGTGCAGTAGGAAAAAACAGCAATTATTTTGAACTAGGCAAACAAATTCCACAAAAAACCTTCACATTAAGTTCTTTTGGTTGGTCAATTTGATTTTTTTTCCTTTTTACTCAGCCATTAGCTTAGGAAAAACAAATGAACTAAACCCAAAAGCAAAATCCTCCCCAGCCCATCTGTTTTCAGCACAAGTTTTGAATATTTACACATATGCTTTGATCCTAAATGCCAGCTTTTGGCTCAAAGATAATTTTTTAAAGCCAGAGTGTAAATATTCATTCAAGAAGAGAAAGGCTGGAGAACCTTTATTCCAGCCTCCCAGCATCCCAGGCACTGTGAGGAAATGTCAAATGAAGCAGGAATTACTGCGTCAATCCCAAATTTGGTGATAAAGCAAACTGAGCTTTAGAATAGCCATGATGGTAGCACTACTGGTTTTTACCTTTCAGATTTTATTTTTTTTTTTTGCAATTGTTTTGAATAACGACAGGGGACTTCCATTTACTTCTTTCAGGGTTGTGAATACCTGTTCGAAGACAGACAGTAACTGCTCTTAATTACAATGAGAAGGGAAGAGGTAGATGGGCCAGTATTTCAGGCTTAAAGATTGAGTACAGTCTAAGGTGCACAGTGTCATCTAGAGGCCAAAACCAGCTCTTCATAAAAAGCTTTACAGTGAGGGCCTGAGGTTTTTTTCACTTCCTCTAATAGTCAACACTTTTGTCTTCTTGGCTGGTCACATAAATTATCTCTACAAATATCTTGAACTGGAGACCCACTGCAGTCATTCTGAAAGTCTGCACTCACACCTGCAGATGAGGGCAGGAATGCTTCGCTGCAAGGTACACAAAAGTGACTGGGCTGTGTGTGACCAGCCTCAGGAACTATTTTCTCCTTACATCTCCACAAATACTTTTGAGCACAGGGATCAGCCACTGTTTGTCATCATGAACCGGAAAGATGATTTAGTTTTAACAAATTTGTACCGACTGAGATGGATTCCACTACATTTTAAACTGTACATTTATGTCATCATCTCCTTTTTTCTTGGAACATCATATAAAACTGACATTCATTAAAGAGGACATAGTAAATCTGGACAGAAATACTGCATCATTATTGTTATCAAAGATGCAAGAGAAAAAAAAACCACTTTTTTTTTTTTTAAGCACTGGAATATGTTCCAACAGAGGGATCTTAACTTACTAACCAAATGAGAACATGAAATATTTGTATCATCCCCAATATTAGAACATGGCAACCTATACCAAAAGCTGAATTTTCAATCTGCATGTAAGAGGGTATTTCTCACATATTTGAATGTTGTATTCTATTCTTTCCAGAAGAATAATCCCCAGTTTAATATACACAAAAAAAGCACAACACACCTGACAACTGCCTGACATGGAGTTAAGCAGAGTGTTTACCGCAAACAGAATCTAGGCAGATTAGTATCATCACACAAAGAGGAAAAAACATTGGCATAAAGGAAATTATTCACACAAAAATATTTCAGGCTTGGTACAGGCTTGGTATAAACCTCATTTGTTTTCTGCTGAAAAAAAAACCCAAACAAACAAACAAAGAAACCAGATGGAAGAATGTAATAAAAGAGTGTGCAGACCCATTTAGCAGTAGTACAGGTAGTACTGACTCCATCAGACCGAGAGAAACCCAAGAGAGAGAGAAACACAGAGAGGGGGAGAGAGAGTGAGAAAGTGGTGGAGCACTGCACTGAATCAGAAAAAAACTCTTAATGTACCTGTACACCTTTGGAAAGAAAGAGAGGGAGGTAAGTCAGGCAAATTTTTATTCCTTCTTAGCACTGAATAATCACAACTCCTGGCCCCTAAGGATGCAGTTCACCTGTAATGTATGAATGAAATCTGGTACATGGTGGTCCAATCCCCATTTATGAGAGAAGGTATCTAATGACAAGAGAGTATAGTTTATCTGGGAATTCAGGACCTTGTGAGAACTAAGACTTTCTCTGTTCTCAGTAGCATCAATGTAGTCCCCTTTATCTAAGGTAAAACCTAGTTCAGTTACTCCTTCAACCTAAAACAAGTATTACCAACCCCGTACCTTCTTGCATCTTGCATGAAATCTATTTATATATTCTTTTTTTATTCCTAATAGCATCTGCAATAGTTAAAAGTAAATGGCAATTCAAACTTAAGCGTCTATAGTTCCATAACAATTTTTTTGTCTGCAATTCAAACCAGCTGGAAAGAAGAGCAAAAACTGGGAGAAAAAATTACAAGTAATTTGTCTGCTATTTCCCCTTCTATTTAAAGTGCAGTTAACATGGCTGCCTAGAGAAATTGTCTCTGTTGGAAGAGGAAAACACCTACTTGTCTACTAATTCTGTAGTTCAACAAGTAAGTCCATTGTTGATATAAACATAAATATTGAACATATACTATTTTTAATGCTTAAAAAAATGTGTCTATAGGAGAAAAAAATTATGTAAAACCTAAAAAAAACCCTTTTAGAAGTAATAAGAGTTACCAGAAAGAACAGAAATATATATTCTATTATAAAACATGGAAGCAAGAAGCTATCAGCACATTAGTCTTCCCCCACATCTTCAAAAGTACAATGAATTTTAATGTAAAGTGTTAAAATTTAAGAATGAAAGTGCTGAATAGAATTATTTATAGGAGTAAAGACGCACAGGCAGTAATTCACTGAAAACCCACGCCTCCAAAGACTGCAATGAATGTGAAGAAAGGACAGTGAATTTATTCTACATAAAGGATCATATTTTTTATTGCAGAGAAGATTTCTTCTTTTCTTAAATTTGATACCATTAGGCTCTTACTTCACAAATTCAAAGTGCAAACTTCATACGCTGGTAGTTCTCTAACATTAATGTGATGTCACATTAAACAAACTTGGGTATTTTTCCAGTTTGTTAGTATTTATACATTCATTTTAAAATGATGCTTTCATTGACTCCTATGCATCCAACAGAGACATTTTTTTTTCTGTCCTGTCATATAATGAGGCCAGAGCACTGTTAAAGAATAGCAGGAAGGCAGTATTTAAAGTAAGTCACTGGCTGGAAAAGTATTTTGATGAGGAGTACTAGGTCTCTTCCCATAGAAATAGACTTCTCAGTGATGATGTAGCAATTAATGTCAAAGAGAATCCATGACACACAGAATGAGTGATTTGCACAGGCAGCAAGATTCGTATTTTTGGTTTTATCACACGTATGACTTTTTGCCAATAGCTTCTTCTATAATCCAAGACAGTAAATACTCCTGAGAATTCAGCTTGCATACATATGAGAATACACAGTCTTTTCAATATTTTTAAAACAACATTCAGAAAAGAAAAACAGAAGCTATTTAAAGCATAGAGATTAAATCAGAGTGTGCACAGAAATTTTTTTTTTATCTACTAAAAGAGCAATTCAGAGAGATGATTAATTGTTGCATGTAAAGGGCACTATGAAAACATTACAAGAAAACATTTCCATTCCAAACAGATATATTTTTGAGCTCTCAAAACAGACTATTATATGCTGCAGGTAATTGAAAGTAAAATAATAAGAATCACAGAAGGCCTGATATTTCTATTTTATATCTGAACATTAAGGGCTTCCAACACCCATAGCATTGTGTCTACAGTATATAATCAACCACTGGCATTCTCATTGGTCATCCAGATATTTTAAAAATCATTCATCACATTCTGAATAATTTATGGTTTAAGAGCAGAATTCCAATCAGGCTTAGCTGCTGAAGTTCGTAGTCTAGGGTATTTATTTCAACTGTATAAAAAGTCCAGTTTACATTAATATGCTAAGCTGAAATTACAGGGAAAAGTCAGTTTGGATGTCGCTGCTCTAGGGGTATAACACAACACAGATCAGAGGAAAGCAACTGAAAGTAGTCAAGTTCTTAAACCAAAACAGATATCAAAACAACAAGCAGGAAAATGAGAGATTTCAGATTAGTTTCCAAATAATGGAAAGAAGCAGTTACTTTAAGTAAATAGAAGGTACTACACAGGCTAGATGGATTGCAATTACATTAAGAAAATCCACTGGAAAAAAATACTAACACACATTTCCCCTCACTATTCCAACCCTATGTTCACACTTATATTGAAGTAATGGAATGGTAGTCCAAAATAATTACTTGAAATTCAAAGTGAGTGACAAAATAGCTGTTGTTTCACTGACTAAATTGTGAAATTGACTAAAGTTGTTTTTTTTTAATTTGAAATAACTTTGATTAGCAATTTTTGTAAAATTCTTTTCCTATCATGTCAAATTATCAAGGTTTAACCCCAGCCAACAATCAAGCACCAGCAGTGACTTGCTCATTCCCCCTACCAGCAGGATTAGGGAGAGAATTGGAAAGGTACAAACTGGAAAACTCATGGGTTGAGATAAAGTCAGTTTAACAGGGCAAGCAAAAGCTGCACACACAAGCAAAGAAAATCAAGGAATTAATTCACTGCTTCCCGTGGACAGGCAAGTGTGTCAGAAAGAAGAATAGACAGGATACCAAGTATAGACATTGTGTATGTCAGTGCTAACCACAGCACTCCTATCTAAACTTTTTCAAACTCACAACAGTGTAATGCTTTCTTTATTTGTTGCTTGACATAGAACTTAGTCTCACTGTCAATGCACATCTTGCTCTCCGGAGAGGTAAAATGGCTTCTTACAGCATTTCTCCATGTTTTGCAGCTGCTTTTGGGAGAGAAGATTAAATATAAAATGCTTTTAGTAATGAAAAATCCAACAACTTTTCTCTTTACTGTCTGCCAGACCCCGAATGATTCCTAGTACAGCAGGGATGGTTTCAATCAGAGAGTGCAACATTCTTAGCTAAACCTTGTTCCTGAAAATATGTTTTCTCATTTTTCCATGAAATTACACTCTTACCCTTCCTCATGGCTATGATAGATATAAAGAACTTCACTCTCTTTTTTGTAAATTTCACAGAAAACCACTGTTATGAAATTTCTATTATTTTTGCTTAGAATGCCCTCAAAAAGTATAAAATTTACTTTTAAATACTTATCTGTGGGCTATAATATAGCTCTGTAATATGATTGCCCTTTTCATTTCATGTGCACAGTAATTCAGAACAAAAATATTGGAGCTCTACACAATTCCATGGACTTAAAACTTACTCCATTCTCTAAGGTGGAGATCTACTTATTTCCTGATATATTCTGACACTGAAGCAATAAAAAGTCCCCACCAAACTATGTCAATTACACCTCTGGAAGTCTCTAATAAATTTTATATATGCCGCTGTGGGTCTTTAGGGGATTTTTTTAAAAATAAATTAAAATATTTGTTAAATGGTTAATTGCTCTTTAATTAACTTTATTTTGCAGAATTGAATTCTATTATAACTCCTTTACTATATATCTTTCATTTAGAAGATACCTCAAACACATTTATCAAGGTTTATTTCCACAGTTGAAGAAAGGATGGTAATTTAAAGTTGAGCATTGACTTCACACTATGAAGTCAATGTTATGATAGCAAAAGTATTTCCTTATCTGCTACCTGCAACATTTGACAAAAATACTATAAGATTTTTTTGTCATTGAATACTCTTGTAAAATTTATTTTTCCCACAAGTGCTTACCAAGTCAGATCTTGGCAACTATACAGACTGTATTAGAACAGAATTAAAGTGAATGCTGGAAGCGATCACAACTGAAGCCATCTTCTGACGTTTAAAAGTTTAGTGGATTTTGTTGTTACTGAGCTTGTTTGCTTTTAAGATTTTGAGGCATATGTAACCAAAAGACACTGCATAATGGCTCTAATTTTAATTTTCTTTAGTCTTTCCACCATTTCTTGAAATGCCACTTGACCTTACAGTTTTGCATGCCAGAGAGAGATGAAGGTAGTGGAATATCTCCTGCTGTTTTTTCTAATCTATTAATAGCTATCTAGTTTTGTCAATCTCTATTTAACAACCATCTCTATTTAACAAAACACAAAAATCAATAATATGTATTTTGATGAAAATATGTTCTCAGAGAAAAAAAAAGCCACAGACAAGCTATAATATTATAGAACAACTTTTCCTGTTCCTATATTTATTCTGTTGTGCCAACAGGCTTCAGCAACAAGAAGAAAGTGTGACAGAGACATCTCAGGACATCATTTCTGCTTGCAGAGGTTTTATTTTTCATTTTCTGAAAATTCATCAGTGTGGTAGAATTTAAACATTGGCAGAACTAAATTAGAGAATTATCTTGCTGATTTTTTTCAAATCCTTCAATGTCAGATTCCTTAAGAATTGATTAATTTTTGTAGATAAATGAAAAACGGTAGGCCTGGTGTCTGATGGGAAATAAACCAATCAGCATCTTTCTCAACTTATCTTCCACTGTCAGCTCCAGAACTTGGTCCTGAGCTCTCTGAAAAATGGAAGGAAATCAGAAAGATGGGAAGCACACTGATCAGGGTGCTGGGTGAACACTGCAGAGCTGAAAGGCACTGGGTGGGTGTCATGTGCAGACTCTTGGCTGCAATGTATGTTCATTACCAACCAGCTTGTTGCTGTTAAGTTGCCCATGTGGCCATACCTATGCACGGAATGCAGGGCATGATGATTGAAGGGATCAGTATCATGGCCAAAAAACAGCCCATCAACAGGGAATGTGGCTAGCTACAGGCACAAAGGGGCAGGTGCACACATTCACACTCCCCCACAACCCCTCCATCACAGTGTTTTGCATTTCAGTAGTCTGGAATCCAAATAAGTCTTTATTTTGCATTTAGGTCCTCTCTAATAAATGCCTTGAACATATATAATGAGTCTCTGTTCTGTGATACCTACTCCCAATAATTTTGAACTAGAAAGTACACTCAATTTAGAGATGTGAAAACAACATTAAGAGTGTTTCTGTAAGCACTAAATTAGTTTTTATTCAAACAAATCTGCTTTCTGAATCCTTGCTCTCTTTTCTACCTATCTAAATCAAAGCCAAGCCCTTTTTTGCCTAGAGATGCTAAAATGTTTATTCTTGTCCTTATCCCTGTTTGCTGTAGTTTACCATTGATTTTCATTTGTCATCTGCTGTCTGCATTCATAACTCATAATTCATAACCACCTCTGTGAAACTCTCAGGTTTTTATAACATACTATATATTTAATATGGGAGAGATGTTTTTATTCCTACTACTATTTCCAGCAAGGACATTAAGGTTTTATTCTGGGTGTACCAGAATGCATTGCTGACAAGCAGAAAGGCACCAATAAATTATTCAGGTCATTCTAAGTGGATGCCAATAAAAACTTCATATACAACAGCATTTCTTTTGGAATTTAGCATTTGAGGCATTATTCTAGTTTTAAGCATCACTTTTTGATATAATGGATTCATTTTTCCTCCCCTTTTTTGCATAGGTAGAGCTCAGTGCATTTAACCATCAGGAAAGATGAGCTAGAAATAATTTGAAAAAAAATGCCCTAAAATAAAAATAAAATCATCGTCATCCAGTTCATTCTCTAACAATAAGCAAAGAGGGGTCTTCTGCACAAAGCACTACTGGGAAGTACTTAATCTCTCCAGAATCCCAAAAAGAGAAAACGTTGCATGGCCCATTAAAATTAGGCTACTTCTCTTTTGCATTCTCTCTACTTCCCAAATTTATAACAATTTAGGGTCACAATATTGTGGACATTAAAGCTTACCTTTGGATCAGTCTGCTTCACTGTGGAACAGAAGACACGTATTTGTTGGTGAGTGGTGAAAGTCAAACATTGCATTTCTCAGAATGGACAAAAGGGAATAAATTAATTATTCAAGGATATGGTCATAGAATATTTTTATGTTCACAAACAGGAAGAGATTATTTGGCAGGGTAACAATGAAAAGCAAAATGAATATATGATGAGTCCAATTTATTGCATAGACACCAGCACCAGAAACATGGTCTCTTTCTGGGGTGTATTATTCTGCAACATAACACACTCATGAAGACACAGGCCTAACCTGGGGCTTTGCCCTCAGTGTCCTCGTATGTGATGCACTACCACTGAAGAAAGAAAATTTATACTGAGAAATTGAAAGTTCAACAATCATCAGGTACCAACTTTCTAGGGATCTGTGCTTATGTTCTAGACAATATTTTGTATATACATATTGATAAGAAAGAAAAATATATGTAGATGTTATCAAATTAAGGTTTAACTTCAGAAAACAAAATTAGATGCTTATAAAGCAGGAATAAAATTATTAATATTAGCCTGATTATAGCCTCTCTTCATCCTCTGAAAACCCAATTTTACACTTGTTCAATAAAAAGGTTAAATTTTCAAAAGCTTTCTGAAATACTAAGTGCAATTTTGAGCTTTGATGCGTGCTTTAAGACTCATTTTTTAGTATTCCATAGTCTCAGTGTTTGATTTTTAAGTTTGATTTCTTCAGAAATATATTTTAAAAAATAGCCTTAGAATAGTTGACCAGGCATCACATGCAGTGCCAAAGACACAGTAAAGTATTTATATCTCCACTGAGATGACAAAAACCATTGTATTGTAGACACAAGAAAAGACAATTACACACTACAAGTCTAGACTCTAATAATACTTCAGAAACAAGTGTTGCTCCATGAACAAGTATGGTGACAAAAATAGCTTCACATTAGAAACAAAGGCGCTTCTAAAATTCTTCCTTGAGTCTTAGTTTTCATGATTGATAGTCGGGCTCAACTGTCCGAAGAAAATGTTGATGGCTTGCTACATGAAATCAGGCTTTGATTCACAAGTGTTTCTGCTACTGTTTCTTTTACTTTTGATATCTAGCAGACACACTGAACCCTATTGTCAAGCTCAGAGAACTGATCTAAGCTCAAAAATTCATGCTAAATTCTGGCATTAACATCACTGAATGTAGCCTTCTTCTCACCCCACCAAGCGCCCATCATTTTAAATTTTGGGTGTTTTGTTTGTCTTTGACCACTGAAACTGGGGATAAAGGGGGAAAGAAAACTTTCCTGTCTTGTAATATCTTTATAAATATTTTTTGTTTTCCTATAAGTGGATTTCTCTCCATTGCTAAGAGAATCGACAGTATCTATGCTGCTATGAATGTTGCGTTCTTTACCTAATTACTTGTTGGGCAGGAAATTCTTAAAAATTAATAAAAATTTTATTACAGCAGTTCTGATAACACTTCTCACACAAACTTCATTGTCTTAAAAGGGAAGATATTTGTTCCTGAGACTCTCTTGATGGCAATGTTTTAGCTACACAAAACACTGCACCGACTATAAAGTGTAGGTGGTAATCCACCAGGAACCTTCTCTGTGCCTCTCCAAGAGTACAGCATGCTCTAGCTATGAAAAAACACCATGTTTTCAACTATATATATATTGAGAGTTGTTTGAAAATAACACATATAAGTTTAATGGTCATTGCATTCCATCGATTCTTTCTACATACAATCTTGCCATTAAATGTTTTTCATATACAGCAATTAATATTTGGAACAACCAGATAGTTTAGCCCAGGGATCAACACATCAGTGTTGGGTCAACTAAAAACAAAATACTTGAATTTTTTCTTTCTTATTTCTATCCTAACAAGCGTAATAGCACTTTGCTCTATAAATCACATATCAGCACTAGTGGCACTAAAGAACACAGGTTTAATTCAGTAAGCTGTCTTCATGAGGAATTACCACAACAGTCAGTATGCCTCACTTCATGAGGGCGTGCAGATCATCTTTCTTGATTTTCAGTCACCATCTAGATACCCATGGGGTCAGATTCTGAACCAATATTAAAGCTAAAAACCAGCTGCTGGTGTAGCTGCTAATGAATTCAGTCATGCGCTTACCACTGATTCCGAGTTGAACTAATATAATGACTGTTAATTCTTTGGCAGTTCATAAATATGTTTTCTTTCAAATGCTTGCACAAGAAAATACATTAAAACGCCTGTGACAAAAACAATTAAAATCAAAAAATAAACACAGAAAACATAACTGCCTAGTGTACCTTCACGTGTATCTTTTTAAAATTATTGTGAAGTAGATTTAACTTAAAATTATTAAGCAAAAAGGAATTAGTAGTTGAATTGGCTCAATTATTAGTAAAACAGGCAGAAGATAAGTCTTCCTCATTCTACTGAAATGACTAAATTGGCAAATGAGCTGAAGAACTGGCAAGGTTGAACAGGCTTCAAAAAGCCTCTACTGCTTTTAGAGATCAGGATTTAATTGCTTATTTTCGAATAACCTGCATCTAGATCCAGTAATTACAGGAAACACCCTCAAAATCATAGGGAAAAACAGCCAACAAGATACTCTGAAGAAAGAAAATGAAAGCATACTTTGTTTCAAAAAGTGACTTCACAGCACTCCAATGCGAATGAACATCTAAAGTCAAACTGTTATCTGCTTGTATAAGCAGCCTGGGAAAAAATGCAACTTGGTTTCAAAAATGGCAGGTACTGTCTGTTTTGTTTGATAATTTTCTGCTCTGACCATTCACATTGGCTTTAAATCCTCTTTGCAAATGAGGGGAAATAATTACAGAGTTAAACTTTCAGCAGCTGAAGTAGGAGCAGCAAAAACAGATCTTGTGTTGTATTTCCTCTCAGAAAAAGCAGCAGAATGCAGCAGAGGAACTTTGCCAGAGAGGGCTCTGCCTCTTTGTAAACACAATGCTGCTGAATTTGGGTAGTGCTGCCTACAAAGGCTAAAACTGAATGCCATCCTCCCTCCAAATTTAGCTGTTTTGTTTGTTTGTTTGTTTTTAATTTCATTGACTGTTCTAGAAAGCTTTTCAATTCACACAGTCACAGAGCTTAAATGCCAGCTGTGCTATGAAACAACTACAATTTGAAAGAGTTTTGTGGGTACAGACACCTGTGCTTTCGATGTGAGTGTATCCAAGGAACACAACAAAAGTTCTGGGGAGGAAATGGTTTGATATTCCTGAGTCTTGGGTTACACAAAATAAGTTGGTAATTTGCCCAACAGACAAATAGAATCTGCCTACTCCTTACCACAGTCTGCAGAAAGGCATGAGCTTGTTTGTTGTAAGAAGGAAATAAAAACTCAAATGTAGTCTTCCATGGCCACTCTCAGACTTACTTGCATGAACTTAATCATGTATCATCTTCCAATATTAGACATGAAAAAAATTCTACACAAGTAGTTACGAGATAAAAAGTGCATTTTTCCCATTCCATCATAAAGCACTAGATTAATTTGTTACATGAGCATCGCAGGAGACAGGTGAGCTAGAATAAGCTGTCTGCTATTAAAAACTTGGCAAGGGAAAAATGTATATTGAAAAAGAAAGTGAGTGAAATCAGTGTTAAATGCTGCCCATGGAATATCGAGGGATGATGAATTGCACTTCTTTCATTACGGCTCTCCTATGATATCCAGATAGGAAATAAAGTTTTCAACCCTAGTAATTGGAATGTTTGCAAGACACTAAAAGAAGATTCAGAGATTTCATTTCCTCTTCCTCCTGAGTTGCCATGCTCTGAGAAGGGCTCATTCCTAGAGAAATGCAGATAGTATTGTTGACAACACCATCTTTAAAATAGATTTGTGGTCTAACCTGCTTACAAAATCTGAAAGATTGGTGCACTTTCAAGGTCCTTTCCAGCCACAGGCAATATACAAGTACTTGTTCTGCTGCCCTCATGCTTACAGGAGCTGCCAGCAGCCCTGTCACCAAAAACAGAGGGGAAAACCCTAGTCTGCATTTCTTGAGAAGAACTCTGGTCATATCAACCACTCTCACTCATTTTTCATTACTGTCTAAATCCTAAATCTAAATTAATTATTTTAAAAATATTATTAGCACTGAGTTTTCATAATAGAGCTGCATAGTTTTTAGCAATATTTTTCAGTATTTCAGAAACAGAAACCTCATAACTGCTGTCTTATTTTAAAGCTGGACTGGCTTTAATGTCACATGTTTTGGAGTAACATGTCTATCTCTTTCTCTTGCACCAAATCTCATCATAGCCCGACCTCTGAAAGCAGTTCAAAGGAATTTTTTTGTTTTGTTTATTATTAATTTATTGGGAAAAGAGACATATAGATGTATCCACTTTACACTGTAACCACTCACAGTTTTTGCAGACTTGATATGCCTGCACAGAATATGGAAAATTAATAGGGTTTCTTTCATTATAGGAACAAAATCAGCCAAAGGTTTGAAGTACATCTAAGTATAATTCCACTCCATCACTTAACAGAGCACTACAATAGCATCTGTAAAGATGACCAAAAAGCTTTAAATTTTAAGAGAAAGAAGCTTTATTTAAAGATTAATGTGAAATAACAATGAATTTTCTAAATTGAGAAATTTAAAGTGACTTGTTCCAACAGACTAGAACGATATGGGGGATAACTGTCCCTGCCCTTGCCCACTGTGTCCTTGGCAGTGGGTCCTTACTTCCTGGTTTGATTTCAGATTTATCAACAACTTCAAGTTTTAGCAAATGCATCCAGTCATCACTTGTCCCCAGAAAGGTTATTTTCTTTGATTGTGATAACTGGCTTTTGAATTCTTAGCAGTCCCTTTTACTCATTCTAAGAAATTTCTCAGTCCACAGACTCCCAGACCTATTTGAGGAGGCTGTTCTCCACAGCCTGTGAAAACCTTTCTTTTTCGTGTTAATTGTTTCCACAGAAGTCCCACATTCCTTCCATAGGCACTGACATTTTAAATTTTAGTTTTTAATTTTAAAGAGCATATAATATGAACAGCAAATTAAGTATAAAATGTGCATTTCTCAGTGTCTGTAAGACAAAAGCCTTGAATATTCCCACCTGTCTTGCCTTTTATATTGAGGACTTTCCCAATCCCCCAGTTAATCTCTGCTTCAGGCTCAGACTGGTTCATGGTCGTAGAATACTAGAATCATTACAATTTGAAAAGATGTCCAAGATCATCAAGTCTGTCTTTCAAGCAAATGCCACCATACCCAGCAGAGGTATTGTGAAGTTCTCATTCCAAAACAAAATTTTGGGAAAAATCCATCATGTTTTAGTACTCAACACACAGATATAAAGCACCTTGCAAGTTGCTTTTTCATTACATTAGTTCTGGACAGTCATTTTTTGGGAAGTAAGAGATAATGAGTTTTAGCTACAACAAAAAGAAGCTTCCAACTACATTGTTTCTATTTTCAATTATGTATCCATATGTTCAGTATACACTTCTTTCAAAAATAAACTCCGCATACTTGATGACTAAGTGCAAATTCTACTAACAATTTAATGAAAGTATGAACCTGAGAAGTTTGAGTTAATGGTGTTGCACATTTCAGTTCAACTTCCTTTTTTAATTGTATTTCTTAAGTAAATCAAATCAAAAATAAATGAAGAGTTATATATTATTGCCTGGCCTCCCCCAGGCAGTATTTCCATGTCCATTAATGCTACTGTATATATTATTCCAAGGTGGAAGTCAGTTCAGTTGGCAGCATATCAAGAACTGGGCATCAGTTGAGCCAGCCCTGATCCAGCACAGCCCACACAGCCTGACAAGGCCAGGCCAGGCCCCAGTTGTGGCCGGGGAGGGGAGGGGAGGCCATGGGGCCCCGGCCAAGTCTGGGCTGGGCCGTGGGAGCTGACATCTTGCTGACACTAAGGCCTGCCCCCCACCACCAGCCCAGGCCAAGTGGGGCCTGCTGGGCCTCAGGAGCAGCTCCGTGCTGGTTTCACCCTCTCCCCAGCGCAGCAAGGCCGACCTGTGGCTCAGCTGAATTCTGCCACTGCTGAGTTTCACCAGAAACTGCTGGGCAGGGGGAGGGAAAGCCATCAGTCCATGGCATGCTGCTGCTGAGTCATAGCCTGGCTGCTGAGGTCCCAGCTTCCCCTCCAATGCGGCCCTGAAGAATCTTCCACCGTAAACAGTTCCGGCCACAGCCCAGCAGAGAATCACAGGCCAGCCACAGGCCTGGAAGAGATATTAACTCTTTCACTGTACAGATGAAACTTGCAAAACATCAATCCTCTCTTGAGTGAGGACAGAGTGAAGACATGTAGGGAAACAACATGAAGACTCCAAGATCAGTAAAGGAGTGAAGTCCCAGATGGGAGGAGAATGAGGAGATGCCTTAGTCTTAAGGTGAAATTCTTTTGGTAAGGCTATGGTGATGGACTGTGATACACTAGATTATCCCTTTAAATAATGAAAAAGCATGGGGGAATGAAGTGTTCAAACTCCAGACATGAGCAAAAGCATCTTCATCTTCAAAAGCAAAAGCATCTTCAGCTGAAGCTGAAGTAGCTGTGATTTAAATGAGAACCTTGAACAGAGGGAGATAAGAGTGATGAAGACCCTTTACCCCCAGGGAAAGAAGAAAACTTCTGTTCCCCGAGATGAAGATGATCTCAGAGATCAACAAAGAGAACCTTTGCTTCTGAACCGCTCATCCTTAAAATAGGACTTCTCTACAAGAAACAATTCTCTAGTGGCTTTTAATTTCCACAAATGGCAGCCGCCATGGCATGGTATGAGAGACTTTACTCCCTACGAGAACTGATGAAAGACTATTCTAGAAGTTTTAAATTGATTAAAAATCCCAGCTTTTGTCTCTTTACATTGTCAGTGGGAAAGAAAAGAGACTGGGAGGGGGGAGGAGAGGTGTTCTGAAAGTTTTATTCAGATTCTTCTTATTCTTTCTTTTAGTTCTGTTAATAAAGTTTTCTTTATACCCTTTTAAAGTTTGAGCCTGCCTTGCTCTTCTCTTAATCCTATCTCACAGCAGAAAATAAGTAAATAATTCTAGTAAGTGCACTTTCATTGGGCCAGCACGAAACCCACTACATTATTTGGTGCATTGGCCAGGAAACTCAAACTGGCAAACCAAAACCACTACATCAATCACAGAGGGTCGGCAGCATTTGGAGCTTGTCTGAATCCCTAGGTGACCAGGGGTTTACTTGATGTCATAAGTCCTCATACTACATTAGTCCAGTTTTGCAGAGCAATTTCAGTGAAATCAAAGCCATATAATAAGCACCAAGCTGCCACAGCACAGTAGAGAAATGCCCCTCACATTCTTACAATTGGGCAGATGGGGGAACTACTGTGTTGTAACATGTATTCCCTGTGGTTTGATGTGTGGGCTTTGGCACATGGTGAGCATTTTTGCAAGGAAGTATTTTACCATAATTTAACTTTTATTGTAAGGCATGACACATCCTTTCCAGCTAATTGCTCTATTTCAGCTTTTAAAATGAACAGCTCTTTCTCTCTTATGTTTCAGCTCATATATTGTAATGATATTACTGCTGCTGTTAAAGGTGACCTGGAAATGATCTTAAATTATTTGCTTCCTGCTTCTTCATTTTTTTACAATGATTAAAAATGGCTAAGAGATTCTAGACTATTTCTAAATCACATCCCCTCCTCCTGCTCCACTCCCTCTTTCTATTTTTACTTTATATATATGTCATCTTTCGTGCTCCAGCTTTAACCAAGTTTGAAGTGCACATGATATATCCCTAGCAGATATTTTAAGTTGAAGAACTAATACAGACTTTTAGGACAAGACTCAGCCCTGTTCCATGATGTGCTACACAGATCCTTATGAGTGTTGTGCTACTATCAGAAATTATCTGGCCTTCATCACTTCTGCACTGGATCTGAAACCCTGCAGTCATCCACTCACTAGTTAGATTCTTCACTTTGTGATTGAAGATTTTGGTATTGATTTGCCTTACAGAGGGGTCAAGAGGCAAGAGATGCTGTCAGAAGACTTACAAGCCTTTGCTGAAGGGGAGGAAAACTGAGCACCCCTGTATTAAGATATCGATATTCAAGACAAATAGAACTCCCCAATCTCCCAATTCTCTCCAATTTATATAACAAGATAATACCTGTGAACCTTATTAAGATCTATTCTTTTAGGTAAAGAGATTCAGAAAAATTTCAAAAGAGAAGAGGCGAATTCTAACTTTGTGGGGAAAAAAAACCATCCAGAGTCCATAGTTTTAAAAGGACTACTATGCAAAGATGTTCTCTCACCCAGAGCCAGGTCAGAGGAGCAGCTGCATCTGGGAATGGTGACTATTCCTTAATCTTTCATTTTATGTTCAGAATAAAGAGATCAAACCAACTTTTAAAACACCTGAGCAACAGTTTTGTTCGGCAAGGAAGAATAGTGTTCTCTCTTTCATATCTGTTAAACTGATGCATTTACTAGAGGTAAAGTCCCTGCTGGGAGTGTAATGTGAAAATCCACTCAGTGTGTGTGTTTCTTTATAAACTTTAAGTGCTAGTAACTTGATTAATTTAACTTTGCTTTTCCCTTCAACCCTAAAAGATGGGAACATTTTGAAAGGTACAGTGAAAAATCTTGGTACAAAAAGGATTTTATTCTGTGCAAAACCAAATCAGATGACATTTTTTTCATAGAGAACTATGTATGCTATAATCATGGGGTATCACCAGATCATGAGGCTGCTGAAGTCAAAAATAATTTGAAACCCACAGGTGGGCAAAGATTAATATGCACCTTTGGTTCTATAGAGTGTTACAGAGATGACAGACAAACAGATTAATCAACTACTGGATTAATAAGCAATTGATGTATTCAATATGGCTGGCTCCAGCAGTACAAAAACATGCCACCAAAATAAACAATCAGAAAGGTTTGCTGTTCTCAGGAGAAATTTCCAAATCCTGCTCCCAAGTGTCAGACTTATACTATTAAAAAGATTGTATTTTAATCTCAAAGAAACTATTTGAGCAGCAGAGCACTCAAAATAAACAAAATACCCATTATGTGGATCAGGATAGATAAATTTAAGATTATTAGCTCAAGAAAAGGTCCTGTTAATTTTTGATTAGGTTATACTTGTCATAACACAGTTTAAATTGTGAATCTTCCACAACATCCCTCTTGATATTTCCTGAACAAAAAGGAAGGCTTTAGGAAAACTTTGACACTGTGCCCTATGACACTCATGGACTAGCTGCTGAAGCATAGGTTATATAACTGTACAGTGAGATAGTCTGAAATCATCTAAATCATAAATAAAATACAAGAATAGTTTAAAAACAATTCCTATAAAGTGAATTTTAAAAGTAATCTATGGGTGATCAAAATATTTCATTTCCCACAAAAAGAAAAAAGGCACCCATGATTTTAAACTAGACTCTTAAAAACCATGCACCAGTTCAAATTGAATCTGAGGTTTAGTCTGAGGAGAGAAAACTGAGACTTTACCTCATAAAATAATAGTTTGAAGTATTTGGAATTTTTAAAACCAATAAATTTTAATAAAAAACCAAACAATTGATAATCTTTACTTCTGTAGTCTGCAATCTTAAATGTGATATCATGTATCTACAAAACAAGATTTCAAAATAAATCTAGGAGTCTTCTATAGACTAAACTGCGTTGCAAATTAGAAATTTAGTGATTCTATAGTTCTTTAATTGTTAAAAAATTTGAAGCAGAACACACTCCCCCTGCCTCCATAAGTGCAGCTAATAAGTTACATTAGTTTCTACTAGACAGGTTTCTTTACCAAAAAGAATAATGATTTTTTTTTAATAACCACTAAGAAATTTATTATAAAAATATTAAAATATCATAAAATCTTCCAATGGGACATATTGATAGAATTAACTGGAGATGGTGAATTTTGTAAACAATCACACTCCAATATGGACCTCTTATTCTTCAGAGCCCCAGGAAAGGGAAATATGTTCACAACAAAATTTAAAAAACCTAAGAAAATGGTTTTTACAACCATTGAGGGAAGTGTTACTAGTTCGTTGTTCAGATTTAATACGTTTTCCAAATGCTTTAGTCAAAATCTCGATAGCCCTCCATGTTAAAATCTGTTCTTTCCTGAAGTTATTTATGGGATAACTGATGGCACAGATCATTTGTCATCAAAAGCATAAGATTAGACACAAAAATTAAATGCTGACAAAACATACTTCAACAGCAATACTCGGAATGGCAAGTGTATAATAGAACTTTTGAAGCACATTTTTTTTTTTAATCTTCCTCTACAAAGAATGTGTTTTCTTACTGACACCGGTAATATTAATTTCAGAGAGACCAGGAGTGCATTATAGAAACTGTGACTGGAAAGATGGCAAGGTTTTGTTTATTGGAGTATTTTCATCTGTCTACTTTTGACAAGGTCAAAAAACTCCTCTAATTCAAATTTACACTTGGCTGCTGATGAAAAGTAGCTGTTTGCTTTCACATAAAGTAACCCACAGTATCAGGTAACAAACATTTGAAAGCATTCCTACTAATAACTGAATTCAGGACAGCAACTAAGCAGAAATATCCATCTTTGTCAAACACTGTGCTTCCGAAGTGTTCTGCTAATCACTTGTAAGCACTGAACACACAACTCACTGAAGTCTCATTCTATTGTTTGCATTTCAGATTAACAATAATTCAAACAAACAAGAAGACATTTTAGAAAGTGTTGCAGGACAAATCTTTAGAACTCTCCCTTCTTAAAAACACCCAAACCAACCAAACAGAAAAACTCCAAAAACAAGAACAAACCTCTAAACTAGAAACCAATCATGAAAAACACACCCAGAGAAGGAGCTCCTTTTCTTATTTCCCACCATAATTAGTGTCTGTCAAGAAAAGTTACAGAAGCACTGTATTTTGTGGTGGGTGAGACATGGAAACCCATGAGTGAAAAAGTTTAAATCCTTCCAAATCAGCACTTATAAATCAGAGATGCCACAAGCCCAGGTAAACTAAGCTATCAATCTTTGCTCCTGCTGACAGAAATTCTTTCCTTGTCACAGAATTTTTGAAGGGGTTTCCATCTGATTCCTGTAGACTATTACCTAGATATGTCTACTAATGTACTGTTTAACAGCAATAAAGCTCTTGACAAGGTGATGTTGGATAGTCAGCTAATATTTACACATCACAGAAAATCAGTACTAAATATTTTTTGTGTTTGTGTCTTTGAAAGCAGCAACCACTCGTATGACAATGCAATTGATATTCTCTATGGGCACACAATATGTCTGTGTACATTTTATTCTCATATCTGAACTTAAACCAGTGCTACTCTATGAATGCACAATAAGAATAATCTGTCTCAAGCATTAAAAGAACATGCCCTTGGATGTTGTTCTATTCCTTTCCTATTTATCTGATCTAACAAAATTCATTCTAAAAATTCACAGAAGTGATATTCTTTTATTAGAATTCATTAATAAATTATGCAACTGACATCTGAAATCCCAGCAATAGTCATTTGCATGACAGAAAACTTACATTGGCAGAAGTTCTTTTTCAACAAGGTCAAAAATCTCCATCAGTTAGTTCTACATCAAGTCAAGCTGGTGAAGCATTAGGGCTGTATACTTTCATAGTAGAAATCCTACATTAACATAGAATAACCATTTTGTTGTACATGCACAAGTGATGTAAAATATGCATTGAAGGTGACATCTGAAGAAAAAGAACAGCAACAGAAAACTCTCTTTCCTTTATTGCTTCTGAACAATGGACTTTGCTATGTCCTCTGAGGCCCTGTCATTGGCTTTATATTATAGTTTTATTGGAAAAAACGCACCGATATAATTTTAACTTACCTTTATTATTACTTTCATAACCATTAAATCAACAGATTATTTTTAATAAAACTGGAATTAGGTCTTGCAGTTTCAATTTACTTTTCACGACTTAGTTCTTGTAGCTGAGTGTATACTCTTTGCTAGGCAAGTCCTTTGATGCATAAGCCAAACAAACCTAGCATATAGGCCCACAAATTGAAAGTTTAAAGTTAAATCATGGATTCTGGCATTCATCAGAGCTGATAAAAAAAAAAAAAAACTGAGACGGGCTTGAAATATTTTCACACAAGGATTTTTCTGAAAGACCTCTTTGTTTTTATAACCGTTTGCTTCTCTAACTCCTCTTTCACTTAGCTTCTGAAAAGAGATGCATTTCAGAGATGGGAAAGATAAAGGATGGAAGAAGAAAAGGACAAATTAAGTTTTTGTATCCTATAAAGTACTCCAGAGACCATCTTTATCTCATTCTCAATGTGAAAAGATGCAGTAAAGTAGAATTCAACATGAGTCCTCTATGAACCTATACAGGGTTCTTTTCCTTTTGTAGTGTAATTCATTAAATCATCGCCTTGATACATTCTTCTCCATAAAACAGCTGCACAAGGTTTAGACTTCTTGTTCATTTACAGTCTATAACAGTCAGATTTATGTAAAGGAGAGGTTGGGAGAAGCAAATGAGAAAAGCAAAAATGCCCAAGCTCTGTAGTTTTTTTATCAGAGCACTGCTAAACCAGTCTTAAGTAGTCTCCAAAATTCATTGTATTACATTTTTTAGTGATGTTATCCATTGACTAGAAAAGTTATGAAACAATGAATGCTTCTCTTGAAGGGGACTCATATGTGATGCCTTAACTCTAGCACACAGTAAATCACAAACAGCCCTATGAACCCCTAAAATAAAAGTGGTTCTGTATTTTACATTCCACTCAGTGTGCAACATATTCCACTAAAGCCTGCCTTTAGGTTGGCCTGCCAACTATTTTCAAGTCCCAAATACTATAAATATTTGAGTGCATGTAGAGTGAGGCCTTAAAAAATTCTACATTACTAATCATTACATAAGTAACTTTTAATCAAGGAACTCATCAAGAAAGTAGGACAAGGCCAGTCCGGTCAACCTGAAGCTGATTATCACACAGATGTGTTATCATGCACTTTCTCAAAAGGTTTTGTTTAGATTTGAGAGCAAAATTATTTCTAGTATCAAACCATGTGTGTCCTTTTTTTCCCGTTCAAAACTAAAGCTAGCAACTGTGATTAGAAAATGAAATGCAAATACTTCTGAAGAAATATGATGAGGGGAACAACTCCATGATTTGTCATTGCCATCAACAGGCCTACACAGTACAGTGCAATTACTGTCAATGAGGTGAACAAGGCTAGGTACACGTGAGGATCTTTGCCAGGCAAAATTTCTGTTTGTATAATTTCATTCTACTATGCATAAACACCCTTCAGAGCAAAAGAGTCTCACCTCTAGAAGGACAAACTTCTAAAATGCTATCCAACTGCAGATAAAAATTAGATAAAATAAGACACCTGCTTTCTAATCTAACAGATTATTTCTTGGTTTTCAATGTTGTGCAGCAGCATAACCTGGGTTACCACTTGGGTGAAATGATTTGAAACTGCAAGCAAGTGTGGTGAGAAAACAAATACAGTAGAGCTCCATCAGGTGAGAAAAGCAAAATTAAAGACAGAAGCAAGAGTACTAAGACAGAGGTGGTCAGTAGCTCAAGGATTCCAGGGGTAAAATACAAATATACAAAATGTTAAGGAAAGAAGCAGGTAATTGGAAAACTGCTCCTCATCAGCAGAGATGTTCAGCCTATGGGATCAAACATAGGATGGGATCAAAGAGACCAGTCTTCCCCTCTAAATGATGACTGCCAGGCTAACCCAACTCGTCAGGGGACTTAGTGGAGGGTGACTATTAATAATTTACCAGTATCTCATAAGTTTCTATTATGTAATAATTAATTGGTTACCTATTGTATCATTTGAAAATTTGTACTTTGCATTCTCTAATGGGGCAGAACTGCTTTTTAAATAATGCAGATAGGAAGGGCAACATTAAATGGATTGCAGTTGTTATTTGTACCTATCCATCTGTGAAGCTGCCTAATGTGAGCTGGATTAAATATGCTGATGTCATTAGCACTTCATGGTTTGAGCAATGGCATTGAAAACTCAGTTTCAGTACCACAAAAACTAGCAGCATTGGTACACATAGAGTGTACCAACTACCTCCTACAGTGGTAGTTTCACTTGAAAATTTATTTTCTCTTTAAACTGTCTGAAATACATTAATTTTTTCAATTACTATGTACATGAGAATTCATGGTAAGGCAAGAGGCTATATGCTGAGACAATCACAAGAAAAGTCACTGATTGAAATGGGTCTTTTTATATCCACAATTCATTGCATGTCACAGACATATCACTGGAGGAGAAAAAAGTAAACTCACCAAAAAAATCCCCAGACACTTAACCACCTTACTTATTTTTTTTAATTCCAGAAACATAGTTCACCAAACAAAAACTTTTCCAACTATCATAAGTATTTCTTATTTAGAAATTTGGCAGGTGCTGAGAACTGCAATGTTTGGCCCAGAAACCTTTGTCATTCATTCAAACTAAGGGAAATCCATTTTGTAAGCAGAAAATCAGTGGAAACCATGGATTTGTAGATCTCCTACAACATCTGTTTAACTAGAATTGCTCCAGTCAGAAACCTGCATTATATTACATCACACAATTTGAGCATTTGGCTCCACCACGCTCACCAATAATTAAGCCTCTGCCATTAAAGCTCTTACCATCCACAGAAATCAGTCTCCCTCACTTTTGGGGTAATACCTCCTCTGACACCCTTTAATTTCCTAAGGCACAGGAAACCACCATGTGCTCCTGATGCAGAACACCACATCAGTTTTCCTCCTCTATTTCCTGCTTTTTTTTCTATTCCTCCTTACTCCTAGTGCTCCTCTCATCTAAAAGTAAAACTGCAAGATAATGGGAGAACAAAGAAAACAACTTTTGCTTTTCAGTTAGTGCTTTCATTCTTCCTCTTCCTTTTCCCCTCCCTGCTCTTTGGGTGTTTAAATGTTTCTATGTTCTGCTCAACTCTATTGCTGTTACCTCTGTCTCTCACTGTCAATGACCTCCATGTCAGGAAAAAAATCAGCTCATAGACATAAAAGTCTGAAAATATAAATATACCATTTTTACCTCCTTTTGTTCTACAATACTTTCCCTCTTTAGAGACACAAAACCCTCTTTGCCCCAAATGTAAATCTTAAAAGATATCAACAGGTTGTTCTTTTGCCTTTCAGATAAAGTGTCATTAAGTACACAAAAAAATTATGAAGTCTGTGTTCCTCCCATCTTTTATTTCAAGGCTTTAAATGTTTTTCAAGATAAAGCAATAAAGTTTTATTCTTCTTGCAATTTGTTTTTGATCTGCTGAGACAAAATAAAATATTTGCAGCATTTACCCCAAATTAGCTGTAACAACATGGTCTAGATAAAGACTGTTTCACATCAGTCTATTACAAAGAATGACCATTTACAGTATTTTAAGTGTTACTCTTTATTCTCAATTCTACACCCTCTAGAGAAACCAAGCCAACAATCTGCATAGATATCAAGTTTTAAAACCTTATTTGAAGGAGCACAGAGCTAATTTTGTCACAGTATCTCACCATAAAGGTCAAAATTGACAAATTAGAGGATAATGTATTTTCCACTGGTTGGACAAAGGAATAGTCCTCAGAAAGCAACCGGAGCAGCCCATCAACTTAGATTTCCAAAAAATCACAGCTACTCTGAATGCTTTAGGTAGCAAAAGTGATTTATAGTTTTCTGCAGGAGGTTCTGAGTTGTCAAACATGAAAATATTACACTTACACAACTCTAAAAGGGTGAGGAAGGCTAATGTAGTTGCTAAGAATACAAAAGTAGATATTAAGATGTGGAAAGAAGAGATGCCTCCACATTCCTTCCTCTACACAGACTCAGCTATAGTCATGACACATTTACATATATGGTACATCATATAGCCAGTATACTAAACCATTTTAAATTACTCTCTTCTTCCCCTGTCCCTTCCCAACACCATTTTTCTAATGACATATTCTTCCCTTTGGTTTAACCTGCCCTCTCATTTTCTACATACATACTCAATTTCTAACTGCCTTTGAAGTATTTTTATATCAACCTTCAGCTCCACCCAAGATTTTTATTCTTCATTGCCTAGCAAACTTCTGGCATCAAGGTAGAAATGTGACACTGTCCTTGCAAACAAGAACATTGAGCTTCATTTTTACAGCCTCTCTGTAGATGGAGACTTTAAAGACCAGGATTATCTTGGACAAACTTGTCTTCCAAACCCAGTCACTCATCACTGCCTTGCATGACTGGCACACCTAGTCTCCTGCAAGGAGGAGAAAACACAAGCATCTGACAAAGATGCTTGTGTCACTGCTAAGATGAACTCACAGTGTTCAAAGGGCTCCCACTGAACAGCCCTTTGCCCAGTCAGACATCCCTCCAGCTGACACCCCCAACAAGTCACAGTGTTTAGTGCTCAGCTTTTACTCCCCTGGTTCCAAGTAGGCAAAATAAAATGGCTGCAAGAAATATGTTTTTCCTGAGGAGTATGAGCAGCACAGCAACAAAAACAGAGAAAGGAGAACCAAGAGATACTGGTTGAAGAGCAAAAGAAGCAGAAAGGCCAAAATCAGATTTGTTCTGGAATTGCTCATGCCAATTCAAATCATAGTCCAGGTTTCCTTCACAGAGTATCTACAGTTGCTGTTATCTGTTACTCTGTTGAATAATTTCCAAGATAGCTAGGAGTATTTCAGAAAAAGGTGGAAACATGAACTCTCTTCACAGCACTGCAGTTATCCTTATAGACTGACAGATTGCCTAGAAATTTAGATGTTCTGTACAAAGCCAACTCATGTGAAAATTAATGCGCTATGCATAACCCAAAGGGACATGTCATAACATCACCCATAATCAACAGTCAGAAGCATAATGCATTAGTTGTAATGTTTTATGGAAGAAGTGCCTGGTAAGATACAGAGGGAGCACTGTGTATGGTAATGTAAGAATATGTATTTCAGTGCAATGCTTAGTGTAGAGAAGAAAAAAATATGGGCTCAAAGCAGAATTCTTGCATCATTTCCCTCTCACATCAGGAAATTTCAAGTTTAAAGGAATATTTTGTGTTGAATACCAAGTACATGAGCCTCTGAACCACAACAAAACATTCTTTTTTGCATAAAAGACTTCAAAATAGACATAGACAGTAATACAGATTTTAGATGCTCATTTCATCCTTTGTATTGCCAGGTCCCTAAAGGTCTCTTAGTTGTTTGTTTCTAAACTAAAAATTAATCCACTTTCTGAAATCTTAATATATATAGTCAGTGAATTCTCCTCCTAAGTAAAATTTCCTCTAGATTCAGACATTATTTCCTGCAGATGTCTCTGGAAGCCAGCTGCATGCTTTAGCAAATAGCATCAGGGGTTACCCGGTATCTCAAGAGACAAAGCAGCCGAGTGATAAATCTCTACAAATGGAGACAGTTGCTGTACCACAGAAGAAAAGGCCAAGTTTAACACTAAAAATCCTGTCATCAGACACATTATTTTCTATTCTGCAACCCCACAGCCTTGCTATCTTTCCTCCCAAGCATGTAAGACCACTGAAGAACAGAACAAAAAAGTAATGTATATCATCTTTGCAACTGCAACTTGGGGATGGTACTTTCACCTTTCTGACTTTGAATGTACTCACGTGGAAAAAAGTAGGAAAAATAAACACTTACTAAACAGGCAGCTCATAAGAGAAACAGACATTTATGAGAGCTTCTAAAATCATGTGATTTTCTGACTTGAAACTTCCATCAAATTTGACCTGAACATTTTAAGATGAGTTAAAGACAATGTCATAAATCTACTTGTTCAGAGTGTCACTGCTGCTAGTATAAGTTCAAGGGAAAAGTTTTTTCAAAAAAGTTTTATTTTTTCTCCCTGGAATTAGCTCATGAGTAGTTCATGTTACACCCTGGGTCTTAAACAAAAGTGGACATGGGGCACATGAACCAGTGAAAAGCTCTTTTGCTAAATCCTGAAAAGTGGTGTTTTCTCTATTGAAAGAAAAGCTTTCATTATCACGACATGGTAATTTACATCCAGGCAGCCTGAAATGCAATTGGTCTCAACACTTCAGCAAGAAACAGGTACTTCATGCAATGGCTTATTTAAAAAGCATTTACTTAAATCCCTTAGACACTATAGTATGTAAATGTCAGTTTCTCATCTATGGAAGTTATTTTATTTTGCTTTCTTCTAATAGGTGGCTGGTTCCTCCTAGAAGAGAGGTCTTTTTTGATTTTTATTTTTTTTTCTTAATTCACTTTTGAGCTCTTTATCTTTCCTTTAACTCACGTACAGGTTTTGGCCATTTCTTGGACACAATTTATCTAATTTTGTTGAAGTATTATTAACACTTGTAGCTATCCCAGTTATCTGTGAAATGGGTGATATCCATTGAAAATGAGGAGACCAAGGGGGAATGGAGACTTTTACCACCTAGGTAAACAGGGAACTAGCAATGCCATGGAATAATTTTACTGTGGGGCTTTGAGTAAATAGGTCTACTTTGGAAATGATAAATGTTCCTTTGTGAAGAGAATACTGAAACTCCCTTTTGAAAAATATTACTTCCTGAGGAAATTGGACTAGAATGCTTACAGTGAAATATTTTATGAATGGGACAAAAATATGTCTTGATTTTTAAAATCAGTCCTAGAAGTATAATTAAGTTACAAGGGATTCTTTGGGAAGTTATTCTGCTTTTTCTTTTTTCCCTTGTTGTTCTAGCGTGAAAATGGCATTATGAATGGATTCTACGAGTTTTCTCTCGCAGTTAAATAAATAAGCATAACAATGTCCAGTTGCCCTTAGACAGAAGATAAAAACTCTATTCTATCCAGTTTGTACATACACAGGAATTAATTAGGTCCCCATCTACACCATCTTTCACCCTAAGGTCTAACTGGTAGACTATTCTAAAGCTTGTTTATCGCAAAAAAAGGCAGTGCAGCAAATATGTGATTAACTAGTTCCATAGCATGAGAGATACCATAAGAAAATATTTAAGTAATATGCTGAAAACCTAAAGGATATTGTTCATTGAAAGAAAATAAAGCATATTAAATAAAGATATTTTTAATTCATCCCTTTTATAATAGAAATGAACAAGATTTCCAGGAAACCAGACCTTTTCACAATGACACCAAAGCCAAATGTCCTATAATAGTCAATAAAAGCAAGAGCAGATTCAGTTATGTAATTTGTAGCTGGTATGTTACACCACAGTCTGCTAACCTTTGGCAGTTGCCTAAATAAAACATTGCTTTTCTTCCATGAGATTCAGGCTTCAGGGAATATCCTGGAGGTAACAGGTCCAATATGCATTAATCTAACCAACAGGTAATACTCATCTCTAAAAAAGAATGTCAAAACCTTGAACTATTGACTTCTATACCTTACCTAATTCTGTATACATTATCATTTTCTATAGATTATGGATCAAATCTTTCATGTCCAAAATATTTACAAAACAGACAACTGAATTAAAGGCTGAGAGACACCTGGAAAATAAGTTTCCTTTCTCAATTGAAGGGCAAAATCCTTAGAACAGAGATTGTGCCTATTAATACTGGTAAGTGAAAAAAAGTGTAAAATATAGTATGCACCAAAACATTTTCAACATTTACAGCACAATACTAACAAAAATACAATTCAATCTTTCATAGAAGACACTTTCTAAAGATTTAAGCTACAGCTTCTTATAGGATCAGAATAATGGTTCAGGAACAGGTTGACTGAAAAAATGACTCCAACTATTTTAGAAGTCATTTGGGACACCATGTGTCTAAGAAAGCTTAGGGGATTTCACACATCTTAAATTAGATGTCTGTTTGTGTCAAATCAGACCAAATAAATAGAGGCCTCCCTTAATTTAATCCACTTTTCTAAGCATGTAGAGGCTGGAGTGTAGTTTTTCCCCCATAACTACCTCACAATATTTGAATAGGTGATGTATTGCTCCTGCTCTGGCATAACAATTGCCTTTAGTTTTCTGTCAGTATTTATCAAATGTATCTCCTGGTGATCTAACTATATTGATGGATTCAAATCAAATGGTCAAGTTTAAAACCTGAATGATGTCTGAGTATATTGTTCTCTGGTATTTTCTGTGTCCTTTTTCAGGATTGAGGCACATACTTCTGCATCTTTCTCATGAACTCTTATGTTAACTAATGAAAATTATTTTCTCCTTAGCTAATCCACTGAGGTAACCTGATATACCAAATCATTTTTCCACCCCTTTAAATTGAATGAGAATATAATTTAAAGGAGGAGGGAAACAAACCCTAAAACCATCACCAAATTATCATTATCAACTCCCACCTACATCTGACTTTGATCTTGAAGTGAAAGAGCTTCCTGTGGGCAGATAAGGATCACCTACATAAGCCTTTTTGTGAGCTCCTTTACTAAATCTTCCTTGATATTGTCCTTAAAACTATTCTGGAATATTTCTATATTCTATAAGCAAAAATTCTGAAGTCACACAGCTATGAGGATAACTAAAGTATATCCTCAGTAGGCAAGCCCCATTGACCTCATTGTTCCCTATCTCCTTTTGAATCCTTCAGTATGAGGATAGGTCTATCAGTGTGGAAGCTATTTCTGCTCCATACAAAGATAAATGAGACCATTGCCTGGCTGAATGAAAATATGTTTCATATAATAAATTTCTTGCATAAACTGAAAACCCTTGTTACAAATTAATCAAGAAATGCCAAACACTTGGGGCTACTGAGTGTAGGGGCATATACATTTTATTATGAAGCCTAGATTTAAAACTCTAATAATCTTAATAAAATAATTTTGTTTCTTCCACAAAATAAGAATACATGACTAAAAACAAAGAATAGACCTGAAGGTATTATCCTATTTTAGATGCCTGACTGTCCTAAATAATTGTGTCCTTTGCAATATTATTAAGTGTGCCAGTAAAATGCAAAGAATTAAATCAGTGAAAGTAGGAGACAGTACAGATTGATAATGTTCAGGATTGAAGGAGTCCTACTGTAATAAATGCATCCCCATATTCAATGAGTAACAAGCACAACAGAGTTAAAACTGCCCTACATTGATTCCACCCTGAAGGTAAACCAACTACATTGCAATGCTATAAATGCCTGCCTGGAAAAAATTGCTGTCTGGCAGCCAAAGCCACTGCATTCTAGTGACTAGAATTCAGTTTAGCTTGAAGAGACAAAGGCTGAATACAAATTTTACACTGCTGGAGGTCAGTACTGAGTAGAGACAGCATGTACACTTTCACTACATAAAGAGAAGGGCAGAACTGTGAAGGCTCATACAAAACCTTACATCTATTACAGCATATGCAACATCAAAAGAAAAAGAAATACCTTAAGTCACCACACGATATCATAAGTTGAAAAAAAATCCTGGACTTGTTTTGATATTTGCTCAGAAACATGAAGTCTTAGGTGCCCCAAAAATAATTGTGTATTTAATATCTTCTCTATGCCAACTTGCCCCAGATTATCACTGTCCTGTCTCTTCAAAACCCAACACCTGAGAAACAAATTTCTCTGCTTTATCTGGGATTCATGGGGGGTGGTGCACTTTGTTACATTAAAATGGGAATGTACATGAGGTTGTGTCCACTTTCTGAATGGAAACTTTGGGGCAAATTTCACAATCTCTTTACTGCCTGCTGGGTGAATACATGCCACAAGTTTTTCCGGTTGCTGCCTGCAGCCACAGCACCATGCCAGAAAAGTTGGACCCTCTGTCCACAAGTCCCAGCCACTGCCGCAGTTCCAGCTGCCTGCCATTCTTGCCAAGGAAAGGTTGGACTTGCAACTTGCTGGGAAGTTCCTTCCAGCAATATCAGCAGCATTGGAGCCTTTTGGACAAAAGTATGGATGTTTTCCCAGGTTTTGTTTTGTCCCTGTGCCCCATTGGTTGTTGATTGCAGGAAGAGAGAGTTGTGTCACCTCAGAGGCTTGGTTTCTGTGTTGTTGTTACTTTCTCTCTCTCCACAGCATGGTCCAAAAAGGGCCTTCTCTGACATGCTTTTTTTGTCTTCTGGTCCACACAGTCTGCTATGGTGGCTGCCATCTTCAGAGGAGGGGCTTCTCCGTCATCTTCTTTTCTTTGTTCCCAGGGTGACCATAGGACACATTGGGATCTAATAGTAACTTTAAACAATAATCAGATCCATGTGTAAAGGAATTCTCTTGTGTCTCAGATAATATATTATCATATCCTATCATATAAATGGTTCTTCTCTGCAGAACTGCTCTCCAGCAGATCAGGACTCAGCCCATGCTGGGACTTGGGGTTATTCCTCCCCAGGTGCAGGACCCTGCACTTGCCTTTGTTGAACTCACTTAGGTTTCTTTCTGCCCAGTTCTCCAGCCTAAATATATCAATGCAAACTTCCATATCTATATCAACATTATTACTTTTAATTCAGCAGCTCTTAAATTGAGCTAGTTTGATAAAATGATGGAAATTCTTCCAGACGGAATTGCCTACACAACAGCTTTAAGACTGTAACTTCATTGGCAGAGTAGTACCAGTCCATTTCCTGTCAAGAAAAACATTAACATTTGTAAAACAGATCTAGGTCCATGGAATAGAGACTTTAATCTTAATCACAATTAAGCTGGTCAAGCCTGCTGAGGGGCTATGTAGGGCTTTCCTTCAAGGCTTTAGACTTCTGTGAAGACAGTCAAGTTCCTATTTTCTTAATAAGAAAAAAAACCCAGAGGACACTGATTTTTCTACATGCACTTGATTCTTCATTTATTGTTCCAGAAAATAAGTGAATCTTTATCTTTCTTTGAAATGGAAATGAAAAAAACATCATATGTTAGAAGAGTACCTTTAAAAAAAAAAGCTGGATTTGAAGTACTAGTGATACTCCAGAAAAGTAGTATAACAAAGACAATAAGTAATGTTATAGTTATAGTTATAGTATATTAAATTACAGTATTATTTAAATAAATCAAATATATTTTACATTGGACATATAGTATGTATATTGTTGAATGACTATAAGAAACAGTTCTTCACCTGAGGAGCTATCAGAAAGTTTCAGCTACATCCAGTTTTAGATAATATATGTGTGTGCATGCTGAAAGGAACTCAGTCACAAATAGTCAGTTCTTCCAAGGTAGAGGGCTTTTTTTCTGTAAATTGCGTGTACTTTCTAAAAATCCCTATTAGTTTCCATTGTTTTGGTAAACCACTTAGGACACAAGTCTGCAAACAGAAAGTCAGACATAAACTTTTAAATAATGCAGTGTCTGCATCACAGGCAGACTTAAACAGCATTAATGCCACCAATCTCATGTTTGAATTTTTAAAGCAATTTGTATCAATAAAAATTAAACTGAAGTAGCAATTAACCAACTAAGCAGTGGGTTCTGTCAGAAGGAATAATATTGCAAGAATAATCTCTTCAAAATAAAGTTTAAATATTAAAAACAATAGCCACCCTAATGACTATGCATTTTCTTGTTAGCACAGTATGAAGGTGGCTGCCAAATTCCAAAACTAGAAGCTTCACAGGGGTTTGGCAGGTGACTCTTGACAGAATGTCACATTTAATGTAAATCAATAAACATTTGCTTTAAAATTTAACCATTAAGGACCACTTAAAAGTCCAAGAACTTTGAAATTAGCATTAATAGAGTTCTCAATTAATGAGACCAACAAGAATTCTGTAATAAAAATTACCAATACAGAAGAGGAAAATCTTCAGATGTTTAAGTAATATTCAGGTTCTGAAATCCCAAACAGCAGAGGAAATAGAGATCAGAGTATTTTACTGATATGAAAAAAAAAAAAACCCTGACATAATAACAAAACAATCTTCTGCCATAGGGACTGGTCCAAAGCCAATTCATGTCACTGGCAGCTTTCCCTTATGATTTTGGTGATCTTAGGAACAGATTGGAATGAGGCTAAATCCTTCTTTTTCTAACATAATCTATGGAGACAACCACAACACAAAGTTAACTGGACACAGAGGACATTATGTAGTGCAAATGATGAATATACTACAGTTTAAAAAAATGTTTTAACTTAAATGAAATTTTGCAGCAATCTCCCTAGAACAGCTCTAATCAGTTTTGCTTCAGGAAAAGAAGGTACGAGCATATGCCATAAAACAATGGGAAGGCAGAAAATAAAAAGGCATGTGTTTCTGTGAATGTATTTGGGTGAAAGAGGTGGCACTGCACAGTATGTATTTGTAGATTAGGTTATTAGAAGCATATGAAATATTTAGGAGCAATGAATTTAAATGCTATTTCTATATTAGGGCAAATTAAATGTTGAATTTTTGAGACAGTTTAATGAAGTTGTATCTAGTTCTTTGTCACACTCATTTTTCAGAATACTTTTTTCTCATCTCTTTACAGTCTAGATATTATGCTGAATGAGCACTGTCCTGACCAAAGAAATTAGCTATAAAATTTAGTTATGAATCACAGGTATCAATTACCACTGGGCTCAAACCCAGCAACTAGCTCTATTTCATTATACTGCAAAAATTCCTACAGTGCCAGAAATGGCATATGTTTATTATCTTAATGATGAACTATTAATAAGATTATTCGCATCATCTAATATTTTATGTGAGGTCCCTAACTTATTCAAAATACCCACGTGGTCTTCCAAGATTAATTCTTTCATTATTGCAGAAATAATCCAGCTGAGGTGCCCTGGACAAGCTGATTTTCACTTCCAACAGGGAGAGCTAAGAGAACAGATTTAGTTGTTTTGTGTTGGGTGGAGAGACACCCAGTCACTAGCCCAGATCTGATGATACATTTATAAACTTTAGAATTTTAAGAATTTTTTATAAATTTTAGAATCATTGTAAAAGAGATTATGCATTGGTGCAAAATCAATTTCTTATTATTAAGCAGTGCCTTTTGCAGGCTTACTAGTGAATGTAGTTAACATAATTTTACTCTAGGGAAAGATGCTTAATTACTTTTCACTTAGAAGCACTGACTTACTACGTATACCAATGTCAGGTGAAAGCTCAGAGGTCCTGTGCCAAAATTCTTCATCTCATTTTGCTTGATAAGTGTGTCTCAATCCTTATTGAAAATGACTGACTGAAGAGTCCTCCAATTCTTGTGAGGACTATTTTATGACTATATTGACAGAGCTAGTGCTGCCTTGCTTATTAAAGACTCATCCTGAAAACCCCAAGACAGTCTGCACAATACTGGACATCAGCAGAAGCTAAGAGAGATGAAGCTTGGAGCAGAAGTTATAGAAATGAATCTCAAATAATGCCCAAGGTTGGTATTGCATTTGAAAGCATGAGTAACTTCAACCAGTGAAGAAAGTTTGCAGAATTATGCAAACAGAGATGAGGTACCTGGAGCAGCTGATTTATAGTCAATGTGATGTTTATGAAATTACACTCTTTCATTGTTCAAAGGAAAGCATCTGTGCTGAAAAAGCTTCCTGAACTGGTTTCCAGAGCAGGTTTTTCTCCATTTCTCCATTTCTCCATTTTCTAAATTTTTTCTTCATTACTAATATAAGTCTATAGCATACAACAAAACACACTGTTATACAATTTATGCCAGTTCTCCAAATGGGATGGAAGTATCGTACACTGCATAAGATTGAATCAACTGTAAAATAGTACCTATATAAAACTTCACATTTTAAGAAATCGAACTGTTTAACAAATTTTTCAATAAATATGTATTGTCTCCATGGTGTTTCAAATGAAATAAAAAATTTTCTCTTTCGGGAAGAAGTATCAAGAGTTCTTTAAAGGAAAACCATAACAGGAAAACAACATTTTAAAGAAGAAGAAAGGTGGTCTCTACACTTTACAGACATAAACCGTCCTGCATCTTGTTTTTTTGAACTTCGTATTTTCCCCTGTTTCCATATGCCTTTAATTTTATGCCCCTTACATTTGTCTTTAAATAATCAAAAATATCAGGCCCAGACTAGAAGCAAACTATTCCAATGCCAAGAGCAAAAGGACTACTGTCGGGTTTCAGCTGAATGCAAAACAAACAAAAATGCACACTAAAAATCTATCTTGATTTGTCAAAAAAAAATCAACTAAAAAAGGAGAAAACCAAGATTAATTTGGATCCATAAATGAAGATGTCTGAGTTCTTAAAAAGATTCCTTAAGTTTACTAAGTCTCTGGAATCTAGAGATGTGTCATGTCAGATTTGATTTTTAAAACAAACTATCAAATATATGGTTCTATAAAATACAGCAATTTTTTCAATGAAATTTTACCTTAGCTTTTGGGGTTGTTCAGCCTGAGGAAGAGAAGGCTCAAGGGAAACTTTATAGCAACATTCCAATACCTAAAGAGAGCCTAAAGAAAGCTGGAGAGGGATTTTTCACAAGGACATCTAGCAACAGGACAAGTTGAATGGCTTTAGACAATAAGAGGATAGGTTTGGATGACATATTAGGAAGAAGTCCTTTACTGTGAGAGGGGTGGGACACTGTACAGGTGGCTGTGGATGTGCCATCCCTGGTAGCACTCAATAACAGGTTACATGGGGGTCTGAGCTACCTGCTCTAGTGGAAGGTGTCCTGGCCTGTGGTTAGGGACTTAAAACTAGGTAACCATTGAGGCACCTTTCAACCCAAATCATTCTATGATCCTGTGAACTGAAAATGAAGAAAGAAAAGAATGAGTACATTTCTGGAGGGCACTGTTTCTAGAACACAAAAATTCCAATGACTCAAGATGTTTCCATTTAATATCTTCCCCACTGCATAAGCCAAAATATCAGAATTATAGAACCATGTACGTATAAGTGATAATTTGCAAAATAAGATTGTGTCTCAATTTCAGTAGATGCACTACACAAATTCAAAGGAGTGTCAACACATGCACATTCAGGAAAAAGAAACACATTGCCACATTTTAACATGTATTGCCTTTTTAAGAATGTTCTTAGTAATGAAGACTCAACTTCTGGTAATGATCATGGAACACAGAATCTACATTTCTTATAATATATTGTATAAGGATGTTACTAGTTTATCAGATGGAGATTCAATAATAATTTAGTTTAAGCTGTCGCTTATTGCTTATGATTAAAGTGATTATAATTGCACTTCTTTAAGATAAATACAAATAAGCAGTATGAACATTGCATATTGCCATAAACTCTGAGAAAAAAAAAAGTTTCTACTATTCTTGGCTTTCTAATACTCAATAAGCTCAAGTTCAGTATTATTCTTCAGCTATTGTAAGAGATTATTACATTTTCTGTTCAATTATTGACACCTTTATTGCTTTGCTCACTAAACCAACTTGTTCTGCACATGCTTCTTTGGAGCTAGATCCCCAGGAGGCATTCCTGGATTCATGGGAATATTGCAATCTACAAACCTGCACAAGATTCTGCCTTACCTATATAAATTAAATCTGCTCATCTGCTCTCCACCATAATAGTTATAGATATTTCTTACCATTCCTATAGTTGCCTTCTATTTAAACTGAAAAAGGATGAAAGTTACCAATTTTAAATACCTATCTTACACTGAAAGCCTTTAGAGCAAATTCTCCAAAAACCTTTAAGAGGGTACTCAATAAATTCTTCTGCAAGAAGAAAGAAAAAATAAATGTTCCCTGCAATGGATTTTCTTCCCTCCTCTTCTGTAATTCCAGTGGAAATGATATGTGATTAGAGTTTACTCACACCTTTCCTTTCATTGAAATGCAATGTTGCATTTTCTACAGAAGAAATGTGTCCTTGGTCTCTCTTCATTTCATGTATTTGCCATGGGCACAGTCTTTAATAAAAATTTTTTAAAAACCCAAATCCAACCCCAAATATGCAAAACTACATCATGTTTACTACTGAAACAGCCTACTGAAGTAGACCCTTCTCATCAGAAAGATATAGGTCCAACTAGAAATAGTTAAAGATAGGTATTTGTTAGCTGAGTGAGTCACCAACTGAGTGCCTCAATTTTGTGTTCAGATTTACTTCTGTGGAACCCTTAGGATCAGCCATGATAAAAGCAAAGATCAAGTACCTTTGGAGTTTCTGGGACCATAAACATATCTGAAAATACCATGAATTTTTCTTTTATTATGCCTTAGCTTTGAAGAATGCCTTATTTTTGATGACTGAGGATTATGTGCAGAGCTCAGAAGATGAGGAAGTTGGAGTGGGGCAGCTTTTAGTGCTTTTTCCCACTGTATCAAGCAACAGCTACTCAATCTTTCCTATGGACTCCTTCCTTTTGTTGAAAATAAATTGATTTTTACTCAAAAGCTGATTTTAATAGCTCATTAGCTATTTCAAGAAAAAAGCCAATCAGCCAAACCATTAAAAGTATTTAATTTCTCCAACAAGCTATACTATACTACCACAGACATTTCATGTATTAATGCTTCATAAATGAAACTTCCTTGTTATGAAAGCTGTCAGTAAGATCTTTATTTGCATCACAACTATGACAGAGCAGTGTCATATTATATAACCTAAAATATATCTTAAAAAATCATAAAATATAAAGTTTATTGGTAACAACCAAATTTACTATTTTATATTTCTAATTACTTTAGAGACATTATAATACAGGCAAATATTTCCCACTTAGTCTGTCATCTTTACCTTTTCAAAACCTAGAAAATAGAAAAGTGTGTTTGCATCTTGCTGCAGTTTTTGTTGGAATTTGCTAATTATTTTTAGCTTACCCATCCAGCTGGGGTAATCCAATTGTTGGATTAACCAAAATAATTGATATTACTTGAACTGTCTTCAATACTCTCTTCTTTTTATATCCAGTGATTCCCATTGACTACTGTAGATGATGTTAAGTATCAGTAAGATGATGTTAAGTGTCAGTATTTCCCTTCCTCCAATTCAATATACACTTGGGGATCTGCTATGCCCCTAATACCTCCAGTACTTGCTTTCAGCCCCAGTGGAAATTAATTGCTCTTTGTCTGTTTCTCAAATTTGCCCCATTGCTACATGCTCCTTCCTACCTGTTCTTACCTGTTTCTTGTGTGTTATTGTCTGATACTATCTTGTCTGATAAGTATTCATCTCCTTGCTCTGCATTAGCACTGAATTTATATTACTAATTTCAAAACTCTCATTTTTTCTTTTAAAAAATACTTGGACTTTAAAATGGTATTGAATTTAGTAAATACTTTGGACACCTTACCCAATCATTGGATCATTATTTTTTGAGATCTGCAAAGGAGAGCAACGTGCAAAAAAATACCACAGCATCCCATTCTTTTCTTTTGTCCTCTCCCCTCTCCAGTTCATTTAATTTCCTATAATGGATGTAATCAGCAGAGATTCAATACTTCAGAAATTCTGACTGCCCTTCCACTTCTGGTACTGTAAGCATATTTCCTCATTTCTCATTCACTAAAGAGAAATGTATTCCAGGTCCATTTCGGTGAGTGCTAACATTGAGCTATTCTGCTCCACATTTCTCCTTCCATATTTACTCATGGCCATGATTATTAAAGTCTTAGCTTTATATTTAGTCTCTATAAATCCAGAAACCTGTCACAGGATTCACAATATTGGCTGTGAAATTGCATTTCTAAACTTCCAAAGGCAAGGTTTTTTTACAATGAGTGTGCTAAAATACTGGAACAGCTTTTTCCAGTGAGGTGAGAGATGCCACATCCCTGGAAACATTCAAGGTCAGACTGGAGGGGGCTTTGAGCTACCTGACCTAGTTGAAGATGTCTCTGCTCACTGCAGAGGCGACATTTTAGGTATCCTAGAACCCAAAGTATTTTATGATTCTGTAAAAGTCACCTTATCCCTTCTTATGTGAAGGTTCCCCAGACAGTTATCTTTTCCATTAAGATCTTGTTGTACATAATTGATTCTTCCTTTATGTTTTGCTCACATTGCCCCTTTTCCCATCAGCAAGGAAGAGTTGGTCAACATGGTTAACATTGTAGGTGAGAATCATTCAGGTTCACAACTCTGTCTAGGTGAATGGACACACACACACACACACTGGAAAAAGAAAAGTAGAAAAAAAGAAAAAAAAATGAATCTATTACTCCCTAAAGCAGGCACTTCTCTCTCTGAAAGTATGATCTAATACCAAATGTTGAATTAAAAGACACAGCACTCAGGAGAAAAAAATAAACTAATTTCATTACTACATGTCCCACAAGATACATAAGTATTTACATTTGAATAATAATGTTAATATTAGGACAACCATGGCATAATCAGTTGTGCTTCATTACACCATTTTACTGTAGCTGCAGCATTATTTCTTTTTGATACAATTACAGAGACACTTAGCACTTTGAAGATAAAACAATTTTTCATTTTATGTGAAAAGCTATTTTTTAATTCCTTGTTGGCTAAGCTATTGCAAATATTAAATCTAAAATCAGTCATGTACAGTAAAAGATTTGAGCAAGACAATTACAAAACCCATTTTAAACATCTGTACATAGAAGAGTATTCAATAATTCAATTTTTTTAGTAACAACTCAAGGTTAACAAGTGGGCAATGTTGCAGAGACCAAACTTCCCTAGGAACACTCTTCACACTAACATCTATTCAATCATAGAATGTCCTGAGTTGGAAGGAGCCCACAAGGATCATTTAAGTCTAACTCCTAAGGTCAATCATGCTTATGAAAGTGAATTTACTAGCAATATCACAAATACATTCATACTCATTTGGTCTGGCAATAGAGCAATATGACAGTTCTCAGAGGTATTCTGGCTCCCTACAGTCCACAGACAATGTAGATTTACTGGTTCTATCAAAATCAGAAATTTTACACAGGTTAAAACTACTATGTAGAGTGTAAATAAAACTCACACATTGTTACAATGTACTTCTTCAAAATAACAAATTTTAAGAAACAGAATTGACAAAAGTAGTGTTTTAAGCTCTTTGGTAAATATACATTTCCAAATTCAACTTGAATATGAGGCTCCATTCTGGATGTACTGAATGATGTTTTACAAATAGAATACAGGACACATGTATGCTGCATAAAGGAGGCCTTCTGTCTTTAATCTTGCAATAGTAGGAGCTGCTGTGATGCAGTTGCCACTGAGAAGCCTCAGTTCAAAAGCAGGGAAGGGGCAGGGGACTGGAAGAAAAGCACTTCGTGAATATCTCTCCTGCCAGGACCAATCATCCATCCTTTATTTTACAGAACATGTCAAACAGTGATGAGAATAGTATGTCCTGTGTCAAATCAATGAAGCAAAGACTTAGCCCTGTGCTTCAGCAACCATCATGAAAGATTAATCTACACAGCACGTACCCACACTTCAGTACAATTATATTCCCTGGGAGAAGATACTTGATTGTCTCAACTCCAGGCAGCGCAGTGGGCACCCCCAGGCAAACTGGGGCCAGCTGGGATGCTGTAGCCCCAGACAGAGTTCAAAATAAAGCTTACTGACTATCCCTCCTTCACACAGAGTTCTATAATGTCTCAACAGGTTTATTCTTTGAGAATTTGTCCTATTACTTAGGGCTTCAAAATGTAATTAAATATCTATTATTATAAATATTCCTAATTTTTTGCCATATTTATCTACAAAATATTAATTAGTAGTGGTGAAGGTGTGGTGCAGGTATCAATGCACAGTTACATCATCTTTAGCCACTTACTATGACAACTGGATGTATTTTTTTAAATAAAATTGGTTTACTAGATAAATGGACATTACCTTTTCCATCAAGTGTATCACGTGCAAATTCAGAGATTGATAGCACATAAAACTGGTATTTTAGTGTTTTGAAAAGGACAGAAGACACAATTTTCTAGTCTGGACTTAGTGCTTGAGAAAATAGGAAGAAACTTTGAACACTTCTATTTACCTTCTCTGTTTCTTTATATATTAGTTTTCAAATTCAAAGACAACCGCAATATTTTTAATTTTGTTTCAATGGTAAAACCTAATAAGCTGTTTTCCTTCTGATACTTCATTAAGCACTGTAAATTAAAGGGAGAGAAAGTCATAAAGGCCTAATTTAAGTGTCAAAAATAGTCTTGGGCAGAAAAATGAGGATTCACATAGGCAACTTGGAGACAACACTGCAAAATAAAACAGTATCTATAATATGCTTGCATCCTACTGTCTCTCAGATATAGTTCTGGTTGCTTTCCATATCCATATATGTACTTTCCATATCCACTTGCAATGAGCTGCCCATTACTGACAGCTAATGACCACTAGATCACTGAAGTGTCACTGTACAAAGTCTGCTCCTGAATTATACTACTGTACATTTCATGATAATATTAACGTATTTATATATTAGCATTATATACAGTTCTTCTGTTTATAATATAATGATAATGATAATAATAATACCATACAATACAATAACAATTGTACCATATTATATGTTAGCATTATATATAGTTTTAGTTTTTCTCTTTCAATCTTCACATCCAGGGTAAACCTGATCCTTATTAATATGAGCTGTCTGCTTCCGTGACTGGATTGTCCACCTCCCTCTGAAAAAGACTTAAGTGCAAATCAGACAGGACAAGTAAAAACATTATTTTCTGATGCAGTTCTGGAAGCAGTCACCTGCAAAAGAGGTTTGTAAATTATAACTTTCAAGAACAACCAGAACCATGTGCTTGCCTACAAGCTCTGAGTAAAACATGAGTAGGAGAGGGCAGAAGGTTACCCTGTACTGCAGCCCTTGTGATTAGCTGGGTCTGCTACAGCTGATCCACAGGTTCCAGGTCCTTTCTGCCACTTCACCTTGCTGAGTGAGCAATGCCTCCTTTAATTTCTGTTAACCCCTTTATCAAAAGGAGCCCTTTGCTATTTAGTGATGCAGCATGGCTGCAATATTAATCTTCCTGGAAAAAAAAAAACAGCTATTCTATTATTGCAATAGTTACTGAATACTGATTTTTACACCTCCTGGCACTGCTTCTTGGCGGGAACTGCTGACTTTAGCAATATAATTTGAGCCAGAAGTGGGGTCAGAAAAGAGTAGAAATCTAATGTCCCAAATTTTGATGCTGATTAGAAAAAAGAAAGAATTGTCTTTCTTTGTAGGCCATGCCATATTTTAGACTAAAATGTAGCAAGCTGATGGATAGGAGCAGATCCCTCTGTGACTTCCCAGAACTATAGGAAGAAAAGGAAAACAACTGTGCAGAACAGTTTGAGTAATGAGGGGCCTTAATTAGAAAGTGGAACTATGCTTCTAGCATCCATATAATTTTGCCTCATTTCCACTAGGAAATGTATCTTCTAGTTTTTCCTCCAGGTTGCCTTCCAACAAAGCTCCCTGCTTTTGAATATGACTATTAAATTAAACTGCTGTATATTTAAGACTTAAAGCTTATTTCAACACATTATTTAAGTATGTGTTAGTTCTAATCACATGGCTTGTCTCATTTGATAATGCATTAATGGGATATTTCACCCGGTCACAGTTAAATTCTTTTGAAGCGTTTACCTTAAACCTTTAAGTCAGGCATAAGATGAGACTCAATCTTTATGTATTCTCCTCATATTTTTGTTTTGTCTTCTCTCCTTACTTCAGAAAAAAAAAAATACAGCAGCTGTAATTCATTGGTTGTCAAAAAATTCCCATTCCTGTTTCTTTTCAGATCCTGCTTATTTCTATTTCCCTCTGATTATTTGCATTCCTTTTAAATTTTTTTTAGATTTTTTATTCAAAGCATCGCAATGAGGCCTAAATACACATTTTAAAATAATTTTCTGGATAATTAGGGTATTTACAAACTCTTGTGACATAACAACATACCTCCTTAATGTCAATGTAAGACATTTACTAAGAGATACTGATGTAGGCCAAGATATTGTGCATTTGCCTATGTTCTGATTCTTCAATGTCTGAAAAGCAGAATAAAATAAAACAAACAGTCTGAGACAACCTTCTATTCTACTGAATTTGATGCATATTTGTTGTGATACTTCAGTGCCAGAAATGTCCAGAGTCCTTTCATTAATTGAGATAATTATAAAAATATCCTGTTTGCTTCATTTTTGAACTTGAACAGTGACATCTATCATTGAAAAAGTTTGCTGGTTGTACATAAGGAAGCCATCTGAAAATTAAGCTAGTAAATATTTTATATTGTAGCCTCTTTGAGTGCCTTTCAAATTCTCAGACAAGCACAAAATCAAAGTAACAACCTATCCAAATGGGAGTAAAATATGTTTTTAAGCATTGCTCATGCTTTCAGAAAGAACATTGCTCAAGGCTGTTTCTGAATCTATGTTCACACACACACACACATATCTCTACCAGGGGTCATGCAAGAACTCCAACTGGGTGGAGTTAAAGCAGCTTAAAGTAATCTGGCTGAGAAAACTTCTGTGAATAACTAGTGGCTTTAAAGATGTTTTGTTTCAGGTGTAACCATTACAAATACATCTGTGGGAAAAGGAACAAAAAAAAACCTTCATGAGCACTTTCTCTTACTCAAGAAAACTATTAAATGTGAAATTGTTCACTGAATCCAAACAACAATAAGACTCATGTAATTGCTAAAAGGATTGGCACCTAAAGCTACAATTCTAAAAGAGTTGGATGAAATGAAAACAGAATAAAATACGGGTTCCTATGTTCTAAAATCTCCTTCGAAAAATCTGTAATATTTCTTTTTCAAATTGTGTTCAGGCCTTAATCCTGATTTTCTGTCTCCTATGTTTCTGTGAATAAAATTTGGAAAGAAGATAAAATACGTAACTTTAAGAAAGACTCGGGAGTTTCAACATCTGAAGTGTCCTATTTTTAACTAATGGCGTTCAAGGAAAAGAAAAAGAGATAGAAAATAACTATTCATTGCAATGATTGTTAATTAAACAGAGTGAACGTTGTACTCTTTCAAAAACTTTTTATATTTATAAAAGAGTTTGATAATTTACTGTAGACTGGAAGTCAGTATTACAACCAAATTCTTTTTCTTCATCTCTATATGAAAACCGACCTCTCAATACAAACTATGTTTCTCAATACATATAATTTCTCAATAAAATATAAAGTGAAGCAAAAAAAACCAGATCATAATGAAACTCAGCCTCTAATATATACACAGACACTTTATGCATTGCATTGGAGTAGTCGTTTTCTTTCCTGCTATTGGAATATTTAAGTTTTGAAAGATGCCCAGCAACTTCCCCAGTAAGTTTACAAGTATTTCCCCCCAATGTATTGTTGACACTCCAGTACTGGTAGTTAGTTAGTGATAGGCTTTGTGTTGGAAATAAGACAAATTGAAAACCTCAAAAGTAGTAACAAACTGAGAAGCAGAGTCTAAGAAATGAATAATAGTTTTATTGCAGTGGGAAAGGAAGAATTGATTTTGAGACTACAGTGTTTGCTTGCAATTCTTCTCTATCTTCTTCTAGCATGTTGACAAGTAAAAGTAGCTTGTTACATTTTGTCATCACACCAGCACTAAGGCTTAGTCCTTAGACAGTGGACCATGCACAAGCAACATTCTTTGCAATCTTCCAAGGGTGCAAATTACCCTGAAGCTTCTAGGAAGAGCAGCCACTGTGTATTTTGCACCTTCCCAAGCCAGCAGAGATACCAAGTTGTGAAGCAGTTACCTTTACTCTGTCTTATATAAAGTGTTTTATATAAAATATAAAGTATGTTGAGGCACATTGGAAGCAAAACCTTGATGTTCTCTTTCAAGAGCACATTAATGAAAACTAATGATTGAAGTATAGCTTGAAGCTTCCATCACTAAAAAGTTATGATGTCAGCTAAACTAAAGAGTGTTTTGTTCTGCCACTATGGCAAATGCCTGGTAAGGTGACTTAGCTCAACTGTCTTTTGTCACAGACCACACTAAGTGTCATTATCCTCAATTTCCCCTGAGCTAAGAATGCAGCTACTGTGACCCACTTGATGCATGGTAACTAACTGCAAGCAGCAGCCTGAATGTGGACTTGACCTATCAGAACTTCATTTTAATGCCCTTCTTCACAGTTATTGCTCTGGGAATATTTTAGTTTTCTGCAGGGGAGAAGAAGGGTTGGGCCATTTTCTTGTTTCTATTTTCACAGGAATACAAATGCACAGCTATTCTGTACAGCTGCTGTGACATGTGTGCCATGCTATTTTAACTAGCAGCAGAAGGACTGTTATTTTAGAGAGGAGAAAATGTTCACACTGTGCACTGGATTCAGAAGAAATGCAGCACAGGACTCTTGGTCTGCAGGCTTAAGAGAGAATATGTCCCAGATTTTCTTACCCAGACAAAATAGCAGGCAGTGCTGGGGAAGTGCCATTTGCAGGGCTCTGGTGAGGACAGCCCTCAGGCTCTTCTTTCTCCAACCTCAGCTCCACGTGTGATTCTTCACCATGAAGAAGAGATAGGTCAGGCTGCAGAACTCAGATGCCCACTCTATCTGCCCTGTCAATGCAGCAAAAGTTATGAGCCCTGAAAGCTGCTCTGTAAAAGGTCGTGGCTGTCTGATGTGGAGCCAGACCATTCTGCACATCTGTGCCTGCTGTTTGCATTGTGGGATGTTTTCCTCACTAATACATAAGACAAGGGGGATAGCTACATAGCTCAAATGGAAAGGAATTTCATCTGACATGCTAAAAACACCCCAAAGGTTTGTGGACATCACTGGAAAAGGTGAAGGAACTTGGAAATCAAAGAATCTGTTATAAGAGAAAATATCACGCAACTTCAATGCAATGCATGGTCACCATCCATTATGAAGACCATTACTGTAACAATTTTCAGTAGGTCTCAGGTACTTTGACTTTGAAAGTGCATATTTCACCTTAAAAACTGGAGATTATATGTCATTTCCTTCAGTGACACAATGATTTGTTTGTCTTCAGTATTATTCTTCAGGCGCTGTTGTCTTTCTTTATCATATTCAATTTTCATTAAAAAAAAAGGGAAAAATAATTCTGGATGGCTGATATGGCTAGAAGTTATTATTTTCAGAAAATGAAAGGTAATTTCATTTTAAAACTCATTGTGGCATTTACCCCAAAGCTATTGAAATGTGTGGAAGGAGGAGGGGGTAAAATTATCTTTGTAGCTTTCTAGTTTCATTACTATAAGTTTCAAGAAAAATAAATAAACTTTAACAGCTTTTTACTATGGAAACAGGACATTTAGTCTCAGTGGGTATCCTGAGTGCTGCATTTTAAATTTGATTTTCTTTTTTTTTTCAAATGGGCCTGTGGGGGAAAATTATCAGGATGAAAGGATAGGTCTGGAACTTCAGAATCATTTTAACAGCAGTTGCCAAACTTTTGAAGCCTCCATGAAACACAGCCTATTGAAGAGTACTCTAGCATTGCTGGCTAAAATTAAAAGAATTTAAGATAAACAACTAAGATAACTGTAATGCTACAGAAAAATGTGATAATAATATTAATATAAAGAACAAGGAGAAAAAAGGTCCCAGTGTTATGAAAGACTTAGAGAACACTTTACACTTTTCTAAAGTCTAAAATTCAGGGAGGGACTTTAGGTAAAGCTTCTTTGTGCATGAAAGAAAAACACCAGGCATATCTTCAAGTTTTTGAACTAAGAGAAGGGTAGAAAATGCTATAGCAATGGAAAACTTTTGTGCAGTGTAACTGCAAGCCCATGATACATGAGACAGTCAATGAAGTTAGCCCTCCAGCAAAGCAAGGGCAATCCAGGGCATTATTTCCCTTCTCCTGGTAGACTTTAGACTGCTTGGCAGAAGCCACAAGCTTTATCTGTCACTCTTTTCTAGTGAAAACCATGTTTCTTCTGCAATTCAAAGTATCTGCAAGCTGGGGCTCTGAGAAAAAGAGTCTTAAATGTTGCAAGCATTAATATGAAAAAGATAAACACAGAAGCTGTCAGAAGCACATTAAGTTTCATTAAAACCAAGCAACTCCAAATGTTCTTCTATCATATGCAAATTATCTACTTGAAGTTTTTCTTTTTCTTCAAACAATATATATCTGCCTGTAAAAGGTCTGTATACAACTGCTGAAACCTTTAAGTATTTTTCATTTCTTCACTTTTGCTTTTTGACTACATAATCCTGCCAAGAAGCCAACAAAATCAGAGAATCATAGAATGAGAGGACAGCCCAGGTTGAAAGGGATCTCCAGAGACCATCTGGTCCAAACTTTAACAGGAAAGAGAACTAGATAAAATTACCTGGCCCCCTGTCAAATTACATTGTGAAAAACCTCCAGTTAGGAGGACTCCAAAAATTTCATACTGAGATGAAATCTCTCCCAGTGAAACTTGTGCCTGTGACCACTTCTCTCTGTGGGCCCTTGTAAAGACAGAGCCTCTATACTCTTTCTACCAGCCCTTTAACTATAGCAATATTATGGTGAAGTTCTTTCCTAAGCCTTCTCTTCTCCAGAGTGAAAAGGCTGTAACGCACAGGATGCACATGTTACTTTTACACATGGTATGAACTTGTTACTTAATTGTACAGTATTTAACGATGGGGAAGAAAAACAAAACAAACAAATCAAACCAAACCAAACCAAACCAAATAAAACAAAACCAAAAACCAAAAAACCCAAGAATTATTTTCTGGAGCAGTTAGCTACAGCTAGAGATTAAATAGTAAGTAATAAGTATGAAATTCCTATCTGGGTGTTTTTGGCAGTTACTTCTCCATCTCCCTTTTCCTATCCAGCCAGGCTGACTCCACAGCAGCCTACACCAGTCAACTACAGGTTGCCAGAGCCCTCTTTTCCTTTTGCAGGAGAAATTCATCCTATCCTTTGCGCCAGCTCTGAAATTTATTTTTTTTTTCTTGCCAGTATAGAGAGACATATCAAAATTTTGTTTTTTCAGGTTAGTTTGATGGATTAGTACACTGTGTCAGCTCCAAATTCAGAGGGAGACCCCCCAAGTCATCATAAACCAGTAACCATTGAACAAGCAGCCAGGTTTGGTTGTGCTGCTATTGAACTCCCATGAAATGTTCAGCACTGAAGTGCTCTTTCTGCTACCCACTCTCAAAAAAATTATTGATATAAGGACAGAATCCCTAACCTTTGTAGTTTGTGCCATTGTGAATTCATTGTAAGTTTGTTTCCTGAAATTCTTATTTCTTTGCCCTCTATGTTCAAGTACAGAGGTTAATTTGGTAATACAAACCATGCTGAAGGAGCAGTGCAAAAGTCTATCAGGGAACTACTGGCACTCCAAATTTTAATTGCTTCAGAGTGCCAAATGTATGTCAGCAATTTTCCTTAGACCATTGTTATGCATCCAGTGTTTCAAATGATGATTTTACAACTAAGGAGAATAAGCACTCATACTGTGGTTTCAGAAATAAAAAATGGAGATAGCCTTTGAGAACAAATATTCTGGGAGTTTTGAATAGCATTATACTGTCTTGAATTCAACAGGGATAGCACTAGGACTTTGTATCTAACATTTAATTTAAAAAATAGCCTGTGCCTTAGAGGAAAAAAAAAAAGAGAAATGCCGTGCTTAAAAGTGTAAATAATGATTCAGACTTTCAATTCCTTTTCATTGACTACACTATTAGTACCTGGTCAAGATACATTTTTTTTTTCCACATTGTGATTATAAAAGCTGAAACACAAGAAGTTTGACAATTATATTAAGAATGCAGTCAGCCTTTTCTCTTCAAAATTTGTTGGTATGATTAAAGTCTTACTTTTAACATAAAAATGAAAACCTCTAGCACAAAACAGAGGCGCCTGAGCTAGATCAGATACTGGAAGAAAGGTTCCTGACATCAATACAGAGCTCAGGGAGAGCTACATACCCTTGTTCCTGGGGTTAAATACAATGATTGTCAATGGCCTGAATAAAGGAGTCTGATCTTTCAGTTTGCCCAAAGTCACAAAGGGCTGAGGCAGCTACTGCAAGAACTGAGCTGTTGCTTTATTGCTTCACACTACTTAGTTGGTCTAACAGGGATTTCGCTGTTCCTTGCTCAGCTCTTTAAGAATGAACCTGAGCTTTCCATGTCTTGTGCAGATTTTGCAGAGCAAAATCTTTAAACAGCACTCCCACTCAATGGCCATGCTGTGAAACTGGCATGATAAAAACATAACAGCTTCACTCAAAGTCAATGTAATCTTCTTGGCTTATACGAGCTCTTCATCTCTTGATGATTCCTTTTTGTATTGATGCTGACCCATCTTAAGTATTTTCTTCATAAATAGAGAATTGTTGCTGAATTATTTTGCAAAAAAAAAAACCCCACCCTAAAACAGCAGTACCTAGATAAGGTGTGTGCACCACTAGCTCCATCACTAGTTAAAGACAAGATTCTTTATTTCTCCTCTTAGTCATCCCTCCCTTTAGAAAAAAAAAAAAACAAACCAAACATAACAAACAGAAACCAAACCAACACCATTAAGCATTTAAATAATGAAATAAAATTCACAAGGGAGGAAAAATAAAGCAGAACGCAGATCACAGAACGAAGATTGTCTTAGTCGACAGAGTGAGAAAGACTGTTACTCCCAAAATTGTTCTGGCCTCCTCCTGGAGCCCTAAACTGCAATTTCTTTAAGGCAAAATGTTTGCAATGGCATAAGAAAATGGATTTTTCTTTTTTTCTGCAGAAAGAGTTACTATCCTTTTCCAGCCTTCCTATCCATCTTAGGGCTAAATAAGAGTTCACATGTCTACAGGGCACTTTGGTCAAACAACTCTATGTAGCAAATTGTCTTAAAAGATTGACATTTGTGCTTCACTGGGAAACTTTCTGGTTCAGTTCAGAAAAGCAACAACTGATGAACTTGCACAATAATAGTATTTTTGCCTCTGACTCCAATTGAAATCAGACCATCCAGGGTAAAGAGTGATGAAAAATCTTTTTTCTCTCAGTTATCTAAAATGCTTTGTTTCAAGTCTGGTTTGAATTTTATTTTTAGAGTTTGGACTAGATTTTGTTCAATCACCACTGGTTCTTCTGGCTATAATCCCTTTGATTCCTACATGTACACGACACACAGACAAATCCTGGAAAGGTCACTAAGAAACAAATTGGCCAAGAGAAAGTTGTTTAGCCTCTTCCTCATAAAAATGATTTTGTTTTTCTTCTCCTTGCATCTTACATCAATTTTTTTATACAATATTCACATGTTGTCTTCCTGTGCTATTGTCAACCAGTATTCATACAGCTGCATAATATCTTCCCACTGTGTGCATTTTACCATGAAAATTGTATTTCAAATAAATCAATAGCATATTTTAGGCAAATTCATATCTTGGAATGAGCCCACTTAGTGTAAGAGTTAATTGACTACTAACAGTGGATTAGGAATTATGACTGAAATCAGTTTTAAAATTACATAAATTAGAAAAAGTAACATACTCCCAATGCACAAGTCTCTCACAGCTCTATTTTCCACAGCCCCTAATACAAGCAAACACAAAATGTATTTGACTTACCAGGCATTTAGGAACAGAAATATATTGGAAGACATCAGGTAAGTTATAAAATCTATTTTTCTCCTAAAGAAGGTGCCAGAAATTGGGTTTGGGGTTTTTTTTTAGTTTCTATGACATAAACACTGTTTGCTTCTCTTAATTTTGTTTTAAATCCAGAGAAAACATCAGAAAAACAGGAGATTAGGCCTGAAGGTAGAATTAATTTTACAGAAAAGCATTTTAAAAATCAGTAATTAGCAAATTAAAAAAGGAACTTTACATAATGGTTCCTTTATTAGGTGAGGAATACTTTTGATTGCTTTTATCTGTAGATGGCAAAAATGCTACAGGAAAGTGATATATCAGTCATATGCACAGTTTGCTAATGCAATCTGTGTGTGCAGTATTGGCTTAGTACCTCTGTGACAGTTCTTCAGACTAAAGCTACAATGATTTTTATATGAAAAAACCCAAAGTTATCTGATACTTGAATTCTGTGCAAATTGGTCAGAGGAAAGGAAATTTCTATTTTCTCATTTTGCTAAAAACATCAGTTTAACATCAGTTAGAAAGTAGCTAACAAGATAATAAGTAATTTCATTGTGGACTTTATTGTAATATATAGTATGCCAAATTCTGTAAACTTTTCTATGTAAAACTATAGCATATAGGTCTGCAGGAAAAAAAATATTTTTTGGCAATATAATCTATATACAACTTTCCATTTGTCTACTGCTGATGCAGGAAGAAATTCCTGTATTTGTGAATGTTGAAGTCAGTAGTGAAGGTTCCCCTATTGTTCCTCCATCAATTTCTGACCCATTCTCACAGGGGTGAGAATTGTACACAGCTTTTTTTTTCATCTCCTTGGGAAAAAACACATGCCTTCAGCTTTATGTAAAATTGCTGACAGAGGAACAAATGCTGAAACTGGGAATGGTCACCCCCACAGAAAAGCATTCTGATTTTTTCCTCTTCTCCCTTGCTATACACTGCGTACACATGTGTATTTTTCTTTACTATGGAACATCAAATGAAAATAAATTTCTTGCTTAGAAGAGTCAGCCTGATTTCTAGGTCACCAGCTACACATGGTGGAGAGGTGCACCCAAGACTGGGGAGATGAGACAGATGAGTTTTGCTTAATCTGGATGTTTCTGTCTCAATGCGATGGGAAAGATTTGCTGGGAAGATGACATCTCCCTCATGGAGAAGTCCAAAGCAGCAGCAGAGCAGCAGTTGAGATCTGACTAGTCATATCAATGCAAGTTTAGCCCTGTGGTGAACCAGGCCTTTGGGATGCAGTATCAGGTACTGGCAAACAGGTACTTGCATCCCAGTTTGAAAATATTGCTCTGTCCATAATAGAATAGAAAAGAGCAAAGGTTATTGCATGCAGCTATGGGAAGTAACTGTGAAAAGGTTTAGCACTTATTTCCTCAAATTCAAAAAGCCAAGTTGTATGTACGCAGTTTGTGATATTTTGCAGAGGGAGTAGAGCCAGCATATCAAATACTAGCAGTACTAACATAAGTCTTCACTGACCAAATTGCTCTACATATGTTATTCTAAACCTTGATGAAATATAGCAAAAGTAGGTCTGCACAAAACTGCAGGCACTATCTGTCCAAGGAATTTTGACAATGTTCTTTGCTTTCTCCAGCTCCCAAATCCTATGGTGAGAGTCCCTGGGCTGATTGTCATTTCTAATTATGAAACAATGCCTTGACAAAAATATATGCCAGCCTTTAGAAAATCTGTATATAGAACAATTAAATATATCTCTAGAAACCTGTTGGATATCCTTGTTTCTTGTTACATGAATCACACACTCCTTTCTTTTTTTCGTTTTTATCTTACGAGCTAGAGAGTACACTTAGCAATATAGTTATAGATTGACAGTTGTACTGCAGAATTGCTTTGAAAAATCAATTAAAAAGTAATAACTAACTTTAAATGGACATACTTTGATTGAATTGAGTGATTCAAGGAAGGTAAGTTATTTTTCCTTTGTGTCATATAACAACTAATTGACTGTATCTGAACTTCCATTGATTTGGGATTTTTACTTATCTAGATGTGATCAGTGCTCTTAAAGACCATTGGAAAGTACTACATGAAGGATTTTAAAAGGCTTATTAAAAGAGTTTGCCCCATAAATTGTGTTTGCCTTATTCTAGGCATAATCAGAAAAAGAACAGCAACCAAAAGCATGTGGTCCTGGTCCTGCCTAATGCACCCATTGTCAATGCAGACATAGAAAATTAGCACCAAGACCCTATTGCAAGAAAGTAATTGTGAATTTCTGAGTATGGTCATAACACTGCTCTTCACTTCTGTTCCTCATCAGTAAGTCTGCCCCAGAAAATAGTTTAGTTTCTAACCTATCTCTTACCTGTGTCCACTTGATGGTTCTGTCAGACCAAATACTAGTTTACAAAATTATCTGCCTAAATGTTCCTCTGGATTCTTCTTTTCCTATTCCCCCTTACTATGAGATATATTTTGCTCTCTTCTCCAAATTTCCTTTTTTTTTTCTCCTAGAGGTACATTTTTCTACAGTATTTTAATCTTATCCCTAGCTTGCTGCCTCTGTTTACAACCATCTTTTTTTTTCCCTCTTTAATTGCATTGAGAGGGTGGAGGTTCTGTTGTGCTGTTCTCTGCCTCACCCACACATCCTTACATGTTATGAAAAAGTGGGAAAATGTAGCTCCTTTTTGCAGTTTTTAATGTCATGATTTGTTTAGTCAATATGGAATCCTCATCCCACAGGATCCACAAAGAGTCAAAGACCTCCTCTTTACAGCTCAACCCTTATTATCTCCTCACAATACACCCATGAGATATCATTCCTGGTGTCTTAACACAAGATATAAAATACACCCCATGTCTTTCACTGTTAAAAATAGCAGAGGCTACCAAGGAAGTATGATTTGTTTTTTAAAAGCCTAATTCTTGGAACAGATCTCTCTTGCTGAGAGAACAGTCATGGATAAGAATGACTTTTTTGCTGTCTTCACAGTACTCATTATAATGATCATATGAGGATATTTTCCTTAAGTCATCTACATATAAAAAATCCTCAGAAGTTGATGTTCAGCTGCTTATTAAGAAGACAGCTTACTCCCACTACCTGGATGTATATGCTGTTTGGAAAACAACAGTACCTAGATATGCTATGCCAAGTGATGGTTTAATACCAGATTTTTTTCACTACAATGCACTTTGTTCATTAAGACCCTGACTGATCATGTTTTGGAGATGTGCCAAGGGCTATATAGAATCAGAGAGATGGAGATAATCCAAATTTATAACCATGAAAATCCCTCATAATCTGTTTTTTAAGTTATACATATGCTTTACTTTTTGATCTTAAAATTCAGGTGACTAACTACAGTCTTGCATGTCCATTCCTGTTGGGGCAAAGAATTGAACTCATCACTGAACTCCAGTTTTATTCTAGAAATACTGCATTCTTCATTATATGCCCCCTTGAGGACATGTGTTTCTGCTGGGCCTTGGGGGATGCTGAGGCTTTTCACAGACTGCAGCTGCAGCCACCATTTCCATGGGTTGGAGTTGCTGGAGCTTCATTAATAGAAGGAGGTGGTTCAATCAGTCAGCTGGATCTGGGAGATCCCCAAAGATTCAGGTATACCCTTGTCATTGTCACCCAACCCCCTGAACCAACACAAAGCAGTTCTTGCTGGGGGACATTCTGGCCTGTTTAGGTCCTCAGCACCAGGTGAGTTTGTGTCTCGTGTGGTAAGCCTAAGCAAGAGCTGGGCTTTCAGCTCTATCTTCACTCATAGATATTTAATATTCCAAGTCAGGACTTTGAATCCTTCAGGGGCCACAGGAGCCCAAACTCTGCGGGACAGAATTAGTCACTTTTTTGGCAGTTTGAATCAGGGCAAAGAGCAAGCAGGGCAGCTCCACTGGGCAGGCTCTGTTGGGATCCATGGTGGTCCAGGCATGGAGCGTGTCCTCACACACAGGATACCATCTCCCAGAGCCTGAGCAGAGTGTGCTGCAGGTGATGGTCCCTACAGGAGGCAGGGACGCACCCCAGGAAGTGACAACAAAGCTCAGGGCAGGAGTATGTCCCAACCTGAACTGAAAAAAACATAATGGACCCCAAGGGGACCATATTAATGTCATCAGAGCCAAGGACAAACAAATCTGGACAGTTTAGAAGCTGCCTCGAAGCTGTTTGGCATACATCAGAAGATCGCACTGCATGAAGGCCTGAGGGGTAGCAGGAGGAAGAGGTAGAAGGGATAGCTTTCTCCCTTTCCCCATCTTTCCCTCCATTTCTCTGTTCTGACAATACCCCAGCAGCTTCTGGACCATCACCAGCAGGGAGCTTAGTAAGCTGAGATCAGCCCAGGACTCATCAGGAAAGCAGCCCAGGAGGTGCTCAGGGACAGCCAGCTCCGGACACTCGCCGGACCAGGTTTCAGCAACATTTGGACAACTTATCTGATGAATTCTAAACTGTATTCTGAAACCAGGGAGAGAAGAATTAGAGGCTGTTCCACTATATTCCAAGGCACACAAGCCATTTTTGGAGCTTGTATGCAGCTATTTCTGGAAACAGAAAAGTTGGGTGAATAAGTCAAGACATTCAGCCATTAGTGGCACGTGGAAATTATTTCAGTGTCTTTCCTTTTCCCAAATGAAAATAATAAATGCTTATTTTCACAGACTTTCATTTTGAAAAACTATTAATTGTGCATTTTCTTTGCACTAATAATGGCTCTGTATCTGAACTAACACTGGATAACCAAATGCAAAGTGAATCCATATCTTAAGAACTAGAAAGATTGCTTCTGTACACATGGTTGTACAAAGCTGACATTTTGACATTTGGAGGTTAATTATCCAAGGTTGTTAAGTAAACAAAATTGGTTTTCTTTTTCCTCAGAAAAAAATTAAACATCCACAGTTAATTGGCAACTTCTGAATATAATTTCAGCTTTTATCTCTGATTCATAGTCAAACAAACTACAGCTAGCAGGAAAATTAGTAATTTATAAATATATTTTACTCTTATTCTCTTCCAGATAACAGTGTATTTTGGTAGTGTATCATGGACCCTCATTCACTAACAGGAGCCATTTTGTGGAATTTATTCTGCCATTAGTGTATACAAAACACAATAGAAAAGACTTCCTTTTCTTCAATGTTCTTTGTTATACCATACCTAAAGTGAGAGGTTTTTTAAAAGTTAAACAGAAACTTGATTTTGAAGTCTACTCTCACAAAATTATTAAAGAGAATTTTAAGACTGATATATGTATCTAATCTAAACAGCTTGGGGTTTAAATTGTAAATTCAGAATACTCTTAGCACTTTCTCAGTAAGGTATAGGTTGAAATATATTTACATAAAAGAGCTGTTGAATAATTCCAAGAAATGAAAATATTTGAGGAAGAAATAATCATTTGCTTACAATTAATGAACAGTAGAAATCCCTGTATTTATGAATAGATTTGTTTGCTGCACATAATTCCTCTGCATTTAATCAAAAAATACCTATCTATTTTCAGAATAGTTCAGGTGACAGCATAAAAAGACAGGACATTCTATTTCTAGGGCTTTTAAGAAAAATTATAGAGGTTTTTGAATTCAAAATAATAAGGGATTGCATAAATTTCCACATAATCACCATTCAAGTCTAATATGACAGGAAGTTGTTTTAGGTCTCTTCTTATGTGGCATGAAGGAAGCAATAAATTCTGTTTTATGGAAAAGAAAAAGTAAATCCAGCAATCAGGATTCAGCAGTAAGCTTCTTGCTACAGTGGCCTTTAGCTGTTATAAATCACTTAGTGTGTTTTAAATCCATGGACTTCTAAGGGAACAAAATGAAACGTTGTCATTCCTTTTTCCTGGCTGGTTTTATTTCCTTTGAGGTCTGTTAAGAGTCCTATGATCTTGATTCTCTTACATGGAGGGTTTCAAATTTATCAATAACCATCTGTTGCTGTCATTCTGTTTCATGGCTCAAATCTAGAATCTCCAATGCTAGTCCCAGTGTTTGCTGACATTTTTTTCATTTTCAGTTCTCACTGGGGCTGTCATATTCAAAGATCAGGGAGAAAGTAATGTCTTTGATGTTTTCAAAGGCTAGAAAGATATTTCTCCCCTCCCAGTGTTATGAGTTTCATTTGAACACCTGGAAAGAAATCTGAATTTTATAGATTTATCTAAACAGTGATCCACTTGAACTGAAGTGGTTCAAAAAACTTCTAATAAATATAGCTTTTCATGTTTTTTGAAATTGTTAATTCCTTTGTACAGTGAACAGAGTTTACAGATAAATAATAAACAACATTTGACTATCATAAATGTAATCCACCATTGAATTCAGGTCTCTCTTCCCAGCCCACAGTGTATGCATATCTATTATCTCCCCATCAACATAACTCTGAGAAAGGTGGGAATTCAGTGGGCTTCCTGCCAGGTTACAGTGACTGAAAGATCCTTCAAAAGAATAAGAAATATTACAGACTCAGTTCACATAAGTGTCCCAAGGCTATGTTAGATTTCTCTCCAATGTATCTTTCATGCACCTCATCTTCCTTCAACCTCATTGGGATTCAGCACTGCATCGCATTTTATGTGCATAAGAATACACCGCCTTCATGTTATGATGGCATAGGTTACCAAGAGTGATTTATTATACACCTTTTACTACACCTCCCTTTCCAAGACCACTACAAACTGCTTTTACAGACATTTCACCCAATTTAATAGGGGCAGGTACAGCTATAGCCCCTGCACAGACTTCTCACAGATTTCTAAAACAAATCACCAAATATACCGGTCTCTGCAAAATAGTAACTTATAACTAAGTTCCTATTTAAATTTTCTGCTTTTCTCTGTGCTTATGCAGCTTCTCCTAATTGTGGGGTCACTCGCTGATCAAAGTTGACCCAATCTTGCTTTATCTGGTTGAAAAGACAAACAGAAAAGGACAAACCATAATATTAGCAGATTCTGCATTGGTCCAAGGGTGCATAATTACTAGTGACAGATCTGCCAACTATAAGAGCTGAACAAACCTGGTCTGAAGCAGAAGTGAACACAATGGTCTCATTTTTGTCAATTTAGTCAATGAACACAGTGCAGAGGTGAACTTTTATACAGACCTAAGATATGTTAAGCTGAACCCAGCCAGCAAAGAATCACCCAGACGGCCACAGAAAAGATTCTAGATGCCTTAAAATTTGATTTGCTATGTTTGCTCAAACCACAGTCTTGGGGTCTTGCTTATGTCTCCAGGAAATGTCATTATCTCCTTAACGAATGACATCACAAAGTATCCACACCTCACCTTACCTTACCTTACCTGACCTGGTGATCATTCAGCTGAGTGACTGATGCTGTTCCTGGTCTGTCTCTAATTCATGAGCTATTTTATCAATTTATCTGAACGCATTCAAAGAAATCCATTAAAGTGAGGCTACCTCCATCTTTGAAAAAAGGAAAAGGTCCATTCAGATCCTGTAACAGAAAGTTTGACCAAATGTGACAAAAACAGTAAAAAATTCAGAAATTATTTATACCCAAAATTACTTATGTTGGGCACTGTGGATAGCTTTGAAAAATTAACTGTAGCATAAAAAATATTAATTAAGGTCTAAAGAAGCTGAAGTCTGTGAAGATGTTTTGTGACAGCTCCACAAAATTAATTACAACAGATTAAAAATCTAGCTATAAAGTAATTCCCAGCTTTTGATTAGGACTCTAATTCCAGCTACTACTTCAATTTTTGTACTGCAGAAATGTCATTGGTGTGGACTTCTAGCTACAAACCCGTGTCAGGACTTTTGTTTCTATCTGTGCTGGTGGTATTTTTGGAGTTACACCTCTGGAATAAAACTTGGACACTTAGTTGCCACAGAATAGTGTCAGGCACCATCTGGTACCTGACTGCCATCTTCTCTTCCTGGCCTTTTGTTAAATCTAACTTATCCCACCAATTATTGCTATTCAGATACCCCATGAGCTTTGCTTCTGATACCCCTACGTTGATCCCAGTCCTTATCAGACTGAACTTCGGTGCCAGTCTAGTTATTAATTTCATCTTCCCTCTGCCTTCCCTGGCCAAGTCAAACTGGTTTTCTCTCAAGCTATCCAAGCCTAGCATGGCCTCTCTTAGAAAAGCCAGATGTCTTTCTCGATTCTTCTGTCTCTTTGTATATTGTCTTGAGCAGTCAAGAGCAAATCTAAACAGAAATTTACCTAGGAAGTTCTGCCCTGATCTTTCTGTCTTGAACCGTTCATACCCAGTTAATTTATGGATATATCAGAACAGTTCTGTGTTGGAGTCATGCAAGATTGGACAATTCTCAGAGAAGATGGATTATTTTTTTCATCTGACAAACATTTAACAAGCATATAACATTTATTTAGGATTTAATGTTTGGACAGGAGCAATAAAGTTCAGAACTCTAATACCCTGGAAAATTTTAGTTCTTCCCTCAAAGCGAATTTTTTAGTGAAAACTTGCATATGTTTTTCTTACCACAACCTAAGTAATACATTTTTTTCCTGATTCCATTCTCAGAACTATAGGAGTAATTAGAGGAAATTTAACAAAAATATCATCACATGGCAGACACCCACTGAGGAATATTACAACCCAAATATCTCAAGTCTGGCAGTCATAAGCAAGAAGAACTGAGAATTAGAAGTCCTCCTAGCAGAAGTGTCAGCCAAAGTAAATATCTGAAAACACTATCAGTTCAGTTTCTAGGGATTACTATTGCAATCTTTTTCACACTTACAGTTCACAAGTTAATTGTGTGAATGGAGATTCAAGTCTATTTTGAAATAATTTATTTTAAATAACTGCCTTCTGTTTTTTCAATTTTGAAAGCAGCTTTCAGTTTAGTTAGCAGTGAAAGAGTATTGGATTTATTTACAGTTCAACAACATTTAAATCAAATTATGTCAAAAGTTTGGGTTCAATCACTTGGTTTCAGTAACATGATTTAGAATAAAAACCAAAGAACATGCTTGGGGTGAAATGAATAATCCCAAATCAATCTAAAAGCAATCTGATTAAACTGAAAGTATTTAAGGATTAGCGATTGGTATGTACATAAGAATATTAGAGATAGGAATTACTTTTACCACATTTATATTTAAATTCTATTAAACTTTTACCACATTTATATTTAAATTCTATCAAAGTGGATTTTTTAATCAACTAGCTGTTACTGAAAAAGCTAAAATAGAAAATAAACACATTAGGTTCATCACTTGCTTACTCATTTCTTGTAGTGGATGTCTTATTATAGGTTCAAACACTCTAAGAAATATTAACCTCTGAAAAACACAAAGATAATTTAATACTTCAGCATATATAAAATTCAACACTGCAAATAGAATGTTGTTTGCAGTTTAATTCCCATTCCGCACAGATAAAAAATACAGAAGTTACATATGGACACATGGATACAACTTACATACAAATATGGAAAAATGAGTTATATTAGCATGTGGCTGAAACACTGAGCTCTAGATTCTTCTTGTGAAAGTGTGCATGTCTTGGGTGATTTTGGGGGAAAAGATGCACTAACAGAAAACAGTTTAAACACAGAAGCTGAACTAAATGCAGTATTTTAAATCCACTGAGTTGCTAGTAGGGGTTCTTTAAATGCAGTATAAATAGCACTGATCCAAAGTAAGATAATTTTGCACATGTGGTCCAAACACACTGCAGTATAATGCTGTACTTTCAGAATAGATGCTAGTGTAAGCTAGAGTTCCTGAGCTAGCTAGAAACTGGTGTAAGGTACAAGAGAGAAAAACTGCTATCTTTGTGTCAAGATTCAAAGAATCTATTCCCTTTTGAAGGCAAGAAACCTGAAAATCTGTTGAGAGAAGAGTGATGACTGGGGGGAAAAAGTGAAGCAATACAATCCTACAAATCACAAAGCTTTTGTCTTCTTTTAACTGTCATATGGACTCTGTATTTACTTAGACCAGGCTACAAAATTCCATTTTATAACTAATGATCCAGCCTAATGAAAGCAAAAAAACTGCATGGCAAAACTGAAAACCTCAAACAAACAAACCCAAGATTACAAGAAATAAGTGCAAATTACTTTTGACCAAAATCCTCAATTTGAAAATAATCCTGTCTCAAGGACATCAGGTAGAATTCAGAGTGTGTATTGAACATAGGCAGCAAGGTTTTAGGAGCAGAGGACAGGCTGGGGAGGTCTGCAGTGTGGCATCCATGGGAAAATAGGACTGTGTGTGCCACAGGGATTTTATACTGTCACAGTCTAAGTGCAGGAAAGTCTGGGGCCATCACATCCTGCTGTATGTCTGAGTGTCCAGTGCCCTGGCTGGTCCATCAGTCCCTGTGCCCTTTTTCCAAAAGGTTGGCAGTTTATGGCCTCTTGCCTGTGGCTCCCACCACCCAGAGCTCAGTCTGCAGCCCACAGTACACCTGCACACTGAGATATATTCCTCAACACTTTTACATCAAGCAACAGAGACCAGTGCAGAAATTTTAAAGAAAGCTGAGGCTGTGCCTGCTCCAGAACCAGAAGCACTATGGCTATTTCAGCACAGTTTTACACCTCAGCAGGGAACCTATATTGGAGCAGAGATCCAGGCAGAGGCACTGATGTAGAAACCATAACACTACTCTCTGCACTGCTGCATGGACTTGCAAGCTCCCGTGGTTACTTGCTGAGTTATTTCCACACAGTCACTCTCTTTTTTGCAGCATAAGCAGATCTGAGAATGCCCCTGGTGAGCAACAGACCAGTGGTGCACCCCAACTTTTTCATCAGTACAAAGTGTAACCTCTCCACTATCAACAGGAGATGGAAGTATTCACAGGTGCTGTACTCAGCAAAATGTAGACCTGGATTACACAGTAAATCATCTTGTACAGAAGAATTCTCTTGTATGTTTTGGAGAGCAGTTAAGAAACCTAAAAGTCACACAAACCCATTTCTATCCAGCAGTGAATCAAATGTCTCACCTAAGCACATTTGAATGCTGTGCTGTAAGGAAATAGCCTAGACTTCATATCTTAGAGTTCAAATCCAGTGTGATTAACTGACTTGATTTTTCTTTTTCAATATGGCAGAGTGATATATCTAGATAATATATGCCACCACAAACTGGGTTATAGCCAGAAAACATTAAACAAGAATGTATTTTGTTTTGCTTCCATAAAAAAATTCCCTAGTGTCTTGCTGGAGATATGACATTTTATACAAAACAAACAGCTATGATTAAGGAACAAATGGTTTCTGCTTAATTCAGTTTTAAGGCTCATCAATCTTTTTTTTTTTCCCATTAGATGATTTTTTCTCAGCTGAAATTTGCAAGAATAATCAACGAGCACTGTAAAAAATGGGTTTTTTTTTTTCTTTCTATGGGGTTGTTGCTATTTATAATTGTGCGTATAATAGACAAGTATGACTCTAACATCAGAAACATTAGGGAAGCTCCACGTTCCTTCATTTTTAGAAAACTGTCTGGTCTCTGCACAGTCAATGTACAGTAATATGAAATGTAGGCAAAAGTGATAAAACATCCCTGAATCCCAAAGTAAAATCTGTAAGTTTATCCAGCATAATTTGAACTGAGAATGGGTCTTCAGCTTAGCGCCACAACATAGACACTAAGCAGATCTTCCCACCATTTCAGTTCCATGTAGACTAAACTCTTGACTTGGACCTTGATTTGAAAAGATATCAGCTCTAGACACCAAGTCTATGATGTCTTCCCAATAGTGAAGGTACTCGGTTTTAATTTTTTTATTGTATTTGGGTTTTACCTGTCCCCTTTCCCCATCCCTTCCCATCTCCACAGTATCTTGCTCTCAGTTTTTTGCACCAAACAGTAGATTGAAAACATATCACATTCCTAGAAATACTGCATCAGTTACTGTCAATTCCTAGCTACTCCAATGGGTAATATTAATTTTCACTCACCTCTCGACTAAGAAACAAAGCATGCTAATATGAAAAAGCTGTTCTTATGATGGAAGGCAATTTTTTTTTCTGAAAAAGATCTGGATATTTCTAGAGACCAATGTTTGAGACAGGATCATGTGATAGTGACTGATAAGTAATTCAGTGACTTTCAATTACATAAAACACTTAAAATTTTAGGTATGTAGAGTGGAAGAAAGCATAACACTATAGTGTTCATTTTGTATTCAGCAATGAATATAGCTGGAATCCATAGCTGAGCTCAGTTTAAAGCTTTGGTTAAGCAATTTTTATTTATCTACAAGTGAATATTCTAAAAATAGAATTCAAATAGTAACTATGATACTATAAACTCTCCTTATCAATAGGAACAAAGTAAATGAAAGGACTAAATCTTGAGTGTATTACAGCAACCACTGGGAAAGAGCAAGCTACATTAGCCAGGCACAAAACAACCATACTGAAGTTATGCATTTTGGTTGCTTTCCAATTGAAATAATGAATCACCAGAAAAGCACACTGGGAAAAAAATTCTATAAAAAGAAACTACCATCTAGAAAACAGATCTCATAAACAACAACAACAACAAAAACAAACAAACTAACAAACTCCCCCAAACAAACAAAAAACCCCCACAAAATAAATTTCCAAAACAATCACCCTATTTTTTTTCTATTTATCAATCTAATTTACCCATTACAAGTCATAATAAATTAATAAAAAAAAAAAATCTTTCTAGGTCTATTTCATAGAGAATTGTTAATGCGTCAGAACAAAATCTAGCTAAATTCTTACCTCTTTTGTTATATTTCTCCTCATTTTCTTTGCATTGTCTGATCAGGAATATCAGGTCTTTATGAGGATAATTTCCAAGTAGAGCACTTCCAGTATGTTGCTGAAACACACATAGCAAACTCCTTTAGAGAATTATGTGTTATTAGAGACAGAAGAAAACTGTGGCTCAAAGTAAATTCAAAGCGATGGGTCTGTCTGCTTCAAAGTCTCCCTGTAACAATCTACAACACTCTGCTAGTTCTCTATTATTCTAGGAGGAAGAATCTAATCATCAGCCCCATAAATCAGCATAGTGGTAATGGAGACAATGGGACTCTGCTGATTTATATTTAGACAGAGTCAGGCCCAAAGCTTCTATCATGCTCTGTTCTGAATCAATAGACAGAAAAACGTAACAGAGCGAAAAATTCTTTACAATGTAATTTAGCATAAAGAAAAGGACACAATTTTGAGAACTATTGTATTGACTGTGTTAGTTTTCCTAATTGAAACAGTATATAGGTTTGATACTTGCCTGGGGAAAAAGGAATTTAAAACATCAGTCTCCCATCTAGCACATAATTCACAAACCCCTTATTCATAGTACATAACTTAAAGAAATTTGAGTTGCTTAATCACATGCTGGTGTTACAGGACACAGCTGAATTTCCATCCCAGCTATAGCCCCTCATCATCAGTTGTTGTCCCTGGCCCATCAAAACTGTGGTCAGAACTGACACTGTAATCTGCAGCAGCAGAGGTGGGAATCTGAGTTGGAATGATCTGTAGTGTAAAGGTCTACCTGTTCACCTCTAAAAATGTAAAAACTGGCATAGCCTTAATATTTCGCTTTGCTTGACAGCTCCTGTAGAATCAGAGAGGGTCTAAACAATTCTGAAAAATAATGATTATTGAAACCCATTCTTTGCTTTGTGTGTCTTTAAAATATCTGAACTGAAATGCATATTTCTGCATTTTCTAGAGTCTGTTACCATCCAGATTATCTTGTTCTAGGCAAGATGCTCAGAAGACTCACATGTTGGACTCATAGTTCTGTTTCCAAATTTTGTCACATGAGGAAATATAGGCTATCTTCTTGAGCATTTGTCTTAAGGAATTATATTCTCCATTATGTTCTCATTGCGTGTCAGTTAATCAAAAACACATTAAATTTGCTAATGTTAGTAGTACTATGTTAGTGAAAGAAGCTGAGAGAAGAACTAGACCATGTGGATAGCTCTATTTTTTTAACTGGTTATTAGCACATACAGATAGTCTAGTACTAAAGAACCAGTGTTACTTCATCCTTCAACACAGATTTAAAAGTATTTGGAGTGATATAACTATATATTAGGGAAAGAAGCTTAACTAAGATCAGGATATACTTTCTAGATAACTTCCCAAATGTATTAAATTGTGGCCTTGTTACTACACAAACTTTCTCTCTTGGCCAGGATGCTAACGTTTCTAACACCAATAAAACCAAAACAAAACAACCCCAAAACCAAAACAAACAAAAGCTCACAAGCAAGCAAACAAACAAAACCCCCAAAACAAATGAACAAAACAAAAAAAACCCAAATAAACAAACTCCAAATAAAAACAAAAACAAAACAAAAAGAAAAAACAAACCAGTATTTCTTTTTTGATTGATCAGTTGAACTTATTCACATCCAGCATAAATCCAGACAAATTCACTTGTATCAGAACACTTTAAAGCGTTTTAAAACTAGAATCTGGTTCATTTTCCATTCTATCATAACTCAGGATAGGAACAGCTCGTTCAGAGCTCTTGATGGTTCTGAACTCTCACTTTGTCATCTTTTCTACTTTTAGAATATTGTCTTTCTCGGCTTTGTTTTTTGGAGTTTTTTTTCCACGCTGGTTCTCCCTGCTTGGAATAGTTCCTTGTTTCTTTACAAGTCTTCTTCCATTTTCTGATATTCATTTACTTGCTGGTTTTCTACCACCAGCTTCATGTATTATTTTTGTTAGCAATATCTTTCACTAGCTGCTAGTAAACTTTTATTCTTGAGGCAGAATCTTCAGACTGCAATGAAGCTGCTTTGTTGTTGACAGTCTCTTTTAAAGAATCTCAGTTCAGGGACTTAAAGTTCTTAGAAATTTTTATTAAATTTTGACTATTGCTCTTTTGAAAGACTACTTATGGTCTATTCCTGCCATCTTTTTCTGTCTCAGTTCTGTTTCAAAGTAACAAAATGGCTGAGGCTTTAGGACATTTTTTTTCACAATTTTTTTCCCATGTAAAGCCAAGTTATTAGTCATCAGTACATTTTAGAACAATATTTTCCCTATCATCTGATTTAATTTTATCTGCTATTTATAGATAACACTGTAATATGTATGTATTCATCTTGAGAGAAGCATCTGCATTATTTAACTACAGAGCTTTCGGTAAAATGTGTCTTTAACACTGCCATCCAACATAGCACTGCAGTGTAGTGTAGTATAGTTTACACTCATCTGCCTCCTTTTGATGTCCCTTTATCCATGCAAACATTCTCAAACACATGAACAGAGCTAGTACTGCACTGGAACTGTTTATTTCACAATGTTTAAAATGAGAACTTTTTCCTGGTTTTAGTACTAGATGGACTTATATGTGTAAGATATTACCATAGTTATCGAGTTTTCTTCTCTAGACATGCATCTCTTCCTTATGCTAAATTAATCTCTTGGACTATTATTATTTTAAATTACCAAATAGTAAAAACTTCATCCTTTAGTAAACCTCAAGATCTCCTTCATGTCTCCTGCACAACTAGACTAAGCTTAAGAGGTGTATTCTGCAATTTTCCTATGATTAATTAAAATATTCAATTACTCAAGTTTTGGCTGCCTATTTTTTGTGAATTAATTACTTGGTATGTTTTCTTTTTTCCTTTTATGTTATTAAATGCAGTGACAGAGCTGACTGTGTGTCAAGGCAAAGAGCATTACCACATCTGAGGTAGTCATATAGTTACAGTGAAAAATATAATTACATGGTGTCAGCAAAAACCATCAGGTAGGCTAAAATATCTTTCTCTTCTCTTTGTATAATTTCATCACTACAAATAATAGCAACTGATCATTATAGGGGTAATTCCTTGGTAAGGAGTGCAATCCTATTTTTCATTTTCAAGAAATAGCTATCGTTCATACAATGAGAATAGTTTTTGGTTTCAATTTGTTTGAAAATCCATGTTTACAGTACTAATCCTTCTTTCTTAGCAGCCTAAGATGGAAGAGTTTCTCTCTTTAGGTCCTGCTTTGGTGTCATGGTTTAGGAATGGTGTTCCTCAATTCAGTGCTCCCACTGAAAAGCTGCAAACCATGCTCTGGTTGCTATCTCTTCCCTCCCCAACCCATCCCATGTGAGGTGGGATGGAGAGGAGAATTGAAGGTACATAAAGTAAAGATCATGGGTTGAAATAAGAACAATTTACTGGAAACAACAATGAGATAAGAAACAAAGAGTAACAGCAACAGTAACAATATCAATAAAAGGGTGTACAAAAAAGTGAACGACTCACACAAAAAAAAAAAAAAATCACCACACAGGAACCCACAATACATGAGCCATGGCCACACCACCTGGAAGAGATTCCCTTGCCCTGCCCCTGGCAATGATGTGAGGTGGTACAGAATAACCTCCATGTCCTAGCCATGCCTCCCTTCTGGCTACTGCAAAAATTAATACTGTACTGGCCAGAAGCACGACTATTGGCCTATTAAAAAATTTGTATTACTGAATGTTTCTTGGCTGTTCTGGGGTCAGAGTAAATCAAGCCTCACTGGTAGGAGAGAACTTATTTCCTTCTTTTTAAACTTTCTGGGATCTGAATATGGCATGCTTATAATTGTGTTTTTGTACATTGGATGCACTTCAGCTGTTCAGATAATAATTTCTAAGGAGCAGGTGTTTTGAGATAAGGAGACTTATAGTGAAAATGTGGTTACTTGACCACATTCTCCCCTTTCTCTCTGTCCTGTACCTCATTCCCAAGAAAAAACTGTTGAAAAGGTAAGAACAAAAGGATATTCAGATATTTTAGTCTATGTGAGCTCACATTATTTAAAATTATGTCTGTTAATAATTTAAAAGTATTTATTTCATTAATAATCATATTAACTTTGCATACAATTGAAAGAATATTCAGCCCCCAAATAATGTACTCTCTATTGCTTTTCTAAGAAATCTATGTGCAGTCAGTATCTTGTACTAAGATTTGATTTCTTTTGGGGCCTGCTATTTGGTCTATGGATTTTGGCATAATCTCATTTCAACTGCTCTCCAGGGTGCTTATGATATTCATGTTGCTGAAGTTATTCCAGAAGGCCATGATGAAATCTGAATGCAGGTCTCTGTACATCACACATTTCTATGCCACAGAATAGGGATGAGATATCAAGATTTTAAATGCACATTGTGGAATAGATCATATATCTTTTTTAAGATAGGATTCTGTCTATAATCTTTATGAGAAAAATTCACATTGAATAAATATTAACTCTTTCTCCCTTTGACTAATGCAGAATGCTTCAGCTTATGTATAATTCACATCTTATGGTTTGTTTGTTACTCCTCAGTGGAAAATTCAATAAGAACCTAATTAAAAGGAATCGATGTAGTATCACAAAGCTGAAACAAAAGTGTAACTTCAGAGACAATAATATTTTATAAACTTTTATTTTTGTGATTTATAGTTAAGGCAAGTAGTAGAAATATTAATGCTTATTTTTAGCTAATGAAAGATTAAGTTACTTGGAGAAAAATTACTTCATTAACTCAAAAAGGGACAACAGTGAGCACAAGCAGAAATAATATAAGATAATAGAAAAGATTTTGAAAAAGTAAAAGTGAATCTATCTGGGAAAGTGGAAGAAAAGAATTATTAGTTAAAAAGAGCAATTGCATAAATTATTCCAATACCGTTCCTATAAAAGCCATCAGAGTAGTATCAGTAATATGCACATTTTATGAAGCAGGTGCTATTGAAATGATACTATAAATTGAAAAGAAAGAGTCAAATCATTTGCCAAGTGATTAAAGTGTTGCAATTTATTATACTTTTAATGTAATATTTTTGTGGTATATGAATAAGTTTTACAACATGTAATATAGCAATTTCATTCCTTGCGATCAATACCAACTTAGCTGTAATAGCCTGTTCTAAGATTTATTATCATATTTTGCATCTCATACATAGATAAAGGTAGTTATGAAAAGAATAATGGAATTGACTTGTTTTAAAAAATTTTAAGGGCTTTTATTGAGGAAGGAATACTTCTTTTCAGGTACAAGATGCTTTACATTCCCACATAAGGTCTACTTCTAGTGTTTCTTCTCTCATTCCACATAAAATTAAAACTTTCTTATTCTATTTATTTATACCCTGAAGTCTGATTTGGAATCTTTTGTGACCCTAGTACCATAAATATATATAGCTACATAGATATATAGAGAGAGGTAGAGATAGATGATGTAGATAAAACAAAACAGGAATGGGAGAAAAAGAAAAAGAAAAGAAAAGAAAAGAAAAGAAAAGAAAAGAAAAGAAAAGAAAAGAAAAGAAAAGAAAAGAAAAGAAAAGAAAAGAAAAGAAAAGAAAAGAAGAAAAGGAGAGAAAGTGAGAAAACCCTGCCACATTAACTTCCATTCTAGATCCAGATTTGTTCAGTATTCTGTATTTTGATTCCATCTTATCTCTTACATTCACTGTAAACCGTATCATTGAAAATGGAGTCAGTATAATTCGAAGATTATGAATATCTCACACAATTAAGCTATAATGTGTGATTTGACTTCCACCTTCACTTCTTGTGATTCATATTATACTCTGCAGAGAGATTTGATGATTGATATGAGCCAATTTAATCAAAAATTGAGGGTGTCATCTCATAATAATCAGTCCCAGAAAATAAATCTTCAGGAAAAAGGCTGGTAGAGCAAGATCATATCATGGTGAAATGCTTTTTTTTTTTTTTTTTTTTTTTGGTAAGTTTTAAAATCCACACGTGCTTTTATTAAAGAATCCAGCTACTATACATGTCATACTGAAGCTCTACATTATCTATACACCCTTTCCGGTTTCCAGAAAAAACAGCTCTGAGCAATGATGTTGATTCTTATGTCATGACAGTTCTATCAATAAAGTTCAAAAAGGACCTTCTTTAACCGTGATCAACAGAATGATGCTTTACATCTATTTTGAACTTAAAGCACTTTCCCCTCTCTAATGAAAACATTTTATCTATGCAAATGTAAAAGCCACAAAATACATTTTCATTGTCAAATCTGTTCAGGTTGACTGCCTGTTCTCCAAGTGAACTTGTAAAGTGCCACTAGGGTTTTTTTTTTTACTTAGGTAAAAGCAAATATCTTGAAAAAAATTGAAGTGTCAGAGTTTCCCAACTTCTAGAAAGAGGCTAAGGTGTCATTTTGAACATACATATGTTATCCCATGCTACTTGAAAATATACTCAGAAGTAAATTTGCCTTGAGACTGTGAAAGGCATTGACAGCCCCCACACATCCACGCCTAATTTAGGAGGCTAGTCTCCACTCCCAGTGTAGACAGTGCAGACAGATAAGTCCTTCAGGCATCATTTGGAGTGCAAACTCAATAAAGTATTCACTGCATTCAAACCAGCTATCTATATTAGCCACCTCATTGCTTAGACTCCATCTGAAGTCATTCAAAAGGAGCAAGCACATGGACAGGGTACATGGAGCAGCCCCACATTAAGTTACTGCTTGCAATCTCTCTCTGGCATATTATGAAGAATGACATACTATGAATCAGGCATAAGCTTCTGCAGAAAAATAATCTTTACCCATTTTGTTACCTTCTTAGTTAATTTTCAATTATTTAATTTTAGGTAAGGTTTGTTTGGGTTTTGTTTTTTTTTTTCTCAGCAGCCTGGACCTAGACATATTCCACCTATGCATCACAACATTGCCATACTATCCTTTTGTACTGGAAACATACCTATTTTAGAAAAGTTATTTTGTTTTTGAAAATAAACTGTCATACTTTAGCAGGCTTGAGTACTCAATTGATCATTCCTCAATATGAACTTTGGAACTGAGCACATAAAGTCAGATTTTAGAAATAGGAGATTGAGTAGTGAATAGTACAATGCTCTTTCAGTATGCTGCCTTCCTGTATGTGATATTTTAAGTATATTAAGGCTTACTCCCAATAGAAAAGATAAAAAATACTAATTAGCTAAACAATACCAGACCTATTAATAGATTTTGTTTTGTAAGAAAGCATCAGTATTCTGGCAAATGCAACTCAAAAAGTGTACTAGGCATAATATACAGAAAATAACACTTGGCTGTTATTCGTCAAAACAAAATTCAAAGTGCTTCATAGGAAAGGGAAGTCTCAAGTGTCATTACTCATACAGAGTGCAGAAATTGAGGTATACAGACATAAGGTGACAGCTTACAAGAAAAAAAATGTAAATGATGCTGCAAATGCAATCTCAAATCCCTATACAATGAACTAATGTCTACCTCTTTCCTTGATTTATATTGCCTTCTTGGTAACAAACATATGCATAAAGCATGTATATAAACCTTAGACTATGTTCCCCTTTTGCCCCTGCTTGTCTTCCCTAACTTTATAAGTGTAGCTTACAGGATAAATCACCAGAGCAGCTTGAGACCTCCAAGAGGTTTTTTTAGAACCTAACTGAAAGTCACAGCACCTGGCAAGAGAAGAAGCAAGGAAGAGAGAAAGAGGAAGAGAAGTAGGGAGAGAGAGAAAGAGAAAGAAATAAATTTTTAAAAAAGCCCAAAAGTTCTGATTTTGTTGAGGTTTTCTTCTGTTTCTCATTTCAACACTTTAAACCAACCTCTAGCTAAATATAACGCGATGTTCCTGTTTATCTCTACAGGATATATTTAATGAAATAATTACATATTGTACCTATTTAGGGAGTCTAAATGCCTCAGTCCTTGAGAAAATAAATTGAAAATCTATTAAGGAAAATGGACTGTTAAAGCACTGCATACATTGAATTTATCTTTTTTTTTCTATTTATTGTTTACACTTTTTCTCATTAGATTTAAGATCAGAGAAACAGTGGTATCTAAATTACTAACGCACTGGCATGTCACTAGCACACATATATATATATATATATAATTTATTTGGTACTTAAACTATCCTAATCATGTTACATTGCTGAGAGGTACACAGACTAAATGACCAGAGGAACATGTTTGTATTATATTCAATATAAGTACTTCCAGTCAGAGTGTTTGCAGCATCATCATATTTAACAGCATTAGTGAATAACTTGCTTTGCCAGTTGAGCTGATATCATATATTTAACACAAAAATTTACAAACCAGACAATTGAACAGACATAGATACACAAATTAATATTCCAACTGAGTGCCTGTTCTGAATTTTGTATATTTGCTTGTAAAAAATGCCATTTGGCATTTGCAAATTGCACAATGTTTCTCTGTAAGTAAGGTTTTTCTTCCTGTTTGATTAGATGATTCCTATAATTAAAATGTAGATAATCAGAAATAGTTACTCACATTACATTCACATTTTTTCTCTTCAATATGTATTATGAGGGATAAAAGGGATATTCCCTTCAACAAATCACCTCAGCATCCTAACAGGATGAAAAGCATTAAATGAATTCCAAGTTTATGGAACTGGGAAAAGACTTCACACTCTATATCCTTGCTGTCTTTTTTGAGAAGAAGCACTGTAATGTCAGGAAAAAAAACCAACAATATTCTGTGGAGTCTGGAGTTGTAAACACTCCAGTAAAAATCACAGAGAAATCACAGGTTTTTAAAATATAATAATACCAGATTAAGATTCTTTCAGTCTTGATATTGACACCAAAGAAATATGAAATATTTTTTAATAAATATAAATATACAAAATATTTATATTTTAATAAATAAATGCATTATCTATTTATATATATATAGCATATATATTAAATTGCCCTTGCAATACTTCCTGAAAGAAAACTAGCTGATGAATTGCAGATTCACAGATTCAGGGGGACCAGTCAAAAACTTCTCCCACGGGAATGCGTAAAAAAGTTATGTGGTACCCTTCCTCTGGGAGAGTTTGGCTGTAGTAAGCTGGAATCTTTTCAGGTAAGAAAGTGTGAAATAGGTAATATGTGTGAAAGGAACGACAGGGTAAAAAAGAAAAATTTTTGTCTCCTTAGCCTTTTCTCATACACAGTTTTCCCACCAGTCCAATTGTAAACTTTTTAAAAAAAGTTTTCTGTATTTTATGACAAGTTTTCATCTACAATCAAAACAGTTATTTGTTATTTTCTACCTCAGGGGGCAAAAAAATGAAAACCAGAAAATATACTATTTTCATAGGGCCTATTCTTTATTCCAGAGGATTTATTTCATTATATTTCTGCAAATGAAAAAACATTTTAAGAAAAAAACCCCCATGCTTTAATGACACTCTCTATCCATTTAAAGTTTGCTTAAAAAATCTTGAAATCTAGATAAAGTGATGTACTTTTCACACGGAGACTGTGAAACTATTTTGCATAGGGATGAAATCACATTACAGAGTACATCTAGATTTTACCAGGTGACTTTGAATTCTTGTAGGTCACAACAGGATGACAGTAACCTGTGTTTTCCTTACCTAGTGCTGTTATATGACCCTCTGACTAAACTTTCCATTTAGAATGACGGCCACAAGAGTGTAGGAGGCCAGGAATTGTGAACCCTGTCCTACCAGCATGATTCTAGTTGCTGAAGAAAAGCTTTTTTTGCTCAAAATTAATCTCTCCAATAGTTTTCTCTTAAATGCTCACAAAAGCAGCACGCTCATGATCTCTGGATTTTACTGTCCAGATAGTATTTTTACAATTCCCTCTTTATAGGTCTCTCAGAATGCTGTCAATAAATTCTAGCTCATTTGGAATGTAACTGCTTAGGTATTCATCTAGATTAAAAGGACTCATATCTTTTGAACCTAGCTGCATTGCACTGGCTTCCCATTTGACAGCATATTGATTTTTATTTGTTATTAACTGCCTATTATTGTTTATTAGGTAATGTTCCATCATACCCTTCTTGGCCAATAAATACTTGCTCTACTGCCTGTTTATCGCCTGATCCACTTTAGGCGACCGGCTGCTGACGATAGGATATTAGCATTTTATGGATTAAAATGCTAAGATTATTGATGGAAATGAAAACTCAAGTTTGTATCAATTTCAAAAAGCAAAGAGAATAACCTATGGCCGATGTGTGGTGAAGCATTAAGCCAGTCTATTCGAGGAAGTATTCTGGACCATACATTTCTTAAACATTCAGTAGTTTGTGTAGTCCTATTCCAATAAATACAGAGAACTTGGAGAAATATCATTCTTGTCAAGCACTTCTATTTCCTTTTAGATTTTATCAACTGAGGTTACTGGAGACACGTATTATCTTTTTTTTTTCCAGCATTATAACATGCAGGAGTAGAAATCACTGTGACAAGCCAACCCTATGAACACAGGTGACTTTTCTGTTAATTATTACAGTTACAGTGCTATTGGTCTGGCATTCTAGATATAATATGACCTGGTATTAACCTTTATATAGAAAACTGTTTGGCCAGGTGTTTTTTATCAGATGTTTGATATAGTTAATAATGGAAGTACTTAGGCACTTTGCTGAAAGGTGAAAGGAAGGCACCTGGTAGAACTTGAGCCTTAACCCTATACAGGAAAGAATAACACATTATAAAACAAAATATACTAGTGAATGAGTTCCTATAGAAAACTGTGCTAGAATTCTTCTCATTGGCATTAAAGACTTATGTGACTTTCACACTAAGTAAAAATTTCTAGTGTCTTACTACATATTCTGAAACTGTATGTAATATAATTACAAGGAATCAGAATTTATCAATAAATAAGTTGACAATGCTGCTGAAGCTGGATAGACTCTCTCAATATTTTTGGATAGTTATGCTCACTGTTTAAATCTTTGCTTGGTCTTTTCAGAGGTTTATCTTGTAATAATTAAATACATTATAATTATTTTACCTTTTTCTTTTGCTGGAGAATGAGAGCCTCTTTGCCTCTTCCCAGAAAGAAAACCTAATATTATGCTTCAAGACTAGGTTTTAGAGAAAGTGATATCAGAAAAAATAATTTTATAAGCCTATTTTAATGTCTTAGAACATCATTCATGTAAATTTCTCAGAAAGTTTAAGACACATACTCATTAATTAACCTCCACTATACAAAGAGAATATGAAGAGACTGGAGAGGAATAACCACAGGAACCAGTACCTGCTGGAAAGCAGCTTTGTGGAGAAGCATCTGGGGGTCCTGGTGGACAATAAGCTGTCCATGAGCCACCAGTACACCCTTGTTCCAGCAAGGCAAATGGCATCCTGGGTTTCATTAGGAAGAGTGTAGCCCAGCTTAAGGAAGGGTATCAATCTTCTCCCTCCACTCAGCCCAGGTGAGGCTGCATCTGGAGTGCAGTGTCCAGTTTTGGGGTCCCCAGTTCCCAGAATTCATTTTTTTCCAGGTGAAAAAAATGAACTAATGAAGAGTGTCCAGCAAAGTTTTACGAAGATGATTAAGAGATGGGAATATCTCTTTTATGAGGAAAAGCTGAGAAAATTTGGCCTGTTGAGCCTTGAGAAAATACATCTGAGAGGGAACTTCACCAATGTCTCTAAATATCTGAAGGGAGAGTGCCAAGAGAATGGAGCCAGGCTCTTCTTGGTGGTGCCCAGCTACAGGGGCATCGGGTACAAACTGAAACACTGAACCTCAATATGAAGAAAAACTTCTTTATATTGAGTGCCTAAGAACAGGAATAGGCTGCCTAGAGAGGTTGTATAGTCTCTTTATCTGGAGGAATTAAAAACCTGCCTGGGTACAATCCTGTGCAAGCTGTTCCAGAATCTGCCTTAGCAGGGGGGTTGAATTGAGTGAGCTCCAGAGTATTCCCACCCTCCAAACCCTACCAATCCGTGACTGTGTGAAATACAGAAACAACAACACTGAAGTTGAAGTTGATACAAAATAGCACACTTAAACCTCAGTAGAAAGACAGATTTCTCATCAAAAGTCAGGGGCCCCTCTCTAGAGATTAAGCACTGTCTTTGTGGAAAATAAGGTGACAAACCATGTAAAAAAGAGAAAATAAATAAACACTTCAAAGTAGCATCACTTATAATTTCTCAGCATATCATGCAATAAGTTGCAGATATATTGATACCCAAGACACTTCCTAACTTCCACATAATCTGGCATGACTTATTACTGCTTTACTGTGGCATTCACTTATTTGCTTGCAAATTGAACCATTGTATGTCCACACAACAAGAAGCCAAGGCCTTTAGAGTATGCATGCTTTCCATTATATTTTCCTGGAAAAAGGAAAGATTATTTTATTTTACATAAATATTATTAATATGTTTTCTGTAACATGTTGATTGCCCTTCTATTTCCACTTTTCAAAAGGGAAATTAAAACCATTTAGAACCCTTTACATTACCTGCAGATCTGAACTAAAATGTGGATACAAACACAGTTTTGTTGACATGGGAAAGCCTTTAATATGGAAAACTGGTATGCTGGGATAAGTTTCTGTAGGAAAGTGACTTCAGCTGCAACCTTTCTGGTTTTCTAAGTACAGTGCACAACAGCTTTGTCAGACCCTTCTCAAGCCCTCAAGCCTACAAAAGTGTCATGGGTAGCTTTTGATTTCTAGTAGTGTATTGACTCAGTGAATCCATTCTGGAAGTAACTTGCAAAATGGGTTTGTTACTGGAAAATTAAAAGTAGATTACTGCATTTGAGATAAGTCCTGTGATATTGCTTTTAGCTTTCTGATTAATATAATCCAAAACTTCCCGTCAAAATCCTTTTTTACTTGGCACAGAGACACACCTGTACAATTAAAACATATCCATGGAAAAATTCTTGCAGACAAACATCATAGGGGAATAAATGTTGTTTGAACAAAAATTTTTAAAAATTCAAGTTAGTATTTAGAGATAATATTTTCCATTATTCATCCAGTTCCACTTGCTATTTTTGACACTCCCTTTGAAAAATTATTTACTGAAGAATCATTCCCTGATGCTAAGAGTGGGAGCCATTAAACTGTTGTCCTTTAACAAAGGGGTCTTGGTGGGAGATTGCCTGTGCAATTTTCCTCTCCATTTTTATGACCTGATTTGAGGGAAGCTTATTTTAGCTTTTTGATATCTGTCTATATTTCATTCCTACATTATTGTTTGGCTTTTGGTTCAAGGGCCTTATGTCCTCTGCATATGACTGTTTCTGGCAAATAGCTGCCTCAGTGTCTTAGAATTATTGCCTAAAACTTAGGAACTGCTGTAATGGATTAAACAAGTCATTTTTCTAAGCAGGTCAGATCTGCTGGTCTCATATTAATATTGCTGAAAGAAGTAGGTGCTCAGAATTCAAACATGTCTGAATTCAAGTCTGTCATGATTGATGTTTTGCATAGCAAAAAAAAAAAAAAGAAAATAAAGAGTTTTAAACGGTTCCCTTTTAGCCTCAAGATTAACCATTTTTAACACTTCTCTCAAATTAACCCAGTTAAAAAGCCTAACTAACCCTGTTAGTCCATTATATGGACTGTGCATTCATTGTTTTGAGGGTTACTTCTTTACTATTTATTCTGGGAATGAAGCTGAAGGCACAAATGCAGACACATCTTCAATGAGCACTAGAGTATCTAGGGAACAGCTAGAAGATGATGCACACTTAATTTTTACATTTAACAAAATAACAGAAAACAGTAAAGGCAAAATTACAGGGAAAGCAGTCTTGAAACATTCCTTTCCCTGTAAATTTGAGAAAATAGTTTTGGTTCCTTTTGTTGTTCCTGGTTTGTTGTTGTTTTTTTTTTTTTAATTCTTCCTTTAATACTATCTTTTTGTTTGTTTGCTTTTTGGGGTTTTTTTAATCCAAAAGAGGTGAAGCAATGCCTGTCTAAATGAACAGCAGATATGTTTGGCATCAAGACAAATAAAAATCTGGAAAAAAAAAACAAACCAAAACCAAACAACATCAAATATGTTGCACATTGTACTGAGGCTCTTTGCAGTAATGACTCTTGACTTATGGCCAAAATCTTATCATTGCAAACAGCCCAGTCTAATGTGATACAACATATTCTGAATTTATTTTTTTTTCTGGTTGCCAAACTAACTGTTTAATACCAAAAAAACATTTATCAGAAATTAACAGATGATGCTTCTAGTTAAATTTGCTACAGTGTTTGTTGTGCATTTTATTCTTGTATTATCAGTGGATGTTTGGACTACAGGCCTTCACACACAGTGCACCTCTCTTCTTTGATGAATTATGCCATTTTTAGGAAATTCTTTTTAAAGTTGTGATGGTTTATCATCCTTTTTGGAGGAAAAAGATTCACTGAAAGCAAAGATACTTCAAGGTTTATTTCACAGTTGGGAAACAAACTGCACCCTGCCTCTGTCACTCTCCCCATATCTCTGTTTCACACGCACCTGATCCGTTTACATTCAAAACATGACAAACAAGCCATGGATATGATTCCAACAAGGAAAAAATGATATTCTAATGAAGTGCTATCATAGTCCCATTGAAGCAGTGAAGAGACTCCCAGTGGTATCAATACAAATTGAGATGAATTCCCAGAAACCTCTTCTTCCCTGCATTCAGGCTCAGCAAATAATGAAGAGGGGTATCTGCAACTGAGAAGCAGAATTTAAAGAATTGACCATATATTTGAAGCTATAACAGATACCTGATAAAGGTTTCACTTTTAAACGTCTCTGAATTTCAGCCTTCCTTTTAAAGAAAGGGTAATTTGCTCTTATATTTCTTCTCTTATGAATAGAATCTTGAAAAAGTTATGTAGATCACTGAAGTAATCAGTTTGGTCATCTCTAACTTATATTTACATTTTTATAAGAGAGTCACTACAAGGTTAGTAGGGGTAGAGCCAGTCACGTGAACAGCAGCAGATATAGTGAGACTCTCTTATTTAGTTTATTAATGTATTTACTTTATTTAGTTCTCTTTTTCTGACCTGATGACAAAAAAGAAAGTATTTTTTCTGCTCAATTACACAAACTCAAGTTCAGTGTGGCCTCCTACTGTCACCAATGCATTACTAATACCAGTTTGGCTTAGCTGACTGTGCTTTATTTTAACAGAGATCTTGATGTATATCCAGAGAATTAAGCTACTGCTTTATATACAGGAACTGTGTATGTATCGGAAAGCCTAAAACACTTGCTCTGATATGTTTTATAGCACTTTTCAAAAGGAAAGATAATTTTGTTCATTTTTATTTTGAATTTTCTGAAAATATTGGGCACTGGTCTAGAGACTTTCTTCTCCAATTGTCTTCTGTGAGAGCTGAAAAGCCTTTAGGGTATCTTTGAAAAAAAAAGAGTGCATGTCAAAACATTTTCAAGTTGTTTGCCCTTCCACTTAGAGCAAAATAAGGATAAATGTTTGTCTATTCCTTTATGTTTTTCATTCTCCTTCTAAATTCTTTTCTCTCTCCCTCTCCACCATATTTCCATAGTTTCTCACTTTTATTCCTGAAGATATTATTTTATATACTCCTTTCCATCTACTTTCAGAAAATATCTGCAAAAGACTGTCAGTTTTGTTTGTTTCCATATCCTAATCATTGATTTCAGTAAAATATGGCCGCAGCTTGACTCTTCTATACAGCTTACAACATATTTTTTATAAGTTTGGAACAACTTCCAGCAAGCAAAAGTACATATCTCCTGAGATATATTAGTCATACAGAGCCTTGCCTGTGATACACCTTAAACAATTTGTCAAGCTATTTATCGAAGTGAAATCAACCAGCACAGCATTTCATACTGACACCAATATAATTGCCTGAGCTTGAAAGTTAGAATCCACTTTTTTATTTGCAAACACATTGTATATAAAATATGGAATGAACAAAAAGTCATTAAAAAAAAATCTATGGTTTATTTAGCCATTGACTAATGGCCACATGCACTAGAATATGAGTGCTCAAGGTTTGATGGTAGCATAGGACACAAAAACACCTACATCACATTTCCTTTATTCGAATATATTTAGTATAGTAAACAAATGTGATATTTCACTGATGCCCTCATCCATGTAGCCCCTTTTTCAAGGACAGTTGTTAAAGACATGCAAATCTTTAACTCTTTCTACTCAGTTCTCTTAACCACTAATTAAGGGAGGATTGCAATATATGCATAAATACTAAATATGCAAATTAGTCTAAGTTTTGTTCATTATAATGGGAAATTTGGAACAGAGTAATTCAGATTCAATTACAGATATAACATCAAAAATATTTATTTCTTTGATGGTAGCAACAGTACACCACTTCAGGCCTTGATTAGACTCATCTTATTAACTGTAGTACAGAACACATGAAACATCTATTGCAAGGACCTGCTAGTTTATAAACTTAGGAACAGATCCTTGAGGGAGGAAAAAACTTACTTCCACTGAAACAGATGTAACTTATGGATGCTACAACAATTTTCTCAAATTAAAATGCACTCCTTTTCTCCATTAATATGTTTCTGCAGCAAAAAAAAATATAAGCTAATTTTCTGAGCACTTAATTTAACCATTTTTCTACTAAAATACACGGAGGCAAGTTTTCAATACATTCCATGCATTTCATGTAGTAGGCTGATACTGCCTGTGAATATTGCAGTAGCAGCATCTGTAGGATGGGGATTCCTTGTGGTATCTTCCCCAAACTGACAGATGCTCATTATTTCAATTCCATCACATCAGCATTAACATTTCAGAAGAACTGTGATTTAGCTGTATGAGAAGTTGAAGGAAAAAGGATTATCCTTCTACTGTCACACATCAGTAGTTTTCAAGGGAAGAATCTAAGAAAAGGCAAGTCTTCTTCATGAGGAACATTTTATTTTCTCACAAATAATGGAGGTAGATAGAACTCCTCTGTGTATCATACACCTTCTTAATATAATCGTTAACCTCTGTGTTATTAGATTGGATAAGAGGATTTTTAGTTATTTTTAGTGAATTTTTAATGACAATGCTTGTGTTTATGATTTTCTGTTTGATTGATTGATTTAATGTATTTGAAACAGACTAGGATATAACATAAAATCCATCCATATGCATTGTACTTTGCAGAATATGTGAATGCTCATTTTTTCCCACACTGACATTCTTCTAAATCAAGCAATATCCCTATTAAGCTTTAAAGAAATAACTGTGTTATAAAAATTGGTATGGAGAACTGGTCTGTTAAATAATGAGTCTTATTATATTTATGTACACTTAGCAGTGAACATTTTACAACCACATAACTATACAAATGCATAACTCAAATTTTGATAAAAAATCTGACTGAAATTTGAAAGGCAGAGCAGGCTCAATATTGTTGGTTTTCCTCACCATTTTACTAGCTGTAGTAATCTCACTTCTGTGGATGTGGTGAAAAAATTAATAGATATGGAATTGTACCTACAAAAAAAAAAAACAATAAAACCAAAACATAATTGCAAAGTGATCCTTATAATAAAATATCATCTCACGTGAGACCTACCAGAAGCAGTAGGAATTTTATCTTCTGTGATTCTCAATACCAACAATGTTAACTATGAACAGTGAACACTGCTCTGCAATTCTGCAAAATCATTCATTATTTTCTGAAGAAGTTTAGAGGGAATATAGAAGAAATTCCAAATTGCAAAGAAAAACACCACTGAGCTGAAAAAAAGTTGTGGGGTATAAAACCTGGAATTTTTCTGATATAAAAAGATTACAAAATCTTTTGACAGCTGGCTAGTACATGTATGATATCTTATCTTTTCAGAGGCTTGTGGTCTCATTACCCAACAATGTAGCTCATACTGGCTTTTCACAAAAGCTTCCAAATACAATTGTTCCATGGACTACACCAAGAGCAATGGAGTGTAAACTGAAACTTCTGTCATCAGACTTAAATAAAAGCCAGAATAGAGAGGCTGCTCCTTTTCATTATCCTTAAAAATATATTTAATACATCTTTTTGGCAGACAAAACTTCTTTGTGACAACAAACAAGATTCTGGCATATGACTTCTTCAAAAGACCTTCAACAACCTCTTGTGAAACCACACCCTCTCTGACATAAGGAAAATTCAAATAGCAAGTCAGCCTGTTTGCCAGACATAAATTATGTCATTCGTATGCTGAATATTGTAATGAACATACTTTCTCCATCTATTTATGGGTTATATTTACAGTTGTAAAATACCTTTGTCCCTGCACCTACACTACCTTCAGTACTAGGGGAACAGCCATGAACAGAACCAATACTTTGCATAACAGTTCCAAATTATCCGTGTGTATCAATCTCATTCTTATTTAACTCAGAGATGATTCACTGTTGTTTTAACTAATCAGTACATTTTACTGAATGTTAGAAGTTTAAGTTAAATCTGATTATGTATCTGAAGTATCATTTTTTTTTAAAAAGTAGACCAGGGAAAATGACATAGCTGTTCTTAGTAAAATACTAAACTGCAAATCTGTGATTCAAAAGAAGCAAAATAGGTAGTGCTTACAAAAAAAAAAAAAAAAAAAAAAAAAAAAAAAAAAAAAAAAAGATACAAATTTGAAGGCTGTTTATTTAGTTTGTTCAGGTGGTTTGTTCAGGCTGCCTAAGCTTTAAGCTTTTCCAGCTTTGCTGCATATAGATTCTCTCTTAGACTGCAGAATTCATTAATGGCTCTTGTAATCCTCTGACTGCCTTTCTGAAAACACTGCATTTGCAAGAAACTTCACTGCTCGCTGCCTACCTATGGGTGCATTCATGCTACATTTCAGCTCAGGTCAGAAGTACACTCCTAGTGTGTAGTTCCAAAATGTCACCACTCAACACACCTCAGCTGACATTTCAATGCACATACTGTATTTATTTCCTAAAATAAATTTGTGAAACTAAACCTGGAAATTCTCTCTAATGGGCTACAGCCGTTTCAATCACTGGTGTGCAGGACCAGTCTAATAAAAGTTCAAAGTACACCATCTAGAGGTACTGACTGCTGGTATTCCACTTCACATGTCTGCCTCTGCTGAGCTGCAGTGCTGGCTACTCTGGGGCCTTGAAGAATTTATTTAGGGCCTGCTGTGTCATTTCAAAATCAAGGAGAACAAAACCCAAAGGATGAACAGTTTTCTCTCCACTAGTAATACAGATTATGAAAGCGAAGCTCATGTTCTGCCTGTCCATCCCATCTTTCTAATTGCATTAATATGATTTAACAATAATCTAAAGACACTTTATTTTTCTACTTTTGTTTCTTACCTCCATTTTGACTTTCTTGCTTACCAACTGCAGTGATGGGCAGCTCTCCTAAGCGACCTTTCAACTGCATGAGTTGCTGATTGATGGTGTGTTCAGTTCAAACACAGATGAGCACAGCTTGACAAAAGAATTAATTGATAGATGCAACAAAAGCTGTGGCAATCAGATAAATGGACTATCATCCCCCTAAGGAATTTTTTTTAACTGACATAAATAACACGATATTGAATTTATGAAGCTTATTTTTAAATCAAAAAAAGTTTTTCAAATAAAAAAATCAGTTTCTCTATTCATCCCTCTTTTTTCTTTTTACCTACTAAGGTATATTAAATTATTTTAATTCACAAGTTACTTTTTTACAGCAATAATAATTCATTAGATATCTTAATTCACAGAAAAAATTCTGAAGTCTTTGTTCAGGTTCATTCATTCTAACACTGAGGTGTCAGTAACATTGCCAAGACCGTAATAAGTAACAGTGAAGACAGCGACAATCTCAAACTAAACATATCAAGATCAACTATAATAAGCCTAATACCGACAAAATTTTCCTTATATACATAACAAGGAATTTGTCACCACTTTGTCACCTCAGAGAGAAGCACCTCTGGGACCAAGGCCACTGGAGCAGGCTGGCCCTGCCCATACTGCCTGGTCTCCTCCTGGTCCTATGTGGTACTTCTGTAGTGCTTAAACTGAATTATAACATGGGATGGAGGGTATCCAATTCCAAGTGCCATAATAATAAGAGTACTTTATTATAAGAGGACTTATTCAGAATAGAATTTGCAGTCTGATGTTCATGTTTTGCTTCATGTGCACAGTATGGGCACTGTGTGTAGACATTTGAGGATATGGAAGACTTGGTGGAGGGGACAGGGCTGAATGAGGTACAATCATATATGCCCATTTTTTCCTATAGGGATAAATACATATTACAATTAAAGTTACCTTTTTATTTTATTTTTTTTTAACAAACAAACTTTGGAGCAATTTTCTAATGTAAATGATGGGGACAAGAAAATAAGTAGATTTTAATCAAATTTTAAATTGTAAAAAAAAATATAGATCTATATAAGACCTGCTTGCATTCAGTTCTTATGTATAGAATATCATATAAAATAATATAAACATAAATATATAAAATATAAATTTAAATATAATATTCAATAAAATAAATTTTAGTATGTGGCCTGGATCATACCTTCCTGCCCTGCCTTTCTCTGCTTCTGACAGTTTTTTCTTTTTCCCTGGTATCTTCTCCTTTCATTGTTCATCTGTGCCCTGAGCCTGGCTTTCAAAGAGCATTATTTACTGAGGTGAGTTCAACTAAAAGTTTGAATGGCATTTCAAAGGGATTCAAAGTGGTTGCTCTTGAATGGCTTCAGGTGAATAGTTTCACTTTGTGAACAGTTTTAAGAATAGTTTGTTTTTTTTCTTTAACCTTTTTATTTCTTTTCTCTCTTTCTGACTGACTTTCACTCACTACAGAAGTGCAAAGAGACAACTGGTCTGAAAGGAGTACAGTGGCAGAAGGGGAAGGGGGAGGAGACAGGAAAAAGCAAGAATTCAAAAGAAGTGGAAAAGTAATAATTACAATAAAATTTGGCAACAAGGTCCTTATAGATACATCTACCCAGAAACTAGAAAATTTCAATAAATACTTACTTTTATGTTACTGGAAACATGTTAATCTTTAGCCTTAGAGTAAAATGAAAAATTCTCAAGTGACTAGAGTTTGCCTCAGAAAATTTCTCCTTACGTATCTTTTCTCAGCTTTGTAACTGAATCTAAAGCAGTGTTAGGTCACAATAAATGATCAAATGTAGCCAGGATAATTCGGAAGAGCATAAATCAATGCATAGGTTTGGTGTTTGAAGAAGATGATATGAGCTTGAACTTTCACTGACATTTCAAACTTGTAATGTACGGATTTAACAGTTGCTTACACATGTGATGAATCAGCATTAACAGATACATAGGTTTCTTACATCTGTTCCTAGGCATCATTGAACCATTTACGATTAGCATTTGTGTTCAGGTTATAGCTGGCCAAATAACAGATATTAATGTCCTTAGTAGGATTACCAAAGTAGTTTGGAATTTAGTTGTCCATTTCCTTTTGAAAGTATGTCTTAATCTTTCTGTTGTAATTAATATTTCAGAGTCAACGACTCTATTTACAAAAGGCCTTTCAAAGTTTCAAATTTCTTTACTCTTTTTTCACAAAACATTCAGTTGTTCAGGCTGCTGATTTTAAATCTGCGTATCTTCTGAGGACAGGATATACTAAAACATCTGACAAGGGAAATATAGGAAATTTTTAGCAGCTGCAAAAAATCCACAGAGAATTTTTATGGTTATAAAATATACTTGGTTTTTGTTTGGTTGGTTTTTTTTTTTCTTCTAAATCACAGATTGCAAACTACTGAACATCAAAACATAAAGAAATATTCCTATTGTGTTGCCATTCATTCAGGAAGAATAGCAAAGGCATAACAGTAAGGACTTAATATTATTCCCTCTCAACAGCTAATAACAGGGTTTTTACAAGAACAGCAGTCTGCACCATTGCTGACAAAATCTTGTATTATGTCAATATATTCTTTATTTATACTGGCATACAATCCCTTTCTGGAATGTCTTAGCCGTAGATAATGAGGAAAAAATCTGACTTTTTCAAAGAAAACTATTAAGCCTGCCAGACTGCAGCATCCAAAATTTTCATCCTTCATTCAAAGTCCTTTTGAAGAGTCCAACCAATCCCCACACACAAAAACTGTAATAGCCATTTTTGAGAAGCCTGATCATATTTTGCATTTTTTAGTCTGGGCTCCTTTCAGAGCAGTCCAGATGCAGCCTTCAGGAACTAATTCTGGCTGATGTAAAAGTCTTCCTGTACGGGATGTGCATGTGACACTTCCTTAGGTCGAGATGGTGAACGGAGTGGCAGGTGGGAGGCAAGGAGGATTAGGGATTAATAGGCTTATGGTATGAAGAATATGGGTAGCAGCACCATAACATGGATTCAGAATAAGAGCACACCACATATGCTACACTAGCTACTACTACAGTTCAGAGGAGTCTTTTAAATATCAGGATATAGGAGCAGTACCCTGGCCTGTGACACTACTTACTATTCATTCTAGTTTTCTTTAAAGCTCTTAGTAAACATCACCAAAGAAGGACCCTACATAAAAAAAAAAAAATATAGATATTGTGTTCACCGAAGTATTTGAAGTTGTTTGTCTCTACCAGCTTGCATTCAAATGTCCAGATTAGCAGAGCAGGGTTCAGTGAGAAAATGTGCTTTGTAACTTTGGAATGAACTTGCAGTTTAATGAAAAATATTAATAGAGTATTTGTTTTAGCCACGGCAGACAAAGTAATTTGTTAAGTGAAATCTGCACACCAAACATTTCTAAAAATGCAGCACTTGACCTAATGCAGTATTATTTAGGAAAATCACTATTCCTTTACATCTTGGGAAAGATAAATTGAGAATTTAAAATGCTTTGTTAAACAGTTTTCTTTCTTAAAGATTTGTCCTGTTCATCAAGTACTGTGTTGACATCTTCTATATATTCATTATTTTCTCATTGTTTTTCTTAACAGCTTTTAAATGTTGTTTCAGGACTGTTGTTTTACTGACAGAAACTCTTGAAGCAGAATTGTTTTTCAATGCACTGCTAAAAGATGTTCATTCAAGGTGAACAGCTTGGATAGCTTCCCCTCTGGACTGATTGACAATAATGCTGAAGAAAGGATTTGCTTTTGAGCTTACTGTTTCACAGTCAAAAAGCTTGCCAGATCCAATAAATCTCCATTTATGTCTAACTGTTCCTCACATCTTTGCTTTTGTGCTAGAGAAGAAATTTAGGAAAGCAACCTTGAGTTTAAAGCTCCATCAAGCTAGTCCACAGCCCATTATTTTTAAACTCTCCTTGTTTGTCTTCAGATTTGAAATAATTTTCACACCATCAACAATGATCCTTTGTTCTGCTTTCTAAGGTTGTGTCTGTCCACTCCACATGACCTGCTTTTTGATGTGGAATTTATTAAAAAATGGCATGAGTCAAAAATACCATGCTAGTGAGGGAGAGGAGGACCCAATGATACTTTAACCTTTCTCAGAATAAAGCTCTCTTTTGTATAGCTGTACTAGTGAGTTAAAAGTCCAGGTCTTTCCTTTCCATTCAGCTTTCAAAGTGTGAACTAGCAAAGGAAATTCAGAGATTAGCTCAATGCTCATTGCATTACTGAGAATATAACAATTGTCTTCAACATGCCTTAGAGGACACCTAGAAGTGCTGGTGCAGGTGTTCAGCCATCCACCACAGTCTGAGGTGGAGCACTCACCTGGGCTGAAGATGTGATTTAATTCCTTGTGTTCCTGTCAAATTTCCCTATATGCTAATTGTGGAAAGCGACCGTGGGAAATATTTTCAGTGAAACCCTTTGGAATTCATGCCTATGAAGTGCAGAATTATTTTAAAGCTAATGTTTTACCTTAGGTCAGTCCCCAGCTTCATCTGGGCAAGAAGTCAGACATTTCCTTGCACCAGGACATGCAAGATGCCAGGCACGTATCAGCATTGTATAGCCAAGCTTGTCTCATGAAAAAAACAGCATTCAGCATAAAAGAGGAGAAAAAAAAAATATGTTCACAGATACAAGGTTTAGAGCAACTAGCCCACCTGTCATAGACTACTTTCACCACAACTCTATACTATTTTTTATTATAGAAAATCAGGAAGTCCCATAGTTCTAGGTATTGTACAAATTCTTCAAACAGCTTCAACTGGATGTACTCAAAGACCTTGCAGTCAAACTTGCACAAGAGAGAAAAAGGGCCTAAAGCTGGGCACAGTAATCCATATAACATTCCCCACTCTAACACTGTCTATAAGGGAAGTTAAGGGCTGCCCATTAGCTCTCCTCTCCCTCTGCCTGTGGGGACCTTTCTACCTTTCCATTCCCTTTCCTAGTTCACTGGTATCAATTTTTGCAAGGTCATTTGGAACACTGAAGGGAAGTGGCAGATGGAGATCATTTTATTGGGTTTATGGCCTACAGATAGGCACATCTCTATGTTGTTTTCATAATCAAATCCATAAAATAACACATCCAATTCCAGTTTGAGAAAACTAGAAAATTCCTGTGCCTTGGTATTTATTTTTTCACTAAATAATTCCTCGCCTTTAGACAGAAAATTTTTCAGACTGAAGTTTTTAGAGGTGTTTTGAGCAGTGAAACCTACAAGTTGTACAACTGTCATTAGTCACAAACCACTTCAGGTTATTTTTCCCCATTTCCACTTCGTGCTGCTTAAAATTTTTTCTACCTTCATCTAATCCGTTAAGCACTCACTGTACATTCAGTTGTGTGGTCACATTGTACAAATGCCATCATTCCTCATTTTGCTCTATGTCAGTTTGTCTGTACCTCAGAGAATAGCATTTCTTCAGGAACAGAAGCACTGCAGTTGATTTTAAAAAACTCTAGTGTAGCTGTGCACTACCCAGGCTAAAAGTTGAAGGCATAAAACTGGAATCTGATAAAGGCAATATCACTGGAGAGAGGCTCTGCTTTTGCAGACAATTTGACTTTAAATTCGCTCTTGGCTTTGGGGAAGTTTTTCCCCCTCAAGCAACTAAGAGTTTCCAAAGAGTTGAGGAAACAACAGAAAAAAGAGCTGATTTGCTGAACGCACACAGACCAGATTGTAGTGTTTATCTCTATTTATATTTTAACACAGAATGCTTTCTGATTATTATCTTTTTATTTTTAAACAGTCCTGTTGTTTCTCAAACTACATTTTAAACCTGTTTTCCTGCCTCCAGTTTACCAATATATCTCCTGTTACATGAAATTCTAACTAGAAGGTAAAAAATACCAAAAAGATAACATCACGTAATTTAAATAAATTTAATATTTCTTGTGTAATTTTGTCCATTTATTTCTTTTATGTTTACAAAATACAGGTGACATTTTCAGCTGGACTCACATAACATTATCCTGTACATTCATTGTTAGAACTGAAAAAATCAATTACTCAAATAGGGCATGTTAGTGGCTTGAAAAAGTCCATATAGTTTAAACAATAACTAAAATCCAAACTTTCCTGAAAAGTGTTTTGATTTCAGATTTCCTGTTATCCCTGTTAAAAAGAAGGGAATCCTTTAAATAATCCCTTATTATTTCTAAGGTTTTAAATTTTGTCTGTTGAACTTCTAAAACGAATAATGCACAGTCATCGTTAATCTAAAAACAGACCTGTCTCTCCCTGTTTGGGTATCTGCTGTAGTAGAATGTTATTTACATGGAATCTGGAATGGAATGGCACATATACTGGCTGTAAATGATTGGCTTAAACTAGCTGGATAAAAGAGCCAAAATTAAAACTTTTTTCCCTGTAATTTTCATGTCTGCTTTGGGTATTTTGTTTCCTCTCTTTTTCTTTTTTTCTGCCCCCAAATGACAGCCAGAAACTTAAATGTGGGGGTTTGGCCATGTGAATGCCTAGTTTTTTCACTGAGTTTGTAATAGCTCTTGTCAGAACTGGAAAATGAAGGACTTCTGGAAAGTGTCTTGGAAAGTGCTCTACTGAATTTATGCATGAGGGAAAAATATTTAGAATGCTCAAGAACTGTTACTTGCTAGTATCTCTAGCAAGGAAGACCCATAGTACTAGGTATGAAAGTTTAACAGGTATGAAAGTTTAACATTAAATTTCTAGTAGCAATAAGTGAACTCCAAAATTGTAACCATGTAATATAATCATATATAGTCATTAAGAGAAGTTACATTTGACAGTTATTTATTGCTAAAAAATGTTGCTGATAGATATAAAATTATCCTCAATGCCATTTCTAGTGATGCAGACAACAGGCACAACACAGTCATGACATTTTAAATGAATTTTGGGCTCTTTTATCTTCAGTGAGATTTAATAATTTAAGAAACTCTAGAGATGCAAACTGTGTCTTTCTTATAATCAGATTTCCAAATTTATTTTACTAGCATCTTGGTAATTAGACAATGAATTTTCTTCTTGTTTCAAAAACAGTTCTCTTCCATAAATACCTTAAATGAGAGAGACAGAACCTCATAAGAAGATCTATACATCCTAATAGGTATGTAAGTAATGGGAAAGCATTCTAGAAAACCTTTTAAAATAATTATTTAAAAAAAAATCCACAAACTTTTTTCCATAATTATATCAAAGAAAGAAGGCAATTCTTAGCAAACTACTCTTGATTCATTCACTGAACATGCTGCTTCTTCTTCCTCAAATGTGCTGAGAATTGCACAACATTCAATGTGAGCTGTCTGAAATGCAACTTTAAACAGGAATTCCACAAGGAGCTGTTTGTTAACTACAAATAAAAGTAATTTTGAAATATGTTACAGATAGCATATGTATTCGATTATAAAGATTGCAGTGAAACTTTTCAGAGTATAGAAATAAGCTGTGAGATAGACTACTGAAGATAAGACACATAAATTCATCTGCATCAAATTTAGCTTTCAGTGTTATTACTCCTTCCAGATACATGCTTTTAAAAAAGCAATTTCTTCAGAAATGTAAAGTTGCTTTACTTACAATGTATCATAAATTCAGTTTTGTAGTACTGAAGTCAATGTGAATAGCAAGCTTCTGGTTTTTTTCCTTTCCAAGTATGAATACTTTTGGACAATCTTATTATTAGCCTTAAAATCAAGCTATTCAGGTCATCTTTCAAGAACTCCCCTATATTTCCATGTCCATGTCAGGATTAAGCAGTAAGTGGTAAATGAACTGCATGAATCATGTACGTATATGATATTTTGACTGAAGCAATTAAAAGGAATTGGGAGCAAGTTATTGTTTGTAACAACAAATGTAGGTATCTTTCAAAGCACTGTTAAAAATAGCAGTTTGCTCTTCCTGCTGGATAATTGCTATTACTTTGCCAAACTTGAATACAGTATGTCATTTCAATGGGAATTTGCATGATAGATTTTTACTAAGTATATTCAGAAAAAGACTACATCAAGACAAATACCAATAAAATGTCTAAATTATTTTAAATATTAAAGGTGTATGACATGAACAGGACAAGCAGTGGATCAGAACCAGCCAGTGCGGGTTTATGAAAGACAGACCCTGCTCGAGTGATCTGATCTCCTTATATGACAAGTTGACTTGCTGTGGGTGAAGCCTAACTGTATTTCAGTAAAGCCTCTGACACTGTTTCCACAGGATTTCTGTGGGAAAATGGTCTGCTTGCGGATAGGATGTGTGCACTCTTCACTGAGTAGAAAACTGGCTGGGTGGCCAGGTCTAGAGAAGGGAACAAAGCAACAAAGCTGGTGAAGGGTCCATAACACAAATCCTATGAGGAGCAGCTGAGGGAGCTGGGGGTATTTAGCCTGGAGGAAAGGAGGCTCCTTATCACTCCCTACAACAGCCTGAAAGGAGCCTGTTTCCAGGTGGGGTTGGTCTCTTCTCCCAGGTGACAAGGGACAGGATAAGAGGAAATGGCCTCATGCTGCACGAGTGGAGGTTTAGATTGGATAATGGGAAAAATTTCTTCATTAAAGGGATTATCAAGAATCGACATAGGCTGCCCAAGGAACTGGCTTAGTCATCATCCCTGGGAGTATTTAAAAGATGCATAGATTTGGCACTGAGGGACATGGTTTAACACTGGGCTTGGCAGTGCTGAGTTCATGGTTGGACTCGTTGATCCTAAAGTTCTTTTCTGACATAAATTAAACTATGAACCCATGTTTCCTTAAAGATGTTACTGAGGGTGGCGTGAGGTATCACTTACCTTTCCCTGGCACACTGTGCTCTCATGCCATAGCTGTTAAAGTCATTACCACCTCCTGTTTTAAAGAACTGGGGTTGAAGCCTCTTCCATCCTTTTTGTACAATACTTGGTTAAACAGAGAAATGCAAGACAGGGAAGGTAAATACTATGGGAGTAAACAAAGAGAATGAATTTTGGATTAAGGGTTATCTCATTTCTGCAGGTTTCCAGAGAACGAAAAAAGGGAAGAAAATTGGAAGCTCATTTTGCCAGAAGCAAACTTGATAATTAAATGTCCCCTTGTTTTTCTTCCTCTTGTTTGTGTTTTTTTTTTTAATTTTGCATTTACATTTTTTTTACTTCAATAACAAGCTGTTCTTCCAGGTCAAGTAGAGGTTCAGAATATACAGCTTTAATAGAATGCCCATGGCTCTTAATGTGGTAAAATTTATGTAGGATTAGCCTGTCTGCTTCTCCCACTGGACTACAAGCAAATAGAAAGAAAGTTATCATATTTAAGTTGCAGTACTGGAATGAAACAGAGAAGAACACATCATTAAAATTGAGTGACCTCATACATACATTAATTAGAACAGAAAAATGGAAATAAAATGGTGCATTAGACATCTCTTAAATGTCCTGCTCCCAGTCACTGAATATTGCAGCCTTTCTCTCTCCTGTTTGATTATGCAGGTGCCTAGAGAGATCAGTCTCTTAACTTAGACCTTTTGAATTACATCCCTGAATTTGAAACATACAAGTTTACCTTGTTCTGTAAATATACTTTGTCTTTTTTTGGCATTAATAAAGTACTATTTACCTGACACCAAGATCCTCAACAATGTAATGGCAGTATGAAAAAATACTGTCCTTTCCTTCTTTCTTTAGTAATGCTCTGAATATTTACTTTTAATGACTCCCTGTGCCCATTGCTGTGGTTACTGATGTATTGCAAATATTCATGTAGTGTCAGAATCTGTGTTCCTGTAGGAATGATATTTCATGTAGTGTCCAATATAAAACTCCAGATGAATGATATGAATCTATGATGGAAACATGGTCAGTAACAAAAAAAGTAAAGCAAGTTTAAACCAGATGACATTTCCTGGTTGTTTTAATAATTTGCCTGATCCTTTCAGAAAAGTGAGGACATTTCTCAGGCCTGAATTTTCAACAACATATCAATATTTCTTAGTTCATATAGAGTAGCAGAGGAAAAAAGGGAATTTAAAAATATAATCTAAAATTTAAACAAATTAGCACACTAGACTCTAGATGACTCTTCAGCAATTACCTAAATTCATGAGTGCTGTAGTAGAAACAAATAGTCTATGAAGTTAGGATAGAAGTAGGACTAGTGGGGGAAAACTAAAACAAAAAAAAAAACAGAACGCAGCAAAAGGTTTGTCAGAACATGATACAAAATCATTTTCTCAATAAAAAGCTCTTACAGTCTCAATTGCTTTTGATATTACACTAGAATTTTCAAGAGCAAGCACTTCAATACTTAGGGAAAAGCAATGCTACACATTCAAAGAAGAGATATGAGCACACCAATGTGATTTGGAGAGGACCACTCAAGATGTAATGTGTTAATATGACAAGTAACTTGCAAGGAATAATTTGACTTTTAGGATGCTGTTTTGCCCAGAAACAGAACAGAAATTTCATTGCAACAAATTTTCCTGAGCTTTAACCTCAGTACATTATAGATGCCCTGTTAAGAGACCTTCACTCAAATCCTAACAGAGCACTTAATTTTACTTCAACCAAAGCAATTATCTTGAAATATGAGGGGCAAAATAATGCACATAAGACTTTCATCTGGACATGGCTTGCATGTAACTTTTTTGTCCCTGTGTATTATCATATGTTTCTGTCCTTACATTTCCGTATGTTTCATCGTCTGAAATTTGGAATTCAAATCCACCATGCTCTAATAGCCCAGAATGAACCCCAAATGTTTAGAGTGAAAAGAAATATTGTTGGCTGTATGCTCTTCTAGCAACATAATAATTCTTTATATATTACCTGCCATTGCTCATATTTAAAAATACAATCATTTTAATGCTCATGTTGAAGTGTGATTTTCTGTGGCCTGGATTTTGACATAATTACTGAAACTAGTTTTATTGGTCACTTTGTATACTTTCACTTCTCCCCATCTCCATTGTCCTTCACAGGGGAAACTACCTATCCCTTTCAGACCAATGACAGAGCCCCTTTGCCAGCACAAACTACCTTTGGCATGACTGATTTTTCTCCAGAGTCATAGACAGATATACTTTTGTCTTCCTGTATTAATGCTATATTTCTCTCATTTAACCTCTTATGGTGCAAGCTTTTGAACTCTGAGACCATACTTATTATGCTTACTTACAAATCTTACTACAACAAAAGTCTCTTAAAATATTTTCTGGCTATAATATAATAAAGAATAATTTAATAAATGCACAGTTGATTTCAGGCAGGTATTTGCAATTTTGAAAAGCTGATTAATGAATGAATGATGATTGTTGGTCCAGCCGTATTTTGTTTTTGTGCAATGAGATGTTAAGTCTTTCTAGATGGATATGAGCAAAGAGATATTTTCAATATGAATGATAAAGTAATGTTAAAGATAATATACAAAAGGAATTAAAAATGAAATTGAAAGCTTTATATGTAGTGTTTCAGTACACAATACTTCCATAATAAAATCTATTTCCACTGGTGTCAATATACCTTTGGTTACTTTCTTTGAGCTGTTTAATTCAAAATAAAGGTCATGAAGTTTACAAAACAATGCCCTTAAAACCAATGCTCAGAGCATCTTTTTGTTAGCTGCCTAGAACTCCTTGGATCAAGTACTGCTTAGATAGCAAGTCAAAGGTCATGCTGCAGTTAATGGAGGTCACAGATTTCTTTATTTGGCAACTACAGTATCAGGGAAAGCAGATGACTGAGACCTCCTTTTACTCTTTAAATGTTGTGCTTCATCTTTTTAAGACAAAGGAGAAGTGCTTCTCTTTTCCACATCACTTACCTCAATGATCACTTAAGCATAAAATTAGAGAAAAGAGAAGAAAATCAAGGTTGCTGTCAACTCCTAAGCACTATGCTAATGAAATCACTACCTTCTGCATATGCTTTTTGCATAAAATTTTCTCCACGTCTTAAAATAGCTTTTCCAACACAGTTCTTCTGACATTATTCTTTCATTAAATCATTGCCTGATTAATTGTATCCTATTGATGATAGCAATCCATTGATGCTGTATTTTCTTTTTATCAAGTAAAAGGTCACATCAACTGAAACCTGCTATTAAGCAAATAGCAAAGACATTGAAAGCAGTAATAATAGTCTTTGCCTGCATACACAAGGTTGATGATAAAATGAAGGTGGAAATATACATTTAAAACTAACCCATGTAAAAACATTGCAATATCTGAAGAAAATATTATAAGATAAAATGCCCTGTTTATACATAAAAAGAAGCAGAGATGAATATAAAACAATAATAAAAACTATATACAATGTCATTGAGGAAAAATTTATAGTATTGCTATCAACCATATTTGTTACACTTAAGAATAATTTATCTTATATTTGTCTTAAATTGTGTGCTTCTTAGAGTATTTGGCTTGGAGTAGGAATATAATATTGCTAACTCTCATGAAAAGGGGGAACATTTTACCCTTCCTTTCTTAATTATCTATCTGTCCTTAACAGTTGTACACCATTGTCATAAATACATATGCTTGAAAACAGAGAACATAATAGACCTTTAGAGGAACAGCAAATTACACAGCTCAAGTGTCAATGTCAGCACAAGCTGACAATATCAGCTACTGAATAGGATTCACTATATATTAGATATTTTGTTTCCCTAGGAGTTCTGAAAAAAAAAAAACAAATTGTAACCTGAAACAATTACCTTTCTTGAAAAATATGGAAATTTGAAAAGCTGGGGAGAAAAGCAGCCTTTTTTCAGATAAAGAAAATTGCTTGTTACCCTTTGTTTTGGTTCAAAATACAAATATTTCAATAACTTAATATTGATTCAGAAAGTATTTCAGCATCACCAAAGATGTCTTTATTTCTTTCTATAACATGCAAAAATGGCAGACAAATTATTTCATCCAGTTCTCTAGATACTTGTTATATTGTCTAGCTTTTATTACTGTCAGAGAAAATCACAATCTTGAATGTAATTATACTCATAATAACTCTCTAAGATAGGGAAATAGTACTGGTACATACAAATGGACAGCTCAAAGAGGGGTCATAGCTCAGGGATATTCATTACTGAGGGAAATTTCCATGCCTGAATTAAGAATTTATCACCTCTGTATGTTAAAAGGCAACAATTACATGCCAAGAAAAATATATTCAGCCTCCAGCACACTGAAGAGGCAACCAACAAAGGCAGACAATTATTAATGCTGAAAATTTGAACAAAATTATCTCTCACACAGCTAAATATCTGTCTGTGAATCTGTCACTATGGGTCTCACTGAAAATATGATCCCTCCAGCCAGCAGAAGTTCAGAGGTGGAAAGTCACTCAAATTTCAAGGTGAAAAGAGAAAATTAGACATAGGAAACCTAGATTCCTATCTTTGTCTGTAATTCTCTCTCTGTTCTTTGTTATAGCCCATGTAAAATAGGCCAGGGAGATAGGATGGCCACTAGAAATTCTATTCCTTCCCATTGTTGTTATACAAATTTATGTTCTGGGGTGCAATTTGATCTCAATGAAGATATGAGGCTTCCAAACCCGACCTGACCAATTCACATAGGAATTGAACACCTGTGCAGAATTTCCAGCCCCACACTTCCAGCTCACACTTCTCTGCTGTTCCAGCATTAAAAAAAAAAAAAAATTAAAAAATATTTGTGATTAATTATTTCTTTCTCAGTACTGTTACTGACTGCTGCTGCTCACAGGGTGTAGTGTCTGGACAGCAAATAAGTGACTGGTAGGGCTGTAAACCAACCACACTCTTGATCCTGCTAGTTTTAACAATTCTTAGCTTGCTCCTTTTCTTTCATTTTGGTAGACCTTAAGGAGCAGAGGCAAGCAAACAGATAAAAAGGAGTGATAAGCTGCTTTTATCCTCTTTATTTACAAATTCATTCCTGTGACTTTTAAGTCTGATAGGGAAGGACAACTACTGCTTCAAATACGTATTGCAGAGGGTGCTGCTTACCTTAATAATAATGGTTAACAAGTACACGAAACTCATTACACATAATTATTTTGCAGCCTATTTATCAAAAGAACAAGACTGATGGAACAGATGTGATTATAAGGGATGAGTTCACATTTTCAATAGCTTCCAATTATTAATTTACCAGTGGATCCACTTGTACAACTTTCTGGCATGTTGACAAACAACTGAAATTAGAGAATCAAATTTGCTAAGGGATGATCACAGAGAATGAGGCACAGAGAAAAAGAATTTGGGATATGATGGCAGTGAAAAATAACATAATCCTGTCAAAACTTGAGAATTAGGGATCATGAGCTTTCTAAGTTGAGTGCCATATAAACAAACTTCTAATAAAGTGATTAAAAACCAAAACAAGCAGATTTTTAAATAGTAAGGTTATGTATGGGTGACCCATGTTGGCCTTGAGTATCTGTTAAAAAACTAACCACAGGATTTTCAGTTTTGAGAATGGCATATAATCCTCTATGGCTGCCAAAAAAAGCCAAGAAAGGCACTGAATATGTTCATAGCAACCACCAACAGGCCTGCTATTAGTCTGGCCATTATAACAGGTGGCTGTAGTTAGCAAGGGATATTAACACAGAGGTTTCCTGTACTTCACCATATGGTTCCCATTAATTTAATACTCACAAAAAAGGGAAGATATTTGTCAGCAAGCAAATCTTCCTCTTTAAGCACCTCATTCAAACGCCAGGTACCCATGAGATAATTTTGCTGAATAAAACATTATGGCCCACATGCTTTTCCATGTAATAATCCATAACAGATATTTTAACAAATCTATGGCAGCCTCCTCAGGTTGACACAGTGATGCATGCCCTTAATGAGCAAGGGCTTCACAGTGCAGTAAATGGCAGTAATAGTTATACAATATCAAATCAAATAGTACATTGCAGAGCCACAGCTGATCTTTGACGGTTCACAGGACACAAAAATAGAGTCCAGCACTATGAAATTTTCTCCTGTATTACTAACCTGCACATACTGATCTGTTTCCATGCTGTTCTATTGTGTCCAAACAAAACCATTCGAGGTAAAGGAGATGCTCTCTGATATTGTTATAGCAAATACACCAGTACTGGCCTGCCTGGAAAAGAGTGATTGAGGGAAAAGAAGATTAAACAGCTAAAAAATTGCAAACAGATTAAAGAAGATGAAGAGAAGTTAAGCATTAATCACTGTCCACACAATACAGAGAGATGGGGACATCACATGAAGTGACGAAGCAGCAGGTTACAAATGAGGAAGAGGAGATTTTTTTCCTACTGTGCTTAAGTGTTTCATGTAAAATCATTGTCAAAAGGTATTGTGGACTCCAAACATGAATTTAAATAGTAAGAAAATGATTTCAGGAAAGAAGCTACCTTTGAGGCTTCTTATGAACCTGCACTGCTCAAAGTGCATCCTACTGGCAGTGGGGAATCAGGAGAATTATCACTGGTTTTCCTCTCTTTTGCTGGCCACTCACTTTCCTCATTCTTGGTGGTAGGCTTTCTTTGGCTACACTGTACCATTCATAATGGTGTTTCCTACCTTCAAGACTGTGCAAATAAATGCACATATAAGTCAGTTCCTTGCAGTATGCATCAGTCTCCTGCCTCTCCCATTTTAAGGTTTTGTAATGGCTTCCTCATTAGAAGGTTGTGGTTTTGTTGACAATACTGTTAAGGAAATATGTAAACTAAATTCCTTTTGGATTACCTCCACCAAGACCAATTAAAAACAAGCTTCAGACATTGCATTAGGAAAAGACTCTTTAAGGATGCAACACACAGAGTGAATACACTGGAAATTGGATTGGGCTTAGATTGTTCATGACCATAATTAGTGCAATAGAAATCACTGCCATCATCAATTTTCAAGTTTGAGAGACTTGCTGCAGTAATATGAAGTGACTTTGGCACACTTAGATGTTTCCAATTAATTAAAAAAATTACTATTACTTATTAAGCAAATAACTCTAACTTATTCATCAAAAAGTTTTATTATACATACATGTGATATGAATAAAAACCACTACCTTGTCAACAAGAGCTTGCATGAGAGCCTTTGAAGGATTTAACATTTGCAAAGGTCTCTGCCAAGCCTTAAGGTAGTATTATCAGCTATAGGAGTTCACCTGGATGAAAACAAAGGCTAAACTGGTTTACAGGCATTTCTTCCTAGTCCCAATTCCTTTACTTGACTGTTTCAAAAGAGTTATTTGCAAAGAGGGGAGCCACCATTTTTATTAAAAGCCTAACTATTTCAATGGCAGCAATAGGTCTTGGAATCCATCTATCTCTTTTGAAACAAAATACACCAAGTTTAAAAAATCAGAGTTTTGATGCTGCAGAGATGAATAAAGAAGATATGAAAATGAATGAAATGACAGAAGAGAAATTCAAGTTGAGAAGAGAATTCCTCAGAAAAGTCAACAGAACATTGGCTAGATAGAAATTGTTTTTAGTGGGAAAACTAATCTCATTGCCTCCAAAATTTTAAATATTTCTATATAATGATTATGTTGCATATTAGCAAAATAAATATTTTAGCACTTCTATTTTGCACTTCAGTATCTTTCCCATACTTAGAGCAAAAAGAGTTAGAACAGCTCTTTGAAGCAGGATCAGAGTGCCTTCCCATTTTGCTGTATTTTGATTGTTCATGGTGTAGGAGAGTCTTCAGTCAATGACTGACTTTGATGACAACTAGCATGAGGCCTGTGTTGCTATTCTGTCAAAGATTTAGCATGCCAGTCAATATGAGATGATAAATGGTCACTTAAATTTGGTCATAATTCATTAAACATTAATCGTGAAATGGAACTCCACTAATGCCAAGTATTTTTGGCTATGCTTTCACGTGCCATTATTTGGAGTATCCTGAGGACATTCATCAGAATGACAGCTGTTTCTGCATTAATATATAGAATAATAGATGAGATACAGCAAAATAATTCTCATGATGGGTTGTGATGACATCATATTCCTCAAAAAACCCCAGAGCTCTTATGATTTATTATATTAAATGTATCCAGATGGAGATATTTTCATGTTTTACTGAAGCCCATACATTTGTTTAAATAATATATGGAGCTGTAGCTTTAAGACTTTCACAGAGGCATGGCAGAACTCTCTGCCTTGTCTTAACATGCAACTAATTATGGATGTGAGCAAAATCCAGGGAGGTATGAGGAGGATTTTTGTAAAGACTCCAGCATTATTTGTTGGCATTGCCAGTAGTAGTATATTATATGACTGGACAGTATTTTCCCCAGTATGCCCTAATAATATACGACTCAAATCACTTCCCTCCCTGTAATGCATTTGTCTAAGGTGATTTTGTTGGAGTTTTTAACATGTCTGCCATGGACTATGCTGTCTATTTTCTCCTGACGTTAATGAACAAGACAATGAATGATGGCCTGAAGCCCTGTTTGTAATGTTTCTCCATTCTCATAACTCCCATGATATTTAGGGGAAATATCCTTATGAAACAAATACAGCTGTTTCCTTCATCCTCCAACTCTTTTTCTTGGTCCCTGGACTTTCCAGTAGAAGAAAAAAATGTTGTCTTTACATAATCTATTTAATCCCTGAATTCTTCCAGTGTGTTTTTCCCCCTTCCTTACATACAAAAGCTCATTTCCTTTAAAAGAATAAACACAAAGAGAAAGCAAAGTCGTTGAGCTTTAAGGTCTTAAAGAACAGAAAGGCTGTCTTCTGCCTCATAAAAGTGAGGTCAAATTTATCCACTGCTAATTTGAAAAAAAATTTGCATGGCAGTTTCAAGGTGACGTTAGACTGTGTGAAAATCACAGGGTCCTTTGGATGCCGACATGAAATTTCATACTAATATATTTACCTAAATGAGGTTGAGAAAACTGCAGAAACTGCATGTTTGTGCCTTCCACTCTTAGCATAATGTCCCTAGAACCAATTGTGCTTAAAGTCTGTAAGGTCCATTCCCACAGAGAAATTGAGATACTTCACTGCCATTCCATCCAGTTCTCCTAGAAAAACCATTACACCTTGAGTATCCTTCACCAGGTATGTTATCTGTGGGCTTGTTTTCCACTGAGTTCAGGAGAAATCACCTTTGTGGGTCTCTGCCTAGTCTCGTTTTCAGAAAGAGTCTTGTGTATGTGAGAGCTCGCTGGCTTAATGAGTAGCTGGATTTTCAAATACATTCAGGTAGCTGTACATATATCTATACAGGTGTTCCCTCTGTAATTCCTAAAGACGTTATGGAGGATGTATACCTATCTCATAATCATATTTTTGCAAATCCTTCTTTATCTGTGACCAGATAGATTTTTACTTAAATTAGCCCTTGATCAGCTCTGGAAAAAATATTTATAAAACTCATCAAAGTAATTCCTGAAATATCTGTGTCAAATAAAATTTGTTGAAACAGGCACCTCAGGCCCAGGCTGCAAGATTTGAAACAATACTTCACTGCAGTAATCATCTTTCCTAATTTACAGCATGGTGAATCTAACAAAAAATGCCAGATTAGACAAAGGCATTTATCTTAAATTCGCAAAACAATACCAGTAAATTAAAAAATTCACAGGATTGGAACAACATTCAAATTCTGAATTAATGAAGATGTGTAGCAAACATGTGAGAACTTATGTCATACATCATGCATCCATATTAAGACAAGCTTAAATAATATGATGCCAAAGTTCTTTTAAAGCCAAATATATTTGTCTTCAATTGAATAATAATCCTCTTCTAATGATATAATTAATGCATTACATTAAAAGGAAATATTCACACATAATCAGGGAGAGAAAACTGAAAAAGCATTTAGATGTCATTACGAATATGAAAGTACATTTACCTTCATTTCTATTAATGGACATAAAAATTAGGTTCTAATTTATTATTACGCAAATAAAGAAAATTAACCCATCAATATATTCAATTAAGGTATCATTCTTTGTTCCATAATGAAAAAAATTAGACTAGTGCTCCTTTAGAAGGCATAAATGACTGAAACAGGTTTTCTCTCTTCCATCTTCTTAAAGCAAACTTAGCTCTCCCTGACATTTGGCATTTTTCTTCACACTATGCTCAAACAAATGAAGTGAAAAGTGCAAAATTCACAGAATAAAAAGATCATAAAAACGCTATTCCATTCAGATAAAAAAGTGCTCTACTCTACAAGATAAACAGTGCCAGCCCATCTAATTAAATTGAGGTACAACTTGTCTCTTTTGAAGTTTTGTCACCCACTTCTGTACAACCAGGATTTCATGAGCTCTATAAACAGCACTGTATGCCCTTGTTTTGTAGACATCAAAAATAAAAATCCCCGTAAGTCTGAAAAAGCAATTTCTTTAGGCTGCCACTCTAAAATAGTTAAATTTAACAACTGACCAGAAGGATCTGTCATCCCATTTCAACCCACCATTTTATAACTAATCTTGTTCTGTTTCTTTGATAAGCTTAAAAAACCCCACATGCCATCTGATAAAGTTACATTATAAAATCCAGATATCAGGTAAAGCTGTAATCTAAGACATGACTGTTCTATTGAGGAAATGCATTACAACACATTGGGTAAAATACTATTCAATTTTGAAGGAAAAGGGTGGTTAGGACAAAGCACTGGCCAATATATAAGAAGCTATGTTTTTTGGCATCTCCTGAGAGAGACATCTCACCAAATACATAAGAGGATGATAAACCATCCTTCTGCAGGCTGAGTTCTGGGATGACAAACCCTTGTGTTGAGCATCTTCCAAGACCTGAGAAGTGACATGTCCTACAAGCAAATGAGGAGTTTAGTTGTTTGGGTCTCAAGTTATAACTCTGACCTCTCTTGTACTTCTCTGATACGGCTCCTTCCTACAATTTATCAGGCTATTTCACCTACTGTTACTTGCTCATGCACAAGGACTTCTGTTTAGTCACTAACTGAGCCTGGGGTTACCTCTCTGGAACTAAGGCATTCTCTGCAAGTATCATCACTCCCTTCTTCCCATGCTCATGGGTCCCACTGCTCCTCTCCCTCCTGGGTATCAAACCAGCCTGTGCACATTTACACAGTCAGAGGATTCTGTGCTAGTTACATTCATAAGGGAGGAGAGGAATGGTTTCATATCTGCTGTTGAGTTTGCCTATGCTTCTAGGCATTCGATTGTTTAACTGCAAAAATTTAATCCTCTTGATCCTGTCCTTTGTAACAGGCCCAAGAGGAGGAACATTTTTCTAATTACAGAGGGCAATCACTGGAGGTGAAATCCCTGGCCTTGTTGAAATCAATGGTAAAATTCCATCAACTGACTTGTTCATCCTCTTAATCCCCTTTTAATCCTCTGTAGGATCAGATCAAATGCAATCCTTTAAACTGTATCCAGAAAAAAAGTGAAAGTTAGTACAAATATTGGAGCATTTTGAAATGAATTTCCTCTCACTCCTTCTACCTGTCAGATGAACAGCCACTGTCTAAGGTTTTGTAGATGCAGCTTTTGACTCTTCTTTTTGTTGCCCTCTTCAAAGTACCTTGCAATATTTTAAATCCTAAGCCAAAAAGATCTGGTTCATTGTCAAACTATCCTGAAAAGAGAAAAACATGCATTTTATTAGAAAAATCAGTTCCAACAAAGCAAAGAACACCTTACTTCACCACTTTAGGCTCCATCTCTACATAAGGCCTACTGAAAATTATATTGTCTGGCTTTGAGGACAAAGAAATCATTTAAAAAACGGGACAAAAGTACCTTTCTTTACATAGTTCCCTGGTGTCACTTCTCTCCTGTTTGTTGATTAATCACCCTTCAGTTAAGCTTTGTCTAAGCTTTGGTTGGTCACTGAGAAAAAACTTCAGGTGAATTGACTCAGTCTGAAATATGAATTAAAAATTTTCTTGTTACCTGACCATCTCTTTTTTCCAACCCAAGCCACACACCTTCACCTCTTGAGACTACTACTAAAATTAAGAAGCAAGGGATGAGCAAGTTTTATAGAAATCTTGTTACCTATTGAAACACAATATACATCTATTTTGAATTGTATAGATGCTATTTAGGCTGCACACAATTTGATGTAACTCTGTTTCATTTTAGTCTGGCTAAATATGCACCACAGCAGGATGATAATGCTATGAAAAATTAAATACACTCTTCTCATCTACCCTACAATATCTGATATACTCCTGTGGCAGCTACAACTGACAGTTTCACATTTAAATCATAACATAAGAACTGTGATTTTTGGCATTACCTCAGCATATGTGGCACCACGTTTTAATGCTATGGATTGATTCTCAAAATATTATAGCTCTCTCAATTTAGGGCTTTCTGTTTAGTATTTTTTAAAATATTTTTAGATGGTTCATATTTAAATAATAAGTATCATTAGTCTCTTCCCACAGCCTCAAAACCATAAGCTATTCTGCTTAGACAATGATGCTTTTTTAAAAGGGAAGAGTACAGCTAACAAGGGTGCTGTTTTCAATAGCTTTTCCCCATCCCCCCAGAGCAGAAAGCAATTTAAAAATGTACTTGCTCCTTTACTTCATCTTTATTCTGTCTGTATAATAAATATTTAATTTGTTAGCTATTGTTTTCTTGTGCCAATATTTGGGGTTGGAGGAATTTTTAGAAAATCACCTCTCATTATATCTGGACTGTTGTAGGCTCTGCAGTCTCAAACAACTGGAGATCAGAAGCAGAACTCACCAAGAGATAAGGTGAAAAGTCATGAGGCATCCTCCTGCACCTCACTGTTCAAACTTTAATCAACTCTCAGAGAAATAAATAATAAGGCAAGAGTTGGATGAGATTTGACTTTGACAAGGGAGATTTGAATGACAAGGTGCTGCAACTTGAATGACACAGGGTTAGGAAAATGTCAGATTCCACCTTGATATCGCTCCATCAAACAGCCATCTGGCCTTTCCAGTTCAAGCCTTTCAAGTTAAAATAGATCTGAACTGAAATCTAACAAAGGTCAAAGCTAACCAAATTGGAGTTACTATATTCCAGACAGAGATATTAAATGCTTGGTTTCCTATTATATGATTGTGTTGACTCTGTTGACAAAGACAAGTGCACCAGTTTCAGAAGAGTTGAAGAGTTTGGTTCACCTGACTTTCATTAGCACTCTTTCTATAGCACTGGTATACAGCACTACCTATTTTCATTTTCAGCTTTTTTAAAATCTGAAATTTTAAACAACTTTTGATATTTCAGAACAATGACGAAATTTTGTTTTTTGTAAAAGAATCAATTTCTAGGCATAAGACATTAATTTTTCAGCAGCAAGGAAAAAAAGAGTAAAGTTATAAATACTAAGTGAATACCTTAATTTTCATTTCTTCTGTTCAGGGTCAAAATCTGCTCACAGCAAAGTAGGAGTACTAGGTTTCTTCTTTTCCTTAAAATTCTTTAAAGGACAATTTTTTTTTTTTAAATGAACAAAATAAAACACTGAGGAAGCTGTATCCCTTTTAAGGATTGGAAAGAGCCACCTCTGGCTTTTACCTCACCTCAGTGGGATGAATGTTTTGCCACTTTCACATTGACTTCAGGGGTTTTGTATTGTAGCAGTGAGCATGCAAGGCAAAGGAGAGCCAAGACCTTGCCTTACAAAATACTCTACTGAGCTGCACCTCATTCCTTTCATGTGCAAGTAACCAATAAAATCAGTGGAGTTATGTGTCTATAAAACTGAAATAAGGATGAAGAAATCTGACCCTATACATTGTGATCCCAGTGTAACGGGAACAGACAGCTCAATTCTTATTTGGACTTCCTCTTCACTGAATGCTAACTGCACTTGCTTTTCAAAACTTTTCAGACTTCTAAAATGAGCCTGTGTTGTGCATAATCACAAGTAGCAATCACATCATGTTTAAAATAAAATAGTTCCAGCACTTTGGGATTAGCAAAACCCAGACATACTGATTTAAAATGGAACTCATGCCTTTTTCCTTTTGCTCTTTCTCTCTGTCTTATCAGAAGTCAGTGGGGAGTTGAAAACTTATTTCTCAGGCCACGGGAGGAGAAAGAGTGAAGAAGAGGTGAACAGGACATGCTCACAGAGTTTGAAATAATGTGGGTTTATGATGGAAGTACTGCTTTTGGGCTCTGGACGAACACAAAGTTGTTGTTTTCTGTTCAAGTGCAAATGTTAAGCTTGACTGCAAAAATTTACACCTAAAAGTTGAGGCCTCCAAACACTTCAATGTCAGGTTCAGATGCTCACATTGCCTACATGCTGGACATAGACTTAGACATACTGCCCCATCTCCTCTGTGCCCTGGCATGTGCAGGAGGGAAACCTGGATGTTGAAGAGAGCTGCACTACGCACTCACATAAAACCATATCCAGAGTTAGAATGACCAGGATCTTGGACTATGCCCAAAAGTTCCCCCACCCCATACTGGAGTGTTTTCTTTGGTGATGTTTTTGATTTTCCGCTCCTGTTCCTATCAAGGAGCCAAGAAAATTAAACTACATTATAAGAGTGATGCTTCTGGAGGTGTTGTCCTCCTGGCCCATTGACTGACTGTCTTGACAACTGTTCATCCTTTTCTATGGTTCTAAGTAACATGAAGAAGGTGACTGCAACAACAGTTTCATAGAAGTTTTGCCATTTGTTAGGACACTACTCCAAATCTGTTGAGTTATAAATGCCTTTACATTTAGAAATAATCAACTCCTATAAACTTCAGTTTACATGTGTTTTCTCCACAATGTTTACTGTGTGACTGAAAAATCATTTGAAATGTCAAAGGGCTTAATAAAGAAAAATAATATGCTATTGTATTTAAGATGAAATCATGTAAGAAAATAAAATAACCTTATTTAATAAAGAAATTATTATATATTAGAATAACAGTATTTTGATGTGGAAACTATCCAAATGGGTTACAGCATTGATAGTAGGATGTGGAGAAGACTTCAACTCAGCAGCCTTTGTGAACTCTCTCTCTTCACCTCTTCCTTTCTCTGGAAAAATTCTGAGGCTTGCCTAAATCATGCAAGGGGAAAGTTGCTGTCAAGCAGAAAGACTAGCCCCTCCTCTCTGCAAGGATATGCAGCAAGTGTGACTTTTTTGTAAGCATCTGGCACTGTAAGCACCCCAGCCTAGCTCCACAGTCTCTCTTAGACCACTGAGTCACATCCCTACTTCAAGTCTCTAAGAAACCTGACAAGAGCTGCTTCATTTTCATTCAGAGCTGCTCCCCAGGCAGATTAATCACCTTCATGACCATTGCACTTGAGATATAGCCATCATTTAAGCATTTCTTCACTCATCCTTGTGTTTCTACATTCATCCTTATAATACTGAAGTCATGCAACTTGTTCAGTACACAACAATATTACATATTTGTATAGTCAATTGACTTCACTCCAATTTATGTTTTTCCAAAGAAAAGTGCTCATTGTTTCAAATATGACAGGTGGTTAAAAACAGACAAATACTTTAAATAAGTCAATTCATTTTTTGGGTGTTAAATCCCTGTAATTGGAAGGCAACCATTCCAAGCACAGTCCAGAGAATGTCATGTAAACTCTTACTGGTGATACAGAACAGGATTAGAGGCATTAGTTTTCTCACTTGTCAATATCCTGGATACATTTTGACACTGGATTAACAGGGCAGTAGCCAAACACATTAGAGAAAAAAAAAATTAGTGAAGTCTCACAGAAGTGATGTAAGCTGATATTTGGCAATTTATGTTATTTACAGGCAAAAACAGTGATCAGATTAATTAAAAAGATTTTAACCTCTGAGATACCAGTGTATTTCCAGTGGAGTTACTCTGTGTTCAAAGTAGTACAGATGAGATGAGAAGCTTTCTATGAAGCATTGTGACCGTGTTCACAGGGGTTCTTGGATGAGGGAAGAGATGAGAATGTTGACTCCATGTTCAGAAGGTTTGATTTATTATTTTATTTTATATATATATTACATTATCACTATACTAAAAAGAAATAGGAAAGGAAGAAGTTTCCTCAGGAGCTTGCTAAGCTAAGAATAGAAAAGAAAAGAATGATAACAAAGGCAGCTCTCTCGGACTCTGTCCAAGATAGCTCGGTCCTTGATTGGCCATTAATTATAAACATCCAAGATGGGCCAATCACAGGTGGACCTGTTGCATTCCACAGCAGCAGATAACCATTGTTTACATTCTGTCTCTGAGGCCTCTTAGCTTCCCAGAAGGAAAAATCCTAAAGAAAGGATTTTTAGTGAAAAGATGTCTGCGACAAAGCATGAAAGAACTAATCTACCTATTGACATTCTTAACCAGCTTCCTGCTGAAGAAGTATCTTTTGTCTAATCACACACAGAGGCAGAGGGGGAGTATGGGATTCTCTAATTCTCATCTCTGACAGTCTTGTCCTTCTCACAGAAGGAGCACAAGAATTAGGTCTTCCAATCAGAAAAGCTTGCCTTACTATCTTGCAGCACCAAGAGATCCCAGAAGACAAATATTTTGGAGGAAATTTCCATTTCACCACAGACAGACAGACAGATGAGGGAATGACCTCCTCCTTTATCTCAAAGAAAAAGGCTCTTCATTCCACCACAAGGACATAAGACTTTGACTGAGACTTGAACAGGCATTTTATCGATTTTGAAAACTGGTTATATTTTATAGGAGGAAACTCCTAGGAAATATGTAGGAAGGATTTTGAGTCTTTTTCTGCTCTTCAACCAAAAATCTAGATAGATTAATAGATCCTCTTAATGGTTTAAATGTATTTGTTATGAACAGCAATTATACTTTATATTTCCCTCCGTGTTACTATCCGGTTATTAAAATTCTTAGAGGGATACCTCTGCCCAAATTAAGGTACAAATGATGTCAAAGTCAATAGTATGGACTTTATTTAACATTAAATGTGAAGGGGATGGGGAGAGAGAGAAAGACAAAAAAAGGCAGGGAGAGAACAAGAGTGATGGAGAGACAGATTAATTAGAAAATATCACCACTCTGTGGATCCCAATGGCATCCTGTTGATGATCTTCTTCTTTCTTGGCAGGGAGGGCCCCACAAAACATAGAGTTCAATTAATTTATATACATTTGGACCATATGGACATATGGGAATGTCCAGGTACCTCCCCTGGGAGAGGGCAAGTTTGACATTTTCTCTTGCAACAGACTCTGGATCAGTTGCATCCCTTTTGCATCACTGTATTGGTTTGGCAAGGGCTGGCTTTTGGTAGCAGGGGGGCCACAAAGATAGTTCCTGTGGGAAGCTGCTGGAAGCCTCCATCATGTCCAGCAGAGCCAATCTCTGATGGCTTTGAAGATGGACATGCTGCTGGCCAAAACCGGGCCAATGAGAGAGGTTGGTAATGCATTTGTGATGACATGTTAAGAAGGAAATCAAAACAAAGTCACGGGGTACTTGGAGGAGGTGAGAACATGTGAGGGGAAACAACATGGTGGCACCAATGTCAGTGGAGAAGGAAGGGCAGGAGGTACTCCAGACACCAGAGCCAAAATTCCTCTGCAGGCCATGGTGAGACCATGGTGAGGCAGCTGTGCCCCTGCAGCCCTTGGGAATCCACGGGGGAGGTAGAGCCCGTGAGAAATTTCTCACAGCTCGTGAGAAATGTGCCCATGCTGGAGCGGGTGGATGCCTGGAGGAGGCTGTGATCCAATGGAAGACCTGGTGGAGAGAGACGGCCTCTGCTTCCAGGAGCAGCCTGACCTTGGAGCACTGCACCCCATGGAAACACAGCCCAAGGTTACAGCAGTTTTGGGAGGACTGTCTGCCTGTGGGGGGAATTCACTCTACAGCGGGTGCGGTATGACTGCTGCTCATGAGAGCGGACCCATGCCGGAGAATTTCATGGGAGGGACTTCACAGCCTCACAGGAGAAGGACTCTTCTCCCAGAGCACCAGAAGAAAATCTTGGTGATGAACTGACTAAAACTCCCACACCCTGTCTCCCTGCACTTCTTGGGGAAGGAGACAGAGGCTGGGGGGAAAGAGGTGTTTTAACAGCTTATTTTACTTCTCATTATCATCCTCTGATTCTGTTAATAATAAATTTCCCTTTGCAACTTAAGTTGAGCCTGTTTTGCCCTTGAAGTGTTTCTCCCAGTCCTTATCTCACTCATGAAACCTTTATTACGTTCTTTTCCTCTCTCCTCTGCCCAGCTGTGGCAGTGAAGGGTGACTGAGCAACCCTTGTGGGTGCCTGGCATTGGGCCACTGTCAAACCAGGACAATCATGTGCAGTCTTCTGGTGCAAGGCCTCAGGAATGAGTCTGGGGTGTCACAGACATGTTTTATGAAAAATTCTTTCATTAGGTTTTTTCTCCTGAGAAGCTGAGAGGCCTCAGAGGAAAAGAAAAACAATAATTATCTGCTGCTGTGGAATCCAACAGATCAATCTTTGATTGGTCTCATGTGGTTGTTTTTAATTAATGGCCAATCACAGTCCAGCTGTCTCAGACTATCTGGTCAGTCACAAGATTTTATTATCATTCCATTCCTTTCCTTTCAAGCCTTCATATTAAATCCTTTCTTCTATTCTTTTAGTGTAGTTTTAATATTATATATATATATATATATATATATAAAATAAAATAATAAATCAGCCTTCTGAAAAATGGAGTCAAGATTCTCATCTCTTCCCTCATTCTGAGACCCCTGTGAATATCACCACACTGGGGAGCACTTTGGGGTCTATGATGTTTTTTGACATTCCTCAACTGCTCTAATTTGAATATCCTATGGATGCAGTCTTCCAGGGTTGTGGAGTTTTACAACTGAGCCAGTTTGCATAACAGAGGATGGATGTTCAGAGGTAATGCCACACACCCAAAACTCTCCTCTGCCCTTGGCTGGGGGGTGTGTGTGTGCAAACCTGGCCTCAGCACATGGGTCTGTGGATTATGGCTTCCCCCACTCCAAATCCAGCCAGAACCCATTTTCAGGACAGCTGCTGGTTTGGCTTTCTTGTGGATGCATTCTTCCCCTTCAGCCTTGTTTACTTCCCCTAGACCTGAGATAATTGGAAAATAGTGTCACCTTTATCTTACCTCACATTTCCTTAGGTGGCTAAACTGACAGTCCAAAGTTCCAGTCAGGAGGTCTATTCAGGGAGGAGCGCGCTTCAGTGGTCACATCTTATTCATACAGTTTTGCCATAATGGGAAAAAAGTCCTTCATAACGATGTTTAAGCCATTAACTGTAACATTTCAGGCTCTCACACTCTGTCCTAAATATCTGTATTATATCTGAAAGTTTTTAAATTTCAGAAACCTGTAGCATTTACATTGCTTAAATGAGATTGGCTGTCACACCATTTTTCAGGGCAGAAATATATCAATTAACACCACATTTTTATGCATCCTTTGGAGGTCACAGTCATTTTGTGCACTGTGTAAACTGAAAAAATTTGCATGTGAAATTGTAGTTTGATCAAATAAGTTCTGATTTATTTGGGTTGAGTGCATGTAGTGTCATCAGTGCAATTTCTCTCTATATTCCAAAGATTATTACTCAAAATATTACAGCTGAAGCAATCCCAGTGTTATTTTTGAAATATGTCAGTAGCTTTGTAATTCTTATTTTCAAGCATGGAAATATGCTGTTTATTTGGTCTAAAAAAATAAATTTCTAGACCAATTTAAAAATGCATATAAACTCAAAACTGAATGTATTTTTTTAATTCAGATTCATTCTCAATACAATTCTGCATACTATAAACCTTTCTGAAATATTGTTTCACTGATGAGTTACCACAGATACCAAGCTGTTAGGCAGCTTAAAAAATCAACAGTAGATAGGAAAACATATCCAAAATACAGCCTGGAAAATGTCAGAGCACACTGGTGGTCCTTCTCCTCTCTGTAATATACTAGAGAACAATCAACAATAATGGAGCAAGGACTAAAAAGAACAGTAAAGGAAAAAAATCAGTTTCATCCTCATCTTCTGGGATTGAAATGCTGCTAAGCAGTACTATCCCTCATTAGCACTTCATATGCGGTTGAATTGCTTCAATATTTCTCAACAAGCAAACACAAAGGCTGAAAAATATTAGTAAATGTATTCTCAACCGAAAAACTACCCATCCTAGATGTTTGTATTGTCATATTGCCATTCTCAGTCTGTGATGGGCTAACCTTGACTTGGAGATGATTGGAGAGACAGCAAACATTGCTCCACAGCAGTCCCATTCTAGTTCCAAATACAAAACACAGCATTATGAGGGCTGCTGTGGGAAAACAAATTCATCCCAGCCAGACCTAATGCACAGTCCCACCAAAAAAAAAAATTGGTTAGTAGATTAGGAATGTTTTCTTCTTCTTCTGTTACAGAAAAATTGGATGACTGGCACAAGTAATTGCTAAGTAAAAATAACTGGAGAGAGTCATCAGAGAACAGCTGGAGAGATACAAGCACCTGTCTTATTTCTTATTACATAATGGATACAGCAGCTTTCTGGTCAGTCATAACAACTCTCTCCCCTTCAATCAATATCACCATGAAACATGCACAGGTGACTTGTTCTGTGACCTGGAGATCCAGGAAAATTGAAGAAGACAGACTTGTGTTTTTTGCACAATCAAGTATTCAGTAATTTGGCAGAGTTTATCCTCTCTCTTGCAAGTCACCTTTATGTGTGCTTATTTCTGAGATCAGCAGATTGTATTGAGAAACAAGCAGTCACTTCCATAGGCTGCTACTCTGCAATTGGTGTCAAGAATTTTTGCAGAATGTGCAAGGATAGAAATGACCAGCTGGGAAGCGGAGGATTCCTGATGGAGGAGTGCTCAGCTCTTCTTTCAAAGCATCCCATTTCAGTTTGGACTGAATCTATAGAACTCTAAATTCTGATCTATTTTTGGTTGTTTGGGAAGTTTGTTTGTTTGTTTATTTGTTTTAATTGGTGTCTCCACCTCTTGAGAGGAACTGTTATCTTCACTGGTCACATATATATGTTCAAACATTTGATATTTAAACACAGCTCTGGGACTAGTTTTTTTGTAGTTTTCCTACCTTTTCCTTCATAAAGACGCATCGAATACTAACTGTAGCAAAGGTCATGCAATGTGAACCAGTTTCATTCATAGTTACATTAAGGGATTATCTCCCATTTTCTGCCAATGTCTTCTTTAACATGTTAAATATCTGCAGAATTTCTCCCTCTCCTGGCAGATGCATTGTTTCAAGTCTTTGGGGACAATATCAGTGCCTGCAAAGTCACCAGAACAGAAGACTTCCATGGAGATCCATGTGGATGCAGAGATCCACCTGCAGCCCGTGAAAGAGCCCACACAGGAGCAGGAGGATGCCCAAGAGGAGGCTGTGACCCTGTGGGAGGTGTGTGACAGGCAGGGTCCTAGCAGGGATCTGCAGACCTGTGGAGAGGGGAGCCCCTGTTGGAACAGGTAGGATTTGTGACCCTGTGGAGGACCCATGCTGGAGCAGGCTGTTCTTGAAGGACTGCACCCCTTGGAAGAGTGAAAGAGTGACACACATTCCAGCAGTATGTGAGAATTGTTGCCTGTGGGATGTACTCATGCTGGAGAAGTCCATGGAGAACTGTCTCCTTTAGGAGAGACCCCACGCTGGAGCAGGGGAAGGATTCCTCTCCCCAAGCAGGGCCTGAAACAATATGGGAAGAATGGACAATAACACCCATTCCCTGTCTCCCTGCATCACTGAGGGGGAGGAAGTAGAGATGAGCAGGAGGGAGGGATGGAAAGAAGATGTTTGAAGGTCTGTTTTTACTTCTCATTATCCTGCTCTGATTTTGCTGGTAATAAATTAAATTATTATCTCCAAACTTATGTGGTTTGGCCTCAATGGTATTTGCTGAGTGACCTCTTCCAGTCCTCATATCAATCCATGAACCCTCCTTTACATTTTCCCTCTGCTGTTCAGTTGCAGAAGGGAGTGAGAGTAGCTCTGGTGGATACGTGGCATCCAGCCAGCATCAACCCTCTCTGGCACAGAAAAGTAATCTCTATGTTTTTGTGAACAAGACTTGTAGTTATGATGTACAGGTGATCTGAACTACCTTTGATTGTGGTTTGTTTTTACTAGGGCTCATTTCACTGTAAATATAAATGTTATTGTCACAGAACTCATGCCCAGAATATAGGACCAAGTTTATAGGTCCTGTTCTCACACCAGGCTTTACCCAGTTAGTCCCAGTTTGTTCCTTGTATCTTGCTTCCATCTTTTTTTCCTCACAAAAATCTTCTCTTACTTCTACTGTCTCAAAATCTTCCACATTTAATTTTGGGATTGTTTCTTTTTTATTATTTTTTCTCCAAATTAACTTGTGTGCCCTTGAAAAACATAAATGTTTTCAAAATGGTGAAGTATTTTGACTGTCCTACTTTCTAAGACAGTCTCATGTAAATATCTTTCAATGAACATTTCAACCAAAAATGGCTAACTTCTGATAAAATTATCAGCAATAAAAAAGAGAATCTTTCAATGGGGACCAAGAGACAGTTTCAGAAGATTAACTTTAACTTTTCATTACTTTGACTAGAAAGTTGGCAGTTTAAATAAACTGCAGTTTCTTTCTTCATTTTTTCCTGGTTTTTCCTACACAAAAGAGATACTCACAGAAAGGCACAATATTTACAAGAAAATTACTACTTTTCTGAAGTAATTGAAGATAAAATCCTGGGTATTTTTCCTCTACAGAACATTAAGCATATGGTAAAAAAAATGCAACAGACAGGATAGTGCTTTGTATTCACTCCTACAGGTTAGTAAGAGTAATTTCTGTAGAACATGATAGGCTTTAGTCATGTTAAATCCTTCAGAGCTTTTCTTTAAGAGCTATTTGAGTTGTTTCACCAAGCAATTCGACTTTAGAAAGGTTTCCTCTTAGTAGGCAATTGCTCCTGTATTTTCCTGTTAGCCAGCTGTCCGCACCTAAAGGTGAGCTGAATGTAAATTTCAACAGTCTATAAGACATTGATGGAGTGGTTCCAAATTCAGTAAACTTTGGTCATCAGATGGCCCACTAAATTAAGTGAGACTCCTGCTGTCTTGTATCAAGCTGAATACTTAATTAATCAAAGAAACCACTTGATAATCAAGCAAAAAACATTGTTAAAATTAACCTTTGGGATAACAAACAAACAAAATATTCCATTTTCACCAAAATCAGATTCAATTCCTTAAGTACTTTTAACAAATGGTGGAAGTTTACCCTCCTCAATACCTTGTATCTCTGCTATAAAAAAGTAATGAATTCTTAAGTCTTTTTATCACATGACTCCATTAACCAAATTTTTCTATGTCTGTTCTTTGAATAAGTATTTCATCTTTTCAGATCATTCTGATGGCCCAAACACAGATCCAATAGTTAATGTAAGTCAGCCTCTCCATAGCTATCTGCTGTGACATGTCCAATATCCCATCAGCCTAGGGGGTTGGGGACTTGGCATACAAAATTACACAGGTACATAACAGTGGAAATTACACAGGTACATAACTTGGAAGTTTAGCCAAAATGTTTAATTAGCTGGTTTCAAAATTTAAATCACTATTAACCTGGTTTATATGAATTTTTTTTTTACTCTTAAAGGAAAAGCTGTAAGATAAAAGTCCTTTTCTTTAAGCTATAATTCATAAACTTTAAAAACACTTTTATAAAGTCTATTATTAGACAATCTCCTTTTGAAATAAGTTATATTTAGAAACCAGATATTTCTCTTCCAAACAGAACAGTGTTTTGAACTATCTAGAAGAGAATAATAACAAAATATCACAGTGTTAAGATAAACTGGAAAGTTGTTGTGAAGATACAATATAGGAAATAGAAGACTAGATTCTATCCTGAGTGAAGAAGCAGTACCCAGCATATAGTTATCTGGTATTTAAAATAATTGTAATTTTATTATACAAGTTCTGTAATGTTCAGGCTCAGAACATAAGATATTTTTGTGGAAAAAATCCACCAACTTCATTTTTTTCTAGTTATTTGCCACTCAAATTAATGTAAAACAACTTCTGAAAATCCTTAATTTTATGAATAATCCCTTTGAGTCTAGGCAGGTATGTGGAAGATAAACCTTGAGACAGAATTTCAGAAGTAGGCCCTGATCACCCTTTCAAATGTTTAACTGAATAGTTTCTAAAAATAAAAATGCTACAGTATTCCTTAAAGCATTTGTTATTTTTGACACCACCGTCTACCATTTCTTCACTATCCATGTGTTAATGCCACCATATCAGACACATGCCAATGAATCTTAACTCCATAACAGACAACATGGATTACAAAACAACAGGCTTCTTATCACCCAAGATGGGCCCATGTATACTTACTAGCTAGATTAAATTATAAAAGAGGCATATAAAAAAATAGCTTAAAGGCTATTCTTTATAAAGAATAACCTTTAAGCTCCAACCCTTTTCCCCTCAATGTCATTTAGTGACTTGGGGGAAGAATAAAATTTTCATGTCCATTAGAGGTAAACAGACATGACAATGAGAAGATACTGTGCTTCAAGGAGACATACTGCACTTTACTCGAAACTCACAGCTCATACCAGTGATGAAATGACTGAAGCAACACTAAATGTAGTGCAAAAGATGCATATTGGCAACAGTAAAAATGTGAACTCGGAGGAGTAAACATTTAGTAAGTTTTCTGGTGCAGAGAGAAATAACTTCAACATAACTTTCACTTTTCACTTTATGTGAATAACTTTCACATAAGGCACTACAAGGAAGAGCATATGTCAGAAGTTGTTTGCTTTCCCCTCTATGCAGCTGGGAGGAGTACAAATTATTTTCTAGCTGTACAGAGAATGTGAATTCTGCTCTTCTCACTGACCCTTCTTTCTCAGTCTTAATAGTCGAATCAAAACAGAAAGAACAGATTCAGGCAAGAATTACCATTTTCCTTGGAACAAGAGCCACAAACCAGTATGTAACACTCACACTCTAGTTGCTTGGTAATCCCTGTTTCAGCCCAGTCATGCTATGGAAAGCAGTCAGCTCTTGCAGCAGGATGAGGTGGGCTTCACTCTTTGCCCAGCTGGTCACAGAGCAAAGAAAACAGGCTGCTCTCAAGGGCCATTGTTTGCAGCAGCAGAAGACCATGGTGATGGCACCAATAGCTACATGGCCACTCCCACTGAGGAGCTAAATTTCAACCTGAGGGAGGAAGGGAGAAAACTCCTGGGGTCGGGCTTCTTCTCTGAACCCAAGGCTGCACAAAATAATCTTATTCCTACAGAGAGATGTGAAGCTCCAGCAGTTCTCCCACACGTTGGCAGTCTCTGCTTCCTGAAAACCCATCCACCTTCCTATCAATAATGTGGTCATCCTCCCTACAGAGCAGGATTTAGGGACAACTAAGCACAGCATAAATAATATGCACACTCTTTGACCACTAGTGGTATGCCTATAATTCCACAGTGCCAACAGCTGTCCTATCTTAACAGTTGTCTTTCATTTTTTTCTTCCTTTCATTTCTTCCACTCCTTCCTTACCCAATTACAAATCGAGTACTTAACCTGGATGAATGGAAGTGTCTTGTAAATTACAGAATACCTGAAGGTAATTCTGTTTTCTATCACTTCTTACACAAGGTGATGGAAAGAGACAAGAAGGGCAGGAAAAATATCTTGTACCACTGTTACAGTAATTGATTCTCACATGTATAATTCTTTAGAGAAAACCATACTTATGGTTTAAATGATCCATTCCATTTACAAGATAGGAGCTGAAACAAAATGTCTGGGTGGCATTTGGCTTTTAGAAAAAGCAAGGCTGTAAGTATGTAAAATATGGAAAATAAAATGTAATTATCAATAACTTATAATTTGCATTTTGCTATGTGTCCCAAACCCAGAAATCTCACCACAGTTTTAAGTCAGGTTTCTTCTTTTCAAAGTCTCCTTTCAGTCTCTTTGAATCATAACTTATTATTTTAACCATTTATCTAGATTATACCAAGAATCTATTAGTAATGCTTTGTGGCTGAAACAAACTGCTGGTAAAATGGAGGTCGAATGAGCTCTTCTGAACCTTCATTCTGCATGTGTGATGTCTCTTTATTGCAGCCATTTGTCATTTTTTACCTTTCAGACAGTATTAGAGGATAATTACATGGTATTTAAATTGCCAGAAATTAATGCATTTCTCCTTCCAAGAAAGGTTCTTTTCTATTTTCAGTCTACTATACTCTGTAAAACACAAGCTTCTGTGTGACAAATTGGATACTGTGAAGTAGTATATGAAACAAAAGTGATTAACACCATGAACAAAGGCTGAATTAATTTTCAGGCAGATGTAGAAACATTTCATATATTAGATGTTAAATACTGTAGGATTTCTCATATGACTAATTTGAATGCCTATGGAGTTTTACTTTCCATTCCAAATTTCAGTAATTAAAATATTCTTGGAATAGTCTTCTTAATATTAATTGAGCTTTTTTCATGACACAACAAGCAAAATGTTTATTGCTACTGAGTTTCTATTTCATTCTTCAGTTCCAGCAGTCTCTAACATAAAGATCTCTGTGCAGCAGACAAAATGCATGGTAGTTTCTAAACCATGGAGTTCTATGAGTGTACCAGAAAGAAGAAAAAATTAAAAGTATGCTGATGAATTTTGATCTTACTTTTACTAGCTAAATTCTAAGTCAGTAACTATCTTTGAAATGACAGCTAATTCTAATTTTTAAATATTTCCTCTTACACAATACTCCAGTGTTGGCATACAACACAATGTTCTTTAGCTTGAAGGCAAATGATCTCATTTGCAATTCTAACAGCATTGGTAAGGAGTTTTGATTCCTGATCCTGAAGATAAAATTAGTTTCCACTTCTTTTGAAAAAAATCTGTGCATTTTATAAAACCAATTTCTAAGAGAACTCTAATGCAAAGACAACATATTTTCAATGCCTTTTGGTGTAATACCTAAGGAACAGAATCACAGAGATGTTATATAGAAAATATTAATAGGACACTTTGATACTGCAAAACAATGACCATGTAGAGAAAGTAATTCAGAGGAACGAAGGTTTGCATGTATCATGGTTGCTCACTGCAGTAAGAGTTCAACATTTTAGCATCCACATCATACGTGGAACTGTAAGAACTAGAAAATTGTTTCATTATTATGCAACAGAAAAATGTGTGAAATTGTTTCCACTCAAACATAAAAGAACTAAATGAAATCTTATTAATATATTAGTAGATTGTAGGTAAATGTAGGGAAGTGTAATGAATATCCTAGTCTTGATTCTCTCCTTTAGATTTTATAGCCCTAAGCATGAATAATTCCATAAAAATTCCATAAAAATTCCATAAACTATAATTTAGTTACTAAATTATCTGATACATCCACTTAAATATTTTAACAATTATGATGAAAACAAAACCCACCAATGCAATGTAAAAAATATTTAGAGGAAAATCCAAAGACATCCCCTTTCTACTTTTAACAGTAAAACTCTTAAGAAAAATCCATCAGTGCGCACACAGAAGATATAAGTGCTTTAATTTCTACATAAAACCATATGAAGTTTGGTCTTTTCCCCATTCTTACATATCAATACCAGTTAGCAAAATAGGAGGTAGGGTAAGAGGGTAAAGTTGTGAAAATGCCTAGCAATTTAGAATACTTATCTACAAATTGAATCAATAAACTAGACTTTGAAGTAAGCCCTTAGAGAACAATAAAATCAATAATGGAATACTGTGCAAATGTGAGGAAATAACAACAAAAGGAGGACCATGACAGTATCAACAGCAGTAGGGGTTTGGTTCTGGGAGATCTAGGTTTGTGTCAATTATCATCAAAGTCCTGATATTTGAAGTTCTAAGGGAAAATGTAAATTTCCCCCATTGCAAACTACACTCAGTGGACTGAATTTTATTGGCTTTATTGAAAATCTTATTCTGCAAAAAATTACGAAGGCTAGCAGGACTTTCAGTTTCTTAAAATACCATTTTGGAGGAGAATTTCACATGTTTCTGCAAGGAAAAGCTCTACAGAATTACAATCACCCTGCCAGAAAAATTTGCACTGTCCGTTGCTATGCACAAAAAGGAAATATGAAGTAACAAAGGGATAGACTTGACTTTCCAACAGAAAATTGGCACCTATTAAAGAAATATTGCAGATAGTCAGAATCAAGTGGGAAAACAGAAGGCTGACAAAGCCTCATAATTCTTTCTTTGTTTTCTCATAATACAATGAAATGCTTCACTAAACACGTATATTAATCTTTGTACATATGCTAAAGATTTTTTTAGAATGTTTAGTGGAATTAAGAATATCAGACTAAAGAAATGCTGATTTCTAGTAAGGCATAAATAAATACATAAACGCTTTTTTAAAATTACTGATATATCAAAGTTGAAAACATCATTATGCATCTATATATATGCAGTTACGATTGTATATACAGAATAATATTTAGCAAGTTTTTAAATTTTTCTTTATTTGTATAGCATTTTCCTTCATTTTTTCAATTATAAATGAACCACTGAGGAGGAGTTAAAGGTAACCCCTAGAAAGAGTTCAGTAGATGTTTTTCTGATTCATTTCTACATTTTAGTTCTTGTGATGGGGAAAAAAAGTTCAATTTTATGGGATCTGGCTTACTTTCTTATAAGCAGTTTGCTAACCTTCCAGGCAAAGTTCATTCTTCCCTATGTAGTTGAAAGTAGTAGCTATTTGTTTTTCAAGTAGTACTTTGTTTTTCAAGTTAATAGAATGTCCTAAGGTCAATTCATGTTTTGTGATTTGTGGATATTTTTTTGTACTCCAGTTCATGATGGATTTTTTTATGCTATGCACTTCTATTTCTCAGCTTACTCCATGCTATCAGAATTTTTTGTTTCTGTAAAGATAACTGTTTCACTTACTCTTCTGTTTTTGCTGTGAAGTCTGTCCTAAAATAAACTATTCCATTTTGCTATTTGTGAATGCCCCTCACTACAAGAAGAACACTGAGGCAGTGGAGCATGTCCAGAAAAGGGCACAAAACTGGTGGTGGGTCTACAGACTAAGTCTTATGAGGAGTAGCTGAGGGAGCTGGGGCTGTTTAGCCAGGAAAAAAAGGAGGCTTAGGGGAGACCTAATTACTCTCTACAGGTGCCAGAAAAAAGGTTATAGGGAGCTGAGGATCAGTCTCTTCTCCCAAGTAAAAAGCAAGAGGACAACAGAAATTACTTCAACTTACCCCAGTGGAGGTTTAGACTGGGTATTAGGATAAATTTCTCTTTGGAAAGGGTTGTTCAAGCAATAGCACAGGTTCTCCAGAGAAATGGTTGAGTCACCATTCCTAAAGGTATTTAAAAGATATGTAGTTATGGCACTTGAGGATATGGTTTAGGTGTGGACTTAGTATTGTAAAATTTATGTTTGGACTTGATCATCTTAGAGGTCTTTTAGGTCAACCTAAATAATTATATGATTATAAAACTAGAGGGGATTAAGGTATGCTTATGTGTATTTATGTATATTTTCATTGACTTACATTTTTTCCAGAACACAATGATGACATTTATGGGTTTTTAGTGGCAAAATGCCAAAATTGATTGAGTAATTTTATATTCTTTTTTTCTTGCTCTTAAAAAGAAATAATTAAAAAACCACACCACATCTCTTTTATTTTTACCTTTAGAAGAAGTCTAGACAGGAGATATTTCTCAAGCAAAATGCTGTAATTTTCTTTTGTGTCCAAACCTTGTTTCTTTTATCTCAACAAAACTATAAACATAAAGAACATTTTGACTCAATAGGTTTTCGAAAGATAAGCCTTTTCAATTGCTAGCAATGCCCACTTTTGACATAGATCAATTCTCCCTTCCACTTCTAAAGGTGAAAGAACTGCACCGTTGCATCAATTCTCCCCAAAGCCAGAATTTTATGGCTTTAGGTGGCAGACCACTTTCATTTTCACTGAGCAAAGCAGAGTAAGTGAAAACTACCCCTTTCCCAAAATGTCCCATCTCAAACCCTTCCTTTTGGAGCAGCCCCAGCTCTGTCTCAGTTCCAAGAAGAGTGGGGAAGGTGAAGTAGCAGACTACAAAAAAAAAAATCCAAGCAGAAAGATTTGGGAATTATTTTTCAAAACTAAAACTAAATTAATAACCCAAACCTCTTGATATTTTTTGGCTGCTTTCATCACAGTAAGTGCTCATTCCTGATTAGGTTAAGCTTGCCTCTCTTTCTAAAGTGTGCATGTACCTTGCTGAATGAAAATATAATGGCAGCAATTGATAATGTAGGGAAAGAAAAATAACTGGAGATGAGAATGGAAGTAAAGATCAACTTCCAGAGCCCCTGAGGAACCTGAATGAATATAAGTCTGTTGGGCCCAATAAGTTCATCTCAGAGACCTGAGGGAACTGCCCGGTGTAATTGTCAAGCCACTCTGCATAACATTTGAAAAGTCATGGCAGACAGGTGAAAGTCATGAAAAGACATTCCAATCCCCTGGTATCAACACAGGCTGGAGGTTTAACAGCTGGAGAGCAGCTCTGCTGAGAAGGGCTGGTGGGTGAGAGGCTGAAAGTGACCCAGGAATGTGCACTCAGCCCAGAGAGCTAAACGTGTCCTGGGCTTCACCCAAAGCTTTATGGCCAGCAGGGTGAGGGAGGGGATTCTGTCCCCCTGCTCCATTCTGGTAAGATGCCATTCGGAGTGGCTGCATTCAGCTCTGGGGTCCCCCAGCACAGGAAGGACATGGACCTGTTTGAGAGAGTCCAGAGGAGGCCACCGAGATGCTTAGAGGGATGGAGCACCTCTCCTGTGAAGAAAGGCTAAGAGCATTTTGTTTGTTTAGCCTAGAAAAGAGAAGTGCTCAGGGTGACCGAATTGCAGCCTTCCAGTACCTGAAGGAAACTTCCAAGAAAGATGAGGAGGGGCTTTTTACAGGAGCATGTAGTGACAGGACAAGGGGGAGTGTTTTCAAACGGAGTGTAGGTTCTTTACTGGGAGGGTGATGAGACACTGAACAGGTTGCCCAGAGTTGTGAATGCTGCACACCAGAAATGTTCAAAGCGAGATTGGATGGAGCAATCTTGTCTAGTGAAAGTTGTCCCTGCTCATGGTGCAGGGGTTGGAATGATGATCTGCAAGGTCCTTCCCAACCCAAATCATTCTGTGCTTCTATGAGAATACAAAGGTCAGAACTTGAAAAGAGTTTACCAGCGTAAGTAATTAATTCAAAGTTCTCCAGAGCTTTATTCTGGTTGCACCCAATATTCAACTCTGATTGAATTACTCTATCACGGAAATGCTGCTATATCTTACCGGGACATATTTATTTACCAATGAAACAATCAATGTAAATTGCACTGAAGGTGGACCTGCCATTATGCTGTTCATTTCTGTTATACCTACTATGAATGACTTTATATATATATTCATAGTAGCTATGTGGCAGCTTTTTCCCAGTGATATTGAGAAAATTAAGCAGGGAAGTTTTATTAAAAAAATCAGAGCAAACAACAAAATATATTTCTGTTATTTATGTAACATTTTGCCCCAAGAAATCATTCATAAGATCATCTGGTTTTTTGTCCTCTCCTTCAAAATGTGGATGGTAAACCTTGGCCATGACCAAATTGCAGTCAAACTGTAAGTTTCTCTTCATATTTTATCTTTATCTTTGTATTGGATATTCCTGTTTTATTCAGAGTAACTTAAATCAGACATTTCTGCCAGAATCTTGCAGGTTAGTTAAAATTTAATCCTATAAATGACACAAATATATCATCTTTGTGACTTTGTTCGTCTACAGTGATAGGATGTCTTAAAATATTTTATAGATGATTAGGATATTTATGTGTCAACCTTGGTCCTATTAGGGTCTGTTTTTTAGTCTAAGGAAGGAAGGAGAATGATAAAGAACATTCTAAATGGCACTGTTTTGTTTTCTTTTTTGTTTTTATCACAAGGTCCAACCCATTCATTAACTTGTTAGCTAATTAACATTTTTCGTCTACTTTCCTAAAAAAATAAAGGCTTTGACCAACACCTAAGTGTGAAATTCTAGGGAAAAAAAAGATCTTACCCCTAAAGTGAAAATATCTGCTTTTGTCTGAAAATGGGTAATTGTACTCTCCTATACTCCCACAACTACCTGGGCATAACCACTTTTAGTAACTAAAGATTAAAGTCTATTAAATTTATAGGACCTGTTATAAGCTCTTATCTCATTGTTGTGATGTAGCATCTTTAGGTCAATCACTGCATATCTAAGTTACTTAAAAAGATATACTGTTCGCTTTTTTTTAGCATGGCTACTTTTGCTGTGGAGAATACAGAAAGATTGGGGTTTGCTTGTTTTTGGATAAAATATTCAAATTTTCATTGAATTAAACTAAACAATGTGCACTGCTCAATTTTTTAAAAAAATTGAAACAGAACAGAGATGCAAAGTATAAGTGCAAATAAAAGTGAAATAATATATTGGTAGACAACAAATACCTTTAACATTAGCAAATTGTGTAGATATTTTTGCTCTCTGTCTCTGCTGTACTAGCAATAGAGAACAATACATGTTATCTTCAGGTGACAGAAAATTTATGCTGTCTTTGCAAATTAGTCAATCAATAAAAATTTTCAAATCTCATTGCTCTTCATCAGGCTGTTTTATGGAAATTAGAATTTTCTCTTGCTGATTTCAATTAACTTTGGTTTCCAATCAAGAGAGACAAATTTTAATGTAATTTAAAGCAGTATTTTAATATAAAGTCATTTTGTCTATTTTGATATTATTTCAACATGTAGTTGAGACATTTTATGAAAAATGTCACTTTCACATGAGATAATTCTTATAAAAATAGCTAAGCATTTAAGTTCAAATTTCTGTTGAGAAACACAAGATGATTAGCAATTTTTCCAAATAAAAATTTAAAGCAATTTTACATTGCCTAAATGCTCCTTGTCACATTGTTGGTTTTATTCCCCTGCTGCCTGTTTTTCAGTTGTTCTGAATTTATTCCTAAAATGTATTTCTTTAACACATTCTTGTTTATAAGACATCCCCAACTAAGCTACAAATTGAGGTGTGTTCAGACTTTCAGAAATAAAGCAGTACCTAGAGCTCAGCTGGTTCCTGCTTTATGAGAATGCCTTTTTTTCCACTCATGTGGAATATTCCACTGCCATGGCAAGCAAGAACAGAAACGTGTTATCAGAAACCATGGTGGATTTTTTTAGGATGCTATAAGAGCTCCTGATTTTAAGGGTCTTTTTAGATGTGTGAGTGTATATGTGTATTTATAAATCCATCCTTTTAAAAGTCACCACAGCTTGTAATATCTGAGCAGGGAAACATAAGACAAAAACATTCTTATGGAAATACAAACAGGTGTTGGAAAATATTCAGCGGATATGTAAATGCAATGTTATTTGTCTCCTGGAAAGAATGAAATGCAGCATCACCCTGCCTCTCAGAGAAGGTTAAACCATCAACATTTAATGAGAGAATAGAGAGGAAACTGAACAGCATCTTCCTTCAGTAAAGTTAACATTTTATAAAAAAGAAATAATTGTAGTGGTAGTTGAGGTTTCATACTGTTAAAGACTGGAATGATTCTTAGTGTAATTTTATTTTAAAAGACATGACTTTCACCAGGCAAATAATTTACACTAGAAGGTTAAGTATTGTTTTCCAAGTATTTTAGCAATAGTCAGGCTATAAAAAAATATTTTAAGGTAACAATGGATGAAGACAGTAGACAGAGAATCACTTCCCTTTATTTAGCTGTGTATCTGACATTTTCTTATCCAAAACATATATTCTTTAAAAAGAAAAACCATCTTAGTAAGATATCATGACTTTTGCTTTTGCTATTTAGCATTTGTGTTTCTCACTCTATTAGATGACCTACAAAAAACCAGTCCAGAAATAAACCATAGCATTATTACATGCTTTTAATGCCTTCAGTTTATAGCTTTTCTATTTTTCAGATTCTTTACTGCATTAACGTATACCTCTGAACTCTATATAGAATGCTAGTTACCTTTCTTTACATTTTGGTCAGACTAAACAATCCTTCTGGGCCTGGGAAGCAAGGTCATTCCATTTGCCTCAGGCCCTGATAAGTATAAAAAAATGTAAAGAGTGGGAAGAGTAGCACACCAGGGAAATGTATCTTCATTACCTAAAGCTATAATTGGACAATTGACCCCTGATATAGAATAGGCCAAAATTAATATCTGTCCGAGAAAACTTGTGGCTGTTACCCACCTTGAGTCTAGCTTCTGCAAGGCTTTGCACAGTCCAAGGTGCATCTTTGGAAGACCTTTTAATAAATGCCTACTTTATTCTTTAGCTCTGTCTAGCCTCCATTCTAGGCACCCTCTCCAAGACATCACTTTTAATAACTAACTAATAAAGTAACAAAATATCAGTTATCATTCACAGTACAACACAAACTAGTTGCAACTCAAGAACTACTCACCTTAAAATGCACTAGAAGTATGGGAACAGTTTAAAAATAATAAATGGTACATTTCTTAGTAGTACTGAGCACAATTCATTCAAAGCACTACTTATTACAACTCCTGTTACATATGAAATAGACCTGCATTCCTAGGAATAAAATCCATATTAGTTATTTATCTGGGGGGAAGGGGTCCCTGTCTTTGTTTGGCTTTGGGAGAGAGAGGTGAGAGAAAGTATGGAATCAGACTCAGTATATACGGTGCAACAGTGAAATTTTTATAGGTAACAGAAGGAAAGTGGGAGGTAAACTTTTGCAGTGAATAATCACAGTTGCCTTCCACTTCTGGGAACCTATACTCAAGCAAGGTCAAACAGAAAATTAATTCTGTGATCTCTTCACAGCTCCACTCTACAGTTAGAAAGTCATGACCAAAACAGCAAGAAGCTTGCAGTTAAAAGCTGAGCTACAAACACAAGGTTTTCACTCACAGGCTTCAGTCTCTGGTATCCTATGAGTCCTCACCACTGTGCTTAATGTGAGGTTATTGGCCTGTGTAAGGTGAAGCGCACCCATCTTTAAAAAAATTTGTCTTTTTTTGTACAGTTACTGACTTACCAGGAACAGTCTTTCTCATCCCTTGGTTTCTGAAGGGTTGATTGAAAATACAATCAATTATTTGCCACACCTGACAATCATAAAGAAACTACATAACCTTGATTATTAAATTAAAGGAAGCTATAGCACTTAAGAAATTACAAGACGCAGTTTTACATCACTCATACAAGTTTTGCACTGGGTTTGGTGAAAAAAAATGGTCAGAAATTAGGGCAATATTAATAATTAACAAAATTAAACAAAACATTGTGTCTAAGTGATATTTAATTTGGATTTTGTGACATGTTTTTGGACTGATAGAAGACAGACAGAGCCCAGAGCATGCTAGCTTTATCTCATTTTCTATCACCATCTTCAGGGGTATCATATGGTCTGACAAAGGAGATTAGATATTAAATTACTGAATCATATTATTGCTCTGCATACCCTTTTATTTTCTTACATTTTTATGCTTCCATTGCTACAACAATATTTCTTTTAGAACACAATTCAAATGCATTTTGCATTCTCCCATTTTCTGCAACATTTATCATCTAGAGTAATTTACAATCATTTCAGTGCAGATTTCCGATTTTAAGGTCTCCATTTACTGACCACATTTTAAAAAATGGTACTGAATATTCAAAATAAAAAACTGTTTGCAAAATTAAGCAACAAAAAAGTTTCATTGTGACTTGTCACTATCATCTCCTACCTATTTTAATGCTTCAGTGAAGTTTAGTTCCATTGTAATTGAGCAACATTCCAGCAGTTTTAAATAGAAAAAAAGATGCACTATCTCTCCTTTTGCTAAGCATTGAAGAGAAGTTGCTTGATTGGATGGAGGTGGAATGTAGGTGTGCTGTGTGGGTGGATGTATTCCATGTGTGAGAAATAACTACAGAGAAAAAAATTATTTTCATTTTAGTTTAGATAATGGTTTAATCTGTGATCACTTTCCAGTGTTAAAGCTTCTGAAAACAGTTTTTCCAAAGCCTGTATGACCCCCAATATTAATCAACAGACAAGTGCTTAGAAATAGGGGGTTTTTTAAACAATGTTTTTCAAAATCTTATCCCATAAACAATTTAGCTTTTTTATATCATTGAGTAGCAAGCCACAAACAGTAATGTTACTTACCAATTTTTAGAAACAATGTGTTGAAATATTTAGTATATTCTGCTGTAAATAATGCAATTCATAAACAAATACTGTTGCCTTACTGCAAGGTCTAACATTTGTTACTCCAACTTCTACTTAGTAAAACTTCTCAATCTGCTTAGTAAAACTTCTCAATGGTAGGGAAAAATCATTAGTCATTATTGTTCTAATATTTTGCTTGCCATTTAATTTATTTAAATTATTAGCAGTCTATATAACAAAATTAAATTTTCCAGTAGAAAATCTGCAATTGAGAGCACCAGCACAGCCGTTCCAATGATTCTTCTAACCCTGTGTCCTCTCTCCGAGCATAATTAAATGTTCACACCTAAGGAAAAAGTAAGAAAAAAGTAACGCTTCACTCACGACTTATTCTCAGCTTTTGGCAGGAGTAATCTTGAATGCAATTGTAGTTTCAGAACCTGCTAGATATTCTTTAGGAGTGAGTTAAGTGAACTTAAGAGCCCTTCTCCATACCTTCCCATGTTGACTACATGCTACTGAGTAGTGAACAGGATGTAACCTTGACAGTTTGTTCTGCTATGACATTAAATCCCAAGGTGTTTCTGGCTCCTCCAATGATGTTGAATTTTAGCCTACATGTTTTGTTAAATACTTACAACTTTTCCAGTTAAAATGTGAACCAGACTTAATGAAATACTCAGAAGTAAAGCAGAAGTTGTTTTATCTGTATGACTTCTAAAAAAATCTAAACCAAATTCAGCGTATCAAAAAATGACAAAAAGAATAAGATATTTTCCTCACAAAAGTGTTTCATTTGAAATTTGAGCCAACCCTGACTGAGCCAGTCAGGGTTGACTCAGTGTCTTCTTCAATTTTACTTGGTTCTAAAAGATGGCTTTGGTGAAATTCAAATTATCATCTGACCAGAAAATAACCAATTACAATTAAATCTTGAAGATATGCCTTTTCACATACCTTATCTTTCAAGTTCTAAGATATGGAATACAATTCATTAGTTTTTAAATATGAATAAGACAGATTCTTTGCTTCACTCTGTCACACAGAAGTTAAGAAGGAACACAAAGCACATTTTTTATTCTCATAAATGTGGAGTAATAAATTAATATCCTGCAGGGTCTCATAAAATTCAATGGCCATTCTGCATGACAACAAACAGCATTTTGCCTGAATGATTTGTAAAACATAGGAGGGGGTCTCCTTCCCTTTGAGCTTGTACTGTCATGCACAAGAGCTCGTAATACACAGTTTCCCTGTGAAAATGGGAAACAGCAAACATCCCAAACTTTCTGCAACTTGCTCTCCCCCTGGGAAAAATAAAGGATGCCTTGTTCTAGTTTTGGCCAAGGACAGAATTTATTTTTCACAGTAGCTGTGAGAGGGCAGAACCTGGAGATGTGTGGATGTGGCCAAGACGTGTTTTCACCATCTTACATCACGACCATCAAAGAATGTGCCTGCTTTCCCTGGTCAAGGGAAAACATGTGGTGGATGTAGGGTCCAGCCACTCATTGTTCATTGTCTCGTCTTGGTGAGCATTTTACATGTGAATTGCCCTCTCTTTTGTACATGGTTTTTATTAGCATTATTTCTGTTACTATTCATTTACTTAAGGCATTGTTGTTTCCAGTAAATTGTTCTTATCTCAACCTGTAATCTCTGGCTTTTATGTCTCCCAGTGAAGTGGGGAGAGAAGCAAACAGGTGGCATCTGGTTTAGGAGAGTTTTGGTGGGGTGAGGCACTAAACTGGGGAATGTTTATTCCAAACCACAGCAGAGCTGTTAAGAGCAAGAGGGAAGCTTGCCAGTAAAGAGCTGTAAATGGTCCTTGAGTTGTGTAAGCTACACTATCTTCTTTTTAATTCCCTCTGCTAAATTTTCAAGGGACAAGAGATTTGGGATTAAGAAGCCCCAATTAACAGCTGTTACCCATATCATCTCACTTGTAGTGAGATTTCCTTCTGCACTAACAGGAGATTCATTAAGGTTCATAGAGACTCTGACAGGTCTGAGCAACATGGACCCATTCATTTCTGTTACCTTTCCCAAGTCAGGCTTGGCAGACACCAGTAAGTTTGAACTGCTAACTCTGTAAGCCTTTTTTCCATACCTCTTTGTTAAGGCAATTTGGTATTATCACCATTCTCTCTTTATTGGTAAGGTTTATTTTGGACTCTGTAGATAAATACTAAAAACATTACATCCTCTGCATTCACCTTATTACTCTGCTGAAGTAATTAAAAAAGATAATTTTTCCATTTTGTTTCATTGTTTGTTTGCTTTGTTTTTTGGTTTGTTCTTTTATTTTTGGGGTTTTTTTAAATAATTTGCCCCATAAAAAAAACATAATTTACTTTCAAAATAATCACTAAATAGGCAATGGCAACTAATAAGAATGAACCATGTGCTGCAAAGAAATGAAATAATAATTACTTAAAAAGGAAGAACAATATGTCTAAATTAAAATGCTGGTCAACAGAACACAAAGCTGACATTTACAAAGGTTATGTTTGTAATAAAATAAATGGCAGCTCTTTGTGTACACAGTTGTCAATTAGCATTGCATATGTGTCTCTTGGATGCATTTATTTCTGCCAATGATTCCTTATTCAAGATGCAAATGTCTATTATTAATGTTCAGTAAGTACTCCTGACTGAGGGAAATAACTAAGAAAAATAGTTGCCTCTTTTTATTAGCATTTTCTTTTCCTGGGATTTTCACTAAAATGAAAAAAATAATGTAACCTCTAAAATCAACAGAATTTTTTGGAAACAGAAGAATTAAATACAGTAGAAATAGAAGAGTTGCAAGAAAATCCCTCTTACTGCAGATTCAAGTGAGACAATAATTATTCTTTTTAGGGTTAAATTAAAGCAAGTAAATCTGCTATTTATGTAGTTTAAACTTCTCATCTATAATAGGGCTGCTAATGCAGACATGATTTATATTGACTAATAGTTTTTAGTAACTAAAGGCAAAAATAATTTGCAAAAACATTCTTATTTATTGCAACGCAACTGTGTGGCTCCCTAAAAGCCCAAACTTTGTGAGTGATCTATCTGTAATGAAATTTTATTTTTTTTTCCCTTTATCAGGATAAGAAGCTCTCCAGCTGAAACTCAGAAGGGATAGAGAATATTCTTCTGGCATCGGCATGGAGTGCCACTCTGCCTCAAGAGGAAATGCACAAGAAGCTGGCTGCATCACTCATTAAGCTGAAGGTTTGCTGGATGCTACACAAACCCCCAGGTTGCACACAAAGGGGCTCATTGGCAGAATCACATCTCAGTGTCAATTTAAATCAGATTCTTTTCATGATTTTGCAGCAAGCAGTAAAATCCCTTTCTTTCTCTCCTAAAGAAAAATATGTATAGAAATGCACAGACAACTTTTCACAAGACAGAGAATTATTTAATAGGCTGATGTCCATGACACTAGAAAGGGCAGCTAAAGGTAATCTGGTTCTAGTCTTTACTCAGAATAATTTGTAAATTGTGTATTTAAACAGTTATTGCACAAAATGAACAAAAAATCATGGCACTATGGATTTGAAACTAGGTGTGGTGGGTTAACTGCCGCCAGCAGCTAAAACACCCTGCCCAGCCTCTTGCTCACTGACTTCTCTCATCAGACTGAGCAAAAGTAGAACGAAGACAAGAAATCTTCAAGTCAAAATAATGGCAGCTGAAAAAGAAAATCAAAAGATGCTTGCAGAAGCAAATCACTCCCCACTGGCAGGCAGATTCCCAGCTTCCTGGGAAATCAAGTCCCCAGCATGTGTAATAGTTGCTTGGTAAGACCAGGGTCATAATCACAAGCATCCTCTGCTTCTTCCTCTTCTCCTCAAGCTTTTACTGATAAACACGACATGATATGGTATGGAATATCCTTTTGGTCAATTTGTTAGCTATCCAGGCTGTGTCCCCTCCCAACCTATTGCTCACCTGGAACCTAACTCGTGTGGGGAAAAGCCTTGATGCTGTGCAAATGCTGTGACAGCTGGTCAGACACCAGTTAGTAAACTAACCAGACACTGGTGTCTGATCAACACCACAATTATACATCTACCATGAGGAATATCTGTTTCCCAGACAGTTCCATTATGAAAAGTAAAAGATGAGTTCTGAATACTTTGAAATGTAGGGTTTCTGTTCCTACCCATGGGAACATTTTTGGATCCTGCATATGCACAGATATCTAAACTCAGTAAGTGGATATAGCTTCAGACCTATTCTACATTTCCATGTTTCCTGCCAGTAAGCCCAAGTCAGTTCTTGTGGTGGATACTGACCTATAGAGAACTCTGTCAAATGAAAATCTCTCTTCAGGATTTAACATGATTTCTAGTTAAATAAATGGCAACTTCTTCCTTTTATGCCATTGTGATTACCTCTGCCTATTTTTTTCATATATTAACATTTATGTCTTGTTGAAAAACTTGTGCAGCCAAAACAAAAAAATCCATAAAATTTTTTTACAAGTCAGTTTAAGTTATAAGGTTTTATTGGAGAAAAAGCCTTGATATTCTGCCCATCAGTAGATCACAAGCCAAAAGGGGATTTAAAGGTGCTGTATTATTTTACTAACTCCTGTTTTGAAATTCTCTATTTTTCTTACAATTATTTATATGAAGTACTTTATCTAAGCAAATCAATGTTTCATTTTAATATGTTTAAAATGAGGCAGTTTATATGATAATGATTTATACCGCCAGTATCTCCTATATATAATGAATATTTCATTGGTACGTATTTACATCTAGAACACTAACAAAATGCTTAAGTTTATTTCCAGATGAACTTGCTGACAATTTAAATGTAATAACATCTATAATAAACAAATAGACTGGTTCCAAGGCACAATACATAGAAAAGTGTTCAGTAATAGTCTGATAAATACTAAAGGCTTTGCTCATCTCAGGAAGAAGAGAACCCAGGATTTATCCATGGAACAAACCAGAAGATCTTATTTTTATTATTATTTTAGTAAATGATAATGTAATGTTGTTGCATATAACATTTATCTGAGATGTCCTACTTATGACTACAGCAGAGCATTCCATTCTGATTTTTTACCTCCAATTTAAACCAAGATAAATGCAATCGTTCAGCAGAATCCACACAAAAGCCCTAGATTAGCAAATGTATGTTCCAAGAATGTATTATATAAATAGAAATATCTTCTACAGACATGTAAATCTTTTGAAGGCATTATTTTTAGAGAAGTGAATGAGGAGTCAGACCAAAGATACATAAAGAGAGGTTGCATATAATTAGTTATACCTCATCAGAAACTGTCAGTATGCAGTCCTTCCTGTCAAGATTTAACACCCTCAACATTTAACTCAGAACCTACTTTGAAAAGTAGTTCAAGAACTTAACTATTTAAGCATAGGTACCATCTGCCTAAGTAGCATCATCACCACTGTATTCCTCAGTAGCAAGGTGCTCTCCCTCAGATTGCTTCTTTTTCTCATTAGAAGCTGCATTCTTGTAATGCTATCTCTAACTTACAAGTAGCCAGGGAACTGTGTGACTGACTATTGATGTACAGCTTGACCATACAGAACTACCACTGAAAAAAGATTCTTTGAGATTTCTTCCAGCACTTCCACCAGTGAGAGAGGAGGAATCTCTAACTGTGAAACCTAAATCTGTGTGGAATTCTCAACACTTATGAAAATATGCCGTGCTCCACACCAAGGCCTCATGCATGCTCTCACTCTAAGGAGTGAACATATATGATTTCTCAGCTGATGTGCTACATAGAGATAGTCCCTAGCTAGTTACCTTGCATACCTTCTCCAGAAAGGTGATTTACAATTGACAGACTAATAATTACAATGGAGAAAATACTGAAAGTACAAAACTGGTCTGGAACCAGTTGATAGATTCTGGATTGGTTACCATTCCTATGTCCATAACCCTAATATTTATATTATTCATGTCATCAGTTTTAGCATGACTAGGCAACTCTGAGTGAGGGTTGCCAAGTGGTTCTGCAAGTCAATGAGCTCTATATTCAGCAATATCAAAAGCAAATCTGAAAGTATCAAAACAGACACATTCCACTGAAATAATCTCTTATCTAGCCACGTATGAAGTCTAGGTCAAACCATAAACTCAGTGGCGCACATCTCTTCCTTGCACACCAAATAATTAGGAAAGAACTTGATCTTCTCCGTTGTCTTCACCATCATTGTTTACTTGGAAGAAGAAACTATTGGCCAGATGTACTTTCATTTAAGAAAAGGTTTCAGTTTTGAACCTGAAAGATTTTTTGGAGACCAGGAGCTCTTCTGGACATTTTCCTGGATGAAGGAAGTGTCCTTAAATATTCTTGAATTTTCTCCCACCTGGTTTTTTTGGTTTTTTTTTTTTTTTTTTTTTTTTAAACACACAGTGTATTCCTCAAATGCATGCTTTCTCTGAGATGCTTTGACCTCTCTAGTTCTCATCTTTATTCACTGGGCCCTCTGAACTGTTTTCCAGCACTTCCAGAGGACTGTAGTTTATTGTGAGGTAATTTTTAAAGCCAAGAACAGCAGCCTGTGCTATCATGTCACTATTATGAAAACAGTGATTCAGTGACACTGCTTAAAGGAACCTATGGATGATAAATTTCCCCTTGAGATTTCCGTGGGGTAGTGGAGGGGAGGGTTGGGAAGAAACAAAAAAACTACTTCTTACCATCCAGAATTTACTTGTCAAGATAAAATTAAAATGTAAAAGAAAGAGAAAGTACTTATAAAATATGAGAATTAGTTATTGAATACAAAATATAACTTCATTTTTCTATTTCATAGGTTGATGGTAGTGTAGCAGAATAATATCAATTCCCGGGGTAAGACAGATTAGCTAACTCATTCCAAAGTATCATACATAAATCATAAATCTGAACTGCATACTATTTATCTTTGTTTATATAACAAGTCTTCATCTAGATAACATATGGGGAAATCAGAAGGCCATGCCACTATTCCTCAGGCAAATTCCCTAAGTAAAATACCAGACAATGCTGAAATATTCCATATTATTTCAATCCTAAATTCATGGAACAGGGGAAAATAAAGATATCAAGTAAAAATGCAAAGTCTTGCATATCTAGCCATAAGGGAATAATATTACTGGAAAAAAAACCAAAAAAACAAACCAAAAACAAAAAACAAGTGTTTTTCTTCTAATATGTATTAGGTCATGAATGCTTGGGAAGATTCAACACTTTATGCTGTAAACTCATGCTATTTCATTCCTTACTCTTATCCTTTCCGATCCCTCTATTAATTCTAGCTAGTTAACCTCATCTCCCAAGGAAATGAGCCTTAGGACCTTCATATGGCTATCTCTCAAATCTCTACTTTCCATCAAAACTGATGAAAAGAACTGAGGTATCAAAATCATTAAGTTGCTGAAACTTTCATGGAAAAGGCACCTAGGTAGAAGACATTAATTCCTTCAGAGGAGGGAAATATTGCAGAATACCTCAGCTGGATAATTAAGTACCAGGGACTTGGAGAATTGTAGGAAATCAGCCACCATCAATTCTGCTTTCCATAGAGATGTCTATTTCAATTCCAAAACAAAAGAGGTCTTGTAGAAAAGAATATATTTTTTCTCCATGCACAGAACAAATCTGAAGTAACAATAACCTATATCCCAAAAACCCAATAACCTAACTATCATAGTAGTAAAAAGCAATTCTTGTGGACACTTCATCAGAAATCTTAATATTCAGTCAGTCTTCTGGGCTATTTCTCTCTTATTAAAATCAATATAAAGCATTAGACTCTCACAGTCTGCAAAGATGTTATGTTACATTTTCAAAAGCTCTCTTAACTCCTTTAAAGAGCATCTTAATTTCCTTTACTCTCATTGAGAACTGAATGCTTAATTCTCTCAGGCACTTTTGAAATTGCACTAGAAAAATAATACAAACTGAACACATCTAGTGTGCTTGTTATAGTTCATCTTACATTCAAAAGTGGCATTAATTGTTTAAAAGTTAAAAGCAGACTGGAATGACTGACATTTTTCAGATTGGAGGAATTTTTTTTTCAAATTTTTTTCAAAAATATATTTTTTGAAATTTTTTTTCTGACATATTTTTCAACATGGAGGAAGAATTTACCTTATCTCCCTCAAAACAATGCAAAACCCCTACTTTTCTGCTAGTACCATTTCACAGATGATGGGCTAGTCATTTAGAACTGCCAGATGAAAGGCTCTTTAAGAGAAGGAAGATACTCTCTGGGTGTGGAGAAAATATGAGAAAATAACCTGTATTTTTTAGCAGAATACAATTTTTCTGGTGCATGGGATATCTTTCCCCCATATATACTTTCAAATAGTATTTTAATACATGAAGAAATATAATTTTGCTACATTTCTTCAGTATTAAGAACACCAATAAATTCCATATAAAAGAATGCCACAAAATCCCAAATTATCAGACTAATATTGAAGGTTTTTCTTTTCATTCCTGAAATCTATTAAAGAGATTGCACACAAAGAAGATGGTGTTCAATCCAAAGGTCAAAATACAAATTTATGTCCTGATGCCGAACTAGGCAGAGGCTGTCCAGTGAAAGAAAGAAAGGACCTAAATTTACTCCCCATCAGTGCATGACTCAAGTGGTTGGCAAAGCCATGTCCTGACTTGGATGGTGCTGCAGCACACAGCAGTCACCTGAGATTGCAGTAATTCAGCAGCTGTGAAGCAGCATGGGCCAAGAGGCATCCAACATGCTGAAAGCAGCACTGGAGAATTCTTTGTCAGCACAGAACAACTGTACTGACCAGAAAAATCATTATCTATTCCTAGACACCTGATTAGATTATTTTCATATTAAGCAACTGTGTGTAAATAGATGCATATACAGATGTAAATGAATTGTTATAAGCAAAATCATCAGAGCATGGTGGGGCTTCCAACCACAACTGTATATTCTACTACAGTGAAACAATTTAAAAATGTTTTAAAAGAAATTGCTCTTCCTTCCTGTCATTGCTTATTTTTGCAGGGAACACTATGAATATGTATTGAAGTTGAAACACTCTTAATTGCTGTGTTTGGCTAAAGTTGGGAGGATCTTATCCAATATACATTCTTGCTAAAACAGTACATTACTGCCACATATAGAAAACTGACCCTTAGCTTTTATTGGAAATGCTGAAGATACAAAATTTTAAAAAAATGTTTCTTATTCTTTCATTGGTAGGAAAACAACTTATTCTGTGAGCAGCAGTAGTAAACAAGCACATGTCTGACTTTTTTCCATTGTGCATTTTCTGATAATGATTACATCTTTTTGCTCAGAGGGAAAATCAATTTACCTGAGCATCTATTGTAATGACATTAATGGAAAAAAAAACGTACTGGCCATTTCCACCCCAGGTCAAATTGGTAATCAGGTTATAAAGCCATTAAGAAGGAGAGAAATAGGGAAGACAGCCATAGTCACAGAGTGCAGACTGAAAATGAGAAGCTGGGACACAACAAAAACCCCCATCCCAAACTGATTCCATGAAGCTAATTAATGCTAACTGTTGGGGGCTTTTTAGGTTTTTTGTTGGTTTGTTTTTTGGTTTTCTTGGTTTTTTTTTTTTTTTTTTTTTACTTTGTTTGGGGTTTATTTGTTTGTTTGTTAGGGGTTTTTTTGTTTGTTTTTTAGTCAGAATTCCTGTGAGGACTTTTTTGTCTGATTATGCTTCATGTCTGTCTCTAAATAGTTTTATAACTTCTTAGCAAGCCAAAACAGGCTGAACCCAAAAAGAGACTAGAACCAAATGATGTCACTCAAATTCCAGAAGTTAAAAGGACTGACCCTTCCTCTCTCAGTCTTCCACTAAGAGTCTTACACTCTCAACAGAAATCTGCAGGTATAAGCAGAAATGTGCAAGAGATTGGAGGCTCCAGAAAGACAAAATCATTACAACTGCCACAAATGTGGAGAAAATATCAAATGGCATTTAAATCTTCTGAGGAACCAGTGTTGCTTGGACAAGAGTCAGATTTGCAGAAGACAAGACTCCCATAGTGCTTACAGAATTGTCTGGCATAATATTAAAGCACAACTCAAGAAACAACAGTCTTGAAACTTGCAGTATCCCCCTACATGCCCATCACTTCCAATCTATCCACCAGGGATGCTTACAGGCTTCTGCAGCAGTTTCAAAAATCGAGTTTATAATGTCAGATTTTAAATTCTCAAGTAGGAAAATTTGAACGTCTCAGCTAAAGCAAAATAAGAGCTTTATAAACCACAAGAAAAAAAGATTAAGCAACCCAAAGTTAGAGATAAAACAAGTCCTTTTATCTTGGCAATCATAACTGAAACATAGTCTGCATTGGATATTGTCTAGTAAGAATATATTTTGCTGACATTTTACAAGACTTAAGAAGCTATACTTTTTTCCCCCTCTTTGCAGATGCAGACAACTTAAAACCTGGGCATGTTTCATGGCTTTTTTTTTTTTTTTAACTATATCCTATGTCAGCATTTCAGATGGTCAAAAACTCCACAGATTCCTAGACATACACTAAGATTTCAGACACTCACTAAGATTTTCCTTAATTCAGTAACAACTAAGAAAACTCTTCAGGGTATGTATGGTATCATATATCACACATCACTTTGTTCTCATTTCAGGAGCTATTCCAGACTTTCAAAGAAAATGGATTGACTTTTTTCCTACAGCACTGGTGGGGTGACTAACATCACATTTATTATCAGGCCCATTCCAAGTTGAGCCAATTTTGTAATAAGCTTACAGCTGACTTGCTGGGTATTAAAGGGAACCTATGTTATTCAGAAATATTTGGTAAGTTCCAAACAAAGCAATGCTGGAAGGCCCGGTCCAGTGTAGCTATTAATGATTAATTGTGTTGTTATTATTATTGCATGCACTCCTAAGGCACTCTCCTCAGTCCATCTGGTGTGCCCCTTGCATAATTTAGTATTACAACTGCTCTTTACTGAACAGAAGGAAAGTGAGACTTCCCCTCTCCTTTTTATTTGCCTGGAAAGGGTTCCTTTGCAAAAATGACAAATCTAAATGACAAATACATGTAGTGTTCAGGACACAACATCAGGAACACTGAAGCATCCAGTGACAAGATGACAATCATAAAGGCGTAAGTTTGACAAACTGCCATGAGGAATAACACTTAGCTTAGCCTTGTGGTTTTCACAATAGTAGAAAATTCTTACAGAGGCAGATATGCTGAAACAAACAAACAACCAAAAACCACAAAAACCAAACAAAAACAAACAAGCAAAAACTCAAAATCCCACCAAAACCAAAACACAAGCCTAAAAATATCTCTTCCTGTCCTAGAGGGTCAAGTTAGCCCTGTTCATTATAGCTCCCAGTCTGGATATGGAAAAAGAAGCAACCCATAAGTAACAGAGTCCCATGCTACTAAGAGTTACTAGAGGAGGACTTGTGACTAATTTGGAAACCACAGAATAAAGGAAGAACACAGAAAAATATAAATCTTCTCTTCTATGCTACAGCAAAGAATTTTGACTTTCCCTCAGAAATATGATAATTATGAAGGATAGAAAACATAATTTCACTAATTTATGCAGCTTTAGAAACTGAAAAAGAAATATTTATGGAGAATTTTAAATAAAACTGGAAAAAAAGTAAGATTCTTTGCCAATTTACCACTAGTGCAACATTTATATTCTTCCACTTTAGTGCCTACTCCTTGTGATAACACTTTCGCCAAGAATTTTATGCAAAGGGAGATTAAAGTCATTGGATGATGGAAGAAAAAACTGTAGGCAAAGAATCAATGGATCACAGGAGGCAAAAAGATGGATGGTACTTCAAGGAAGGGCGGGAATGGGAGTAAGTTGTCATGTGCAGGCAGACACTATGTCTTGTCATTTGTTGGCATTTGAAGTCTCACAGTAAAATATTTCTTTCTTGAAATGAAGACTTTCTACATGGCTCTCTGACTCTTGCCTGCCCTGCACAATTCCAGTTAATACACAGATTTTGTAGTTATAGTACATCTACACAGGAATAGGCAAGTATTATAGCAAACACAGTAAAAGAGCCGGCATGAACATTATCCTACACCTCATTTAGGAAACAAAGTCCTATCAATGAGATATATATATATATATATATATATATATATATATTCACAACATTAGCATATTTGCCTTCCTTTATTACACAATATGTGAACTTTCTCACATTTCTCCCTCTTCTAAACTTGAGATAATGTAAATCTGTTTCAGACTCTGAAATGCAATTTCATGCAGCATAATCTTCCCCATTGTTAGATGTTTTAGTTTCTGGCCAACAGATGACTTTTTCCAGGTGATTCTGGACTGCTGGACTGTTGAAGATCTTCAGACAAATCAAACCAATTAATTACTATGTAGTACACATTAGCATTAATGAACCATATACTCTGGCAAAATATACATGGAAGGCATTATCAATCCAGAGGGGTAGACATATTATTTAGAAAAATGAATTGCCCTGAAGATTGCAATACCAAAAATTATATTAAATTAAAAGAGTTGAGAAAAAAAAAGCATATTTAAAACAAGAATTTCTTTTATCACCACACTGCACAGAAAGAAGAATAATACACATTAGAAACAGGACTTGGATTAATTAATCACCTGCTGATGTAAGTTGACAGTATGATGTAACCGGGAGAAAAAGAGACATAAAATTATAAAATGAATAAACATGGAAAGGTATTAATACCATAAAATAAAATATTGATTAGACCTCACCTAAAATATTAGATGCAAGTCAAGTAGCACATTTTTTTTCACACATATTCAGTCACACATATTCAGTTTGTTTTTTTCAAACTGAACTAGTTATTAAGAAGAGGAAAAGAAGGGTAATCAAAAAAGAAAGGTGATATCTGATGTCTAGGAAGTGGCTGAGTTATTTGAGCCTGAAAAGAAGATTCAGAGGACATATGATTACTCACTAGAGATATAACAAATAGGTAAGTACGAGAAAATGGAAAAAGCAGAGTTAACTTATTTCTAGAGACACTATTACTATAGTGAAAAAATTTATATACCCAGATTACAAATCAGGAGCTGGAAAAGAGTACATAACCACCAGGAAATGCAGTTTTTCAGAAGAGAGAGAGACATTGCAGGAGAAATTAAGATAAAAATAGATCCTGATAAGTAAGTGAAGGTGTTAAATAATTTTAATAGTTCAGCATTTAGGAGTTTTTATTAGCTTACCATGAGCCCTGTTTTTCACATGTTCTTTCCCAATTTGATAGCTTGGTTTTCTGGGAAACTTCTCTTTGATGAATGATCTCTCCCAGCAAAAACCAGCTATGTCTATTTCAGCAAAAGAACACTGAAATCAAGATTTCTTTATTATTAGCTCTGTGTTCTCTTGTAAGAGGAAAGTTACAAGACACAGGAAAAATGCAAAAGGGCATCTCACTAGGATCTCACAATGTGCAATGAACAAAGATTTCCCCTTTTCCATGTGGAGTAAGTTGTAATAACTGAGGTATGATTAATCACAATGAGATCTATATTCAAATCAACAAGTCCAGAACTGGTCACATTCTGAGTTCATAAAAACCTCCAGAGCTCTTAGACTTGTAAGAGTCTTCCTACTTTAAACCTGCACTGCTGAGACATCACATATGTGGTCATTTAAAATCCATGGAATTGAATTAATTGAGTACATCTGGATCCGTGGAAAAGGATCTATGATACTGCAAAGTTGGAGAAGGACTGTGCTGCTTAAAATAACTGAGATGCGTTTTGCAAACACTCCATCAAATTCAGCTGTGACTGATGATTCATTTGATTAATAAAATCCCAAGGCCATCTAAACCTAACTTCTTGGGCATCCCATATTCATACCTAGCTGCACCTTCATTGTCCCAGCTGTTATTAACTCTGCAGAAAGAGATTTATTGTCCTAGTCACTCTGAAAAACAAGCCCACTGCCATTTCAGAGTTCCAAGCTCTAAGTCAGAGGAGTTTTTTCCAGGTTCAGACAAGTTTGCTTTTAACTGCTCAGATTTACTGTGGGTTGGTGTAATAGCATCATATTGCATTGTCTCCTGACTAAATTAATGTCCCTCCCGTTTCTGTTCACTGGTTCTGCCAAGATCTTTAAAAATCCGTTCTGATATTGTAATGTTACTAAATGAAAGGTCTGGTTAGCAGGCTCTTTGGGGCTGCATTAAGATTAATACTGGCTAAAACTCTATATCAAAAGCACAGAAGTGTTAGCCAGTAATGCTGCTCTGAAGCTACAATGTTTTGCAGCATTACCATCAAGATCTATAACATTTTTTTTTTCTGTCAACTGGCCTTAATCCAAGTAGACTCCATGATTATCCAGTGTACTTATGCTGGGTGAAAAATTAGATGATGATTTGAAGCTCACTCTCCTTTCTCTATGGACCTTTGCTGGACTGTGCTAGAGGCGGATTGAGAAAACAAAGAGGAACTTGAAAAAGTAAATTAGGAAAAGACAGCTACATAGAAGATGATGGCTGGAGGAATTCATAAGAGATCAACAACAGTCAAGACAGATAAGGATTATCTCAGAAAAAAAAGAGTAAATGCAAAAGAAAGGATCTTCAGAAAGAAAAAGGGAAAATACAGGCACTTTCTAGGTTTATCTCTCTAGTAGCTAATGTTCTGCATACGAGGAGCTGTTTTTTTTAATTTTCTCATGTAAGTACAGATAGAGAAATAAACAACTAAATTTGCTCTTTAACAGAAACAATTTTGGCAAATAACGATCTGAATGAAATACAACTGGAATCAGAGAAAATCATTAAGGTTCTAAATGACCTTTAAGATCCTCAAGTCCTATACAACTATGTATGTATAGTTGGCATAGATTAAAAATAAAAAGGTCAGAAAGGAAAACTGCATAATCCATAAAGGAAAGTGAAATCTATTTAGTCAGATAAACCAAAATAAGGAAATATTTCAGCCAAGTTAAAGCAAAGTATTACTAAAACCGGTTGTTCAGCTAAATCTAAGCTTTCAGAGAAATGGAATGCTGACAGTGAATTTTCATGAACTGAAGTACAGTGAAGACATATTGAATCATATATTTAACCATCTCTTGGGAACAAACTATACAAAACCATGCGCTCTTCAAAATACCTCTTGGACTTTTTCAGTATTCATGTACAGCCTAGTATTTTAGACAGCATTCAAAACAGCAGAATAAATAGGAGACTTCACTGATAAATTAATCAAAGTCAAAGTAAATAAAGCAAATGCAAAAGGGAGGAAGTGTTTCTGCAAAAGATCTAGAAATACCTGCATGTAAATAAGTGTGATTCCCAGAGGTATAAGTATGTATTTACAGAAAGTGGATTCAAATAGACAGGATGTGGCTTAAAGTCAGCCCATCAATTCTAACTGAAAGTAACCCAGGAACATATTTTTGATGGGTCTCTAATTGCCGTAAGAGCTGTCTCATCATAAACCTATTTAATGTGTAAATAAAAGTGAATTAAGAGAAGCAAGGACCAGAAAGTAAGTTAGCCACTCACAGCACCTAGAGGCAGAGATATCACCTGGAATGAAAAAACAATTGGTAAGCTACAATTTTAGTTCTGTTCAAAAATGTGCTTAGACAAGCCAAAGTGTATGGCTGCCCTTTGAAATAAACAAAAGGTGTTAATTAGATACAGGATCAAAACACTTTTTTGAAAATTTTAATTTATGAAACCTAGCAAGTTGCCTCCAGAAAAGGAGAAGTTTAGGGCAGAAAAAAAATTTTTAAATTAGTGAATACTGAACATAATTATGCAAGAATGCATATACTTGAAATAAAAAAAAAAGAAAATAAATTCTAATAAGAGATATTTCTCAAACTTTAGGGCTGTGTTTTGTCAGATATCTCACAGATCATCTGCCTTCTTAACTTTATGTAATCTGCTGTGAGTAATGGCATAACGTCTGCAATTATATTTTATGGCATTAAGTAATTGCTTACAAGGGTGACCAGTAGCATGATGTTATGTTCTAATTAATTTCATTACACCAGAATTTACAAAAATATGTTCAATTCACCAGCAACGTCTTTATATGCCATAGCTCAGAGAACTTCGGATTCCAAATATCAATAATTAATTATGAAAGGGAACTGAATAGAACAAGGTAGAACTTGTCAAATGGTTACTCAGGGCCCTGATTTCTCAGATTCTCTTAATCAAATACTACATATACCTCCATGTGTTATTGTCATCATTCTTATTTCCACTGACTAATAACCCTGTTACATGCCCTGAAAACACATTATCAAATGTTTTGCCTAGACACTGGTTCAAATATATGCTACATTTTCACAGTTGGAATTAATTTATTCCTGATGCTTATTATAAAGAGATTCATTCCACCAATACATATATAAATCCTGTACCTGTTAAATCCTTAATCTATGATACTCTAATTAACTGAACCTACTTTTGCTGTGGGCCAACTTGAAAATAAATCAATAATTCTCACTTAGAAAAAGTCACTAAGCATAGGGGACAAAGGAAAAACCTAACACCTATGTAACATGTTGCTCATACCGTAAGAACATTATGTAAATCCATTCAGTCTCAATTTTTTGTGTGAATTTCTTCCTGAGAATGAAGAGAGGGCAACTATAGTTGGGATCAGAGTAAAAGCAGTTTTAAAATCCCAAAGTAGCTGAGCATTTCTAACTAGGCCTTATACAGTTAGTACAGGACAGCTTCATTGAATACAAAACACTTACTGAGTGCTAAGTAGACACACATTGATAAGAATGTGCTACTATCTCTCTCATGCAAAATTATGAAAATTGCTCATTTGATTACTAATTTCCTCAGAGAAGTACAATTCAGGAAACACATTAAAAAAAATGCAGCCTCTTGGCTCTATCATTGAACACCAAAGTATTTTTTTTGTCATGTCATTTCATGAGTAGAATATCTCTTCAAACAATCCATCAGCATCTACTCTCAGGAAATAATACAGTGGACACAGTGACTAACGACAGACATGCAGTGTTTCTTTCCAGAATCCAAGGGTACCCAAACCACAACAGGTCTAAGCAAGGAACTGTGGGAGATCCATATTCTTCTAGTGATGTAGATGAAATCTGAGAGGCTATTGAAAGAGTCAAAATGGCAATAGATATTTAGTATAAGAATTTTAATTATTTTTTTCAGAATCTGACATCCTAGAAACTCAAGGAAAAAAAATTAAATAATAGCTGCCTCTGAAATTATCTTCCTCCCTGATCAGGATCATATATGGCACCAATATTTCATTACAAAATTGATCTAGTGTTACATAAATGGTAAATTTATCAGAAACAGGTGAAGACACTTCAGAGGAGCTACCCTATATTAAATACACATATTTTACAAAGATTTTTTTGCTGTTAGGATTCCCAACATTCCTTACAAAATAGTCAGTTTTTCATAAACTGAAAAATAAACACAAACTGGCAAATCACTAAACAATCCTTAAACTTATATTTCAATTTTTCTTTTATTTGAAAAGAGGAAACAATAAGACCTTGAACACAGCTACTAAAGTGGATCAGTTCATGTAAAGTTTCACTCTTGTTAATTCTGTACCTAACCCACTTCTGACCTTTATAATGCCTCTGATACAATTTAGCATATTCAAATTATGTGACTGAATGGAAAGAACCTTGTTGACAATTGAGAAACCAAAGATTAAATTAGTACTATTACATCTGAAATAACATGTTCAGCTCACTACTGAGCCATATACCAGGTAGATCTGTAACACCTTCTTCCGAGATTTGATTATGCTCTTGGTTCAAAAAAGTTACCTCCTTTCTTCTCTCTCCTTTGATCACTGAAAATTAGCAGCCTCTGACTCCTAATGGGTTTTGACTTTTTTGTGTTGTTTTTCAAGATGTAGAAGCACAGCAGGGAGCCACATAAAACACTTTACATTTCTGAAAAATGCTCTAAGAATCACTTAGGAGTTCACAAGAATTAGCAGAAGTAAGAGAGCTTAATTCAATCAAGAGAAGTGGGCTCCTAAATTAAGTGTGAGATTCAATTTCTTCTCTTTCCCTTCATCTTTGAAATTAATAGGAGTCTGTTCATGTACATCAACAGGTTTGAAATAACTGCCTGGAATCCAAATCTGGGGAGGGCCAACCAAATATGACACAGTCATCTTGAATTACACTATTAACATGAAGGAGACATTTTTTAAAAACATTCAGCGCATATCTGGCCTCCTTATTTTCTAACAGACAGATTTTTATCAAAAAGTACTGTTTCTCTAAAGAAACACCTCAGAGGAAAATGAGACTTCAGATCACATTTTCAGAGGAAAATTTAAAATATTTTGTTTCAGACATGACAAAATGTTTCATCTTCATGTTAGCTGCTAGTTGTTTTATCACATTAGTCCTTTTATTTTTTATATTAAGATAATTAATTTAGTGTTTGAAACAAAATTAACAGTAACATAAATTATTTTTACTCCAGCCTCAATATAATGCATTATTACATAATTTTATAATTGTTTATTTCAATTTCTCAAAAACATCTGGTACAAATTTTAAATTCTTTACATACCCACCTTTCTAAATATCATAAGAATGAAGAGACAGGGGAAATATATATACATTATATATGCATATATATGTATCCAGACTGTTGCATTAGTTGACTAACATTGTCAAAATTTCCAGCAGGAATGGATCCCTGACTGGAGAAAGCTGATCTAATGAAGCCTAAGTAAAGGGGTAAAAGTAGATTGAGGAGAACAGGTTTGGAAGACTACAGGAAGGAGAAAGTGGCCCTATCCAAATGTTGCCAACAGTGAAACCAGAGAAAATTCCAAACCCTCCAGGGAAAATTTCTCTCCCATAGGAATCTTGACTAATAAATCTGATTATTTTTGTGGGAGTGCATAAGCTTGTACTTAGAAATGGAGAGAAGTATTTAAAGATATAATAATCAACGACTGTTTTTTAACCCTTATTAAAAATTTTAAAATCCCTTTTGATTTTAAACTTTGAGTTTAAAACTGTTCCTAATAAGTCAGAAAGATTCTTGTCAATAATGTCACATAAGGAAAACAGATGTTTTAAAATTATCTTTTTGAATATGATCAAACACTCCGAAACAATCACTGAAGGAAAGGTTAATCCTGAAGATAAAATATTCAAGCCCTAAATAAAAACTGGACATATACTCACAACCCTTATTTTTCTCACTTATTTTTCTTTAATAAAAGCTCTGAAAATTCTAAATAATTCAACCCTGTTAAAAGTGCAATTTCACCATAGTTTAGCACATATGAAATTGTGAAATTGAGTTTCTAACAAACACTGGCAACATGCCAGAGTTCTGTGCCAGGCTCCATGGCCTTTCTGTTAAGTATAACAATCTAATAAATTGTGCTGGAACAATGGTGCATTTGGCTCCCAGGAGAGATGGATAAAATTTTTTAATAAATAGAAAATTAATCAAGAAGTTCAGCATCGGGAGGACTAAGCCTATTTGTGAATTCAGCTTTAGAATACAGAGACTAAGGTTTTGAAGATAGAGAAATATTTCATTCTGACAATAGACAAAAACAATATATATATAATTATTAGTTTTTTTCAAACAGCACTACAGAAAAAGTGTGTTCTTGAAGTGTTAACATTAAAGAGACAAGCTTACCTAAATATAATTTCAAATAGCAAAAGATCTTTGTTTAAGGGAAAACCACCTCACCTTTCCTATCTCAATTTTAAGTAATTCACTTTAGGAGTATCCTGAGCCATAATATTTTCCTGACTGGTATCTGACTATCAAACTAAAAAATGGAATACTCAAGGAACTCTTAGGATTTTGTGAGGTGTTTTGCAAGTGGGTCGCTGGTCCACAATTAATAACATGTAAAAAAAAAGAAAAGAAAGAAGATTAAAAATACAAATCATGGGGAAAAAAATGAAGATCAAATAATCAAGCCCTAAATAAAAGAATACCTGGATGATTGGTTGGTAAAACTATATTTTCAAGAGAAGTAGGGAAGTGCACCAAAAGCACCACTTTTTCCCTACCTCCCTACCTTTATTCTCCCAAATATCTTTATCAAGTACGGTATCTTACACAGCAATGAAAGACATACCTGGTAAAAAAATAGTAGCTATTATTTTCAAGCCATTTTCAAACTCACTCAAGCTGAGTTGTTTGCTCTGAAGTATACTTGCAACATGCATTATCTGACTTGAACCAAATCCTGCTTTCCTTAGCCTGAACTTTCATTTTTCACCTCTAGAGTCCATTAATTTTAGGTCAGAAAGGAACATGTGTGCCCAGTGTGACCCTCTCACACAGAAAGGCCAGAGAGCTCCAAACAGCTGGTGGAAGATCCAGATATCAATTTGCAGCTGTCATTCTGAGGGAGTAGAGGAGTGCTTTTGACATACTTCCCACTGGCAACAGTTTTAAATAAATCTCTGCTGTCCAAAGCAGTGTCATGTACTAAGATCTCAATCTGGTCTTGGGAGGTGGCCAGCTGCATGGGCTTCCCAGGATGGATATGTTCTGCCTCTCTGAACCTGAAAACACTGTGTTGTCAGCAGTGCTGCCCACTACCGCCCCCCCCCCCCAGCTGTTGGGATGCACAGCTGTTCGTATAGTGTTAAAAACACATATGTAAAAAGTAAACATTTTTCTCAATTGACATCTAAGAATTACTTACTTACTGAATCCTACTCATTTCCTCCCAGAAAATGGGGCCTTAAATCTACCTTGCAATGTGTGCCTATAGAAATCTACCTTGCAACGTGTGCCTATGGCTGCTATGCCTCCTTAGGGGACAAAACAAGACCTTTTGTAAAGAGATGAAAGCAGAAATTTGACTCAGAAGAAAAATAAAACAGCTAGCATGAAAATAAGAATTAAAAAAAAAACCCACCTCTATCTGATTAACTAGATAATTATGTTACTTATTTTTAAGAATGGTTCTTGTGCAGTTTAAGTACATAACCTTACAGGTACTTGAAAAGCAATTTGAAGAAAAGTAAGCACAATGAAAGGACTAAAAATTTCCTTTCCTGTAGAGATATTGTAATCCTTTTTGAGAGTGAAGCTCTTATAGGGAATCCAGAGAAAACTAAATCTTGTGTTTGCTGTAAATACTGATAGCTGCATTAAAGCCAGTGGTACTAAACCCAAGCTTTGGGTTCTCAGTGGATTGTACCTGGTTCAAAATGGTGCCACAACAGTACTTCATCTTTGTTTGGCTAATAAAATATAAAAGGCACCACTGCTTCTCAGTGCTTCTGAACTGATAAATTCAAGTGACAGTAAAAGTCAGCTCACCCAAACCCAGAAAATTTGCTGTGCTCACAAACTATAAAAATGTTTATTATAACTAGGATATTGATCTGAAGAATTCAATACTGTCAAGTGTGTCACTTAATGTGAAGCTTTTTCCTTTGTTTTGGAAAGGCTGCAGAAATACTGTCCATTGGGATTTTTGAAGACACCAACTTCCTACGTGTCCTGTTTTGATAGACACAATAACTGTGTAGTAAATAGTAGAAATGCTCTGTTCCTATTGCAAGAAAAGTCTCTGTTTAGTTTGATCCCTATAGGTGCATAGCATAAGAATTACGTGTTTTCATGTATGCACACCTCCCTACACATGAAATCAGCAACAGTTTAAAATAGAATCAGCCCTCCCCTCCAACAAACTAAAAAAATCAGATTTGTCGAAAAACCACAAATCTTTTCCTCCTTTTTTTTTTGAAGAGTACCAATTGATTGCTTCCCTACTTTAAAACTTACAAGATCTGTCAGATTCTGGTGAGAGAATTCTTCAGAGACATTAAGTTTTCCAAATTGAAATTAAATCTGTCCAAAATATAGAAAACCAAACATGAAGTCCGAGACCTTCCAAAACCCCACTGCAGGCACATAGGTGCCTACAATGCCACAGATCATGCCACTCTGGCAGAATAATTTATCTCTCTCAATAAAATTTATTATAGGAAGATTCCAAAGAGATTTGCATTGTACATAACCAATAATTGGATGAATCATCAAAAAAAAATCAGTTTACCATATTGGTCTTTTATAGACAGAGAAAAACAGAGAATTACTGACAATGTAGGAGCAGTTAACCTATCCAGACTTTATATAGGAAAAAATAGCACCAACAAGACTTTAAGTATCAAGCTCATGAAATGAAACAGTCTGCATTTTCTGACCAGCTCAGCAGTGCAAAACCAAACCTTCCATCTTGTGCACAAAGAAACAGAGTTAGCTATACCAAAACAACTGCAATGTGTTACCCTCTTTTCAGGCACTGACGCTGTGCTTTGCAAGATGACATGATCTGGTTTTTCCGTAAGAGAAACAGCTTATGGAAGCAGTCTGTCATTTTAAGAGCACACCCTTCTCCTGTATTTGTGAGACTGTGGGCCCGAGAAATGTGCTGTATGAAATGCTGTAAATGGACTAAGCTAAAAATACGACTTCAGCTTTAGCTCAAAACATAAAAATAAAAGTTATAGACAACAAATTCTTAGTGTGACTGTAAATGCAAGTAACACTTCATTTTACCGTAAGATTTCCTCTTGCTCTTAACAATAATTAATAGTGAATATGTTTCCAAGCTTCCAGATGAAGTAAAATGAGATTCCAATCTGCTTTAAAACACAACTACTCTAAATTTTTAGCATGCAGATTTGATTTATATATATCTCATAATAATTTAGACAATACCGTGACAAATGATCTTGTTAAACATTATCTCACGCACTATGAAAAGGTCAGGAGCTCATCTCAGATAGGTCAGAATAAGTACTGGCATAAAACCTACAGCACTGATTGAAGCAGTAAGAACATATAAGATAATTTCGCTGTAACCAGATAACTTTTTAATTTTTCTATTTTAAACCAAAACAATCTTATTGACCAAAGTTGTGTAAACATCATTGGAGATCTCACTCTATTGCTCCAAAGTCAAAAATGCAATTTATTCTTGAGATGTATGCTGTTTAACAAGTCATCCAAACTAACAGAGTCTCAGATCTATAGGCAGGGCATTTTTTAAAAATTCTGAAGCTCTGGTGCTTAAAGAGGTAACTAAATAGGAGAGAGAAAATTTTAGAGAGGGTACACCAAAACAAAAAGTTGTTCCAGAAATAGCAAACTAAAACAGGAAAACAACTGGGTGACTTTGATGTAAGATAGTGTGAAATAAGAACTACCTATCTGCATTTACACTATGCCATTATGCTAGCTATTTATAAAAAAACATTAAAGCTTGTAAATTTATTTTTATTCCTGGATTTGGTTCAGGTCATTTACTTGATCAACACTTATTGAAACTTATAGATCTGATACAGAACAGCTGTCATAACATAAAGTAGACCCAAGAGAGATCCTTAGCACTGAAAAAGATACTAAAATTTTTGATGTGTGCACTACTTCCCTTAATCTCCTTTTTCTAGGAGACATGTCTTGAAGAGAAGTAAAAATGCCTTGAAAAATGACACGAAACTGCCTAAACCACATAAAGCCCCAAGGCCAATAAAAATAGAATATTGGTTAATTGCCTTGTGAGTTATAAATAAAAATATTTTGTCAAAGTGAGCTACAAAGCCATCTTTAGTTTAAAAAAAAAAAATCAAAAAATTTTTACAAGAATATGTATTTAAAAAATATGTATTCTTGTAAAAAATTCCACTTTGCTGCAAGTATGTTACCAGAAAGCAAGGAGCAACGTCACATGAAATGCCTCCACTTTTTTTTGTCCTTCCTTTCAGAATAACTAGGGGGTTTTTGCATCTAGCAGGGGTTCAACTGCCCTATTGAGAGTACCAGATTTCCAGAACTACTGCATTACCTCACGGCTGCTCCCACAGAAGAGGTCATCTACAGCTTATCAGCCTGGCCCCAAAAATTCATCTGCAATATGCTTAGGTCTCACTAGTAAGACACGGGACTATCAGCTGGAAATCATGGTACAGTGAAGAGAGTAAACTAGAAAAGGTCTTTGGTGATCCATGTCCAACTTTCAGCTCAGTTACTAACACAATATAAATAAATAATGCTGCAGCAAGAGAGTGCAATTTAGAAATTACATAAAAGATCAAGTCAAGATCTAGTCATTCATTATGCTGCACCATGTTTTTTGAGACCTACATGAGTTGCAATGCTCTACTACAGCTAAACTACAATACCCTTCAGGTACAACTACTTATGCTAAGTAGAAGCTCAAAAAGTAAAGGAACTCATTATTCATGATTTATGGTGGCTATAAAAAAAACAAAAACAAGCATGGCATGCTGAGAATGCATTCATTACTTCCCTCCCTACAAAAACATTCAGCCTCTTTTGGAGGATGTCAAATGTCATTCACCCTCTAGAATGTCTGAAAAGCCATGCACATATTAAAAACATACAGTCAGATAGCTTAACAACTGTGTTTTTCTCACAAAACTTATCTCTTCTCCTCACTGAAGTCCAGAATTAAACACGTATCGAAAATTTGCTCAGCTGGACAGCAAGTTTTGCTGCCACACTAAATGTATTAGCAATATTTATCAAACAATTATCAGCAATATTTTTTTTATTAGTGCTTTTTTCCATTCTTGTGTCTCTCTCACTCATTTTGTTGGCTCTAATGACAAGGGTAAAATAAGTAGGACTCAAGTCTGCATACTGTGTTCCCATCTTTAAATGCTTAACCTTTTTCTTGAAAAGTGGATATCAAAAAGTATACCCTCAATATCAAAGTGTTTTAGGTAAATGCAGAAATGTATAGTGTCTCCATGGCAGAAAATATATTGTTTTCTTGAAAGTGTCATTTAAATGCATGTTTCAAGAAGTGTGCTGTTTTTCTATAAACAAACCCTAAACAAATCCTATTTGCACTTATTCAAACTACTAAATTAACACTATCCACAATTAAACTGTACAGAAGACATTTTGGTGTTCATCATTTGAAAAAATTCAAATGGAAATTCTATATGGAAACTCCAACATGCAGCTTAACATAAGTGTTTCTAAATGCAATTTAGATATTCTATTCATTTCCATTTTCTTTTTTTTTTTCCAAAAGAGGGTAGTACAACTAAGGAAAAGACTCAGTGCACCTCCCTGCTCCTAGAAGCAAATAGACTTCCTTCATTGTTTATGGCAATGCAATATCTGCCATTGCCTCTCTCTGTGCATAGTGGTGTGTCCCTTTTCATTATAGTCCTAGAAATTAGATGACAAGGAGCCTGCCCTGTGAGACATGAGAGTTTTCTATGCTGATGAGCATCAATTTCAGCTCAAGGTGCTTAGTAACAACTTGTGGCACTGACAACTCACAGAATCGGACCTCAGATCAGACTTCATACATTTTTTAATCAACTCTGTTCCTGATATCAACAGGAACATCTTCTCAAAAACTCTTCTTAGAAAGCTACAAATTTTCATAAATTCTCAGGAGGCAACTGTATTTTAACCTGTGTAAATGTCATCCTGTACTGTAATTTCTTACCTCCATATGTTATGGATTCATGACTTTTCCTTGTAAAGAGGCTTCTCTCTTTAGTGCAAACTGTAGAAAGACATGCAGTTTTCACAATGTCCCTAGGTCAGATTTCTTGTGTCAGCAATGGCATGTTTTTCCATAGTAACTGAAATCAGGGCTGTTTGGGTATGCACAGCATATGCTAAGTAACATCCTCTATAGTAGTCAACTGAAGCCGCAATTCCCTGTTGACATGTCTCAAGATTTTATATATTCAAATAAGAACAGCCTCATCCATATTTTCCATATTACATGCAGAGTGCAAAGAGCTGCTCACTAACATTTTGATTGTGGACATGATAAATTCAGTGATTTTGAGCCATCATAAGAGTATACTTTATACAATTTTGAAAATATAATTTCTTTTTACTGCGTTTGTATGATTGCTATTGAAAGCAACCATGGCCTCATGGTATTTCCCAATGATCTTCTTTGTTTTTGTTTGTTTTTTTTTTTTAAATCTGAACACAGGAACAAGTTGCCTAAACTAAAACGAAAGCTCAAGGTAGATGGAAAAAGGGCTAGTAATTAGCAAAGGAAATAGGCTGCAAATAGTCTAGAGAAGCACATCTCCTTCAAAAAGTGCAGCAGCATCTTTAATGCATCCAGAGACTGTCCTAGATCACCTAATGCACCCCACTGCCAACACTGTACAAAAGATGAGAGAACTTAAAGTAATTCAAATGCAACTGCAGAAGCAAGCTGCAAGAAGGTAGAGCTCTGGATAAAACCCCTCCAGGTTTTATGTCAACAAAGCACTTTCTTAACCTGTGAATCTCATGTTTTCTCACATCATGAAAATATTTAAAGATTTCTATCCATTCTGAAAGGTTTTGTTTATTAATTTCCACATATATGTAAAAATTTGTACACAAGCTCTCTGCTGCTGTTATTACCAAGGCAACTGTGTCTCATTCTTGTCACAGAGGTCTACAAGCTCTAGTGCTGACCCACTGCCAAACAGCCATCTGAATTGTTTTTTGGGTGGCTTTGTGAGAATTAATGAATTCTGTGTCCTATAAAGATTCATATATCCACTTTGACTTTAAATCATAGCATCCAACCTCACTTGCAGCATGAGGTATTTCTGCAAGAAGAAATCGATCTGATTTATTTATTAATAGAATTAAATTGCTTTGATTATAATGTACATACTTTAAAACACTGATTCTCTCTCATCCCATTATTACACAGTTTCTTAATTACCTCTTTAATCACACTACCTAATATTGTAAAGTGCCTTGGAGTGTGCAGAGAAGTTGTTGCACATTAAGAACCAAATTAGCAGATTTGGAGAGGGAAGAAGAGTCTTCTTTTTATTTTTGCTATAGCCATGTGAAAAGAAGAGTCTGCTTTTCATCCTTTTGCTGACACTACATCTCTGAAAGTCCAGGTGGCAGAATATGATCAGACCATATGCTTCCGAGAAAAGTATTTCTCAGAATATCACTTTGATCTTACAGTTCATTAAATTTTACCTTCCTACTTATGCCTTTTTAGCATCTGAGTTTGGTTAACTACTGTGAAGCAAACCAAAAGAGGATGTAGGGAAACAGATGACAAAGCCCTAGGCTGCAGTAGATGTCTGGCCTTAAGGCAAGAGCCTCATCAAGTTCTCTATTTTTGAAATGTCTCGTTGTAACATTTGATTGTGTTCTTGATATAATGTATAATGATATAAAATAATAAATAATTAAATAATGAAACATTATTCTGTTCTGAAGGTCTACTGCTTCACCTCCCCTGATTTATTTTTATTTTAAAGTGTGCCTTGGTTGAGACTTTTCCTCAAATGATTATTTTTCATAGAAAGGCTCAAAGACTGTGTGTATATGCCCCAAACAGATCAATTGCCTTCCTCAAAATCTTGTGCTAAGAACTTGCAGCATACTTTAAAAGATATGTAATTTCTTCATTAACATTAATCAGGACATCCATTTGTAAAGGACTGCAGAAGTCAGTATTAAATTAGAAACTCTCAGTTTAGTCTATTAGCTCTCTTTGATTTCAAGATGCTCCTGACTTCCTTAATGCTGTGAAAGCATTTCTAGTCTTCATATGACATCATTCTTGAAATCTCCAGTAGCACAAAAAATAATGAACAAACAAACAAAAATCCAAAAATAAAACAAAACCAAACAAAACCAAGTTAGTCATTTTCTGTCCATCTGAAAAATGCTTCCTGGAACATTGTTCATTCTTGAGCAGGTGTTTTCAAGGGTGTTAATTCTGAAAAAATTTGAGTCTATTTTGGCTTATTGCTTTTCTCACATGCTTTTTGTGAATTCTCATTCTCAACTCTTTTGGAAGGTTTACTGTGCTACAAAAAGTCATAAGAGAAAGACATTTGTCCTTGAGATTGTGTTGTCTATACGTCTTATCTTCCTCCAGCCAATAACAATGCCAGGTAAAATTGTGAAACTGCCCTGGTATGCATACTTGACCATCTTTTATTTTATAGATGCATACTACACTAAATAATTTTTTCTTCAACAGGGGGTTACATGGAACCTTACCCTTTACAGCCACGTTTTTTTCAGAAATCTGTCTTTTTAAGGAGTTTGACAAAGATTTCATTTTTATTAACATTTTGATCTTTTTCCTTGGTGAGAAATATCACACTTAACAGAAAGATAAAATCCACCACCAGATATCTTTAATGCATGCCAACAGTCTTCCTTTGTAAAGCAAAACCATTTTATTTAGATGTGTATCCCTACCTCTATTCTTTAACTGTTTTTTTATATTTTCTCCCTGTTAAAATCTACCTTGCTTTTTTGTTTCATTTTGGGGTTTTTAATCTATGTCTTTTAAACATATAAAAAGCCACAAATGGGAGATAGTTAAAAGTCTTAAATGTCTCATATATCCCTATTCTCTGTCCTTCTGCAGCCTGAAGAGAAGAATCAAAAGAGAGCAGGCTGTACTACATTAATATCTTAATATTAAGAGAGACCAGGTAAATTGTATGGTTATGTATGTATTATACAATTTAGAATTCATCCTAAAGAATGCAGTTAGGATCTCCAGCAGGCAATCAAGCAACCTAGTCTATCAAGACACTTTGTTTGCACTTCATAGGTTCTTACTGTCCTAAGAATAATATGCTAAAATTAAAAAAAAAACCAAACTAAAAATAAGCTAAAATTAAAAAAAAAAAAAAGACAAAGAGGGGGACAGATCAGAGAAGTTGCCACCAAGTAGAACTGCACAGATAGATGGTATGGACTACAAGATTTCTCAAACTGTTCTCACACATGGTTAGACAGAAACAGACACTGAAGCATTGTTAAGATCAAACAGCCATAATTTCCATAAAAGGTTTCCATAAAAGGTCAGGCTCAGAGCACAAGAACGTGGGGCAAACCTGTTCAGCCAAGCCAGTGAGTCTGCAGCTCCATATGCTTCAATCTTTCAGGAACTTCTCTACAAGCAGCATTTTCCATACATGACTTTGCTCTATCAGCCAGGCAATTCTCTGCAGATCACCAATCAATACTGCACAGGCCACACATAATTACTCACTATTTCTACCTGTTTTATCCCCCCTCATCCTTCCCCTACACTACTACTACTACTGTCAGATAAAGCAGAAGCATAGCAAGAGATCAGAATATTAAAATTATTTTAAATATAGACTGTAAAGTATAGGGGTGTGCCTTTAAATCCATATTAAAAAGTCCATTATGTCTTAACACATGGAAAACAGGTCCATGGCAGTTATTCTGCAAATGCAAGTGTTTAGAATGTGATCAGGTGAAGTGTCACATTATCTCTGTCCTTACACACATCTAGATGTCTACTTGAGATGCTGCTGGGGAGCATTTTCTGAGCCACACAAATTTCTTGTATGAACCACCACAGGCACTCTTGATTTGTAAGTGGGCAAGTCCAAAATCCATGCACATGTACAAAAAACACCAGTCACTACAACATAATCTCTGAGGTTTAGACTGTAGGATAGGCTAAAACCCTTTTGAGAGTAAAAGATACTTTGATTTTAAAAATCAGTTATTATTTCTATCTTACCAGTAAAATTATAGTGACCTTAATGTTTTTTTCAATGCATGTTCAATAGAAAATGTTTGACAACAGCCTATCAAACAAAAAAGCCAACAACCTATGCCACTTTCCAACAATGTCACAAAAAATCTTCAACTGACAGTGACATTAAAAAATATGTATATTTACAGGCACCTTTTAAGAGACAGAAGAAAGCACACTCGGATGGAAAGAAAGAGAAACAGTAAAAGAACTGCTGTTTTAGCCCCACATACTCCTTGTCCACATTGTATAGTGCCTACAAACAAATTAGGTCATTTCAGGTAAAAAAGACATTTCATCCCCTTTTGGCTAACAAACCCGTGAGTAAGGTGTGATGAGGAGATGGTCTCTCTCAATTGCACACAGCACCGTGGGCACCTCTGGGCTGGAACATCAGCCAAACTTTTGGGACACACAGACTCGAACACTAAACAAATTAGAGAACATTATGTGCACAAGCAAGCTGCAGCAAATCCCTCTTCAACATTTAGTATCATGAAGATATTGCAATAAAATAGTATTTTATATCATAAGTATCCAGAAGGACTACTTAGCTCTCTATTAATTAGTAAAATAATACTAGGAAACAATCAGTGCATTATCTATAAATAGATGTAGCAGTCTGAGAAAAAACCTCAACATGCTCTTTACCATAAAGGACACAAAGCAAATGGGTATAAACTACCCATGAAAGAAATAAATCTGGATATTAGAGAAAGATTTCTAAACATCCTGGAAGTTTTAGGAGGAGCTGCCCAAGAGCATCAGCACATTAAAAAAATCCCAACTAACCCAATTGTTTCATAATGAAGTTTGGCTTCTTAATGAATGTAATTATACTCTACCATTATCTGCAATACAAGGACATTGGTTTTAGCTATCCAGTCTACCTTATACTACTTTTTCGCTTACCGAGCAAAAGTGTTAATGCCCAATATGTTAATTTAAGTTTCTGGACAGCATATTTTAGTCCTGAGCAATTCTTTCCAAAATGTTTGGAACATCTCCCTCAAAACCAGACACTGGGAGCAAAAGGCAACAGATATTTTCAAACTATCACCATCTGATGGCTGAGGAAGTTGACCTAGATTGATTTTACTGACAGCTACTGAGTAGACACATTTTGAATTGGAAGTGCAGAATCAGGGCTGCACTATGAGAACCTGCTGGTTCACAGTGATTTTACGTATTATTCATGGCAAGTTTAACATTGACCTTTGTTCCAGGCATAAAGAGTCCTCACAAAACTGGCTCAATTCAAGCTTGCTGCATCTGATTTCATTAACAGAACTACACCTACCTCAGGCAAGATTTAAGATTGCTGTATTCTGACTTACGGCTGAGATGAGCTGTTCTGTGAGGGAAAAATAGAGAAAGAAGTATCATCTATCTTCCACTTTATTTTCCACAAAATTCTCCTTTGTCTGTTATTTACAAATTCCATAAATATTAAACAGAGATAATTTTTTAAATAAGAGAAATCTGTAGTTATTGATACACCATACATATTTTGCTGCCTGTAGAAGTCAAAGTACTCAAACTGCTAGAATAAATTGGCTGCAACAAAGCTGGCATTTCAAGGGTCTAAAAAAAAAATAAAAGACAAAAGGACAAATCCCATGAGAATTGGGTACTTAGATGAAATGATCACTGCGTGTCTTTTTCAGAAAAATTATAGAGAATCTGCACAAAGGAACTGAAGTACTCTGTTACATTCAGAGATGGACTGTCTTTGCCATCATCTCAGCCAAACAATAAACATCTTCCCAATCTAACTCTATATATTAAAAAATAATTATTTTTTTTTCTCACACTCCATTGTGCCCATATTCAGATTCCTTTTACACGTTGCATTGTTGGTAAACTACATATTTGCATTCAGTCTTTTAACATTTTAGATTGTATTGAGTTCTAATTCAGGCAATAAGAACCTACTGACCTTGTTCATTTAGTTCATATTTTTCCTTCAAGAAACAGAGTTGTATGGACATAGAGCTCTCACTCTGGTATCTCATACAAATGTTGTCATATAGTCAAGGACAAGTTAGCAGACAAGGTGGGCTACTGAGGTCTGCTCTAGCAGTTTCTGTGTTCCCCTGAGCCACAATTACTATCTATACTATCCAATCTGTAATATCCTTCATGTATCTGGAAATGCTTATGAATAATATTTTGTGATATGATATACTGTCTCTATCATTGTCCCATTTCATTTTTCTAAGTGCTACAGCAAAATAAACATATATAGCTACAAATATTTTAGCAGTACTCACCCGCATGTATCTACTCAGTCTTTCTAAACTAAATAATTGCTTTGTCACATTTTCCCCTTTCCATTATATTTTTGGAGAGTTCAGCTTTTACCTCCCAAACGTTCTCCTCTATTTTTCTTTTATCTAAATTTTTAAATTGAAAAATAGTACTATTCTTCAAATGAAATCCCCTGGGAGATAACATGTCATCTACTTGTGCCCCACCTATAAGCAGCAGCAAATGAAAATTTGCTGTTTGAAACTAAACATGCAACCATTTTTAGAAGAGTAATATCTAACTAGGCAATTTTGTGTAATTACCAGCTACAGGAATGTACAGCTCTTCAGGTCATTTTCCCTTGGGAATAAGTTCTTCCTTAACTCTAATTCACTGCATTGAAAATACGTATTAATTTGTTTATTATTTTGCTCTCTTCAGAATCTGCTCTTTAAAGAATGGAAAAAAAAATGACAGGCAGCTCATTTACCTTGTTTTTTAGAGCCCACATTATTCACTATTTATGAGTATTCAGGTGACTGGTAGGCATTCATGGAGATATTTGTGAATCCCAAGAGTTCAATAGATTGTTGCATGAATGATGATTCATCGGGAAGTCTGCATTGCAACTGGATTATCCTCTACTGAAGATCCACTATTTATTACTGGCAATTCTTCATCTGAAAGATACCCATTATGGAAAATGCCGAATCAATATCATCTAATGCATGTGACCAATAATCACTTTCAGCAAAGAAATACCATGTTTAAACACCAAGTTCCAAGATAACATTTCCCTGACTTTTATAGTCTTTGGAAAAAAAAAAACCAAAACTGTGTTGTGTATATGCCCTAAATAAAGGGGTTGTTTTTTGTTTTGTTCCTTTCTTTTTTTTGGTGGTACTTTTTTTTTTAATGTGAAGTGGTGTTAATTAACCCTACATATGGTAGCTGGGAGAATAGCAAAGCTGTTGATCTGTCTACACGACACTGTGGTTTTTACTGCTTTCAGGTGTTAAGTGTATTTTTCTAATATTTCTAAAGTTATTAAGGGGTTGGCTGTGTATGGAATCAACAGCCTATGATCCTGTTTAGAAGAATCAACTCCAGCGTGGTTCTCTGCAATTGCCAGCACTGGGCGTAATGATCAACTCTCATCTTTCTACAATGGAAAAGTACCGTCACAGAAAATATTGCTTACATTTAAAATCAATATTTATCTGAGGCAAATAATTTTCCTTTATTCTATACTCCCTGATCATGAACATATCTTCAAAGATAAATACATCTAGCCATAAAAATAGATAAGCCTTAATGTCACATGGACAACACTTAAATTCCCAAAGATGGGAGCTTTATTTTGTAGCATTTTGAACCAGGACAGTTAACAGCTACAATCCCTGCTGGCAACTTTTCAGTTTGGCATTTTTATTTCAAAGCCACATATGGTTCCCAAGTACAAAATAAACATTAATTATGTCTTTCTGTGCCTTTTTATTATGTACTCTACTCTTCTCTGGGGTCTAGAGTGTGTTTGTTTATTTTGCTATAACCAGAGTATCAACCATTTCCAACTCTGCAGAAGTCTCTCACTGGCTCCTGTGGTGTTGGAGTTTTGTGGATGGTGTGTTGATTGGGGTATTTTTGTTGTTTCAGGTGGTTTGTTTTTGTCTGAGGGTTTTTTTTAAATTTTGATTTTTCTTGGGTTTTGATTTTTTTTGTTTTAGACAAGCAATTATAGTCTTACTTTGTAATATATTTGTAGTTAACTGAGATATCTATATGCATATAAATATGTAAATATAGGTGTGTCTTCACAGGTTCAGTTTGCTTCTTTCAGGTAATTAGAATAAGAATGCCATCAAATGTATGTGCAGAACTTTAGATTTTTAAAAGTCTGCACACTCGTGTTAACTAGTTAATGCTAATTAATACAGCAAGAAAACAATGCAGACACTTTGTATTAAAATTTAAACTGAAGTTACAGTTTTCTTGGTTTACCTCATCCCTAGTGGCAATAACACAAGCTAGACAGTAACTTTTATAGCCAAAGGTCTGTAGTCTGGAATTCTATTACATTTGCATTTAGACTCCTAATATGTTTTAGGCATATTTACTCCCCTTGGACTTTTAAAGGGTTTTTGACTGCAAAGTGCATGTCAATCTTTTTTATTTTTCTGGATGTTTTTGATATAGTGATTAAAAAGCTAAAAATACTCTTCTAAGAATGTACGTTATTATTCAAATGTAGTTAAGTCAAAGATATAAACAAGAAGAGGATCATTAAATGTGTCAATAGTCTATTTTCCACCTATTTTTTATCATTAGAATGTTTCTAATTTTTTTGACTTGACACCTCATGGCTTAATGAAAAGAGTGTAGGAAATAAAAAATACTAAAGATACGTGATTTTGAGAGAGAAAGTATTTTCCTGTAGAGAGAGAATATGAAATGTTACTGTATATTGCAGTGTGGTGCCATTTTCATTTCACTCTTTTTACTGTTTGGCTTTTTAGAAAACACAGCTGATTTATTATTTCTGTCTCACAGGACCTGGTCAAGACAAACCTGGAATATAAATATAACCTCCATGGTCTAGACAGTGCTTCACAACCTTCTTAGCCCATAACTCAATTCTAGCAATTTGGATTTTTTCTTGGCATTTTCCCACCTCTTTTATTGCTTGTACAGCTGGGTGGATAAAAGTGCCTTACAGGTTGGGCAGTGCTGCTCAGGCAGGGAGACCCAGAGCAGAGGGTCAGGAGACAGATTTCCCCAGATACACCATTTCTTACTACGCAATAACTGCCTCTGACTTCAGTGTTTTTCTGTCTGCAAGTGCTTTAGGCCATAGCATTTTTACAACATTCATCAAGCAAAATAGCACCCTAATCTCTACAAAGACTAGAGCATGAAGTAAATAATATGATCAGATACCATTGTCTTATTTGCCACTCATTTTTAACGTCAAGTCGGGCACTCATCATTTGCTCTTGGCTTGGCTCATTATTAGCTCATGCCAATGTCAGTGCTCACTGCAAATCTTTGGGGTCTATAGCTTCATTTGTTTAGACAACAAAAAGGCATAGAGGAAAGGAGAAGAAATAAGAGCTCTCATTCACAAAGGGTGGGAGAGGACCATGCAACCCTGTCCATGTGATAGCACCAAGCACACAGATCCTCCACACCCTTTAAAAAGGGGCCCTGTACAGAGATCAGTTCTTCAATGTGGATTGAAAAGCATAGGTCTCTATATAAGCTTTCTAGTCCTAGAGCCAACAGACATGGTTCTCACCCAAAGCCCTCCATCACTCATGTATTCAGGCCAGGATTTACAGAGAACTGATTAATTGAACAGATTAAGCACCAAACTCTTCTCTGTTAAATTTGTTTTGCAAACGTTATAAACACACTGTTAGTTTTTTCATTTGCTATCCAACTTCCACTTAGTGTTATAATAGAGGCAGCAACTCAACCTCCCAGGCTTCTCCAAAGAAACTTAAACATTTCAGCAAAGAATCCCCTGTGGGGACTCCCAAGATCACACTGAATGAACAAACTCAGGGATCTAAAACAGCTACTTTAGGTCCAGTATTTCACAGCACTGCCACAAAACTTGCACAAAAGCATTATTGGGAAAAGTAAATCATATATCCATGGTGCTGTTGCATAAAAGTTAAGGAGAAAAGTTAAGGAGTTATAAATTATGTAATGAGATTTCAGAATCATGATTTTTTTGTTTTCCTTAGTTTCAAATTCCCAACTTTGTACATTAAGCATTAACATGTATCCTAGCCAGCTTAAAAACACAGACTTAGAGGTGAGTCAGCAGCTTTTTTTAAAGCATGTATTTATCTTTCCTTCTTTATTTCTTAGTCTGAAATAAAATTAATCTGTATTCATTAAGAAATATAATGAATTGAATCCCTGTGTTGACTCAATCTCAGACACTACAGACTTTGGGGGACTGATCACACATGAGCAATTTCTTTACAAATTTAAGGCTGTCATTTAATGTCTTATCCTGCTGAAAACAGTTCATTCCCACGTGATTTGACCTAATCTCTTACAAAGCATCTGCCATTTGGACACATAAGACAATCATATTTTGCATTAAAAGTATGTTGTTGTTACAACATTTTCTACCTGTTTCTCTGCTACAACCTTATTTCTCATGCCTGCATTTAGAATAATGTTATCTCCAAAGAGTTAAAAAGGAATAAAAAACAACAGCAAACCATGTGGACAAAAAACGTTGTGAAGGTACTGGGTAAAGAGAACACACCAATGCTCAGCATAACAAAGGTACAGTTTATGAATTTGCATATTCACACCTGAAAAGAGGATGCCACTTACAGATGTAAAGATTACGATATTCATGATCACCTCCTCCATTCAGCTCAGCTGCCAGACACAGACAACTACACACACTATTTTGAAATGCCTGTGTTCACTAACCCCAAAACACAGCCATCCAGAAGGCAGAAGTTGAATTGTCCTGTTTCCTCTAACACAGCCAATTTCACAGGAATGTAGTGCCTTTCTCTGTTCTCACCCCCATTAATCATTGTGAGTCTTTTGGTTGTTCTTAACCAAAAATCCTGAATATCCCTACAGATACCCTTGTATATACCTTGGAGAGATATGCTCAGCTGAGACTGAGCCAGTCCAAATTCCTATCCCAAACCAAACAGGGACAGATAGATCAATGGGAGTTAAAAAATGCTAAATGAGGTATGAAGTACCCCAACTGGGTGTGAATTCTGTAACAAATTATAGTAAGCTATTCCTTCAACATATTAATAACAGCTGTGTTAACTCAGTCCAAAAGGTTTATTTCTGCTGTAAATCCAGACAGAATAATTCTGCAGCCTGAAGAGTGAACTACTCCTCAAATACAGTGACAAAAATAGATTAAAAAACTTCAATTAACCACTGCATTTCAAATCTCATTGAAATGTATGACTTAGAAAAATATGAGCTTCTGTATAAAGAAAAACTTTCTGTTGGTTCTTTCTTCTTTCATCATGTTGTCTGGGTTGTAGCTACAAAAATCAAACAATGAACTAACATAGCTGGCATATAAAAAATTATGCAAGTGGATGAATTCCTCAAGAGATATGCAAAGGCTGTCTACTGTTTTAACAACAAAGGGGCTTCCTGAAATTCTAGTAAACACTTTTACAGCATTTACATATACAGAATATTCTGGCTGATCTCCAGTAAAAATGCAATTATTTTTCTGTGTGTTCTAAATAAATTTTATGTATTCCTTAGGAAAACAATAAGGGATGCTTTGATGGCAGCATTTGACTGTACTTCAATCAATGCAGACCAGTACAGTACATCTGCGTGCAAGCTGAAGTAATGCAGTGTTTTCTGGATTCATCTTTTGATATACCAAATTTATTTTCAGTGTGCAAAATGTGCACACACACAAAAAAATGGACACTAAAAATTCAATACATTTATTTCTCAAATTACATGTCACCTGACGTACTTTAAGATATCATTACGCTGAAAGCTAAGATCTTTATTTAGCCTACCTCTCCCAGTTCTGCCAACTACTGTGAAAGTTTTAATGAAACAAAATGTAAAGGTTGTTATTAATTTCTTTCCTGGCTATGTACCTTCTAAATACATATGTATATAACTTTCCTATATATATATCATGTGTACTTTCCTCAAATCAGTCTAAAACAAGTCTCCTGGGGTGACTTGGATTCTTGTTACTTTAGGCCAACAACTGAATTTCTGTTCCTATTTAATGCAAATATCCTCTCTTTTGATTTCTTTCCTTCTTTGTTCTATTCACCTTACTGAATATGAAATCATTCAGTACAGATTTGTCCTTAAAGTAACTTTTTCCATAATTACGCTGCCTTTTACCACTCAGTAAAATGAAGTATGGGATTACTGAAAAGCTGCCTCAGGATATTTACTGTTTTCCATTCTTAAAAATCAATACCAGTTTGTACTCAAGAAACATAAATCAATGATATCCACCAAATTTACGCAACATTATCTGTGAAACTCTAAGAAGATCAAACTTTAAAGGTATGCCCCTCTAAAAAAAAAAAAAAAATCAATTATATACATAGCAACCACAGGGAAGCCACCATCCAGGTAGAAAATTCTATAAATAGAATTTATTTTCTAACTAATGTATGCAATCCTCTTTCTTCCTAGGACACATGTATTCACCTGGATTAAATACAGTCTTATGCAAAATTCATTTAATGTGGAAAAAAAACCCTAAAGTCTCAATTCTTGACTCAGTTTTCAAATTAGCAAAGCAAACTTATATAAAACTCTACATCAACAATCCATGTGCAATCAACAATCATAAGAGGATTGACTACCTGGAGATACAGTGGGGAAACAAAATCCTAGATTTGCCATTCAGAATGTGCTGTAGTTTTGGTCAATGAAATAAAACAAGGTTTCTCCCTTACTGTTAGAAAAATATTTATATAGCTGTTTGAATACCTAATGTTGACCCTATTATGTGTTTATATAAGACAATTCCAAAATCATTACATAATCTGCCATGCCTTTGGGTATCCAGAATTTCTACATGTATAGCTCTATAGAGTATTATTAAAGTGATGTAAAACATAGTTCAATACATGTTAAGTTACATGGAGTTCAAACAATACCCCATTCCAGTAATACATTCATGATTACCATCTGAAATGTATCAGGATCCAAAATATGGGAGACAAGAAGAAGGACTACAGTGTTTCCTGAACCAAAAATTTTGCTATTTTTTCTGAGTTTACAGAACATACAAGGCATAAATCAAAAATAGGAAGATCTCTCTGCTTGGCCTAGAGAGTTTGAAACACCCCCCTCCCCCCAAATTGAGAGAAGGAATCTACAGAACTGTTCAGTATTTCATCTCTACAGGCTTTTTTACAAGATTTTTATGAGAATATATCAACACATCTGTATTTTATAAATAAGTTCATCCTTCAAAGTTTATTTCCTGCAAGCATCACATGAAAACATAGTTTTGTGCAAATAAGCACAAGCTGAAGCTAAGTTCCAAATTTAATAATTGATGATTGCCAGTGACTAGCTCCCTCTGTTACAGGGATAGAGTCAGAAAATACAGATATTGGTAAGTGCTGAGACAACCAAATTTACCAACCACAAACTCCAAGTCCCACTTTAATCTTTGTAAATGTTATTGTTCATCTAAATGAAAGCAGAATTTGGTTAACTTCCTGAGATCCAGCCAGCTGTGAAACATACCCCACTGTGTTAAATAGCCTATGAAGCAATATTGTACAATAAAAATAGTTTGTGCTATGCTCTAAGGATATATTTAAAAGCTCTAAATGAAAAATATTCTGAAAAAAATGAAAACAGGAATAGAAAAAGAATATAAAGATGTACACATCTTAGTTATAAAGAACTTGCTCAAAGATTTTGAGATCATGAAGTTCAAAAGTCAAAGAAAAGCATTTTTATTAGTACCTTCCAATGGTGTCTCATGAAATTTCACCTCAGCTGGGATATCCATACATGTTTTTGTTCCCCTTAGCTCACACATGTACATTCAAGCACAAGCTGACTCAGAAGAAAATTGAAATAAACATCAGGGAATATTTCAGACCAAAATCAGCTACAGCCATAGTTCCTGGCCTTGCTTTCTACAATCCAAGGGCAACAAGAGTTGTCAATACATTCCAAAGAGCTTACTGGCAAGGAGAGGTTGATGGTTTCACAGCTACAGATGATACTGATTTCAACCTCACAGTGGCACACAGGTAGGTTTCCTGTAGAGCTGCATCCCTACAAAATCAAGTGATGAGCTCAGTAATGGGTTTTGCTGGCCACAGCCACTGAGTCTGGGCAGCCCTCCTGCAACTTGCATGATGTAGCACCTCCAGACTGCTTGTGAGATACAAGGGCATCATGACCAACAGGATGCCCATTCCTGCACAGGAATTTGAACAGGGTCTGTTGGAAAACAAGTGTGATTTTGAAAAAAAACAAGAACCACCACATAACAATTCACCATCAGGAAATAAATGCCTTTTTGGGAAATACATAGCTGTCATGACTCTCATTTTGTGATTCAAGTTACACACTCAAATTTATTTCCCATGACGTATCATATGGTGCTATAATTAAAAGAAAAAATTGGCTAGTTAAAAACTCCACTTTTAATCAAAAAAAAGGGGCTTGGTAATTTCTTTTCATTACTGTCCTTTTAGACATTTTTACCTTGATGTAAAAACAAAACATTTTTTATGCTTTCTTTAATATTTACATGTGACTCTAATCACATTTACAGTGGGGCAAGGTGTTGCTCTATTATTTCTAGAGTCTCATATTATTGTTATCAGATTTCTAAAGTCCATACCTCTTCGGTGTGTTCTTACGGCTGTAGATCATCACAGACTCCTTCTTCTGCATGCTGTTCTCTCTCAGGTCAGGGCTCCTCCAAGGCTCTCCCTGACTTGCTAACCTGCCCCCTTTTATCCCAGTCATCTTCATTGCTCACAGCTGCAGCCCAGTTAAGGACATCGAAGCTGCAGCCCATCGAGGGCAACCAGGACCTCTGGGGCAAAGCCTCTATACAGATATTCAAATACAAAACATTTCCTCTACTATAGCAAGGTTCACATTTAAGCGCTTTTTTTCCCCAGAGACTGAAACAGTAGTTACATCAAATGCTACAGCATCTAATTTCCTGCTTTCAAAATGGTGGCACTTCATCCACATCATCAATGCACAGGGAGACTGTGGATATATTAGACTGGCTACAGGGAGAGCAGCTCCTTCCTTTCCTGCCCTCAAGCACATCACTCACTGTGCACACACACATTCCTTGCTACGCAGCATAGGAGAAGCTTCCCCTTCCTAACCTCCACTCTGGTCAGGAATATGGCCACTGCTACCTGTCCTATCATTTGGAGAGACGAGTGATGTACTTCTGCCTCACCATATAACTCAGCACATGGTGCTCATCATGTCACTAATGAATTGTCTCTAGTCTGCCCAAGATTTATTTTACATATCCTCCAGCATACTTGGAGATCTAGACATAAAGCTGAGCAATCTGCTCATGCATCTGCAGTGAATTCCAGAGTACTCCAAATCTTTAAAACAATGAATTAACAACGAAGTTACTCATACCAAGAAGCACAACCCTAGTAATTGTTTTACAATGTTATGTAGGACAAGGAGTAATGGTGATAAACTGAAAGAAGGAAGGTTTGGATTAGGTATCAGGAAGAAATTCTTTACTGTGAAGGTGGTGAAACACTGGAGCATTGCCCGGAAAAGTTGTGGATGCTTCATTCCTGGAAGTACTCAAGGCCAGGTTGGATGGGGCTCTGAGGACCTGGTCTAGTGGAAGGTGCCCTTGCCCATGGCGAGGGGGTTGGAACTAAATGCTCTTTAAGGTCCCTTCCAAGCCAAACTATTTGAGACCTCTAGAATTTAATAAAAAAGAAACCAAGACAGAATAAATTTATATACACATTCTCCCCGTTCCCTCAGCACATTTAATTTCAGATTGACAAAGTTATATGAGGAAGCAGTGCCTTTGACATTTAAAAATAATTGTTTTCTAGTGTCTCAGTGTCAGCTATCCAATGTAAATTCACATGTGAAAAGACAGCTATGAGATTATGCAGATATTAGAAGAAAACTAAGTCCCCAGCTACACTTTTTAAAGGAAAACCTCTTTGGCTGGCAAAAGTAGTATTGCACAACACCTGACAGCAAATTCCATCAACTATTCATAATGTGTTTTCAATGAGCAATACTACTCAGTTTCTATACATTTAGATGAGAAACAGAGGTAAGCTTTTCTTCATTCACTTCTTTAAATTTTCTAAGTGATAACAAAAAGTCTTCTGTTCTTGAAATTGATATGCAAGTAAAACAGGTCCATCATCTGCATGATGGTTTAAAACAACAGTGTGGTTTGAACTCCTTGTTGTTTCAGATCACACAAATTCAGTTTTGATAAACAGGAATTCCAATGAGCTGTGCAGGTCAGACACATTTCAATTTTTTATTTTTTCTTCAAAATGTCTTTCAGCAAATTGTTTTGGTTGTGTTTAAGATATAGTGTTTTCTATTCTGAAAAGGTTTAACACTATAATTTTTTTAAAGGAAGGTTAGAAAAGACTGACAGGAAAGCAATTAAATCCCTCAAGAAGGGATTAACACTTTGCGAAGGGCAAGGATACAAAAACAATTATCATTATTTAATATAATTAGCATTGCTGTTTAGTTAGACATTTTCTAACCTTGTCATGTTTTAGGAATAATTTGTCCTTAACTTCTGCTACAACTTCAACAAGTCCAAAAATATTCTCAGAAAGCAGGTAGATAATCTCAATAGCATTTTCCTTATGGTTGCCCCCACTTATCTAACTGGGGGCGTAGGACCGTAGGCAAGTGGGACTGCTTGCACTCCTGACAGCCCCAAGGAGAATTTGAATTTCACAGCATCCAATTTCACCCTCTTTTTTCTCCTTATTCACAAGATAAAGATGCTTCCTCTGATTTGCTCGGGGAAGCACTTTACTAGAAACATGATGCATGGCACGAAGCAAAACACCCACAAAATAAATGTGAGATACTGGAGCACAAGGAGAGGTTTTGTTCCTTTTTTCCAATGGCTCCAAGAGAATCAAAATGAAACAAACATAATTTTTTTTTTCTAATTACAGAAGTGACACAGACAGGAACCTAATGAAGCAACACATCACCAGGTTTTTTACATATATTCTGCACCAGTTATCATTCCAGATTTTAATCATTAAGGATGAAGCAGACTTCTGATTTTATGGGTAGCAGGTTAATGAAGAAAGATCTATTTATAATTAAAAAATTAAAATATCTAAATAATCTTATTGTACTTACTAGTTACACATAATACAGCATACATGCAAAAAAGTATTCAGCTTTACTCAAGCAAAGAGCTGCAAAAAATGTCCTCAATGCTGTATCTTGAATGACAGAATAGAGAACTAGTTATGGATTACAATTATTCAGTTAATCCACTTGTGATCATCATGCAACATTTCCCAATAGTACAAAATTATGAAAATCACTGGGGGGAATAGGAGTAGTTTGTGGCAACTCTGTTTCTTCTAAGACTAGGATGCACTAGCATTAACATCTCTGAAAAAACAAGGCACAGTACTGCAATTCAGAGAATCTGTTGGCAGGGATCTGCTAAAAACCGTCTTTCACACGTCAGCACTGACACTGACACTGCTCCCCTTCCTGCTTCTTTCATCTTAACAGTGACAGATGTTTGGGACTGGAGTAGCACAGTATACTGTATTTCTGCTTCCCAAATGCTTGCCGGGCTGGCTTCACTTGAGGCCTTTAGGTGCTAATGAAATATAAATGATAATGCAGACACTGAGCTCTAAGTGCTTCCTAAAAGCTTAGCTGAAGAATACATTTGAAATAATACGGGATTTATTTGTCCTACAGGATTTTTTAATGTTTTTCACAGAATTCACATTTTTAGATGAGCATGCTTTGAGGTCAGGGTGAGAATTCTTCTCGCATAAGCAACTCAGCTGAAAGTAATTTACTTGAGAGGCTTAATCAATTCTCCTTTTGAATGCATCCAACTTTGCAGCAAAGCAGCATTTGATGGAGTACATGTGATGGAGTACAAAAAACATACTGGAAAGGTTCCTTTCAATTATAGCATTTTAATTTGACAGAAAAGTTTGTCTTTTGCAGACTACGGTTTGCTAGCTAGAAATGCATTAACTTTTGAGAGAAGGAATTTCTGTCACATCAATCTGTTTGTCAACCACCTGATGTCTCTACTGGGGTAATAGAAACTTTCTGAATTGTCGTATCTTCACTGAAATCGTTGGTTATCCTTTAGACACTGAAAATACCCAAAGGACCAATCTTTAACAAGAAGGATAGCAGAGTGATTAACAAGTCAGGCCCCAAGTACTTTGGACTGCGCAGCAGCAGCTGATACAAGTTTATTCTTTGCACTTCCATGTTATTTACTGCATTCATTGGGCAATCTCTGGTTATCCTGCATAAGGTAAAATATTCTTTCCCAAACAAAGATTAGAATCTGACCACAATTTTTCCACATTCCACTGAAATCATTAGCATTTTGGACACAATGAAGATGGCAGAACTTTGTCTTCCCTATGTGCCAGGGCCGTTGAAATTTGCTACTTTGGAGTTAAATGCAGGTTATTGCAGAAGTCAGGAATTGCTATATGTTCACAGTAATCAATGTTTTTTTATCTGTAATGGCTATCCAAAAACTTTTATGTATGTAGATGTTAGTAGTGTGTGGCTTTAGGCAGATATCTATGAATTCATACCTAGATAGATAAATATAAACAGACAATAAGGCTGTCAGAGAGAAGAGAACTTAACCAACACAATTTCTAGAGAGAAGTGCCATGATTGCAAATCAACTACAGTATTAAAATATATTCTATTAGACTACATCTTCAGTTAAAGAAATTACCTGATACAAATTTATTACAGACTAGATTCAGATGGGAACTATAAAGATCAATTACCTACTTCATTGTTTCAACAAAAATGAATGAATGTAATTTATTTCTACATAGACTTCATGGGCTTTCACAATGTGTCTAACAATGTGTCTAATTTATTTCATAAATTTAGATAAATTCTTGCACTATTATGGAAGGTGACAAAAAATAACCAAAACATTAACACAGTTGTGATTATATTAGGAATTTAAATTTATATTTATTTAAGCCAATTTCAAGTATCTGCAGGGATGCTTTATACCAGGCATGCTGGACTGAAAAAAACAATCAATCAACAAAAAAAACCCAAACCAAATTACTAAAAATCAACTCTCCCTATCCCCATCCAAAAATCCACCCCTTAAACGTTGATCATTGGTATTCACTGATGAACAAAAAATCTGAGCAATGAGGGAAATAATCTAAAGAAATTTGGTATTACAGATGTCTTGGAAAGAAAAAAAATTAAATGGATGCAATTGGCAATGAAATTAAAGTCAGAATAGCAATGAACAGATTACCTTGTAATTCTCAATCCAGCTACACAAAACCAAAACCTCAGGATACTAAAGTATGAATATTCAATAAAAGATAAAGATCACTATGTAGAATTTCAAACTGAGAATTTAATGAGATTCTCCAATGAACACTTCACAAACTGCTGTTTTGAAGAAATTTTCAGTATCTGATTGCCAGGGAAAGCGTTACAAGAAAAGGCAGAAATAAAGCCATTTGGGAACAGAAATAACTGATCAGAAATTGCAATATTTGGAATGCCTAAGCAGTAATAAGACTCACCTGTGAGAAGAATATTAAATGAAGAACACTGAAGCAGAAATAATCCATTTTGAAGATTTAAAATAGAGGCTTCTTAAAAAACAATTAAGATGAGAGAGATGATTATAAAAGACAAAGATAAAATGGCACAACAGTCTCAACTGCACTCCAAAGTTATTCTAGAAGACTAAATGGACAAATAAACATATTCTTCTGCTGCATTTTTAGGCAGACCTTCTGATCAGTGATTTTAACACAATAACAATTCCTTCCTGATCCTAAAATGGGTCCTGATGACTGCAAAGTCACCTCAAAAACATATTTCTATTGTCTGGTTAACTGCACAAAAATTACTATTCTAAAACCACAATGGTGCCTCCCTGAACATGAGAAATAAGGAAACTTAAAACATGAGAAATTTAGAGGAAAATGACAAGGTGTCCTGAGGTCTACCAAAAGAAAGATATAATAGGATATCTAAACATGCTACACTTCAAGGGACATAATATAAAAAATACACGTTTTGCCATTAGGGTACACTAGATTTTTAACAAATTTGCCTGTGGGGTAAAACAAGTATTTTAGAATGATCCTCAATTATGAATGATTTGGTAGACCAGAATGCATCAAGTTGTATTATGCTACATCTTAGGTGCAGTTGAGACAAGAGGCTTGTGTCAAAGTGTAAGCATTCATCTCTACTCCTGTAAGCAACATTAATCAATGCTTCTATGTACTTCCAGGGTCTCAATGCTCTTACACTGGCAAATTCATACTTTTTTATTATTTTGCTGTATTTCTCACCTTATTGGGATATACACCAACTTCCAGAGAGTTCTTCATACAGACCAGTTGGCAGTATCCATCAGAAACTCTGGAGTTATAAATAAATGTTCATATTTTGTTTGGGGTTTGTTGTTTGCTTGGTTTGTTTTTTTGGTTTTTTTTTTTTTTTTCATAAAATCACTGAAGAAGCACAAATCTGTACAAATCATAGAATCACAGAACACTTAGTCTTGGTAAAGGCCTTAAAAATCATCTAGTTCCAGCCCCTCAGCCACAGGCAGGGACAATTTCTGCTAGACAAGGTTGCTCAGAGCCCCATCCAACCTGGCCTTGAGCACTTAAATGGAATGGTATATTCACAACTTCTCTGTGAAACCCTTTCCAATGTCTCACCACTCTCACAGTAAAGAACCTTTTCCTAATATCTAGTCTAAATTTACCATCTTCCAGTTTAAAACCATTACCACTTACCCTATCACTACATGACCTTGTAAAAAGTCCCTCTCCAGCATTCTTGTAGGCCCACCTTTTTATACTGGAAGGTTCATCCCCAGAGCCTTCTTATCCCAACTCTCTCAGCCTACCTTCATAGCAGAGGTGGTCCAGCCCTCTGATCATTTTCGTGGTCTTCCCCTGGGCTCACTTCAACAGGTCCATTTCCCTCTACTTCTCATTTTTGGGGCCCCAAAGCTGGACCCAGAAGTGGAGAATAATTTCTGTCAAAGTGTTGGCCACACTGTTCACGATGGGCTTCCAGCACACTCATTGCTGGGTCATGTTGAGCTTCTCATCAACCAACACATCCAAGTCCTTCTCCTCAGGGTTGCTCTCAGTCCATTCCCTGCCCAGCCTGTATTTGCACTTGGGATTGTTCAGACCCAGGTGCAGAACCTTGCCCTTGCCCTTGTTGAACTTCATGAACTCCTCAAGGGGTTACCTCTGAAGCCTGTCCAGGTCCTTCTGGATGGCACCTCTTCTCTCGAGTGTGTCAGCCACACCACACAGCTTGGTGTCATCAGCAAAATTTCCAAGGGTGCACTTGACCACTGGTTGAAGGAAAAACTTCACCTTCATTCAAACTTGGATGAAGTTATTTTCTACATAAAAATCTCAACTTTAAAAATGAGAAAAGATTAATTTTGACAATGAAAGTTATAAAATTCTGTATTTAAGTACTACAAGGGAAAAAATCTCATTCATCTTAAAGCCTATAGATTATTTTCAGTTTGCTTTCATTCTTACAAAATTGATAATCAGTATCCACTAAGAGGAACAGCAGAGTAATTCATGATATTTTCATTTCAGTGGATATATACCAATGTGCAGAAATTTGCCTTGTTTGCATAGAGGAAGCACAAGGAGAGAATTTTTTGCTTAGAACACAAAACAAAACCAACAAACAAATTAACACAACCCCAAACCAAGACACAAACAAAACCTCCCCCACCACAAAAGAACCCACAGCCCCCCAATCTCATATGATTAGACAATTTAAAATATATAATATTTAACAAATGGCAGTTGCTGTTAAGTTGATATTAAAACAAATCTTTCCATAATTGCTATCATAAAATAGTTTTATAATTTTTGATCAGGTATAAACTGATTTTTTAAGGCTCCAACAGAGACAGGAGAATTGAATCCAATCTTCCTTCACAAAAGGAATGGAATCAATGCCATAAGTGTTAATTGGAAGGGCCACAAATAATCATAGAATCATTAAGGTTGGGAAATACCTTTAAGATTATTAAGTCAAACAATTAAACCAGCATCACTGTGTTCGCCACTAAACTCTGTCCTCTACTACCACATCTATATGCTTTTATGAACACTTCCAGGGATGATGATTCCACCTTTTCTCCTGGCAGCTACTTCCAACTGCCTTTGAGTGAAGAAATCTTTTTCTAATATCCAATATTACCCTCCCTCGTAATCTACCATGTTGCAAAATTTTTGACCCCTTGGTACTCCATGGCAGTATTTATGGTCTCACACCCCATATGCTGTCAGTGAGCCCCCAGCTGTGTCTGCACAATAGGAGAGCTGCCTTGGTACTACAATCAAAGGCTCTTGGAAATGTCTTTGTAAAGCCTTTATTTTAGTAACTGAAGTAACTTGCATTTTGGTATCAAAAAAGGTCATAAAAATAAGCTGATAGCAACTCCAATTAGTAGCTCTACACTCTGGCAGCATGGATCTGAGAAATCAATCTGATGTTTTGTTTTCAAAGATCTTCCTTTGTGTAATCAATGTCTGCACCCAGTATATTTATGATTGATTTTTTCTTCTGTTCTACTTCTCTAGACAAGTTGCAGACATATTTCAGTTATTCTGTCATCCTTTAACAGCTTCTCTATGTCCCTAGTTCCATTTGTTTTCAAATTAAGTTCCTGCTCATTCTAGCAAAGGATGAACTCCTGATATATAACTGTGCTTAACCTGACCATCATCAGTACTAACTTATTGAATAGCTATTTCAGAGCATAAAGGGGACCAATGTGACACTGGAATGCTGGTTCAATGGAGATCAGGATGATAACAGCTCTACCTACACTACGCTTCTCATAATAATTTCTTATTACTGCCAGAGTTATTGATGCATGCAGAACAAAAATAAAAAGATTATGAATTAATAAGACTGATGGAGCTCATACAACAGCAAGCAGATTCCACCTGATAATCTTAACCAAATAATTCTGAGACAAAACATAAGAGAAAAACACTCAGAAATTGAACTTGCTGACATCCTTAGCACTGATTTTTCAGTTGTTGAAAAAGAAAGGGGAGAGCTAGCTAGTTTTTAGCACTGCTCAAAGTAATTCCTTCCTTCCCTTTCTCATTTTTCAGCACTAGACTAATTTGTTCTGCACAGTACTATCTACTTTATTGGCATTGTCAAGAAGGAATTCCCATACTGTCAAATGTGTATTTGGGAAGAAGCAGAAACCTTTCCCATTGTTCACCAAGAAGAAACTAGAGATGTGCATGGGTAGGAACCAATTCATCCTTTATTTCATCAGTTCCTGCTGCTTGGACACACCAGGCAGTACCACCCTGGATTTCTACTTCTTGGTTAACAAGTCATCTGCATGGGAGTGTCAGAATACATGTTTGTTTGACCACACTCTCTCCTGATGAGCACTGATGACATGTTTGTACTGTGAAAGTTCAGCTAAGTGACAATGGCAAATGTATCAGTCCTTTCATCTGAATCAAAAAACTATTATACAGAGACACATTTCTCAACAGTTGAGTAAGCCATAGCTTATCAAAGGTATTTCTGCAGAAACATAGGAAGGAGTTTCAGGGAGGTGACTTCTCAGAGAGACCTGTGCCTGAATGTGGGGATCCATCTCTTCACAGCTGGGTGGGAAGTAAGCAGAGACAGCATCAGTCTCTCCAGGAGGTAAAAGGGACACACAATGCATAAATCCAGGAAGCTCCAGCAATGGGCATCTCAAATAAGGCTATGCAGGGAGTCTGTGGTATAATAAGCCTCACTAATATCTGGCTGGCAAATGCTCTATAATAGGTTCCTCTATTACTAAAGTTTAACTCTCTACACAGTTCCAAGAGAATTTAAAAAAACACCCTTATTCTTTACTGTTTATTATTTTGTTTTTCTTATCTTTTTTCATACCACATCATTATGCAACTTCTTACATGCATAGCAAAACCAAGGTCTCTTTCTGATTTCATGAATACCAAGAGGAATGTTTTCCTAAGCAATTAGTAATCATCCTAAGACATAGTTCCACTCCCAGTTATAGAAAGTCAGGATAAAAAATATTTGAAATGCAAAGCATATCCACTACTAAATTATCAAAAAGACATAATAGCAGGATAGTAAATATGTGGTATGTATATTTAGTATTTATTATAGAAATTTACTGCATATAAATTATAAGAAAGTGCCAGATGCATCTAATAAACATGAATAAGGAAGGTTTCATACCCCCAGAGCTATATATGATGCTGTCTTATAGCTCTCTGGTTGAAAACATTATGTGAAAATCACTTCACCTTGTTTAATTGGAATTGGATCCTCGAAGTCTTCTATCCTGCATTAACCAACTAGTCCAAAGCAAGTTTCTATGAACCTATTCTCCACATAAAAAGAAAAATGCAGTCTTTACTAAATAGTATTCCAAGCAAAAAAATAAGTACTTTTTTAGCAGAAATACAGTTATATCTTATAACTGTAGTTCTTCTTCTGAAGAAACACATCAAAATGGATACATTTTGATCTTAAGTATTATTTTTAAATTCACCTTTTAATTTTTAATATTAAAAATAAAAAGAAAAATATAATCATTATCCTGAGACCACCAGACCTTGGAAATGTGAAAGGGAAATATTTCCTAGCAAAAAAAAAAAGTAGCTATATTATATGCATGAAGAATGAAGTAAAAATAATACCTTCATTTCCCCCTTAAAACACAAATAGATTTTTTGAAAGGGTAACTTATACTCTTTCACAAAGAAGGAAATTAATTTCAAGGAAAATTGCTACAGGATTAGCACAGAGTTTAGTCATTGTTACTAGTGATTGAGAAACAGGGAGTAAAACCACATAGATTTCCTTGGACACTTGATAAGGAATATTTAGGTCAATCCATGTATTTGAGCTAATAAACAGCATTATCATATTTTTTTCTCTTATTTTTCCTGTGACTTTTCCCTGAGATTTTAAGAATTGTTTACTTTCAGTGGGTTTTTCAGTGAAATAAATAGCCACCACAAGAAATAGACATTTATGCACACAGTTCACATAGAAGATAACACCAGAACATCCTCTAGCTAGCTTTTATCTTCTAAAGACAATGACACCTTAGCATTATATTCACAATTGAAATAAAGCCAGCTATATTCACCAATGTATGACTACTTTGAGCAATTTCAGCCACTACTTTGACTGAATGCTATTTGTCACATATCAAGAGCATTTCTGACATTCACACTTACTTAAAGGGAAAATAAGTTTCCCACGCCCATTCACTTTTCAAGCTGGTTAATGGCTTAGATTGCTCGTCAAAATGTGAAGTTCCCTCTTAGTCTCTCTTTTGTGTCATGGTAAAAAGACAGCATGAAAAAAGTGAGAAAAATGCTAAAACTGAAGTCACCGAAATGTTTTTGTTTAGGATGCACACAGCACTTGCACTCCTTACTTTAAGTCAGCTTCATGATGCTGATTTTAAGGTGAGCAGTGACTCAACATAAATGAATACATAGATGAAGTTATTGAAAACAAATATTGTCCCAAATCTGTTTATATTTTTATGATACTGTTGCAAGACCAAGCATCAATTTTTAGTTTCGCTGCCTTTAACTTTCTTCATGCTGGTGAAAGGTGCAACTTAGGAAGCCTCAGGATCTCCTGGAGTGACTAACTTCTTTCAACAATTTAAAGGAAATAAAACCAAACTGTAGAAAAATAGTGGATGGCTACCAGAGCTTTGATTTTTTTAATCTCATCTGAAAATTTTATACTGATAACCACTTTTTTCATTTCATTGGGAAGCACTTAAGTTATAGACAGGATAGAATTTCCAGCCATGCCCACTTCAGAGGGTGATTTTCTGAAGTCCCCGCTGCTCTAAGTGCTTAGTCCTCACCACAACAGTACAGGGGACAGCTGATGTTTTTTTGAAGCCTCCTTGTTCCTGCAGCTCATTGGAACTAAAGATGCAACTAAATATTGTTAGCAAAAGAACTGTCTACTGATTGGATACACAATGAAAGGGCTTCTAGATGAGAACGTTTTGACAGGTAAGGCACAGAAATACTGGTGTTTGACATTCATTATATTATGCATAGAGTGTCATAGAGGTATCTTATCTGCTCGTTTTGAGAAAGCAAAGGACAAATGTGAACACCATATGAAAAATAGCAAGCCCATGCAACCGACAGCACAAGTTCTGGCACAAAGCATGAATACTGTACTAGGCAATGCTCATGAGAAACTTGCAGACTTCCACAGCCCTTCCTCTTTCCTGTCAATCCGCAAATGCCTCACATATAAATCCTAACTAAAAAAAGAACATGCTGCACATCAAAAATGTATGCATGCTGCAGCTGCATTCCATTCTTCCAAGCTGACTTGAAGTCCTTATCTCTAGCTAATTAGCTCTTCAAAAGCCTGTTAAGTCCTAAGATACTCAGGTGATACTGTTGATAACATGCCAATTATGATGTAAATTACAAAGACATGAGGTTAGGAACTGGAAAGAAATGGACTTACTTTGTCCTTATTAGAATGGGTTATTATTAAAGAGCTGACTTAAATATGACAGATTACATTTCACTTCCTAGCAGTCTTCTGAGATGAGCATCTTATCTTGAGATACAATGTCAGGGATGTTAATTGCTGTGAAGTACAGAAGCACATAAGTTCAGCTAGGAACACTGCACATTCTGATTCATGAATATGAAAGCAGAGACTGAAGCAAGTGATAAACGACCCATCTACAGCTAAATGCTGGTAATCTTCATATTGATGCAAGAATCTGCCCAGAACCTGAAATTCAAAAGATCTAGGAGCTAAAGGCTCATATTATGGTTTCTGACTTTCCTTGTTACAGCTGGGTTTTAAACTGTGTAGAAACAAAGGTCCTGAAATTATGATTCATGTCCCAGCTGGAAAACACATAGCTTTCTAATGCATTTTCTGGTTTTCAGTACAGATTCTGGTATCACTGTGGGAAGGCAGTATCAAACATGCATCCTCTAAATGGCTGATATCAGACCATAACAACTAACTGTGCAATGAAAACTGCACTGGCTATACAAGCACATCTGATTTGCAGTCATTTCACAGTCAAATTCTTACTTGCAAATACTTGGAAGCAAATAGATTGCTTTTCTGATGTTTGGGGTTTTTTCTCCCTTTAGTAAAACTGCATCAGGAATAACATTTTCTGAAGTTTAGGAATCTGGAGTGCACAATTTTCCATACTGTTAGAATTTGAACTCCTTTCTCTCATGTCCAAAAACAGAAATTTTTTTTGTCTTGAAGTTGTCATAACAGGAAAACGCAACCATAAAGCACTTTAAAAATATTTTATTTTAATACCTACTATAGTATATGGTAGAGATAATCCATGCTATTATTGTATAAAATATTGTAAAATCCAAGCTATGTCTTTTGACCACCCCAGCAGGGAGCAGAGCCTTATTTTTATTCAGTTAGTTCCCTGAGGATGTTAAGATAATATCGAGTCTGTTAATGTATGAATGGAACCTTCCTGAGCGATGATCACTGACTTCCCTGGGATGATCACTGACTTCCCTGGAATGCAAGAGTGATCTTGCACCTTGAAGATTGCATCTCCTACACTGATTACCGGAGCCACCATGTGAATGCCAACTTCTCTGGAGTGCTCTGACAACATCCAGACACCTGGAGCTGGACTTCTGTCTAACCCTGCACATGTGTGGCCCCAGTTCTGCATGTGAAGGGACACAAAGGAACATTCGGTCATCTCTGCCTCAGGCAGAATAAACTGTATAAGAGCTCGCTGTGCGAAGCAGCCGGCGTGAACAGGGAAGACTCTGACATTCGGGTGTCAGACCCGTGTGTTCACCCAGCGCTGATCCTGGGGTCGGCACTGCCCTTGGCTGTGGTGGGTTTTTTTTCCGATCGAAATTCTGTTTCGCTGACAATTTAATAAATTATTGCTAAATTTTCTTATAAATTTGGCTCTCAATTTGATCATTTCTAACACCTACCAGCACTCATATAATTGTAGCATCCAGGATCCAGCTGCAGCTTGAACCCATTCTGGAAGAACTCGGGCTGTACATCTGTACCCAGACAATTCCTGTCCTGAGTTTTATCTTTCAGGCAGGTAAGGTGATTAACAGATTACAATTAGAATTTGTGTCCTTTTGTAACAGGCTGAAAGTCAAGCTAGTAAGAGATTAAATCATCAGAGGAATGATTATGTGGAGCAGAAGTGGAATTCACTTTTTTCATTATTTCGGCAAGAATCTTATAAAATAGTCATGTTTTGTTTCTAGTCTCTCACCAAGTAAGATTCTGGAAAGCAAACCCATGTTAAAAATATTTTTATAGAGAAGAATTAATGGAAAAAATAGTGATTCCCAGTGCCGTAAGGAAGACTATCTGCTTTCAAAATATCTCAAAAACCCATTATCCCCTTCACCTCAAGTCACTCCCTTGAAACAGATGACACAGTAATAGTGAAATGGTCACATTTCTCGACTGAATTTGCAACCCAGGTTACTCAAGTGAGGGATTTTGTCCAACTCAACTGTAAACAAGCTTGCCCCTATTTAATAAAATTCACAAATTTTTAGGTAACTTGATTTCTCTCCCCGTTCCATGTATCATGTATCTTTGTTATATTTCACCTTACCAGCTAAAATCAAAACCCACTGTATATTCATAAATTCAAACATAGGACCTGTGACAAACTGCCTGAATTTTGTTGTGGCAATGGTATTGAGTAAAACCCCTAGATTTCAAGTGAATGAAATAGAAAAAATAATATAACCTCTAACATGATTTATTCTCATAGTCATCTTGACACTCAATTTTCAATTTATTGTATTCTTGCATTTTAAAATTTTCAGTGTTCTACAGAACTTCATTCAGAAAATGCGGTCTAAAAAGTAGGTAGGGGACATTCAGAAATGTAATGCAGCTAGTACTTCACAGACAGAAAAATGATGAGGGAACCGTAGCATGATGGTTGCTGGTTTCTGTAATATCCATATGCAGTTAAACAGCTCACCACTGAGATTTCAAAATCATTGATGCTTGTTACAGAGTTAATATTTTTTGGAATAGGATGGAGAAACTTGACATTCTGCAGAAGGGCATTCTGAGTAAGACAATAATAAATAGCTTTTTGCTCTGTTCATGTTCACAATCTTACATTTTCAAGGAATAAGTCTTCCCTCATGTTTTAGGGTTTTGTTGCATTTTTGTGTGGGTTTTTTTGTTTTGTTTTGTTTTGTTTTCGTGGGGGGGGGGGGTGTTGATTTTTTGTTTGTTTGTTTGTTTTCTCTTTTTAGAGAGTCAGTCTGAACTGTAGTGCTCATTCCAAGAAAAAATCTTGAGATTAAGGGTAATTGGAAGGCAGTTCAAATGTAATAGAATTGCAACATATTTAGGTTAGACATTATGATGGAATGCCATTAACAGTAAAGAGATGGAAGAACCAGGTGTGGCAGGACATCCACCCATCCCTGCTTTTCCTTACCCCCATCTACCACTGGTAGTTGGTGCATAAGGAGATAACCCAGGGCCTGAAACCCCCAGAAAGGGGTCATCTCTGGCACCAAAAGGGCTCAGACCTCAGCTAAGAATCAACATTTAATCTGGAGAGCAGATGTGGAAAGAGGTAAATAATCTTGACTGAGAGACGCTGTTTTACAAATTATAAAACGCACAAAGATTATCACAGAGGCAGAAGCCTTCTACATACACCCCCTGAAAGTGTGGAAGATTTTGCCATGGAGTTTGGATGCAAATTCTATGGTTACTTCCCTGGGGATGGAGGGAAAGGATCTTGATGTGCACCCTACTAGCAACTGGATGGTAAGTTACATTCAATCCTAAGTTATATAATTTCTTCACCAGCTATTACATTAATAGCTACCTTTAACCTCATGCTGTATACCTCTACAAGTAGTTTCTTTTTGTCCTTATTCCGGACAAATTTGTTGTACTAGTTTGTTTTAAGTCTTATGCCTGTTAGTTCGATGTCCATTAGATAAATATTTCATTCTATAATCAACCAAATCAGCCATTATTAAAGAACTTACGAACAAGAGTGGGTTTTGGGATGCTGGCCACCTCAATAAAGCTATTGCCTGCTGCCAGAGGCTTGGGCAAAAAGCAAGGATTTATCTAAACCCCCACATCCATTTGTAACATCAGGCTACCAGTGAATATTGCAAAATCTCTCACTGGAAGTGTTTACAAACACCTGTCAGGTATGATTTAGATAGTTTTGATACTATATTGAGGTTAGGAGATGTCCAAGACAACCTTTTGATCTCCTCCAGCCCTATTATTATTTGAATATACCTGAGCAGAACTGTAAATTGATAATTGCACTTGTAAAATGGCGTATATGTAACATTGATATACTTTACTCAACTATACCTACAATTAGAGATATTCAAGAGACAGCTCTGATTTTGTTTAGCTATAGGTTTCTGGATTTTTTTTTTTTTTCATCTACTGTGTTATGAGTAGAACAGCTGCCCATTTTTTTTAAAAGGTTGCAGAGTTAACAGCTTGGGCCAGTTGCTGCCAGGGTGGAGTTCTGTTTGTAATCACCTGTCATTGTTGTTAACTACCTGTCCTCGATGGTTAAGAATTCCCCCTTTTGTCGAGTGGCCCCCTGCTGCTTCCTGGAGGATGACACCCAGATGGTGAAGGGGAAGGGACATCGAGTTGGAATGCAAATGACATTGGATCCAGCATGCAATGAGAGGGACCCCTCACTAAATATAGACAAAAACCCCTAAAACAATGAGCCAACACAAAATTGATGAATCAAAGCAATGTCTAGACGTGAAGAACAGAATCTAGTATCCGCCAAGACCTTTTTGCCCCTCACCCTAACCTAAAAATGTTGGCTAGACAGAGGACCTCAAATATTAAACCAGATAATCAAGGGAACTTCCCGATGCTCTCGTGAGGATGGCACCCCCAGCTCTGCCCACAGACCAGTGGACAAAGCTGTTCTCTTCCTCCTCCTCCAAGTCACTCCTGGGAGCAGTAGCGATGCTCTTGTGAGGATGGCACCCCCAGCTCTGCCCACAGACCAGTGGACAAAGCTGTCCTCTTCCTCCTCCTCCAAGTCACTCCTGGGAGCAGTAGCGGTATGAGTGCGGACCCGTCAGTTCTTCCCCAGCGGAGCTGATCACTTTTAATAAAGGCATTAAAAACGAGGAAGGTCTCCTGTCTGTGTTTATTTCATACTATATAAGCAAAACACTGATAAATTATTACTAATTATTTGTCCTTTTAATACCCTCCCTTCTTTTCCTTCTGCCTTCATTTTTTTCCCCTACTAAAATGGGGAAACAGCTATTACAGAAAGAAGTAAATTTTCTCCACCATCCTCCAACTATGACTCTTAAGAGAAAATTAAGAACCCCAGATATTCTTAAACCTTAAAAATTATTCTTAAAAATTTTCAGAGGCATTATCATCAGAAAAGGATTGTTGTTGATATGAGATGAAGCAGCCCCTGTTCAACAATCTTGTTTTCCATGCTTTCCAGCTTATAGTAAACCACACAAGAATGCAGAGTGGAATAAACTGTGCATGAGGAAATTTCTTAAACACATTACCTAGTGTTTCTCTGTGTCCAAAAGCAAAAACGTTTCTATTCTCTCAACTATTTTCAGCAGTGTTTTGAATACCAGTTGTTCTTATCTTTGTGAAAATCTTTTGTCAATTCTAGCTCTACTAAGCTTTTTTTCTTACCGATACACATTATAACACCAAATTCCTGGGGCTGATTATACATTGTATGAAATTATTAATTTTTAAATAATTTTATATGTATTAAAATTTAATGTTTTGTCTCCTACACAAAGGGAGTGATTTTAAGTATCCACCTGAACTCCTTTTCTGCCACAGCTACTAATTATTTCCCCCCCACAATCTACTTTCTCTGGCATTCTTTCCTCTGACCTAAACAAAATCTCAGAGTATTTCACCTCATCCAGGTTTTAGTTTACATGATTCCACCTTCTACAAGAATTATATTCTCCACTGTATTTTCCTTTCCTAGATGCTATGGCACTTTCATATACATTGCTAAACACTGTCCAGATGCTTCCGTTGAGCCATCCCTAATGCCACCTAGAGGTATGTATTTATTATAGCTTATGTTAGATTAAATTAGCTTTGAAGTAACAAGATGATCAGCTCTTATTTGTTCTCCCAATATGGATGGTAATGCAAAAAATATTTCCATCCTCTATTCTTCTATCATCTATTTTTGCATTTCTTAACCTCTTTTTCAGATCATTACAAGATTTAAACTTCCTACAGAATATTTTTTTTTTTTTGCTAAAAAGCTTTTGCAAGAAATAATAGTAATTTAGTTATTCTTACAATGATTATTTGCTTTTACTGCAGTAGAACCTAGGGATCCCAGACATTGACTGAACAAGGTGTGTAGTCAGAACAGAAAGAGTAGTTCTCACTCCACACCGTTTCCAGGTTAAAAGAAAATCAATCACTTTTTATACAGATTGGTATTCTAACTGTAAATAAATAAGGACAAATCTACTACAAGTGCAGATATTAATGCAGCTGAGGTGAGTTAAAGCATGCCTCCCAAAAACTTTTCATTACAACCTGCTTTTCTCAGCTCTCCTTTCCCTACTGTTCTGTGCTTCCTGAAGAACTAATGACATCCTACCCAAACTACTTCACTGTGAATTTTATGTGACAGATGGTATTTATTTGCAAATAAAGGTTTTCATTTATTCTTCTTTGTCAAGTTTTAATATATAAAAATTAGAGTCACACTTGGTCAGGTTCAGGATGTGATTTGAGAGTTTTGATTTTGATTTGAGTGCATCTTGGGTTTAAGAATCTGAGCTGTCATTGAAAAAAGGAAAAAAAAAAGAAATTGTACTCACAGACATAAGTAAAGCTACCAACATATGAAATGGAAAGTTGATTCAAATCCAATATTCATGTATTTTTGTTTCCAAAAGGAAGCCACATAGTTATTCAATATGCTGAATATTAAACTCAGCATTTGAATTGTACTTTAATTTATTTTTTTTTTCCCTTCTACACAGAATTTCAAGAGTGGCCTTGGTTTCTTTGCCACAAACAGGAAAAACTGAATGTGGTCCTAGAAATCACTGTCTCACCAACTGCTCCAACTCTACCAGAATAGACTATACTTGAAGAGAGAACCAACCCGTCCCTCCTGTCAGAGACAAAGCCATTGCTTAGCAATAATTTACTGGTCAAAAAAAAGAATAAGAAAGATGGAATGTATGCCTATCTATTCAGTGTACCTTTGGCAGATAAAGTGATCCTGAACTCTGATCCTTGTTCAAGGCATTGCTTATGAACTTGCATTGAAGAGAACATGCTACAACTAAAAATAAGTAAAATAAAACTCAGAGTATAAACTCTTCCCCAAAAATTCTATTCAAAATGCTGCTAGACTTATTTTAGTGATATATTCACTTCTAATTCTACTTTTTATGAAAAAGATAATTGTTTACCTTGATTTAGTACATATTGTTTTAGAAAAATATTCACAATAAAACAGAAGTTTTTATGCTTCTAATGAAAGAAATATGACCTGGACTCCCCAGTTGAGGTAAATATGAGACTAAAAAAGAAGTATGTAATGAGCCTAGACGATTTTTGAATAATAAGCAAAACTCCACACAGCTAATTAGAATATTTTTGACTTCTTTTAATGAACTTTAACAGAAGTATCAAGAAATATATCCATCCTTACTGAGAAAAAAGGGAAGTGTGAATAATTCCACTGTTTTTTATTTTCCCAAGAGGGAAAATTTCTAAAATTTAAAGAAAAACTAAGCAGCGAATATGAATGTTTTAATCTGATGCAATGATGCTCCTAGCTGTAATACATTTCCTTCATTCTTTTTGGATCCATGCAGAAACATTGAGTTGAGTTGATCTGCCTTCTTGTGAAATCTTATTTGCACTAGATTTATGGCTACAGCATAAATACTTTTAAAACTTTCTTTGCACTGACTAATGCTCAGCACCGTCTGTGTTCACCAAGCTCTGACAAAAGGTCAATTGTATTAACCTGTGGTATCTCGGTGGGGAAGAGCTTATCCCACCCCTTCTCAGCAGCACTTCAGGAGTCTGATTTTTAACAACTGAAAGAGTGGCTTTAAATCACCATGTTCACTGTATAGACAGCACTGTTTGGTTTAAAATTGAGCTCAATATACAAATTGGGGTTCACACATGAGAAAATCAGTACAGGGAGAAACATGAGAGCACTTCTACACCTGGGCACAGAAGTAGGTTGTAAGTTTCTGCCTGCCATGAGAAGCTCACAAGGGAAGGGCTACTTTTACATGGGAACTTTTCAGCAACTGAAGGCTTCTCACTACTCTTCTTTAGCATTTCCTAAAATATTATTTGTTTTTTAAAAATATCACCTTTAGGTTATTTTTTTAATGATGAAAAAGCTCCAATTAACCACACTGTTATACAAGTTTGTTATTTTGTTCTTTATAATATCTCATTTTAAGTGTATAGTGCCATTTTATTTTTCTCAGACAAAAATGCAGTTTTTTGTCAGGTAGAGTGTTCTTACATACAACACGGTTTTTACTATCAGGGAAATACTAAAGTCACCAAGACTCTAGACCTAATTATATGATATTCATAAAGGAAATTTGAGGCTCATATTGTGAAGGATATTATGGGAAGTCTCTGAGAGTGGTAAAATAGTTAGATTGCTCTGGAGCACTGTAACGTCTGTTATTTTAAAGCATGGTAAAGATGGGGGCGGGGGGGAAACACAGCAGCAATAGGCTCATATTTATAATTAACCTAGCCTGTAAAATCCTTGCAATAGTGTCAAATAAGATATTACTGTCTACTTTACTCAAATTAATTTGTCCAAACCAAATGGGCTTTATGAAAACAAGGCTATCAAAAAATAACATCAGTTTTAAATAGACTTAATAAACATTGAACAACATTAGAATAACCATTCAGTGCTATTTTACTCTGTGTAGAGATGTGGCCTGGGTGAATACTCTGAATTACCATTTCAATATAAAAAAGAAATTTAGAACTAGGGATAACTTCTATACTCAAAACATTAGTTTCTTTCAATATTTCTCGGCTATAAAAGGGTTGGTAACTGTGTTTTTGCCTTTTACTATTTCATTTTCACTACACAGGGAAATGCATTACTTTATAAACATTTCAAACCACTGATTAAATTTACTTTGATGTGATAAAATGCAGCCATCAAGCAAATAATTTGCCATAACATTCAGTGTCTCACTGTAAGTTCTGTCATTGGAGTACCATGTCTTTACATCTCTTTCATTTCCCATAGAGGGGAAAGGCCATAACTTCTCATTTTCCTTATGATGCCAAACAAACCAATCCTGCAGAAGAAAAGAGTAATTTCTGCCATGTTCCCCTGTAGTCCTTCCACAAACTGGATTTTGAGGAGGATTGGGAAGGACAGAGGTTTTGAGCTACAAAGCTGCACTACAAGACTCAAACAGATACAATACATCCAACTTAGAAGGTTCCACTGATACAGGCCAGGCACTGGACCAGTCAACCACCAGAGTCCCTTCCAGACTGCCTGAATCCTCGTTGCAATGCAATGGGGCTTAAAGAGCAAACAGAAAGTCCACAGGAAAAAAAATAACAAACAAACCAATCCAAACCAAAAATAACCCAAACAAACAAGCAAACAAAAACCCACACAGGGCAGCTGGGAAACTCTAAAGTCACAACTGTAGTGAATTTGAAAAAGAACCAAAACCGGCAAAAGCTATGGGCATGTTGGTTACAATTTATGAAGTAAGATGATTGATTTATAGTCATATTGACATACTGGCAAGACATCTAGGTCACCTCTCCAGACAGCCCTCAGCTGCTGTGTTGCCATGCATTTCCCAAAGTCCAGAGTAAGCTGGATGCAGCCATCACATCCCCCACTGGAGGTTATGGCTTAAGTGGGGGAGAAGGGGGTACACAGGGCCGGAGAGGCTGAGCAACCACACCTTTCTGTAAGTCCAAGACTTAGAGGGACTAATAATATGCAGACACAGGAATAAGATATTTTTGATGCAAACATTAAGAGATGCAAGGTAACAGATGGTAATAATAAATGAACATGTGACAGGGATAGACAAAGACATATAAACCAGTAATTTTTCTGGGCTCAAAACTCTCAGCCAGGCAGGTAGGGTGAGTGTCCACTTCCCAGAGCAGACCTTCCTCCAAGGCTTTCTTCTTCCCATTGTCCAAGACCCTTCCAGATGATAAACACCTGGGGTGAGCAAGTGAGCTGCTGCCCACAAGAGGCCAGCAGTAGCTCAGAAGACAAAGGGACAAAGGACAGCGAGGGGACCATCCCCCAGCAGAATGAGGATGCAGTGGGACCCCCATTAATGCCCAGCTTTGCTGCATTTCTGTCCAGGCTCTCTAGTGAGGAGATGCATTCATAGTTGCAATGTAGGGTAGAAAACTTAGCTTCTCACTTCATTACTGCCCACACGTGCACACACTTGCTAATATGAACTTCCGTGGGGCAGAGATGGCTGTCTCTGTTCACAGCTGGGGCAAGTAGCTTTGTGGAAAATCTCAAAAGCTAATATTCTACATATACTAAATAACCCAACATTTCAGTCAGCAGTATAGGAAACCTCATATTATATGAGACATTCACAATCTGCATTAGCTTAGCTCTGCTGACTGCTCAGGCCAGATTTTCAAGCACATTGGGAATAATTTCTCTCTTGATTACTAAGCACCACACATGAAAGGTAAACCAAAACAATTATCTGAAGATGCACCGTTGAATTTAGTGCTACAGATATCAGCCATCTCTCAGATTCTGATTTTCACTGGAATTGTTGAGTGGTGCTTTGTCAGCAATGACTTTGCTGCAGTGCAGGAAACTGCCAGAAAAGAAAGAGCTGATGAAAAGTAACTTGAAATGGAAAAGTACCCTGCACAACTCCCAGACATGTTCATATTACCAAGAAGCAATGAGTATGTATTCAGCCTTAACAACCAAATAGTGTAATTTACAAATAAAACATTGCAAAGTAAATTTCTATAGAAATGGAAGATCCTGTGTGAAGAGAAGCCCTCATAAATGAATATCAAGCACTACATAAACTGCTGAGATAATACATTTTCCATGCACTAAGAGTATGCATTTAACAGCTTTTATCTGTCCTCATGCATGCAGCTGATAGTCATTACAGTAGCATTAGAACTGCACCAGATTTATCGCATTTGCAATGTAAATTTATCACCATTCAAATAGTCCTAGCACCTGTGCCTTACTACTAATAGACATGCCATTACATTTGCAGCTTCCCTCCATCATTCACAGTTGAATGAACCTATAAGTGAAGCTGAAATGTAAATTTAAAACCACTCTTTCAGAAGTTTTGCCCTTAAAATCTGTTCAGGGATGTCTCTCCCACTGCAATGGAAAATAGCTCTTTCTGTAATGTTTCTTGTACAGACCAAAAGTTGATTCATGGTGGTAAAACAGTCACATGAACAGTGTTCATTCATATTTAATTCCACAGATGACATCGGGCATTCATTTTCACCTAAAATGCCAGGGAAGTAAGGATTTGAACTACCTCCCTTCTTTGAGTGGAGCAGAGCAGATTAAAGGGTATACTGTGTAACAGAGGACTGGACTTGGTCTGGTCATACTGCAAGACTGCAGGTCCCCAAGAACCCTCATGGGTCCCTGCAATTTTATGGAGGCTTCTACACAGACATCTGTTTCTAAAGCAGCCCCCATGAAGAACTAGCTAGAACAACCTTCTTGCACCTGCCTGTTGACAGAAAAAGCAGACTTTTGTTGTTCTCTCCTGTACAAACTGTAAGACTGGTCTGCTTCCCAATGTGGAGAGCTGCTGGCAAATATTCACAGCACTGTTATCTCATAAAGTTACTCTTCACTGTATTCCAGGTGAGATTCAAAGCTATGGTACCAAGAACAGTTTAATTTAAAATCCCCTCCCCAAATAAATTTAATAGAGGGATTTATGACAAAAAGTAATTACATCAGCTTAATATGAACAAGATGGATTAATTTTAATCAAACATTTTTATGTTGATTAAAGTATGCTTGATGACACAAGCATACTTTGTGCTGCAGATTCATGTGTGGTTCCTGAATAAGAAACATACAGCAAATGTTAAAAACAAAATTAGTTTTAGAATGAATACAGTGAATATTAAATTAAATTCTTCTGGAAGTCAGGCTACCTAAATAAAATTACAAAAAAAATCACCCTGTTTTGTTTTGGTTTTTTTTGACTGAAAATATAAATCATTCAAGTTCAAGGAAAAAAGAGCATTTAAACTGAAATAAGCCAAAACTACCCTACCATTCATTTTCTTTTTTGAAAGAAATAACGCTAATTTATATTTCAATACTTCAAACTTCCAGAAGATACTTTATTAATTCTTCTAAATCTTTTACTATGTAAAGATAATCACTTCATTACTTATAACAATGCAGGAAGGGAAGAAAGGAAAGAATATTCACAACAGTGAACAGCTTTTTATCAAAACAAAAAGAGAGAGGGAATGTTTTTCATCTTTTCTGTGTATTTTCAAAAATCTGTTTATGTTATCGTGAAAGCAGAAATTTTTGATTGTATAATTCTTCTTCATTAAGTTCTTATTGCAGCCAAATATCTTCCGCCCAAGTTTCATATAAATTCATTCTTCTTAAAAAGCTTGATTTACATAAACCTTTACTTGTGTAGTATTAAAACTAGTATGGTATGGTATAATAATAAAGCTAGACTCTACATTTATGAATGCAGGAGGTGAATTTTTGCATGCTGTACAAGGAGAAATCAAGTCTAGCAGTAATACAAACTGATATAGTTGCTCAGAAACAATGTCATTTGCACAATAATCCAAGGACAACACATGATCTTTCTTCATTATTTTATGGAGCTTTTAAAATTATTTTAAAGTAATGTATTAGTATAAACATTAAAAGTTTCTTCTTGAAAGTTGAAACAATTTCAGATTTACCTTTATCTGACTTTGCTTGATGTATATGCTTGTTCTTATTGTCTAAATGTCATTGTGTCTCATAATTGATTGGTTTGATCTTAAAAGAATCCATAAAAACATAAGGGCAATTACACCTCCAGGTATCATTCTCACACCATTGAAAATAGTATGACACAATGCTTACTAGAGCAGGCTCTAATTACCCATCCTACTACTGCAACACAACAATTACCTTACAAAAGGGTTTGAAGTCAATGTTATAGATGCTGTGAAAAGGTACACTAAATGATTCCAGAAAATGTAGCTCAGTTATAATTAGATTAGCTTGGCATTAATAGAATAAAACCTTTGACTAGGTACAGCTGAAAATATGATGGAGTAGACTGTTTTTATGATTGCATTAAAGACTCAATAACATATCTACAAAAGATTATTTCTTCACACACAAACTACTTGATTTCTTAGCTGGGAAAATAAAGATTCCATCATTTTTCTATTTCTCTTTGAGGCTGTTAAATTCTAAAATGAATTTGGCCAGAAATAGGATGCAATATTTACTCTCATGTCATAAAGGTAAGTTTAAATGAAGACTAGTATAGCTGAAGAATGAGTTATTCTCTTCTGTACATTTGATATATAGCAATAACATTGTGTGTAAAGCTACTTGAGGAATGTATTTATTATTGGCTCATATTAATAAATTGTTAAACAATTTTCTAAAGAAATTGGGTAAAAAACATTGGTAGGGGACATAAATAAAATTATTTCCTATTTTTTCCCATACACATTTTCTGAATGTCACTTTATTATAGTGTGAGAGAAAGTATAAAGTGTCTCTAAATATATTCATACTTTCCTAGTAAGTTTGAGAACAATGATGAACCATAACTTGAACTACATTAACATAATAATAAAAATAGGAAATTTTTGGAGAGTTTACAGTAGCAAGAGGTTACAATATTGATCTCTTTTTCATTCTAGAAACCGCATGTAAAATCCAGCAAATGCAGCTTTGTTTCATTTTGAACTATTCATTACTGCAATGCATGCCTTCTACAAATTTGAGGAGCTTTTAACAGAGGACACAGAGATATTCAGACTTTACCAAACAAGAAACAAACTAAAATGTCACTGAAACCATCTGTTTCTTATTCCTCTGTTCCTCAAGAGAAAAATGAGCCAGTGAAATATTTTAAAATTTCTGAAAGCTTCTGTAAGAAGCTGTAAGTGCGTTTACAGAATCTGGATGGGCAGAAAACCCTCCCTAGTGGCACAAAAAACTTCATATGATGAATGTTGGCTTAAGGAATGACTCTTCAAATTTATAAGGGCAGCTTCAGAAATCACCTTCCTAGGCTGGTCCCCTCAGCCAAGCACAACCTGTGGATGGAGGGCAAGAGTTTTCCTGATTTGAGCTTTTCCTGGTCTTTGGTTTGAAGGAAAGAAGGAGAGCATTATTCCTCATTTTTATGCCCAGTTGCCACACACTTTCCCCCGCCAGACAGCAGTAAGCATCTGACAGTGACTTGCATTGATGACTCCACGATTTTCTTCTCTCTTTCAATTTCCAGCTTTAGATCACTACTTCAAACTAATTTATCTCATCATGATTTTTTAGTATGAAAGGTAAGAAACACTCTCCATGGTACAAGAAAGCATATTTGCAGTGATTTTAAGGTGGTAAATTTTAGCCTACCAAGTATGAGGATAACTTCAGTGTTAAGACTTTGGAAAATAAAGTGTATCTTTCATCAGGAGCTGAAGTGCAGAAATAGTCATAACTTCTTGCTAAAGTAAATAACCCGCTCAAGCAATTTGCCAGCCACTGAATACCCTAGAGTACATATGTAGCAATATATACTGCAGGATGCCATGCTGTGCAGAGTCATTCAGGGATGGAGAATGATTAGACACAGATTTCTCTACAGGAGATCGTTAATGCCATCAAAAAATTACCCTCTGGGAAGCACTGAAATCCCAGACGGCTTTCCAGTATAATTCTTTAAATCTTTTCTGCATATTGTATGCCAACTTTTAATGGATACTTTTAGTGAGAAGTTTGCTGAGGGCCACTCTCTGGAGATGTAATGCTCTCATTAATCATTTCAATCCTCAGCAAATGAAGGGGATCCTATGCTGTATATAACTGCAGCAGACTTGGACTTCTGCTGCCACCATTAGCTTGTGGAACAAAGCTAAGTTCAATTCTTTGAGAACTCTGACTAAAAAAGAGCTATTTCATTACAATTTCTCTAGCATTGTAAAAAAAACCCAAACCACTATACAAAAAACAGTGTAGTGGGTAATTCAGTATGGTAACAGTAATGTATATTTACTGAGAAGCACCAATATTTAGTGTTATTTTCAACTATTCAAATTTTTTTGATCAATCTATTTGGATATTAAATCAAAAGCATACTTATAGATATTTAGATCTTGCTAAATCCAGAAGATGCAGTCATTAAGATTTCAAAACTGAAGTGACTGACTGGGGCTGGATCATTGTATATATATAAAATGTAAGATCCATATTATTTGTGCATATATGAAAATGATACATATAATTTATGCAAACACTCATCCCCCCAGCTTTTTTGACATGTAAGAATTTGATTACCTTTGCCTCGGAGGATCAGAGGCAAAGGTAATAAAATTTTCATCATAATTGTAAAAAATTATTTTCATCATAAATTGTAAAAAATCCACTGAAGTTACCTTGCTCTCTCCATTTACCCCAACAGAATACATGGGTTCTGCTTTTACGATACTAATAATATTTGGGAAGGACTTGAAAATAATTACCTAGGAAACTTGAGAATAACTTACTCAGAAATAAAGCTTTAAAACAGCATCTCATTAAATCTGAAGATCCTAAATTACAGATGATGCAAACAGCTTATAAAAGTTGTTGTTGGTTACATCATTCACTGAAAGGTAAAATCCCAGTTCCAGGAAATCAGCAGATGCCTTGACACTGATGTTAAGAGACTCACAACTTCACTCTTTCTCAGTCTGCTCCTAGTATTATTAGTAGTTACTAATTTCCTAGAACATTCTTTCTTATACTTAGGGAAGAGCATAACGATAGATAAGAAGGTTCATTATGGCTAGTCTGAAATGGGTCTGTTTTATTACATTCAGTTATGCATATTTCTATGTAATTGAAGCTAAATGAGTAGACAGACTATCATGACATTTTATGATAAGTTTAAATTATATGCAAGTATTCAGGGCCTGGAATAAGAAGCTTTTTATGCTTTAAAAATAAAAATATACTAATTAATGCAATTAATAAAAATTTTATGTAGAGAGAGAGAACTACATTCACTGTGCACTAAGGTGTCATTATAATAACCTCCTGCTGAATAAAACATCAAGTACATATTTTTTCTGTTGCCCTAGATGACACAGTTATCACTGATGATTTACAATTGTTATATAATAGATGCATTTCACTAATTTATAGATGCCAAATGGTCTGCATGTGGGACATTCAAAGGAACATTTTACCATTTTTAACAGAATGGAAACAGCTAATAAGCAAAGATCTGGCTGTGCTAATTACACTTCTGAGAAGGTCTATTACTTTTTTTTTTCTTTTTCCCCTGACACTTAGAGTCATATTTGAGAGCCTGAAATATCCAGAAAGAAGCAGTGGAGGATCTTCCATTGAAAGAGAAGATGCAACTTTTGACAATTGTCTTTCAAACAATTTTCATTGTCATTTATTTCCCTGCCAGAAAAAGAAGCTATACACATACAAGAAAATAGCACTGCTAAATGGCTCTGTTTAACCCTTTTGCAAAGTGAAACACTTGGTAACATTCACCTGAATATCTTGTATAAGTACCTCTCTTGTAAGGGAGGGCCAGGGAGGGGTCATCTGTAGGAGCCCATCTTCCCTGGAAGTGTGAGTATGCCAGACTCCCACAGCCCAGTCACTGTCATCCAGTGCTCTACAATGCAGCTGAGAAACACCATTAAGACCCAACAAACTGAAAGGAAAATTTTTTCTAGGTCATTGTTAGTAAACCAGAACTGTGAAGTTACTGAATTTCATTCTTATACAGATAAAAACATATATTACAAGAGACAGTTTTCAAGATGATGGAAATTAGAAGTTTCTAGTGGTCTTTCTGGTCACATTATTTCCGATACAAGCCAGGATGCCAGGATGCCATTGAGCCCACAGTAGGAAGAGCAGTTTCTTCTCTTTCCACCAGTCTCACTCCTTTCTGCATCACCACTTGAAAATTAACTTTGATTTTCTAACCTCATGGGTCAGAAACCAAAGAAGAGACCATGGATTAAACACATCTTCAGGCCTTGTGCATGAATAATAAAATTACTCTTTCTTTATCTAAACCAATGCCCCTGAACATAGATAACTCTAAATAAGATTAGAAGAAGTTTTGGGTATGATACTAGTTATCTTTTTTTTTTTTTTAATTTGTAGATATTTTTATCATCAGCCAATCTTTTCCTTTATCCTTCTGTTTCAATTTAAACCCACTGCAGTCAGTGGGAGCCTTTATATAAAACTCTAGGGTTTAAGAAAACCTATCTGAGTGGATGTTAACCAGTCTGTCATTTCAGTCTTTGATGTAGTCCGATATTTGTCTTTGGCAGATGCTTCTTTTATTAATAAAACTTTACAACTTTAGAAACATCTGCCAAGATTTCTAAAGGAAACTTTACATTAATTGAATAATTTGATAGATTACATAATACTTTTGCATCTATATGAACTATTCAGAGAATACTGTTGACCTCTAAATTAGACCATGCATAGTCCAAAGTCTATAACACAACTCAAAGCTAGAAATCTAACTATCTATCTTTCTGCTGCCTACTCAACACAAATTTCTTGGAACAAGTGTTTTTTTAATAGTTTTCTGAATAGTTTTCTGAAACATAGCCTCCTTTTGTTCACTTAGTGAAATTATTTTCACAAACCATGAACAGGAGGGCTTCATTCCTTTAATGTTTGCTTCTACTCATATCTTTCCAGTTTTCACTCAAATCTAATAGTTTGGTTTATACTTATTAAATATTCTGGTTACTTTGAACAGTGACCCTTTAAAAAGCATTACCACTAAACAAATAAATTAGGTATTTCTCAGCCTGCATGAAAGCAGAATAGGGTAAGGGTTGGCAAGGTTTCTTTTAGACACAATGTATTTTGAAGGCAATTAAAACAATGCTGGAATCCACTCCTCAGTTCCATCAGCTTATTTTTTTTTTTTTCTAGTTCAATTGCAAATTTAAAACCTGGCAAGTTGTACCTAGGATATATCTTCCTACTGAACTCCTGAACTCCTGAATAGTCATACATTTTCCAGAGGTCATTGTGTCTGGTTTACCTGCGTTGCTCAGGAGTGCTAACAGCATGTAATTATTCCTACTGGAAGACTCAACCTTATACCAGGTGTTTTGATTGAGTTTTTTTCCATGGTGGGTTTATGCCCACTGTGTCCAGATGCCTGACAATATGTACTTTGCCTTGGAAAACAACTAGCAAAGAAAACAACAAATAGCCAGCCAAATGTCAGCCACTGTGCCTAGTCCATTTTGAGATTTTTGCTGCTCAGATGTGGGAATGATTTCCATCTGTTCCTGTGTGAGATAAAGATTTAGAGCTGCTGGCAATGGGAAGTCTTTAAAAAAGCCAGCCCATGCCAGGGCAGCTTCTCAGTGTGCATGGATGCAAGTGATCCCAAACCTGAATAATGAGCACAGTGGAAGCTGTCTGTTATAAACCAACAGGCTTTTCATTTCTATCACAACTCATTTTCTGCATTGAAATTTAAGCCCTTTGAATCTTCATGACACAGTGTGATGCCCTGGGTCAGGATGACAGTGTCTGCCAGCTGGGGACCAAGCAGTTGTGCCAGCATAAGCAATTACAGGAGTCCCTCTATGTCCAGTGTTGTTTGCACACACTGAACATGAGCTTACCTAAGACTCAAACTTGGATCCCTGGAGTGAAACAGCAACAAATCTGCCTGATAAACCAGAGAGGATTTTGCTAGTGCCTAAGTGAGGAGATGTTACAGCAAGTTCCCTACAGACCAAATTTGTCCTTTGTTTTCACAGAATCACAGAACCATTTAGGTTACAAAAGATCTCTGAGATCACTGTGTCCAACCTTTGACCATCACCAACATGTCAACTAGACCATGGCATCAAGTGCCACATACAGTCATTTCTTAAACACTTCCAGGGATGCTGACTCCCTGGAAGTCCATTCCAATGTTTAACTGTCCTTTCCATAGACATTCCTCCTGGTCTCTGACTTGAACCTCACCATGCATAGTTGAGGCTGTGTCCTCTCATCCTGTCCCAGGTTGCCAGGGAGAAAAGGCCAACGCCCACCAGGCTACAGCCTCCTACCATGTGGTTGTAGAGAATGATAAGGTTTCCCCTGAGCCTCCTTTTCTCAGGCTAAAAAACCCCAGCTCCCTCAGCTGCTCCTCATATGGGACTTATTCTCTAGACTTTGAACAGCTTCATTGCCTTCCTCTGGATTCACTCCACTACCTCAATATCCTTCCTGAACTGAGGATACCAGAATACAAGGTGTGCCCTGTTACAGGGGGACAATCACTGTCCTGGTCTTTCTGGTCACATTATTTCTGATACAAGCCAGGATACCATTGGGCCCACAGCAGGAAGAGTAGTTCCTTCTCTTTCCACCAGTCTCACTCCTTTCTGCATCACCACTTGAAAATTAACTTTGATTTTCTAATATCATGGGTCAGAAACCAAAGAAGAGACCATGGATTTACCACATGAATTCCTGAGTCATGCAGTTAAGCCACTTCAACCTTTTCAATCTTGCCGTTAGGGTGGGTTGAGTCCAAAGGCATCTTTTCTTTCATTGATCCCCAAGCCTTTCCTGGAAAATCAAGGCCATGTTCCACAGTGGCTGGCTGTTTTTTGACTACAGGCTTCAGAGTTGCTGGCAGAGCCACTCCTCCCCTACCTGGGACACAGTAGTGAATGAGGAGGGGATTCCTCCATTTCCTCATAATTCCTCAGGCATCTTTAAATGGATAGGGTTGAACTCATGCCTCATCTGTCCTTTTGAGGTTCTGACCAACTTCAAATGTTGTTGGTTGTGTTGTCTACAAGCCTACACTTTGAGAAGAAACTCTGAAAATTAAAACTTTACTTTCCAAAACAACATCCAAACTTTTGCCACTCCGTGCTAGCACACTGCACGACAGTTTAATGCAGTGCAGACAATTTAGTGCTGGAGTTTTGCAGAAGCTTGCCTGCCTTCCTAGTCCCCAAAATCGGGGAGAAAAATGAAGGGATGAACCCAACAGAGCAGTGCCACTGAGGAAACGTTCAAGATTTTCTCACCTTTTAGTGCTCCATCAATGTCCAGAACAGCCTGTGCTGCCAGCATTACACATCTGCTATGGGAGGATGACAAAACTGAGATTTCTGTTCTGGCTATGCATCACCTTATGGAGCATTATACATTTACTCTGTCATGTAGAAAAAAGCCCCACTATCATAAAATAACATGTTCCTGAACTTCAGACAGCTTCAGACACCAGTGTGTGTTCTTCACAGTCTGCCTAAACTATATCCAAATTGTTGTTGTTCCCCTGCTGCACTCAAAGTCATTGTCACAGCTGCAGCATTAAACAGCCTCAGGAACTGTAAAATCCCAGTAATGTTTTAGGCTTCAGCCAAATGTTTGAGGTCAGAGAGGTTTGCTGTCAGGGTGCAAAAAAAAAAGGAGGATTAAAGGAGAGGTTCCAAAGGCTCGGAGACAAATATGAAGGCAAGAAGAGCTCATTCTGAGAAGACGGAAAAGTAGAAAGTTGGGAAGGAAGAAAAAGAAAGAAACACTATTAATATTGCTGAGTTTGGAGAACTGGACCTCAGGCAAACTTTAGTACAGTGTCTTTGTGGGCTAGATCCCACAGTGTTACATGAAAGGGGAGACTTTCTCAAACCCTTTGTGTGTGATTAGTCTGTCAGCACCCCAACAAAGCTGAGGCACTTGTGCCTGACCAGTCTGCCAGTGTCCCATTGTGGGAACCCTCCACTGAGTGGTCCTGCTGGATTGGAAGGTGGTTCATCTGACTTGTTCAGGGCTCTGCTGTCTCCACTCCTCTCCACCCTTTCTCCTCCTTAGCTTATATCAAGTGGGGGAAGTCATGCAGGCTGACTGCACCCCTTTCAGAGAGTAGCAACTGCATTTCACCCTAAAACTTGCATACTGCTTGTCTTCTGTTGGAATGGGAATATAACTTCCCAGTTCTCTCTAATTTTTCCCCCATTTCTCCACATTACAATAGGAAAAAGACCTGGGTCACAGCCTCCAAGGGATAAGAGGGATAAGGAAAGAAAAGCATTGCAGCAAGACCATGATGTCTTTACAATCACAGCAGAAGTTGCAGGGGAGAGAGAGAAGATTTTAAAATATCAGAAAGGATCATTTTTCCTATGTCCTTCCCCTTTCTTCTAACACTGAAGATAGGTGTCTCTTTCCCTGTCTGCACTCTGCTAAACTTCTAGATAAGTAACAGACCTGGCAGCACTTATTTGTAGAAGCTTCCAATTTAAAAGGGTCAAGAGTAACTAAATAAGAAGAATAAGTCAAAATGTGTCCCTCCTTACTGTACACTTTGGAAATGGGCAAGATAATATTATGACAATATTAAGCTTGAAAACAAGTTGGGAGTAGTCACATTCATGTGTGGGGTATTTTTCTGTAAAATATTTCATACTTTCTACCATTACATTCATGATTCACCTTAAGAGAGACAAAACCCAAAATATCTGTCTCTTCATTTTTTGTTTAAGCCATGATCTCCAGGCTAGTAAAATAAATTCTGAGAAATATTAAGAATGTTTTGCAAGACTTCCCCCCCCACCAGCCCCCCATATACTCGATGGCATAAATTGAGTCATAGTTGAAAACATTAATCAGTTTTTCTACTCTATCAGTGATCTCAAGTCTTCCACACCTGATGTGCTTTGAAGAAAGCCCAAAGCTGAAGCAGTAAGTAGGAAGGGTCATATTTAGTGAACCTTGATTCAGCTCTAACACTTCAGGGATTCATACCCTACTCACAGCCTCCCACCTGTAGCACTCCTGTGTTTAAAACCATTTTCACCTCTGCTGTTTCTGACCTGGCAGAGTTTATCAGTTCTCTTATGCACAGTGTGGGTTAGCATGGAAAATATTTTTCCACAGCTACTAGATAATTGCTGCTGTAGTTACTCACTTGGAGAGCACCATCAGGTGTTGTGATAAATGAATCCTTTATACTGCAGTCTTTCAAAGATTTGAAGTATTTTGCTTTTGTCCTCAGTTGAGACAGGCTTCTATTCGAAATATACCATAGTTATTTCAGAAAATATTTGCTATGAAAACTACAGCATTTTAAGTTTCTTGCATTGGTAGGAGACATTTTGCTTGGTATGGACATCAAGCAGAGGACAAGATATTGCACCTATGACAAGCTCACGAATTTGCTAATTCCTGACAAATAACTGATTTAATAGTAGGAGTTAGTAGCAAGCTCAGGTTCTTAAAGGCATACAAACTCTGAACCTTGGGCTGGCCAAACAACAGGTGAGGGACAGAAGAGGCTGTTCAAGTAATTTCAATGAAGATTATCAGAGGAACCCAGATGGCTGGAATTTTTCATTTACTGGTTCACAAGTGCCTTACAATGAATATAGTGGATTTTTTCAAGGTATGAAATTATGAATCATACCTTTAAATTGCTGTTATAATTTTCTTTCTTTGTGTTCAAAATACCTTGATGGCAAATAAACATCCACTTCTTGAGCAGCCTAAAGAAAAATACATTAATCACAGAAAGTGACTATCATTGATATTATAATTATCCTTACTATGATACTGTCACAGCAAAATGATTTCCAAACACTTAGTTACAGAAAGTGTTACTGCAACTTGCTACCAAACAGATTCAACGCTTGAAATTTCTATGATTCACGGACTCTTAATCACATTTCTTTTTCTACCCGTGCAAGTGACTAAGATAATTTTATGGCATTAAAATAGCATAAATCAAGGATTTTCTAAATGTCACTACCCTTTATCCTTCTTATCACAAGGATCTGAATTACAGTTGCTTAACATGAACTTTGCTTTTTTTCTAAATAGATTAGTCCAAAAGCGCTATGGTGGTCAAAAATAATCAGTATTTAGGTAAATCTTTCCTCATCATTCCATCTGCCAGCCAATATCAGTTTTAATGGAATGCCACAACCTTCCAATTTCTTTTTTTTTTCTTCTCACCACAGGAATCAAGAGAGACTTTCCTAGCATATCCTACAGAGCCAGTCTGGTTCTTTGTATATCCCTGAAAAACAGATGGTTGATGCTTTTTCTAATCTTGTTTCAAAGTGGTCATGCAGTCAAAATAATAGAAACCCCGATTCACTGCCAAATGAAGGTCATGGAAGAGCTCCTGTTAGGTTCAATAAGCATCAATACTATGTAATCCTAACATTTCTCAAGAAGTCTGAAATTCATAATGTACTGCTAAAGTGTTTATTTTAATCTCCCTTTCTCCCCACTTGTATTTTTGTGTCACTGAAAATAACAGTACATAATGAGATTAGTAACCTGAAATTAGGACTAGCTGGTTCAAGGCCATATGCCTTTAATTAGTAAGCATATAAAAGGCTGGTTTATGCTTGCTTTCATTAGTGCTACTAATCAGGGATAGTGCTGCTCATTGCTGCAAAGAGAATTCGGGATGTAAACAATTTTTGAATTGAGATTGAACAGATCCACAGCTCTATCATTGTGTGGATACATCCTGTCTTTTGAGGAATAAATAAACTATGCTGATTAGCTAAAATGGAGCTATTTAATGCTCTGTTTCCTAGGAACAGAAACCAGCTTAAGACATGATGATCTAATGAAGATTTTATAACCCAAATAAGCACATACACCTCCATCAAGATTTATGTGGACTGAATAGCAGTACATCAGGTTTGAAAAATATTTATGTGCATTGTGCTCTCAGCTGGGCATTTTGCAAATGCATTAGTGTTGCCACATCCCACCACAAAGGAGATCTTCACACCAAGGCACTTTTATGTCTGATATTATACCTCGATACCTGGAGGATTTAATTCTACATTAAGGCAAAAATGAAGTGATAGAAGTAATTTTTTATGCCAATGTACAGCTTCAGGATGTCATTGATCAATTTCATATCCTTAAATTTTGTTCAGCGTATAGTTTATTAATAAATATAATTTGTCAGATTATTTTTGTGAAGTTACTGCAGAATAATTTCTCACCTCTAGCTAATGAATAAATTAAATCTCTAAAACTTCAAAACAGATACAAAATAGGAGGAACAATCCTTAACCATTCCATGTATTACCAATAATCCATTCATAGTACTTTGATTTCAACATATAAACTCCATTTCTTTGGTAAGTTCCTCTCACTATTTTTATTGATGATAACCATTCAGTGTATGAAAAGCACTCAGGCATTCTTGAGTCATACTTTGTTTTTTATGGATTAAAATCCAACAGTAGTGAACAGAAACCTCAAAGCCTCCCTTCCTAAAACCTCCTTAATGTGTAGAACTTCCACAATAAATATAAAATAAAACTTATTATATGGGGGGAAATTATTCTGAACACTAAACAAGTGATTTGCCACAGGTTTTTCTTCACTGCAAGACTCCTGGAAGATCTATCTCTTAAAACTTCGGCTAGATATTGAAAGCTTATTGCTCTCCTCTTCACTGTAAGCCTCTATCTAGACACTAGATTAAGGTTTTAAGTGATTTCGAGAATTATTTAAAGGAGGGAGACAGGAACAAGATTCCCAGAGGGAGTTTTCATGCTACATAGCAAAATTAAGTAAAACAAACTCTCATCAAGAGCTTTGGAGCTACAGATCAAATGTGTATGGATATTTAATTATGATTTCAGATCCCAAGGAACTTAATACTGGAAATCAGCCCTACATGCAAGGTGGTTTTGTTTCATTTGTTGTTCGGTTTCGATAGGGGTTTTTTGTTTGTTTTTTCACTCCTGCCTCCAGTTTCTCTACCTGGGAGTCAATAACATTTGGCACATAACTTTCTGCAGTTGAAATGGGAGTGCAGTTCAGTAGTCCATAGAGTTCTTTGTTTTCACAGACTGTTAATTAGCTCAAATCTTGGGGGTAGTATATATGATGTAAAAACTACAATCAAGTCCCAACTAAATCCACCTCAGCGGCTAAATGTCCAAAAGAACGAATCAAATTAAGTCTAAAATTGGTTTAAATTTAATGAGTGACAGGCATGTAAAGCTTTTGTAGTTCACCAGCAACACCTCGAGGTACTAAGCCACCTATTAAGTGCTAATTTATTAGCAGAAGCTATCTCTAATAAAAGTAAACAACCACATGCCAGAAGAATGTTAAGAAAGCAAATGAATTTTTAACTCAAACTCTACAGTAAAGCTTCCTTTTTACAGATTCAGTATGCTCCTTCTCCTGAGATTTACAAGGTTAACCTAAAAGTGACATGTTGACAGCAGCATTTGAATCCAACATTCTCACATTGACATGTGGCAGTGAGGATAACCCAGATGCTGCAGTCAGCCTATATGTTCAGAATGGAATTTCCCATGAGAAGGTAAAGTTGTCTGGTGTTTTTTTCCCCAGAAAGTCTGTGTGAACATTGCATGCATGCAGCCAGAAAGGGAAAGACTTATGGGCAATCTGAAAAAGTCCTCCATAATGGTTTGCTTATTTGTTTTGGAAAATATTCCAATTGGAAACAGCAATTGTATGATGTTGGTCACCAGCTGTCAAACACAATCCCTTGGACTTGGTGATACTAGAACCTGTATGTGTCTGCACGCATAAGTGGTCAAATTACTCAGAATGCGAGCATATTTTCTAACTGAGAGAGCAGATTCAGTTTGGTAGAAGGAAATATGAGAGCTTCTTCAAAAGGAAATACAGTTTTAAACTCTGCTGGAACCATCCAACACTAACAAACATTCAGATCTGTGTAAGACTGACTCCAACCTTCCCTTAATAGCCTAGTCAGTTCAGCAGAAGGTATATCCACTGTTCTCTTCCCAACACTTCTCCCTTAACTTAGTTTTGCATCAGCTGCAGACTTGAAACAAGCTCTGTCTGGACTGTCCAGCCCTCTGTAAGGGATAAGCCTGGACCCAAACTGTATGTCCTATATAATTTATATGTATACATCCATGTTCACTGATGCGCATTTCTTTTGAGGGCCTCCATGTTTAGGCCTTCAGTGAGAACCTGTTGCTTCTAGAAGATAGTTCTTCAATAAACTGAATCATATCACTAGAAATATAATTTAATTTACTCCTAATGTGGAACTTTCTCAGAATAAACAATCAAAAAAGCCGTACATTTACCTATGCCAAAATGGAGTGGTGGTTTATTCAGCAAGCTGTATGCACCTGCCAAGGAAAGTCAACAGTGCATATTTTAATATCTGTAAATGTTTAGTCTAAGTTGAATTAATTAGGAATCATTTTTCTTAATTGAATCCTTTTTTAAAAGCAATTTGAGATTTAAAGTGTGTTTATTTTTGAAATATCATGAACTATCTAAAAGAGTTAAGAGAAACCATTTCCACACATTTATATTTAGGGTCAAATTTGAAGTGTGAAAGTGTTACAAAATAAACTTACTTAAAGACACAGAGATAAATCAGTCATCATCATAGCTACTGTCATAGCAAAAGTGCCAAAAGAGATGATGTAAGCAGGAATAGCTTTCCATGAAGAGGAATTAAAAGTCAATTTCTTTTTTTCTTTTCTTTTCCTCCCTCCTTCCTTGCTTCCTTCATTCTCTTTTTGGACCCTTCCACACTGAAATTCTACCATATAAGAGAAGATGAGTTGGAGAATAGGACTTACATTATGACAAACAAACCTAAGTATAAATACTTTTTTAAAGCAATCTGCAGAGATTTTACTAAGTGCAGCCGATCTATTGGGATGGCAGAGGAACCTGTAAGTTGCACTGATTTAAAATCCCTCTGGTATCCCAGGCTGCACTGCTCATCTCCAAATATGGCTCAAATTCTCCACAGAGTAGCAACATGACTCAGACAACTTCCAGAAGTTCCTAAAAAAAGGGGAAAAGTAAGACTGCAAATCAAAGAGAGGTAGGAGGGTAGGAATAAAAAAAAAAAATACCTAAGCAAGACACACCACTGCACTCATTTCTCCTGTGGGGAAGGAATAGGAAAACTGCATGACAGATTAGTCATGTTGCTTAACACAACACTAAAAAAAGTTGTGTTAGAGACAAAAAAAAAAAAGTGGCAAGGGTGTTATGAAAACCTGAACACAAGAACAACATATCAGAAGTGTACTGTAAGCTAATACTGCCATCTAACTCCCAGGAATTCAGTTTTTGATTTCATCAGCATAGCCTTTGACTTTAACTTGCTGTGCTTATCCACACAGCAAAAGAAATTATGCTCTATATGCATTATTATTATCTTCAAAATAATAATTTGTCTAGAATGTAGGTTGAAACCTCTTGCCTCTGCTGAACTACTAGAGTAATGTGGGATAATTAATGACAGTAAGAAACAGCTCTGAACTGGTAGGTACTTCCAAATTAATGAGAAACCACAAGGTACTCCTATATAGGTCCTTCTATCAGATGCTTGCATTCATAAAAATACACAATGTATATACAAAAAACCAGTGTCACCTCAGTTTTCTGTTCATGCATATAGTTTGAAAAAACAAAATCTTGGGGTTCAAAGTGCATTCAGAAATCTCCTCCATTTGAGGTTTTCTAGATTTATGGCATTCCCATGCATCCTATCCCCAGGTACTAGGAAGAAGAGCTCAGCACCTCTCCACATCCCTTCCTCAGAAAGCTGAAGAGAGCAATGAGGTCACCCTTAGCATAGAAGGATATCAGCGTAGTTACACAGAACTTTTCCTTGGTGTACCCATGTTAATGGTGCCTGATGATTGCATTATTCTTTAAATGCCATTAAAGTTTCCTGCATGATCCACATAAGCCACATCTCAGTTTACTATCTTTTAAATAGATACATCTCTTTGATGAGATAAGCAAAGATTTTTATTGATTTGTTTTAACCAGAGACTTCTTTTTCTGCAAGTTTTTAAAGCTGCACCTGTCAATATTCACTTGTCAGCTCCTTAAAGGGTAAAGTCCTCTCCTATTAAAGGAAAATAACATCAGTAAGTTAAACCAACTGAACACACATTTTTTCCCATCCTTAGACAAGTGAAAGTAATGTTTTTCCTCTCATTAGAAGGAATTGGAAATGCCAGTAGATTTAGAGAGAGCTTTCTCTTTAACATGGCCTGCACTGGGCTACTGTGAAAATAGAATACAGATATATTTCTGGTTTCTGTCTGACTGCTTGCACATTTCATGAAACCACGCAGCGTTTTCAGAGCAGTGAGACAGTCAGGTTTTCAGTGGGTTCAGTCAGAAGAATATGTGAATAAACAAAAGATACATTAATGTCCTCCCTAACTTCAGAGTTAATCTCAGCAAATTAAATTGATACACAGAAATCTCTGCTTAACTTAATTTGTTATTTATACCTTCATAATAATCAATCATATTTTGACGCCATTAATTTGTAAATTTTAAAAATATGTTAATCCATTTCCTGCAGCCTATCAGGACAAACAATAAAGGTGTTCTATGCTGTCTATTTTCCTGGGGAGACAATTACACCTGTCATCCTACTAGAGATGCTGGATGCCCTTTTCCTCAAGTGCTGCATAGGAAACAAATATAATATTTACCTTGGAAAGGCCAATTAAAAGTTACTCAGTAGCTTTGGAATACACAAGACGAATGGTGAATCTGCTAATGTGCAGTGAGCCGGTATTTGAATAGCATTTAGAGTAATATAATTTCTATACCTATGTGAGTCAGTCCCTGCCCCACCCCCAGCTACAGCACATCACTATCAGCTCAACATCCACATTTTAGAAGGACTTTAAGAGATTGGTTCATGCCATAACTTACGTACAAGGACAGCAAGAAAGAGGCAAAAAGCAATAAAAGTACTATAAAAACCTAACTATGAGGATTAGTACACAGAAAACAGTTTGACAATAAGATTTGCAGTTTGGTGCAAAAGAATAGAGGAGTGATTATGAATACAGATTCTACATGTCCCTGGCACTAAAACAGTCTTTGTCTAAGATGGTTCATTCCAGGAACTGACAGTGACAAGAGACAGTGCTAGAGAAAAATGAATTTTAGAATTATAGAATGGTTAGGACTGGAAGGGGCTTTAAAAATCAATTAGTTCCAACATGCCATGGGCACCTTCCACTAGAGCAGGTTCCTCAAAGTCCGATCCAGCCCTAAACAATATTGCTTTTGAGCAATAATTAAGACAATGCTAACATTACAAATTGTCGTTGCAGTTTAAAAGCTAATTGTTAGAGTCCATTTAGCCATAAACTGCCACTGTAACTTTAAAGCCATCCAGAAAACTTCTTAAAATTTTATAGCCATCTGCAAAAGGTCATGCCTGAGAATGTCCACAACATCTGCCATTCATTTTTTAACCTTTTCTAGTAATAAATGAACTTGCACTTAATAACACAAAATTGCACTCTAATTGGAAATACCCAACAAGATTTAAACTTGTCATTACTTCTTTGGAAAAGAGACACAAAAGGTAAATGCAATTAGAACATTCCAGTGACGGTCATAGCAGACATTCTCTTTATTGTTACTCATAGCAGTAATTGCTGCACTCTGCAGTATTCACTGTTAATTGCCATAGGTAAGGCACAACATAATAAGTAGAAGACAAACTACTGGATGCCATGGTAACTTTTGTTGCTTAACTGCCATCTAAAAAAAGTTTAGCTAACAATTGTATGAAACATTCCTTGTTTCTTTCCTAGTTTATTCCACCACACCATCCTATGGTTTTATGCAGGGAAGAGTTTTACCTTTACCTGTTTAATCTATACCTCACAATATTATAAAACATGGTCCATTTTGCCAACATAGGTTACAGTATCCAAGCAGGAAAGAAACTGCCAGTATATTCTCAGAAGCCCATGTCACTGTGTTATATTGAAACACACGAATGAGCTGAGATGCTAGAAAATTAATCAGAAACTGCAAAGGCAGCAGGTGCAGTGCTGGAAGAAAAGCAATCGATGGAAAAGTTGCCAGGTTTCATAAAAAAAAGAGAGAAGACTATTGATTCTTCAAATTATTACCCAAAGAAGCTATTGTGACAGCACATTTGACAAACAGCTTCGACGGTGAAGCAGTCGATGGTAGAAATTACCATTCCCAACTTGTTTAGGATATATAATATTTTTATTTTACTATCAGCAGCCAAAATAAGAACAACTATAGCAAATGATCTTGGTATTTTGAGTCTAGATCAAAATGGTTGTGAAACTCTTGTAACTCTTTTAACTCTTTAATTCTTGTTAGAAGTAAAACAAGGCTTCCATATTTTTTTCCTGAAACAAAGCAAGGTTCTATTTTATCCATTAGGATGTAATCTAAAAAATTCTTCCCTGAAACATTAACTTCTCATTATTTTGGCCTGCACCTTGGAAGTACTTTTGATTTTTTATTTGTTGATTTAATTTATATTTTTTATTTAGAGAAACAAAAAATAATTTCTGAGCTAATAGTTTGACAATCCATTTATCAATTAAATCAACTTCTGAAAAGATGAAGACAGGCAATATCTTGATCTGCAACATGGGGCACCACAATGCTCAGAGCTCAAGGTAAACCATGAGCATCAAGAAAACAAGGTGATGAGAATCAATGGCAGTATTATTCAGAATGTGGGGTTCAGTAAATAATGAACAATTTCAATTACCCAAATGTCTGCTAAAAGAAGATTACACCAAAAAAGTAGAGAGCATTATTCAGCTCACTGAACTATAGCAACCTAAATTGTTATTAATCAAAAACTAATCCAGTCACCTAAACACTGTATCTATAGAGCATATAACAAAAGATATTTTTCAGAGAATATTTCATTCCTTATCTCCAAATTATCATCATATTCTGCAGAGGCCCATTAATCTTCATTAATTGTAGAAGAAGCCCAGCTGACTAGCTTTGGCAGGTACGATGCCCACCATATTTCTGGAACATCGTATGAATGCTTTTTGATGTAGAAGTCAGAGACAGCTTTTAGCCATAATTCTGAACAACAAGGATGAAATGGTCGAGCAAAATGTCACAGGAAGAAGTAAGTTCAATTAAATCCATAAGTAAGCAGAAGAGTTAATAACTCTCAGAAATCAAAGGAGAAGGAAGAGCATAAACATTTCCTGTCTTCAAGTATATATTTCAAGCAAATCATTCTCTCAAGGAAGGTCAGAAACACATCAAAAGATCCATATAGCTAATAAATGTTCTGCATTTACTTCAAACATAAGAAGAAAACATACAAGAAATGGCAAAAGTCAGATTCTTAAGGGTGCATACATGAACAGAGCATAAGCATGTATATACAGTTTAGGAGAGGACAAAGCAAGGAGTTGCTCCATAAGAAATCAAGTAAGGAGTTATTGAAAAAACCTTCACATGTTGGCTCCTGAATCACCAGCATCAAAGGCTGACCTTGAAAAAAACAGTAACATCTACCTAGGCTTGTTACACCAATGAAATGACTAGTTATGATATATTGCCTATTCCAATTAACAAATTGGGAATGGCATAAGAAACAAGGGGACAGCTAAGTTTCTCTCTTAGCTCTACTTGGTGAGATCCCTCAAGTATACTTAAGAGTTGTTTTTGCTGGTGAAAATTATGGAGAAAGGGTCATAAGACCAAGAAGAGTCTCATACTCAACTACAACCTCTGATCCAGATTTGGGTGCTGAACTTCATGAGAATGAGATGTGTGCTAATCAGAGAAGTCAAGAGAAGAAAATAAATAATCAGAGGTCTACAAAAATATACCTAACTGAAATTATTGAATTAATCTAATTTACCTGAAAGGGAGAAGAGAAAATACAAACATGGTTTAGATAAATAAATGGCTTCTCCAAAGGAGGGATTAATCTCTCTTCCTTACCTATGATGGATATGAAAGAATGAGTTCACATTACAGAATAAAAAATGCAAGGTAAAAATTACAAAAAACTTTTGACGTAAAGAGAGTGAAGCACTAGAATAGATTGCCTGGAGAGGCCATGTAATCTGTCTACTTAAAGGTCTTTCATGAAAGGCTTGATAAATATTTATCAGGAAAAGATATTCATGCTTGGAGGCAGAGGAACAGGTTACGAAAGTTTAAGTTGCTCTGGGATGAAATTCTTCAAGTCTTTGTCACCATCTGAATAGTATAATAAGCATAAGGCATGGGAAATTTTCATTAATGAGAAGAAATGCATTATATAGTCAGCTCTCAAGTATCCTAAATAGAGGGTTAACTGAGGACACCTTGCCAAAGTATGTTTTGGATAAATCTAATAACGTTTGGATATTTCAGAAGCAGAACAGTTGATGTAACCTAACAAGCCAAACTCAGTTCCATCAAAGAATTGGATTTAGTTCATTAGAAGCATAAATATTAGTCAACTTGAAAATTGACCAAATAGGATACTATTCTGTGTTGTAAGTCTTCATTAAGTGAGACTATATTGACATGTCAAAGCCCAAGCCATATACCTAACATGCCTAGGTAAACAAATGCAGCTTTCTCATTGAAACATGTGCATAGACCTGGGATTTGACTTAGTGCCACACAGCAATTTGGTTTTCTAAAATTACTATACAATATCAAAACACCCTGACTGCTGAAAAATTGTCTGATCTCAAAAGAAAAAAAATTAAGTAAAATAAAACTATCAAGGAGCTTGCTTTTATTAATCACTTTCCCCATTCATGAAGCTTACTATACAATAATAAAACAATTATATATAGATCTTGTATATAAAATTCACAGAATCATGAAATTAAGAAACAGAAAGTGGAGGGAAGATATACATAGCAATAAAAAGCCCTCTAAGAGGGACCTATCATATTGTTTTTATATAGTGTTTTTATAAAGTGGTAAAATTCAACTTGCAGAAAAAAAATACAGCAAAGCTATGAGGAAGAAGAGTGGGTCTGTCCTTTGAAAAGCAGTCACTGAATAAGAAACCTGAGTCACAGCGAATGCAGTCTCATTTATGCTACATGTTGAGAAAATAAAATCAGACAAACAAAACAGGGGAGGAAAAGTTATTCACAAAATAGAAATTAAGTCCAAAGAGATTGAGGCAGGTGCTTCTAGATGAACATGAAGATCACGTCTTGACATCAGTCAGCCTTTTGCCAGTATTGTACTGAGATTTCATCCTTCACTTTTTAAACCAATATTTTACATGTTGCTTTACAAACAAAGCCTAAGTTGTAAAGTAGTACTTGAGTATCAACCCAAGAGCAGTTCAGTAGGAGTTTGCTTCTCTAGCCCACGCTGCTGTCTGGCAACAGGCAGATGGAAAAAAATTGCTAGTTCTTACATTCAAGATAATTCATCCTTTTTGACAGCTTCTGCAGCAGCTTTTGGAAGTTCTAACAAAACACTGCTTTAGTACCCTGATAGTAGGTGGCAGATAATAAACTGTTATCAATGATTATGTATATTTTCAGTCTGAAATATTTTGAGACTCTTTCACACAAGGATGAGCAGGTTAAGGTTTTCAGGAATAAAGATGAACCACCCATAACTAAGACAACTAACTGATACAGTAAATGAAAAGTATAAAGAGATAGAAATGGTGGTGAAAAGTCAGTGTGGAAACAAAAGCAATTGATACAGTATATGCATTTCTGTAACCAGTTTGCTGCCCTGGAATCCAAAATTTTACAAGTAAATAGGTCACAAAACCCCCACAGAATTATTATCTTTATAATAATACATAATAATTCTAATATGTCACAAAGAAACATTTTAGAACATTCATACAAATGAACGAATGAATGACTCCCTTCAGCTTTACACAAAGATTCTTTTTCTTCCCCTTTCACAGTAAAGAATACATGTAAGTTAAGTGTATGAATAGCAGCAACAGACATGCCTCTCTCTGGCATCCAAACACTTTTATATAGGAATATATAAGTGCTGGTCAGTTTTGAAAAGGAATGGCTCCATCACTTAAAAAAAACAATTCATATCTCTTGACCTACTCTTCCTTTTTAAAATATTAGTTTAAAACTCTAGTCTAGTATCCACCAAGATCATTCAGATACAAGCTTCAGTGTTTTCTGTCACTAATGCCTAGTTGTTCAGTTGTTGTTGTTGTGCAAGGGCACTCAAACTGCAGTTGCCACTGCTCATAAGTGCTGCTGTACTTTTCATAATCCAGATGTCCAACTCCCGAGCTGCATCATGAAAAAATTATTAGTTGCTGACAAGGAATAAAGATTGCTGCAGCAGAACTGAAGAATATTAGAAGTTTACTGATATGGAAAGAATAAATTAATTTTCTATTACTAGTAGATTGAAAAAGGATTGTACTCAACATACACTAAAGACCATGAAACTAGCGCTGAGAAAATACTGTAAAATCTGAACATTTTTACCTTTCTTTAAGCACCTGTTGGAATTTTTTTTTTATGACTTATTTTCTTTAATGTAACCTTAAAAAACAAATTTTTGATTTAAATTTTGTTGAATTCCATAAGCAAAGAGTTTTCTTTCCTCTTCCCCTCTGCTTTGCTTTAAAAAAGTCAGAAACAGATTCTTTCAACCTGACACCTTTGATGTTATAACTGGACAATTCAGTAGTCTGTTTTCATCAATCTTTTACACTTCCTTCATATTTAATTTTCACCTATCCCAAATCCTCACATTCCCTGTATCCTTATGTTATAAAGTCCAGGCCAGACCTCCCCACATCTGTCTCTGAGTTTCTTAATGGCTGTCATTCTCAGTCCTTCTTTACTTTTCCAGGTCCCATTTCTGCAGCACGCTTAGGCATCTACTTGAAATTAAGCTAATGTTTATTCTAAAATTATCTGTGCTTTTGCAAATTGTTTGAGTTATTAACCTTTTAACATTTCAGTCCCTCACAACAGTAACTGGTTATCAGTCTGCAGTTTCTCACTTCCCCCATTAGAAGTCATTTGTCTACTTATTTTAAAGGCAACACCACCCCAAAATGACCATAGAATCATGAAATATCTCGAGTTGGAAGGCATCCACAAAGATCATTGTGTCTATTTTCATTCCAAACCACCACAGAGTTTACATCTCTGAATCAGAGACATGATACCTATGGTCAATTGTATGAATTTCAAGGATTTCCAGAAATGCTTACTTCGGAAAGTGATTTTGTTTTATTTTTAATAGAAGACTGTATTAATAGAATCTGCTTTCACAAACCTTCAGATTATTAGTATTAATGACCAAGAAGTCTCAACTAACATTATTTTGTGAAAGAACACAGGTTAATTCAGTCAGGGATAGAAAAAGCTCATGCTACTGAAAAGCCATCTCTGAAATATTATCTCCATCCTAATATTTTTATGTTAGAAAAGTGAAACAGAACACAGAAGACAGTTCATTGGGTTTTTTGGGGGTTGCTTATCTCATGTTCCCTCCTCCCTCTCTCCTGTGGCTCCATTAAAGGATTGAAATATCTTATAACAGCATTTTTGGGTTAAAACTCTTCAGTTCTCAACCCATAAATAAGTTCATTTTTTACTCTAAATCAGCAAAAATGAATTCAAAATTAAGTCGGCATTAGCTACTTATCAATGGGGTTTTTTTAAATAATTGTTCTGGATTTTTTTTTTTTTGGGTGAGGGGGGAGCAAAAGAATTAATTTTGCACTGCTATCCCAGTGTCAGTGAACAATCACCTTTCTAAAACAGAAGAGATAATTTTTCTGACATTTCAGACCTGCTTGAAAGTCACGGGATTGGCAAAGAAATCTAACATTTCAAATGTTAGTCAATAGCCCAAATGTTATGCTTCTGTTTTATCTTTTTTAGGAAAGGATTTTTCAGAGAACATGTTTAGCCTCATCGCTTATGTCAATTTTACAGCACTGTTACTTTATTGATTTTCGTGAAATTTAATTTTGCAAAGCTGTAAAAGCAGTATCATATCTGTGGTATGCCAGCAGAAGGGAATCTACCGTGAGTTTTCATATTTTCATATTGGCTACCTGTGAATCATGAGAAGCCACAGCAAGGGTGAAAACAAATGCTCATCTTTGAGCAGAAAAAAAAAATAATTAAGGTATGTTCTCTCAGCTTTTTTATGGTTTTTCATTGCACTAGCACTCAGTTTGTTTAGTGTCAGAAGATCCACAAGGCAAGTGTTCTTACTCCATGAAGGGAAGAAAACATTGAAGTACACTGGCCATTAAAAAAAACAAACAAAAAAAACCAAACAAAAACCTCCCAGGAATTGGAATGTTAATAAACTGGTTGATTTGAGTAGTAGCTGCAATAATTTAATTGTATTCAATTTATTATTATGGGATTTTCAAGATTGTAAATCTTCACATAATTTAAGTGGTTGGAAAAAAAGGGTGCTTAGAGTGCATATTTTTCACCCTAATTTCAAGAGCAGAGTCAAGGATGAAGGGCAAGATGCAGGCTGTAATGGGTCAAACGTCTTCCCACAAAAAGCAAACTAAAGATTTCATTGATTACACTGCGACTTGCTTTCTTTGAAACAATTTTCAAGGGGATATGAGGAGAATAAGTAATAAAGCTGTGAAATACTAAACTTGAACTTTTGTTGTTTATCTGCTTTTTCTTGTTATGCACCCTACAGACAGGTTCCTCCAAAATGTGGCATATTTAATAAAGTGAATTCAAACCATATAAATCTGCCTTTAAAAAAAGGATTTATCAGTAACCACAGTACATCTAAACTTGGCACAAATCTGATGTTGCACATCATTATGTATGGACATAAGCATCTGTTCTTATAGGATTCATTACCAAACAAAAAGACTCTACATTGTAAGACGACAAGTAAGACTCCCTTATAGTAATAATGTGTTTTAATAAGAAAATCATGTTCAAGCCTTTAATAGATATATTTCAGGATTTTAATACTGAACATTAATGTTCTAGCAGTGTAGCTCGTAATAAAAAAGGTGTATTTATTCATTGAATCTTGGCCATTTTAGAGTTCAGTATTATCTGAACACTCAGAGCAAAATAAGAGAAGCATCAGATCTTGGAACTGGTTGGATTTCAGACTAGAATAAGTTTTGGATTACATAAACAAGACTTAAACAAGGCCTAATTACTAAACACATTACACAGCTAAGTGACTCTATTATTAGTCTCAATTTTTTATCACATTTCTTTGCATTTCCTCATCTATTTCACTAGTGAATAGCCTAAAGCAGTATTATATTCCGCAGGTTTTTGGTATTTAGGTTCTGACATCCCAATTAGCACTGACAGTTTAAAGAAATTAAATTTAGCAAATACAAAATGAATGGTTTCTATTACAGGCAACAATGTGAGTAATAAAATACAGGAAATCACTAGCAATATATTACCTGTCTTCTACCATCACAGAAATATGGAGGGAGGAGTGTGGGTCACCCAGGAATTAAGCCAATTAATGGTTCCATCAAGTAAATAAACCTGGAGAATAAATGAACACAAGTTTCAATTAATTTACTATCTCTTGGGCTTACATAGTTGAAATATCGTTGAATCTGTCAGGATAGTATTTGATTCCTAAGTGAACAGAATATAAATTTGTATAAGGGGTATAGGATATATATATATATATAAAAAAATGTACTGCATTGTGTTCCAAATTCAATCCCTTCTATCAAATTTCTCTGTGATTCCACTCAAATGCTTCATTGATTTTTTACATAACTGGTGTGGAAATGGGAAGGTTTTTTGTAATTGCTCAGAATTTCAGAGGCAGATGAGAAAAATAACAACTAGGCAAGACATTTAAAAGTAACCCAAGCTTCAAAAATCTAGACATTAATCTGTGTGCTCGATCTAACAATACTAGGTGTCATGTTTTAGTTTAGTTCTTGACAGAATATTGTTTAAGTTTGGCTCTGTATCTCCAACAATCCTCAGATCTTGAGCCTACAGCTTGACTCTTCAGGTACGTTCAACATTTGCTTACTTGTACTCTCACCCCATCCACCCACACTAATTATGCTGTGGATTCATCCTAATGACAGTCCTTGACAGTGAAATTATTGTGATCAAGTATTTCTTTTCTGCTTTTTGACACTGGATATCTTGTGCTTAGATCAATTAAATATTTCTTAGTAGTTTAGGCTGATCATATTCACCCAATAAAACTACAACTCTAGAGCAAAATACCACTTTTTTCTCAAAACTGTCTAGCACTGTCTGACTTATGTGTCTTGATGTCCGTGTCTGATAGACAGCAGCACACTGGTGGAGCAACACATCATAGATGCTGCTCCAGCAATAATTCTGATTTTTGGTAACATGCACACATGGTCAGACTTTCTTTCCCAGTGTAGAAACACCACATCCCCATTTCAGTCCTCTTTAAGTTTTACTTCTGCAAACATAAAGCTGATCAAATTATCTGTGTCAGTTGTTTTACTTGTAGAGAAACTGAGCCCCAGTAGCTGGGGAAGGACTCATTTGACAAGTGATGCAATGGAAAAAAAGAAGGAGTTCAGGATGGTTTCCTTGATTGTCTATGGATCCAAACAGCTCATGAAAGCAAAGCTTCCCTGTCTCACAAACACAAGGTTTTCCCCAAGTAAGGAAAACTATAAATTCACAATGAGAAAGAAAAACACGTATTTAGCCACATCACCTCAAGGCCCTACTACTGAAATAGGATGGAACTTACCTTAGTACAAGAAAACAAAGTTAGTCAGTATTGAGTGAGGTATTGAGTCACTATAATCCTGTTTACAGAAAACCTTCACCAAGCTCTGTTTTACTGAGCAAGAAAAAAGGACAGTACTTGTTCAGCTTCAAAATCTAGCTTTTCTCTTAAAAGTTTAACTTCAAAGGAATTCCTCCCTTTACTTTCTTCTAGCAATTGCATGCCTTAGTGGTTGTTTCTGCCACATTTGCAATGCAGTCAAGAGTCAGGAGCACAGCCCTTGCATTTTCAGTGTGTCATAAAGGAAATTTCTCATGTAATGAAAAAAAGCCTAACCATGGAACTCATCTGTGCTTTGAGCAGTAACATTCACTCTTCTAACAATTACTAAGAAGCCAGGGCCTTTATTTGCTGTCTCATTTAAATATTAACACAGAAATTTAGCAGTATTCAGTAGGATCTACAATAACCCACAGATTAAAAAAGTACTCCCTAGAAGATCCCAATGCTTAGCAACAAAAAAAGCCCAAAAACCAATCAACCAACCAACTAACCAACTAAACAACCAACCCCCTAGACCCATCAAAAAAAAAAAAAAAAAGGTTAAATCTCACTTCAGCTACTATGTTCTATAATTGCAATGGTATTGACTTGAAAGGCAGGAAATTGGCAACAAAGATTTATAAATATTGATTGTTGAGCTGAAAGACTGTTTTACATGAGGATGAGAGTTTGCATGAACAAAGATTTCTGATAATGCTGATAAATCAGCATTGCAGATCTGGGCTGTGTTCAGCTCTAAAATATCAATGAAATAATAGAAGCAAAAATGGCAACACAATATAACTCCTCAACACAAAACATCGTATCTGGCAACAGCCTATATAAATCTCTCTCTTGGATGTAGATTTAATTCGGTTCTTTGGACAATCTATCATTTCTTGTAAAATTATCTCCTGAACCTTCTCACTGAGAAGGTTCTGAGAAAACTGAGAATACCTTGCATATTTCATTATTATATTAAGATTATTTCAAAGTCAAAAAGATTCTGCATATAACAATCCTGACATAAGGTTCTTAAAGGTCTAAGATTGAGAAGACCCTCATGTCTGTTACCATCTTAGTTAAAAGTTGTAAGGTTTCCAAGGCACTGAATTTCTATGGGGCCCTGACAGAACTGAGTACATTCAGCGTCAGCACTGCAGCAGACACTTCTAAGCCCTAGGGACAGCTGTTCTCCTTTCCCCACTCCCCTCCAAAGGCTACATACAATTCAACTATAACAGCTAATAAACCCTTTTTTCTTCCTTCATGCAACTGTTTCCACAAAACTATTATGTCCTCATCCAGCCTTATATAAGTATTTCTTTATTGCACTTGCAGCTCTAAAAATACCTATCCCCACCATAGCATAATTCCATTTAAGTTCTATTTGTGCTCTTATAGAAATTACCCTATAGACCTGTTGTTTTCAGCTGAAGTTAAGTCTACAGAGGCTGGTTATAAAACTTGGCTTTCTCTTTTTGCCTTTTGAATATCACCTTGAAAATGCAAAACAAAACATCAAGATATAGTACTCACATGCAAGAGGTCTGAAAAACAACTGAAAGATATCTGATTTCTGTTGTAGTCTACTGAAAATAATTTCTTCAGCTAGAAAGAAGAACTAAGTGTCTTTTGAAATATGTAATGCTTATCTCAAGTGCACAATACCCAGGGTTTTAAGTAGAGAAAAAGTGTTTCCTATTGCATGAGGAGTTAGCAGAAAAAAAAAAAATTAGTTAAATACCATACGGCTCATACTCAATGTGAGATGAAGTACTATAAAATAATTGTTTTCCCATCATAAAATAAAATCACACACAATACATAAAAATGCTTGCTATGGGTAAAGAAATGAAAACTTTCTTGCAAATCTTGCTCGCACCATTTTCACACAAGGCATGTTAACAATAATTTGCTTTGGAAGGCACTCCTCTGGTGCAAGAGAGCACAGCTCATTCTCCAAGTATAACGGCAGGGGCAGAGCTCAACCCCTACAGCACACACTGCTGTACAAAGCTCCAGCACAGCCATATCTCTCTGCTGCACTACACTATCTTGAAGCCCCAGGAAGCACTCAGTTGAACAGCTGAGTTGATAATTGAGGAGGCAGAAGATCAAGTGAAGAGATATTCGAAGCTGTCTGTATCCAACACCTTCTTCCTTCTTACACTGGAGTAGGAAGAGTGCTCACAACCTGGTCCTTCCATTTAATCTCTTAAAGGGGAGATGAATGCTCAGTACATTAAAATCACAAGCACAAAGAAGAAAGCATAGCCACCTGCACTTTATTATATTTGATCCTACACTGACACAGTGATAAGACTGACATGACTACTGAAATACATATTCTTTTTTTTGGTTCTTTGCAATATTGTTTTGGTTGTCAGGGATTTTTTTTTTAAATTTCACTGCAGGCCACCAATAAAGGTAAATTAAAAAACCACACACTAAAAATGTGTCTCAAAAATTAGCTGGATTAACTGGATTACAAGGTTTAGAGAGGGAGGGTGGGAATCAGATACCTGTCCACTGAGGTCCATCCCATCTATATGTATTCAGGTTGAATCTGTATTAAAACCTAAATAGATTAGTGCTCCTTCCTTAAACGTAAATGAAAGAACTATGATAACATTGCCTTCCTATAGCAGGAAAATTGTAAATGTTTCAGACCCATACCAGAAAAACATCTCCAAAGTTTAACTGAAAATTAATTTATTTTCTTAAGTTAATTTCATTCTGACATTTGTTTTTATTTATTCTTAAAATAACAGGATCAAACAGTAACTTTGATCCTGTATCACTGCTGTCAAAAGAGATTTTTCAACTGACCTGCAATTATGCAGGATCAGAATGTGTCAGGAAATCACTTATGCTAAGATAATCCACTGCAGCAGTGCCTCAAAAATTAGTACAGATAGACTTAAAGGAGAGCAGAACAAAAGATGAGAAGATTTTTATGTTGGAGCTGGTGTGGAAATTCTAATATGCTTTTACCTGATTGGTCTGCAGCTAGTCTTGGTCAATGCAGAAGGTGACTTAGCAATAGCTTCTCTCTGAGAAAAAGCAGAAGGTGAAATAAGGTATCATGATGAGGATCAAAGATCACTGGAATATGCACTTTAATATTGGTTCCTATGACTCCCAGTGTCCTTCTATTTGTCTTGCTGTAACTAGTGCAGAACACATTCATAAGATTAACTAAAGAAAACACTCAGTGAGAAAGAAAAATCAATTCCCATTTACAGAAACATTTTTATTCACATATGCACTAAGTCTCATTGAGCTGAGCCAAATTTATGAGCTTTCTTTATGAGAATAATGACTTGGGATCCCATGTATATTCAGAAAACATTACTCAGTTCAGAAGCAGCTCTAATTCAGCACTATTACAAGGAAACACTCCACAAGGTAAGTTTTTCATTATTTCTGCTGTTCATTAGGGATGATTGAGCTCTGACACTCATTTAAATTTAAATTAAAGAAGAAAAAAACTAATATCTTTTATGCCATAATTTTTCTTTGAGAGAGAGTAAGGAATTGTAAAGAGGTCCTTGCCAGAGAGCAGAAAACAGCTTCCAAACACAGAGAAGAAATGAAAGAACGGTAACAGGTCTAATCATCTGTCTTTATTAGAGAAATCATCTCAGGAACAAAAATCAGAGTGCAATTCCCCTTGAAAATATTCATGTTTTCCTGAAATTTTGTTTTGAGATCAACCTGTGATAAACAGCAAATTAGGCAACAAAGTTTCTAACAAGTAATGTTCTTGTGGAGAAGCCCCACTCAATTTATCCCTGTGTAATCCTAGAAGTCAACACTGATGTGCATTGAAACAAATGGGTGAGGTTGTTGAAACATAATATTTAAAGCTGAACAATCAAGAAACTTCTGTATTCGTGCTTTTCCAGCAGATTGTTGCATCCTTATCTCCTTGCAGAAACACAAGGTCCTGAGTTAGTCATACATGAAGTGCACCTCTAACACAATAAATACTAATTGCTGCATAACTCTAATTAGATGAAGGTCTTAAGATTATTCCAGTGAAGACAAAATGATTAAGCAAGTGATGATTATAAACTTTCTTCCAGAGAGAGATGTCCTTTTATTTTTTTTAAGAGGATTGGGAATGAAGGGTAAAACATAAATTTACCATTTCTCAGCACAGAACTCTTAGTAAGAGATTAAAAAAAGCCACTCAACAAGGATAAAAGCCAAGAGAAATCCTTTCTTTCTAGTTATTTTATCCCTTACAGGACAGTCCAAGCTATAAAATAGTATTCCCAATGACTGTCTCCTTTATATCAAAGATTAGGGTTTTCTTGCAACAAATACCAGAGCTCAGCATCACCTTCTGGAGGTGCAACCTAATGCTGTAAAACATATTTCCTTCCACATGCTCTGCCTTTCCTTAAGGTGATATTCTCAGAGATATTTTCTGAACAGTAGAAGATGAAGGTTGAGAATAGCACAGACCCTCATGTCACAAGATGGGAGTGGGACATGCTTTGGAAGAAGAGATTTACATTTCACTCTCTTCAGTCAGGTGAGTGAAGCTAAGTAAGAGAAACTGCTTGTTTCCTTAGCTGTTACTTTAACAAAATTAAATTTAAAAATCTATCATCAGCCCTTCTTCCCTCTCTCTTAAAGAGAAACAGTAATATTTGATCAATTCTCTAGAAAGCCTGATTCTGTCAGCACATGGTAAATACGGTCAGAGAAAATTTTTATTCTAGTTTTCGGGTCACGGTAGGATCTGGAGGAAAGACACTGAGGAAGTAAGTCTACTTACCTAAGATTAGAAGAGTCATGAACATACACAGAAGTAGAATATTACAGTATTTAGAATCCTCAAGGTAAATTGTCTATGTAGAGATGAGTGCTATAGAGTTATACAGTAAAGAGGATTTTTAGAATAGCAAATTTAGAAGCAAATTCCACTTATTTCCTACTTCATTGTTTATGCTCTTTTCCAGATTAGGATCTTTCTTCTAATCATTAATGATTTCTATCTGAAGAGAGAAAAATTCTATTTTTAGCTATGATCTCTCAGTTTCACTGGAGCTTTTGTTACCTACTCACCTCACAGTTATCTTTTGCCAATATAAGGAAACACTTATAATTCTTGTCTCTCTTGACCTATCACACATTATTTTCTTTCCATAATAAGCAATATTCATCAAGAATTAATTCTTAATGTAACATTAAGTGGCCAAATGGTTCATGTTCCACTTCTGAACTAGCCTTATTCAGTAGCTTTTGTCACATCATCAAATTAGCCAACTTTGTTCAGTAGCTGGAGGCAGATTTTTCAACACATACCATTCTCCACATCAGACCTTGGCCAGAGGATGACTGATAATAGGTTTATCACCTAATTGTGCTTTAAGTGGAATTTCAAGATACTTTTTCCTGTAATGAATACTTTCATTTATGACAGGCCTTTCTGAGTGCAGCAATTACAGAAATAGTTATAGTCTAACTTTAACATCTTTGAACACTGAGTGCATTTTCACTGCTAAAGAGAAATATTCAGTCTTTCAGATTTTACATGCCTTAGATGCAAAATTTTCAACCAATGCATGGAGAGTAAGATATGCATGTGAATCTAAAGTGTCCTGACTGCTGGGTGCACAAGCAGATATTTGGAATTGCTAATACATGCTCTCCTTGATGCAAGTTATTTACACCAGACTTCCCCTGTACAGAATGACAGGGATAGCAATACCACACTTATTCTGTCCCCAAAGACTTCTAAGCTGGAAGATTTATGGTCACTGTTCAGAAAACAAAAAATAAGAACCAGAATTTTAAACATAAACTATTCTTTAGACAAACTAAGTTTGTGTTTACATAATAATTTTTGAGCACAGAAATAGTCTTAAATCTATTTATAATTCTGTCCAAGTAACTCAGCCTGTTCCAAATCACACTCTGTCAGGCAATCCAGATTTCAAGTTGTCTGACTAAACCTGACTGAAATGAGAAGCAAAAAAAAACCAAAACTGACATGAAGAGACTTATATGTAATATGACACCATTGCATTTGGGGAGGGGAGGGAGATAACATCCCCATTGGCACATGCTTATGTAATGGGTATCTCTAGAAAAGCTGTGTTCTGTGATATTAAGTAGCCCAAAAAGAATTAATGATGCACAAAAAAGGTTTTGATGCAAGCTTAGCTATTTACAGAACCCCTGTATAGCCCAGTTCCATTTTAAAAAAACAAGTTATAAATTGATAAAAGATATAGATAACATATAATAATAAGACATTAGGATCAATTTAGTGAAAAAATTGGAAAACGCACTTATCACCTGTGGTGGGTTGGCCTTGAACAGCAATTGTCTGAACCTTCCTTGCCTGATAGGAGAGGACAAGGGAGAAAATGGATCCAGATAAAAGCAGTGATATCACTCACATATTAACTTCACAGGCAAAACAGACTCAGCTTGAGGAAAATTTAGTTTACTGGAAGCTACGACAGAGTTGGGAGTCAGTCCTAAAGCCTTTCAGTCTCTGTGACCAGGGAGGCAGACTTCAAGCACCCAGAAGGGGTGTCAAATGTTCAAGAGCCACTGTACGTCAGGTGTGCAGACTACCACATTCTGCCAAACTAAGGAACAGCACTTCCCCATATCTTCCCAATCAAATTCTCAAACCAGAAAAAAAACCCCAAAGCATTATTTACTCTGTTCCATAAACAAATATTACATTGAGGATATCAACTGTAATTATTAGAAATACACTGCATATGCACTAAAATCAGCCGTTCATTATGAATGCCCCAAAGAAAAAAATGCGAACAGTGAATTCAGACATGTTTACCCAAAGCCTTTTTAGGAAAGAGTAATTCAGTACTCAAGAGAAGTTTCTCCCTTGCAGGCAGTCTTTCTTCCTCAGTGCACCTGCCCATTCCTGAATGATGGCTTCAAATACTCTCCTCACTCCTCCAGGTTGAGATATGTTCAAAAAGGAAAAGAAGAGGCAAGAGAACAAGGCTTATTAGATAGACAGAATAGTGAAACACTCAACACAAAATAAATACAAAGCCAATAGAGAAGATGCAAGGATATTCATTTAAAAAAGAAAAAGCAGGTTAAGCACAAAAAAAAAAAAATCCCATTTAAAATAGTGAAATACACAGTTTAAATACAGTGATGTTTAAGTAGATACAGAGAAGCAAATCCATTGCTCACATACTTGGGCCAAATCCAAGGGAGTTAAACCCACTTAACACAAGACATGATTTGATCTGTGATCTTTAATTAGCCCAGCAGAAGTAATTTGCCTCATGCAACTGCCACAGGTTTTTATTCAACCCGACCTTTAAAGTCACAGGCTAAATGCAACTGCTATTTAACATCCAAAGCTGCTTGGGAAGAAGTGGCATACAGCCAACACAAAGGAACAATTGAAAATGACAGGCAGCAGAAAAAAAGTCACCAAAATTCCTCATCATAAGATTATATATGTCGTTTGATGTTGTCCAAAGGAGCCAATCTTACTAAGGAGGGGAAGAAGTGGAGGATGTGCACTGTTCACATGTACAACAGTCCCTGGAGACAGCGATATTCTACTTGTGAATCAAGGACAGGTCATGGTCATGACTTTCCAACAGTGCGGGAGACGCTGTCAAATTACATCTGCTATTGCACATTCTCTGCAGCCTATTCAAACCATCATTCCCCGTGAGGCCCTTTGTGATTTCCTTTGGTTTTTATGAGGTGAAACAAGCTTCCAGCTTCCCTTCTGGGCACAAACACTGCCTTCATACAGTCTTTCATATCACATTGCATGTCACTCACCGGGATATAAGCGAGTAGCTCAAAACCAGAATTTCAAGTACTAGTTTACTCTCTAACCGAATGTTTTATTGCTATTATTCATAGATTCACAGAATAGCATGGGTTGGAACAGACCTTACCATCTAGTTCTGACCCCCCTGCCATGAACATTGACACCTTTCTGTAGGAGAGGCGGCTCAGAGCTCTATCCAAGCTGACCTTGGATCCTTCCAGGGATGGGGCATCCACCACTTCTCTTGGCAATCTGTTCCAGTGCCTCATCACCCTCACAGTAAAGAACTTTTTTCCTAATATCTGATTTAAACCTACTCTCAGTTTGAAGCCATTCCCCTTTTTCCCATCACTACATGCCCTTGTAAATAGTCCCTCTGCATCTTTCTTGGAGGCTTTCTTCAGGCACTGGAAGTTTGCAATTAGATTACCTCAATTTTTTCCCTTTCCCAATCTGAATAAACCCAGTTCTCTCAGCCTTTCCTCATAGGAGAGGAGCTCCATCCCTCTAAACATCTTGGTGTTCCTCCTCTGGACTCACTCCAACAGGTTGATGCTCTTCCAGTGCTGGATGCAACACTCCAGGTGGGGTCTCACCACAGTGAAGTAGAGGGGCAGACTCAACCCCCTTAACTTGCTGGCCACAGTGTCATTAATATCTGATTATTGAGAGATGCCTCTGCCCAAATTAAGGTGCAAATGAGACCATATGCTGAAGCCAATAATATGGATTCTATTTAATAGTGAATTTGAGGTAGAGATATAGAAAGAATAGAAAAGTGGGGGGGGAAAGAGAGACAGATCAAAGAGAAGACAGTCACCACATGTGTATCCAGAGGTATCCTGTTGGTCCTACTTCACTCTGAGCTTCTTGGTGGTGAAGTTCCAGAGTTTTCTCCTGGAGGTACCACCAGCACCCCCAAATCCTTCTCATCAGGGCTACTCTCATTCTGTTTATCCCCCAGCCTGTGTTGATATTGGGGGTTGCCCTGACCCAGGTACAGCACCTTGAACTTGGTCTGGTTAAACACTGTGAGATTCCCATAGGCCCAGTTTTTGAGCTTCGCCAGGTCCCTCTGGCATTCCATCCCTCAGATGTGTCAACTGCACCACTCAGCTCGGTGTCATCTCCAAATTTGCTGATGGTGCATTCAATCCTTTGGTCCCTATATGGGTACCTGAGGGACAACATTCATCACTGATGTTCATCAGACATTTTCCACTACTCTCTGGAGTAGCAACTGTCTAACTTTCTTATCCATCTAACTCTCCACTCAAAAATCCATCTCTCTCCAATTTAGAGAGATGAATGTTGTAGGGGAACATATCGAACTCTTTACAGAAATACAGATAAATGACATCTGTACCCCTTCCTTATCCACTGATGTGGTCACTCTGTCATAGAAAGCCACTGAGTTGGTCAGGCAGGACTTGTCCCTGGTGATGCTGAGCTGGTTGTCCTGACTCATCTCTGTGCTCCCCCCTTAGCATGGCTTTTAGGAAGATCTATTCCATGATGTTCCCAGGCACAGAAGTGAGGCAGACAAGTCAGTTGTTCTTTCTACTCCTTTTAAAGATAAGTACAATATTTCTCTTTTTCTTTACAGTCACCTGGGATTTTACCAAACTGCCATGATTTTTGAAATTTCATGGAGAGCGCCTTGGCAACTACATCAGCTGAGTCCCTGAGGACCCTAAGATGCATCTCATCAGGTCCCACAGAATTATGTCCATTCAGGTTCCTCAGCTGTTCATATATCTCCCCTTTATTTTCAGTGGGAAGCACTTTCCATCCACATCCTGCTGTCCACCAATTCAAGACATGGGGGCAGAGAGGTTGCCAATGAAGCCCTTGTTTCTACTGCTTGTATATTTGTTTCTTTCACTTTAGTTTGATCAGCAATTCTTTACTTAACCATGATGGTCTCCTGCTTTCCTTACCCAAATTTTTTCTCTCATGCTTTATGAAAAATTCCTTTAGTGATCTTCCAACTCTGTTCACAACACTGTCCTGGCTCTCCTATTCCCAAGCCCACTCTCCCAGGGAATGCCACTGACTACCTCCCTGAAAAGCTGGAAGTCAGCTTTCTAAAGTTCAGGGGCCTAATTTCACTTCTTACATCACCAGTATCTCTCAGGGCTGCAAACTCCACCAATGTGTAATTGATGCAGGCCAGGCTGCCCCCAGTCTAGACATCCCCAATTACATCAGTTGCATTTATGACCAACACATCTGGTAACACATCCTATCTGACAGGACTTTCTATTGCAAAACAATTACCTTCATTTTGAAAATGCTGGCTCTCATATGGCCAACAACAAAAATCAGTGTGTTGTAATAATCATATTAAAGAGAGTATTGAATATCTTTATAATACCTGAGGGATGTATAGTGGTATTCCATCATTTAATAAAACATATGCTATTGATTTCTAGGTGAAATTAAAAAAAAACAATATGAATTTAGAAATCACGTTCTTAGACAATCCTTGTTGGATATGTGTTGGGTTTTTTGTAGAAAATGCTCTGATGACAAAACAGGATTTCATTTGAAAATAGAGGTTATCATAAACAATAAAATAATTTATATTTTTCAGGCCAAGCTTACAAAACTATCTTTAAAGCCACATTTTCTGTGTTATCATTAAATGTATAAAGTGATATGAAATCTCTAAGCAGCAAATAGCAAACTTGGAGGTTTTAAATTACTTTCATTTCCAATTTATAAACATTTTCTGTGAGAATTTTAAGACATTGAGAAGCAAACTGTATGGCATGAAACCCTTTTTTAAATAACAGAGGAATAAAAGCTCATCTCATCAAAGAGCATTTAGAAGGACCAGTGCTTGGAATTCAGTGAGCACACACAAAGTTACAACCCACTTGAGAGATCCCGGAAATGTCATAAGCCAGCAGAGAGCAGCTCAAGCAGCTTATGAATGACAAAAAAGCCAAGAGAGATGATTATAACCTTGCACTCATTCAGCAATCAAGCATCATCATTATCAAATATAGAGAAGCTTAAAATACTTATGCATTTTAAGGTTGGTCAGGTCTGTCAACTCATTCAACAAAATGTCATAGGAAAGCAGAGCAGGGTTGGAGAGCTTGGTGGAGACTGTGGGGTTTTGTATTTCCCATAATACAAAATATAATATAATAATATAATAGTTAAGAGAATTAAACAGATTATTTTTGTGAAGACTGGATCTTATAGGAAGGATAATTTCACTTCTGACAACTTCACAAATCTATGAAAAATACCTATAAGCCTTTAGGTTTTCTTTTACTAGTAATCAACAGACTTAATTTATTCAGCTGAATAGGTCATACTATTTTCTTTTTGTATTTAATAGTGCATTTGTGCTTACAGTGTACATACATACCCAAATTAATTATCTCTGGATGAAAAGCAAATTGTTCAGTATTAAAATGAAAAGCCTCATGTCAACAGAACCATTCCAAATTGCTTATTCTTGTCTCTATCTGTAAAGAAGAAAAATTACAAAAGGCAACTTAAAAAAGAAAGCCATCTTGAAAAACACTGAACTATTAATTTAAATAACTGCTATTATTTTAGGTGGGATGTAAGACTATTTTAGTCAGAGATGATAATTCAAATTTGGAATTCAACTGCACATTTTCTTGCCACTAAATAAGTCTGCATAGGACTTCAACAACTTTGCAACAGAAGGTTATAATTACAGTATTAAATTTTCACTGTTCTAACTTTTGACTGTTACAACTTTATTCTAATGTAGTTAAAATTAATAGGACAAAAGCAAACCAGACTCCTCTGCATGAAGGCATCCCTGCTTCACTGCCTGTGAGGAGGGGCCCAGATAGAAAGGGAACAGACACATCACATCGTTCAGCTTTTCAAGGATTACTTGGACAAGTTACAGATTCTTAAAAAAAAATTATCTCCCTATTTCCTCCTCAAAGATAACGAAAGAGTCATCAAGTTATGTATATACAATGAAAACAGTAAATGAAAGAAGAAATCTTACAGCTCCCCTTTTAAAATAACATTGTCAACTTAGTTAGCAAGCTTTTCACAACCTTAAAACATACTGAGTTTATAAATTGCTTTTTGGTACAAACAGTTATTTCCAAACCTAAATATTTAAAAAGTATGAGTCAAGCTCCAAAGGAAAGAAGACAAAAAAAAAAGAAAAAGAAAATTAAATATACTTTAGTGAGTTTTTGGGACTGAATTTTAAAGACAGGGTGGCTAAACTGAGAAACTTTACAAAACATACTTAAAGAATGGCACTTATGCTTTCACATAAGTGATAAATTCTGAGTACTACCCATAGTCAGAAAAATATTGATGTATTGTCACTTAGCATTGAAAAGAGAAGAGATCCAAGTACAGACTCTATATCAGAGACTCTATATCAGTCTGTATCATATTCACTTTATCAGAAATACTGATAAAGTGAAACTCACTTCTGTAATATAATTCAGTTTTAGATCATTTTTCCTGGGCTAAAATACACCCCAGTTAGCTGTAAAAACTAAGGAAAACTTCATATTTTCTCTGCAATCAAATATGTAACTATAGCTCATAGGAGTAAAGTTAAATTTTAGAAGACTGGTTTTATAAGATGAATAACTCATTAACTTCCTTCTGACCTGGTCAGCCTAGCTGGAACTACTACAAGTTTTCATGCTTCCCCTCCATCCCCAAGCTAGTATCTCAGCTGAGTGTCAAAGCTGTGAAAAGCACCTGCTCAAAGCAGGATGAGTGCCATCATGAGATCCATGGCATTCTCTAACCAAGACTGGGAAATCCTGTGGGATGGAAGGATCCTGGGCCAGTGCTGCTTATCTTTCCAACATAGCGGTTTAACCTAATATGTAATTAAATCTTGAACACGCTGATGCCTTTCCTTGTGCAAAATTTCTTTGAACAACAATAGCAGCTTTGTTTCTCTTTATCTCTAGATGACACGAATGCTTGTGAGGGGAAAGCTCTCAGATCATCTGGATAAAACAGGAAAAAAAATCCTCTCCTGTGCCCTGTCTTCTAGCAGGATTGGTCCTCTCCTGCTGACCGTATCAGCAAGAATGTGATTCAATAGCAGCAGATGCAGAATGAAGAGGTTGTTGCTGCTGATGAGCCAGGAAATGCATTTGAGGAAGTTTACACTTATTATTGAGTCAAATTTGGTGTCATGAATTGAATATTCACTAGAAGAAGTAGAATATCAAGTTCTTTTTGGAGCAAATCTTCTGGTTTTGTGTCCTCAAAGGAATTTGATTCAGAGAGTATGAGAAAGCTCTATAACCTGGGACGAATTTCAGTAAGTGGGTACCATGAGGAGGTTAACTTCAAAAGCACACTGATGATCTGAAGTACAACTCATTTCCAGCACTCTCTGCCTTTCAAATCCAGACATTCACAGTAGCTCTTAGATTGAAAGTATTCCCTGCCTTCTGCTCTGGGACAGTAGAAAAGACTCCTTTCTATCACATCCACAGAGGCAGTGTCACAAAGGACTTCGATTATTACCAACTAGAAGAAAAAAGGACAAATGCAATCCTGGCTTCTAACCCATCACCTGGAGTTCACACAGTACCTACTAAATACTTGTGCTGTGATGATGGATGCCACATAGATCCTGATATCTTGGAGAATTTATCTTGCCCAATTCAAAATTGTAGCATAATTAAATGTTCGGTACCCAGGCTGGTTATATGGGGGCCTAAACCTGAAATATGTTTAATATTATGTTCTTATCTGGAGCTGCAATAATTAACTACAAAAACCTAGCTGGGGATAAGGCTCATTCCTCTGAGAGAACAGATCCTGAAGGCACTCTCAGATCATGACTGATGTTGGAAAACAGTTCACTGCAGAGAACAGAAATGCTGCTCCCAGAGAGATTCTCCACAGAAATGGGTTGCATTTTCAAGGTATTCAAGAAAAAGATGCATGCAAGCCCTTTATTTTCAGGATGAAACCGATAACTAGTAGTCCATAAAGAACATTATCCACAATATTGCAGGAGAGCAAGCACTGTCCTTTTAGACAGGGGCTGCTCATCCACTGGGCAGGATTGGTGAGTGTCCAGAAAACATGCCAGCCTTGCCATTTCAAGTGCATTAGAAGCACTATTGAAGCAGCCTCCTCACAGCATAAGTACCAAGATGAATTACATGTAATGTCAGGGAAATATGTGTACAGAGTAGTGATGCTGGAGCTCCTTTAAACTGCTCTCAACAGGCAAGATATAAATATCAGACTCTTTTTACATGCATATGCTCTGACAGCACATTTCTGTGTACACATGTAAAAATTGATTCAATAATTGGAAAAGCTAGAACTCAGAAAACAAGGTATTTGTACAGGTATAAAGAGAGTAAACACTTTAAAATGCAGTCATATTTGGATTTTCTTTTCATGTCTTCATCTTTCTTTTATCTTAGAATAAGCTTTTCTGGTTTTGCCCAAGTTCTGATTTTTAATTGAAAGTAAGTGACACAAACATCATTTTTCAACGACTTTTTTCTCACCTTGTACCTATTCTCGCAATCCCACTAATGACTTAAAAGTAAATATTCACAAAAATAAAGCTTTTTTGATGTTATTTACCTATCCTTCTGTGAAAGATCACCTTGCTAAGTGCTCATTAAAACAGAAAGACAGATCCCCTCAATCATTTTCTTCAGTTTGCAGAGAAACCCTCTTCTTCCTACTCATACGTATAATACAAGTGGCAGGGGAGGCAAAAAGTAATGGCATCATTTAAAGTAAAACCAGTGAAAATCCAAAATCTATGTAAATCAGTGACTCAGCTGACCTCTGTGGACAGATTTTGACAACAAAGTTTTACAACGGATCTAAGTCAAACAAAAATTCCTTTTATTTTTTGTTGCTTCTTTTTTTCAAAGATACAAAGCCATGTTCACATGGCTAAAATTAATAAGATCTATGAGCATTTGGAAAATAAATGACTTCTATTTTATTTTAAATAAGATTGATTATTTTTTTCCTTCCTAAGCAAGCGAGTATTAATCTGTTTTTTCTGTGGATTTGACACCTGTGGTTACAGAGATAGCACACAGGTCTCCACTATATGAGAAAACTGGAAGCAAACACTATCATTGTGCCCTAGTGTTTAAGTTTGAAGACTAAAAATACTAAGGGCAATGGCAAAGTATCAAATTTCTTCCTAATACTCTGATCCTATAAGGTTATCTGAATCAAAACATTTTCCTGCAATATAAAATTCAAGTAAGAGCAGGATTTTTCAGGACTGAAATCTGAGGTGTCGATCCACATAACTGTATACCTGTCATTTAATGTATACATGTATACAATATATACAATCTACATACTTGTATACGTGTCATCCTCAGTATCTTTGAGGACTGAAGCCATAAATTCCAAGTTCATCCTGAAGAGAATTTGAAATAAATATGTGGAAAACTGCATAAGCCCTAGCCCTGCTGTGTAAGGAATAACTGCCTGAGTTCTTCCTGCAAATAACTTAATTTCTCTACTCACTGTCCTTTACCCAGGACTGATGCTCAGAACTGAAGAGTTGAAAACTAGAGTCCTTCATGACACAATCATGATTGTTCTGTAGAAAAGTGTCTACACTGCTTCCTGTCAAATGTCATGTAAAACACTTCATTTTTTATAGATTTTGTTCACGTCTCCCAATAATTGCAATTGCATAACTGGTTCAGTGGCATGTGTTCCCGTAACATACATTTTTAACAAGTGAATGCATCAGAGCAATGAAGGAATAGGATTTGGTCTGGAATTCTTTTGTTCAGATGAGGCTGTTAAGCCACAAAGGCCATAGCATATGCAAGCAGGGTTTAACTTTCATGATCAGCTGTGACTAGCAAGCTTCATAAGGGCAGTTAAAGCTGGCCTTATCACCACTGAAGTAATGACGGCAATGAGGACAAAAATAATTTCACATTCGAGTCATTTCTCTTGAAAGTAAAGTATTATATGCTTTAAGAAGGCCCAATTTTTGCTTTTATACTTAATTAAGGAATGGAACTTCCTATACTAAGGCATCATTATACAGCAAAAAGGAGGAATAATCTCTCAGGCTTTACATGTTAAAATCCTCATCAAGGTCAGGAACTCTGTGGAAGTTTTGAAGTCTGTCCAGGCTTCAAATTCACTAGTGATTTCTTAAATTAGTCCTACAATATGTAAGGGGTTAGGACTGAGGTCAGAATCGTTAAAATACACAATCTTTCATTATAAACAAACCTATCCCAAATCTATGACAATGATCCCACTGGACAAATGTACAGCTATTTTGCCTAAAAGTGATCTGAACATTAATATGGCACATCTACAATTACCATTTTCTGCTTCTGAAATGCAGAAATCTGACCCACACTGAAGTCTATCTAACACTAGCATGGTACTGGATGTGGAGTCAATTCCCATGTAATGAATACAAATTTTAAAGAGCTTATTGTAGGCTTACCATTGGTCCTACATTTTCACAGTTTTTTTCATTTTCTTGTATGTCAAACAGGGTTTTTTTCCTGCTCCATTGAATTAGAGATTATTATTTACTTCATGTCCTATGGTCTCTAATTTATCATATGATTTTGCTCTTGTTAAGAAAAAAACACATGTGTAGCTACAGACTGAGTAGTTTATCAAGCTGTTTTTGGTGACGAAGAGGAATGTTAGAAATCACAAAAACAGATTTGGATTCCTCTCCTCGTTCTTCCCCACAGTCTTTTTAAAAAAATAAACCAACACACAACCAGTTGGCAACCTCTGACTGTTCTATCTCAGACAAGTCCAGCCACAAACTTATTAATTTGGTGTTTTTACCTTCTACAGTCTCCAATCACCAGAGCTGACCTCTGCCGCTACTCAGCTTTCTCTCAGATCAAGACTGTGCAGCAAGACCTCTACTTACAGCCTATCATCTTTATCCTTAGGGAGTCCTCTTCAATCAAAAGCAAACCAAAATGAGGACTTCTTTATTAAGAAAGAAGAATCATATTCTGAAGTAGTCATGTGAAAATAAAGTGTTTTATGGAAAGACTGCCAAAATACTATGTTCAACAAATAAAAAGACAACTCTGGCACATTAGGAAACCCAGGCTGTAGAATACAAGAACCATAAGCTCCCTGACAAATTTTTATTCAGAGAACCTTTCTTGCAGCTTAAATATACTCCACAGGAGCACACCCTTGAGGTCTATCCTCCGGTTTCAGTAAAAGTCACGCATAAACTAAAGTGAACCTTCAGAATTTTTCTATACTAGAGTATAGAACTATCCAGTTCTACACACTGGATTTCTCATTTGAGACTTAAAGTGGAAAAAAAATGAGTAAACAATTCTGTAGGTTTCTTATCTCTCAATTTGTAGCTGTTCCAGATCTTATATTCAAGCAACAGGTAGAAGGAATCTGCAACACAGTAACCTATAGCATTACTATTGTTTGGCAATAAGCAGTAATGATATTCATTACAGTGTGATTTTAGGCAAGCAATCCTATGAATAATATTTGACCTAGCTTCAAATTCAATGAAGCATTTCTAATAACTTGCATGTTCAAAGATGAAGTTTAATGAAAGCAAAACAGAAATACACAGTCAATCCAAATATCAGCACAGGCCAAGTTCTGCCACACATGCTGACATTGAACCTGTCTACACAAGCTCTTCTAGTTAGCATTAGTGAAACAACACTTTTTGAAATAATTGTATTTCAATAAATGCCCATAGGAAGGGATTCTGTGTCATTCACAGCAATACATAAGCAAGCAGTCAAAATTACTTTTTGTTGCTGTTGCTTAGTCTCACCGTGCTTACACAAGAGCTCTGGGATTGCATCTCACCCAATACAAGGCTATGCAGCCCTCTACCATCACACACTATCACTAATCCTCATCACACTCATGCCCCCTTTGTCCCTTGACCTCATATCCAACCATAGGGAACAAGTTTCCTTGTTGTTCACAGCAATGCCTCATTAAATTATGTTTCACCTTTGAGATGATTCTCCAAGCACTTCCCTAGAAACAAGACTAAGTAGCCACTATAAATCCCTCTTGTCAGAAGTATTATACATTTTATTCTCTTTCCATATTGCTAGTAGTTTGCAGTTGTAAATGTAGTACAAGGTTGCAGTACAAAATTATCAACAAGTTATGTGGGGAAGTAAAATTAGAAGGGACAACAAAGTTATATAATATTGCTTCAAAATACTCATTTGCATTTTTCTGCTTAAAATACAGGCGTTCTCTGCAATATCTAAACTGCGGGGTATTGTTGTGCTAATGGCATCGTATGTAAAGCATGAAAAATTGAACAAATGCCTATTGAAATTATATCAGATGATAAATAATTCAATTGATGAGCTTTATAAAATGTAAACATTCTCAAATTACTTTGCTATGAATTAGTAATCAAAAAATAAATTATTTAAATTTCTGCCACAAAGGGGAGACCTAATGAGATCATAAAGATTCCTTGTAAGAGATTTCCACACTAAAAGTATGTTTTCCAAGAAGGTAATTTACAGTCTAATAATTTATAGCCATAAAATAGTGTTTCTGCAGTCAGGATGATTTATTTTCTGCACTTACCATGATGAATGTTTGAAGTAAAATGATAACCTCCTTTTGAAACTGTGCAATATCATAAACACTGAGAAGGTCTTTTCATAAACTAGACTTACTTTCAGTCCAATTTTCTAGAAGCTAGCTTCAGGTAATCAGTAGCTGAGAATCCAGTCATTACTTTATTTTAAAATATTTACAATGCAATCTATCTTCAAGAGTGATGCCCCTAAGAGTGTCAGCACAAAAAGAGGAGAGCTAAACATATTAAGATGTAAAAACCCATCATCTTAGTCTCTATGAGAATCTTTCATAGTGAAGAGACAATTGGCAATTTTTCTGCTTCTTTTTACTCTGAAATCCTGAACTATTGATATATTTGTTTATGTTCTTAGGGGAAGTACTTCCATTTTCTTTCACTGATTTTAGTTTAATTTAGACTCTGAGCACAAGAAAAACACACTAAAACAGATGAAGCATTAAAAAAGCAATTGGTAGATTCCTGTTAAATTTGCCCATGACTGATTTATCTGTGACATGCTTCCTATAACACAGGAAATACAATAAAAAGAGATGGAGATCCTTTCTCAGTCAGGCACAGAAGAAGGCAGCTGGAGAGATGGCTGCTACACTGAGACAAGCTGGGCTCATGAACAGAAGGGGAGAATCCTGTCTCTGTTGTGCCCTTAAAGAATATTAGTTTTGCAAAATGGGTCAAGCAGGGACTCAAGACTGCAATCCATTTGGCTCAAACTCCTAGGGAACATAGGTGGTAACTAGAACAAATTTAAACATTAATTTCTTCTTTATCACAAAGATGAAACTAAAAAAGATGGAATATAGCTTTGAAGCACTGTTCTGTATTAGGTTTTTAATTTAAGAAAAAAATAGTTGGATACCTTTCCTACTCTGAGTAGAACTGGAAGATTTTTATTTTCTTAATGACTTATGACAGTCATAAAGAGCTTATATATTACAGAAAACAAATTCATCTTTACTATTTTGATGCTGTGTTGGGATCCAGGACAAGAAAATTTAGAGGAGAGCTACAGGACAAACTTTGGTGAAGTAATATGGACAGAATAACCATGCAAAAAGAGCAGTAGAGGCAAATGGTATTGTGCCACTCAATTGGGGCACAAAGTTACTCTCTGAAAATCAGGGATGAAAACACTGGTAAAGGAAACAATAAAAATATCATGGGCTTGGAAGTCTGTATTTTGGAAAATATGCAACAGAAATTGCTTAAATACTTTTGTGAAAGTACAAAGGTGTAAGCACAGACTTCATATCAGCAGAAACAGCACCACTAGCTCAGAGCAATTCCTCACAGGGACAACAGACAACACTGCAGATGAAGATGAATGAGCTATTAGTTTGGAAGTACACTCAATATTTATTTTTGAGTTTACAGGCTTATCAGCTCCTGTCAATTACATTACCACAGAAAAGAAATCAACAAAACAATAAAACTTGCAGTGCTGATCTAATCTCTTAAACAAGTTCATGAAGTAAATATGATTCTGAAGCTGTCAAAAATACAATTTGTAACAGTACTGTGGAAAAGGTACTTTATAAAGTTATTGGATTAAAACTAAACCCATGTTCTATTGCTTTCAAGATGATGTAATTTTTGAAAAAGGCAAAGGGACAAAAACATCCCAAGGAGAAATTGAAGAGTGGCTCTGTAAGAAGTGGAACTTCTTGACACTCTCAGAAGAAAAGCTCAGTTTGGCCAGCATATTTTGCTGGGAAGAAAAAAAATGTTACTTAATTGTCCAGCTAGAGTTCTAATGGCCAGAAAGAAAAAAAAATAATAATATTTTCATAAAAAAACCTCTATACCCATCTTTTCTTTAGAGTACCATTTACGTTGTGCATTCAGACATCTGAGAAAATCCACAGAGGAGAAAGCCAAAAGATACTAACCTCTCCTCTCTAAGGACTACAGTCCAGTGGTATAAGAGAAAAGCAAAGAGAGAAAGAAAAAGAATGAGCACAATGAGCTGCACTTGAAATGTTCAAACACTGAACATGGCTCAAAAGGGTCATCATCTTTGTGTCACCCTTCCCCATGATGGCATTTCACAGTCTGAGCCTATGAGAATGAAATTTAGCTGTCTTTCTCTGAAAAAAAAAACAAAACCAAAGGTAAACAAAATCAAAACCAAATCGTAGAGCAGAGGGTATCTGTTAATGATACTGTTCCAGAGCTAAGCAAATTAATCCACAGCATTCCTCTGAGAAGAAACATCAAATATGAATATAGACTTGGTTTTTTTTTCAGAGAGGAAAGATGTGATGGATTAAGGCCATATTTTGAATCTCCATTGTTCATTGTTCTCCTTGTTCTCTCTTTGCTTTACAAAGAACTGCAGGCCACTCTGAATTCAAACTGCTCTGCTCTGCTACTTCTAAAGGAGAAAGTAACAGAACTCTTACACAAGCATGAGAAGCTTTGAATTGAAAATAAATACATTAGTTTAATTAGCTGTAACAGCCTAAGTTAAATTTATTTTACAATTCTTGTAAATTATTTTTTTAAATTTCTTTTTTAACTTACACATTTTAAATTTGTAATGAAAAAGAAAACTATTTTCAGTATTTTCTTCACATCTAACACAATTAATGCAAACTTTGACAAGGCTTAAACTCTTTAAATAAGCAAGGTAAGAGAGAAGCAGCATTGCAGCCAGAGCAGCTGAAGTAAGTTATCAAGGCACTGTAGACTGGTGAACTAGTGGTAGCCTACCTGAGCTCATGAACTAGCTCATGTGAAGGAGCACTAGTGCCTCTAAACAACTCAAGCTCCATGAGAATGAAATATGGTTATATCATATGTAGTGACAGAGTGGTGATACCCTTAATCATTCCCAAACTGAGAGCCCAGGGGTCAATGAAAACTGCCCAGCCAGCACTGAGCAGCACAGCGCACTGGTTACTGACAGCCAGTCAGAAAATATACTTTGAGTGCTTGTAGTTTATGACCCACCAGCTTTCCATTGTTTGCCTCCCCTATTGCTCCTTTTATATTGCTCTTATTCCTTGTCTTGTCACATCTCTTTCTCTCTTAGATCTCTTTCAAAATATATCTTCTTCTTTCATGTTCCCACTCTCCTGTAAGATTCTTGTATGTTCCATCTTTTGTACATTTCCTTATCTCTCCAGCCCAGAAAATCCCCTGATATCCATTCCTTGAATACCACTTCTCCTTTCCAATTCATCCATTATTCCTTGTAAAGCTCGGGTCTCAAATTCAGCCCTTGATCCCATATTCCTGTTTTCCACTTTCTGTTTCACCTTGACACCTCTTTGTCAATTTCTTTTCCATTATATATGCATTTCCCATGATAAATCTAGTCTTTCTTCCCTGAAGCCGCTGATTTTGTCCCCAATCCTTTCTCCATGACTTGACACCCACTATTACATATATCTCTTGAGTAAAATTCACTATGCTTCCTAAAAGTCACAGATACTGCAGGTACAGTAAGGAAGTACAAGATCCCCATCTTCCCTATCATGTCTCCTACTTAATTTCAATGTTCACAGAGCCCTATTCATTTTTTTACTCTGTTTCTGTAACCTAGGGTGTCCCATAATTTTCAGACCTTCTGTCTCCTCCCTGCTGTAGCTAACCCTAAAACCCAAGACATTTTACCCTCAGACCACCTATTTCAAGTGACAGACTACCTTACATAAGTCCCAAAGCCTGGGTAAAGTTACTTATATCTTCTGGTTTTGTCACACAAAATGCTATTGTTCTTTTCTCCAGTATGAGCTATAGCATTGTCCACTTTGGACATACATCAAGCAAGATGCTCAAAAGAGATTTTCTTTCTAAAATTCTGAGCATTAATACATGCTTCTGTACGGCTGTATCTAAAAGCTCTTCACACATTTCCAATGATAGATTAATGAATAAGATTCTTCAAACTTCTTTTAAAACCAAATGAACCAGTTACGCATCTCTTGAAAGAGAATGAAAGTACAGGTCAAGGGCAGCTTTACTCTGTTAATCTCTCTCAAGGACTTTGCCAGTAGTCCTGAGCTGATAAAAATGAGACAGTGAAGGGTGTGGTGTAACCATTCTTTTAAGGGAAAGACACCTTTTTTATTCACCTCCAAGTATAAGACAGGCAAATTAAAATCACAAATGTAAGAGTGAGACTTTAAAATCTCTTCACATACACACAGTGTGCACGTAGAGCACCCTGGCATATAACCCAGAAAAGGAAATGGAGGTCTTAAGGTTAACTAACCTCATCAAGCATGGATCAGGCCTTGGGATGTATGTACAAAAGCTGCCACTGAGGAAAATTACTCTTGCAAATGTCCAGTCTGTATCGCACATGTCCAAATTTGAAGTATCCTTAAACATGATGATTTCATCAGGTCTTATCTCAGTCCTGGACTTTCTGCATATCTTGGGCTGAATTATTGTTAGTAGCAGCAGAGCAGATTGGAAGAACCTACTTTGCTGGAGGAAATAAAATATGCCCACATTCGTGAAGTGGAAATTATTAAGGGACTAAGTATGAAATCCCACAGTGGCAAATTTTTACTGTAATATGAAAGGAATGCTTAATGCTGGTAAGAGCATGGCTCTACAGAGACTTGAAATTCACTGTGTGAGGTTAAAGAATATATCCAGAAAGCACAGAAGCTTAAGGCAAAAAAGGAAAGGTATTCTTAAGCCAACATTTTTTTTTCCTAAATAAAATGGAATTCTTTATCGATTACATCATGCAATATATAAAAGGCAGAGCTGAACATGGGTGCTCTCTTGATTAATTTCATCTGTGTTGACATTGCTCTGTCCATGTTTACTTAACATACTGAGTTGAGCTACAATTTTAAGCCACTCTAACTGCATTTCAGTAGTAGGTACTGAAAATTCTATTTTCAAAGTGGAAAATATCAGTTAAAAGTATAACAGAACCATGCAAATGCCTGTGCGGAGTGAGCATGTGCAGAGCACGTGCAGAGTAGAATGCAGGAAGTCCCAAATGGAAAAGCAGTGCTGAAGTACACTTATCATTAGTATATTCATCCCATAGAAATGAGTATTGTACCTCCACCTCCTAGGTGAATCAAAATGTGATTTACCCTGGAAAAAGGTATGACTAATTTAACAGAAATGTTGGGTTTGGTGGAAGTAACAGTTTTCCTTTATACACTGCCTTCCTTGCAACAGTATAAATCACAGTTTCTACCACTACATCGCTTCCTGAATCCTTTGAGGACCAGTCCATGAAGCCCTTGTAATTAATATCATATGACCATCCGTAGTTCCCTGCACAGTGCTTCAACCTTCCCTCAGCTATTTGCCCACTTGGATTTTGCAATAGCAAAAAGGTTTTAGTGTATGTTAAGCCCCAAGGTTTTTACAAAAGGAAGGCAGCTACCAGACCCATTTTACCCTTGAGCAAACTTTCTTAGAAATTTTGTCTTTTTGCCAGGCACTCCATGTAGGTTTGAACATAAAGTTATATTTAAGCATTTTTTTAAATGTAAACTTACTCTAAGTTTTATTAATGTGCAGGAAAAAAAAGTTTTTTCCCTTATGTACCAAGATATACACTTACAAACTATGTTCAATTTACTTTGTTTTAGGAGAAAAAAAGGGAATAATTCCTATGCAATGGTAATCTTCTAATTCACTGCTTCTGTCAGGCGCATTTCTTTCTTTGAAAAATGTATTTTAAGTCCTTTCTGAATCCCATCAGCAAAAACAATCATTCCTAAGACAGTGCAGAGTTACTCCAGCAAAACAAGTGCTTTAATATATTGCATGAGAGATGCTCATGCACACAAATCACACATAGTTTGCTACTTTTTTTTTATTTTATTATTATTTAGCTGCTTTTTTTGCAAGGTGACACAAAAAACCTCCTTAATACTTAGAAATACTTAGGCTGAGGACGTGCAATCATTATTAAAATGTATGGTTTCCTGACCATTGATGTATTCTACAGAGTTACACTGTCCTCATCAAGTTCTGAAACTTAGAAATGCCATTGCTCAGACACTGAAGGAAGCAAACTTCTCGACTCTTTGGCTCTTAGTGGATAATGGCAATATGTAATTCCCAAAGATACACCATCAAAAGAGACGTTAATTGTTGAAATATAAAGCTAAAACTCTGGCAAATGGGACAAAGAAAACTCACTCTGCATTTGCAGGGAACAGGTGAGAAATAGAGGGCACAAGCTATGAAATGGTTTATGCTTTTACAGTGAGAGGTACCCAGCAGTAAGACCAAATCACAGAAGTGTAATACTACACTAGAGGCAAAATTCAAATTAATGAGATATGTTTAATCAATAAGAAAAAGAAGCAAGCATGAAGAATCTATGATTGATAAGGTGCTGGTGAGCCATTCTCATATTTTTCAAAACTAATTGGGTTTCTCATAAGCAATAATATGATTGGTACCTGTAGGTGGAAAAAGGGAATTCTGAGGAGTGTGCTGGATGCCCTGAAATAAACTCTAGGCAGAGCAACAGACACTGTCAAAGAAAAGAAGTTATCATATTCTTTGGATGGTTATGAAAGACAACATTCTGCCTATATTTGTGGAAAACTACTAAGGAAACCCTATAGTTTATGGAGCTTACAGTCAAAGCCTCCTCACAAAGTGTATATGAACCAACATACATTACAAGGTAAATGAACCATTCTAATCCCATGTAGCAGGCATGTCTGGGGGAGAAAAGTTAACACAACTAAATTAACATTTCCTCTACCATTAGCACGAAGCATTAAAACATTTTTAGCCTATAAATGTGCATGGGTAGGCTCCAAGGTAGTCTTTCTGACTGAGACTGCATTTACAAATTTTGAAAAATGAAGTCATTGCCACTGTAAGCATCCTCTTCTCTAGTAAATAAGATCTAAAAAGTCATAGAAAGAGCACTCTAATTTTAAAGCAGGGAAAACACAGCAGTTTTTCTTTCCTATTGCAATAATCACAGCACCACATGACATGGCATTATCTAATAAATCTCTTAAAGTTACATGAGCTTGGGTTTCCTTTATGTTTCTGCCAAAAATCAACCATTACCCAGCTGTTCTTGTGTATTAGATTATTCTTTTTTAGGACTTAGTCTCCAAAAGATGTTTGCTCTACCAGGCTGGGTTTACTGTGAATACATATAGTTATTTCCTACCCATATCAAAATAATTATAACAATGTGAAGGTAGATATACATTATGTGAGAAATAGGAGGGGCATACAGAAATTAAACATATGAATAGAAAATCCCTTATACATAAGTCTGTGAATCAAGGCAGAGGGTCAAACAATGCATGTAATCAGGAGAAAGCAGAAGTGACAAATGCAGGAATACTGGCATTTCAAGAGAGTAAAATTGAGTGACCAAAGTAAAAGAGGAATAATTTAAAAAATAAAAGAAAAAAGGGGCAATTTGGGTTGATGAAATACGGCGTGGAGTCTTTTCAATTTATCAATGGATGTGGTTTCTTTGGGCTGGAGCTAAATAGTCTCTGAAGGGAAACTTCTCAGTCATCATTTTGATTTTGTGACAAAATGGAAAGAAACAAATAAAAATGTAAATATTCCCATAACCTACTTGCAACAAAAAGCTCATCACATAAAAAAATGTGGTAATATCTTTTTTGTTAAAATTCCATTTCTGAATCTTTAGATTATCTGATTTGTAAAAAAAATGTTCCTATTTTGTCATGTCTGAATTGGTATAATTCCATAAAGCAAATATATATTCTTTTCCTTTTTTTTGTGATTATTATTTGAGGAAAAAATATTCCTCAGACTGGACACTATTTCAGCAGACTTCGGTCTTACATTTTTAGTATGTTAAAACCATGCCACAAATCAATTCAACAAAGTTATTATTTAGTTTTCTAACAAAAATTTACGAAGCAGTAACAGTGACAACAAAACCCACATAAAAACCCCCAAACCCACAGGATTTCACATTTTAGGACTTCATTTCTAATTTTTTTTTCTACAATACTAAAAAATGCAATTGCACTCATGTTTCAAATTTTAAAAACCCAAACAAACAGCAACCCCCCCTCCCCTCAATTTTATTTCACTTGTCAAAAAAAGGCTTCCACAGCAGCTGGCTTTACCCACAACAAAAAGTGACTGATTTTGCCATGAATAGGTGAACTGAACTGACTCAGCTTAGCTATTCTGTTTCTGATGTGTTATCAGAAGTAGCTCAACAAACAGGAGAACTAGTATCCCTCTACTGTAGATTTGTGTCTCAGGACCAAGCTTCCATGAGGATTTTCAGTTTTCTATTAAATGGGTCTCTCTCAGAACCACAGCATTTATAGGATATCAACATCCATGATTCCTCTGCTCAAACTGGCCAATAGGTTTGAAAAGTTCCAGGTGAGAATGAACTTCTTATGGTATGTGACGTAAACCTCCCCTGATTTTCATAGCACTCAGTGTGAAAAATTATGAGTTGTTAAAATGAAGGCATTCCTGATGGAAACATGACATGAATTTGATGGGAAGAAATAGCATCTCTTGAATGTGACAAACAAGATCTGAACAACAGTCACGACAAAGCAAACTAAATCAACACTAATCTTAGCAACTATAGTCACGCTATGATGGAATCCCTTTCTTTTACAGACAAGAAGAATCAAATAAATATTTTCTCAAACTCAAATAATTAACAGAAGTTGTGTGCCTTTTTGTTTACCTTTGTTTATCCTGTACCAGTCATTAGCAACACTTCAGATACTGCTTGCTCCAGTTAGAGCTGACAGCCTGGGACACATCTTCTTTTTTGGCCATAGCTGATAGATTCAAAGAAAGAGTGGAAAAATACAGTTCTGGGAGGATAATTTGGAAATGCTCCTCTTTGAAGAATTTGGTGTGAATGCTTAGAAAAAATGAAAGGCATTTCATAGGACAATAAAAAGAGCATGGGACTAAGAACAAGCTTTTCTCTGATGAGACTCCACAACTCATGTAAATCAGATACAAATATAAAATAACACAAGGACACGTTAGCAATAGAGGTGTTCACATGAAAAACTGATAGCAGCTTGAAAATTAAGAGAATTAAATACCAAGACAAAATTTATTGCAGAATTTTCCACTCAACCATTAACCATTTTGTTAGAATTAATTTTAACACCCATGCAACTGCCTTGGAAAAAAACTTGATAATAGCTTTGATGACTTTTTTAAATTTAAAGGTGTAAGTCAGTTGGCAATGTAAAACCTGAAGAAGAAAAACAAAACTACTAAGTTTAATGTATTAGGATATTTAGGAACATGAGGAGCTCACAGAAGAGTCAAGTGCATGGAAAAAAACTCTACAGATCTTCTCTGTGACTAATAAAATATATTATGAGTGTAAATGGGAAGGAAGTCTCAAATTTTTATGCCCTGAAGGTGAGAGATAAAGGTTGTTAACTTAACAATATGCTGGCAAAGAAGGAAGATTACTTAATAGAGATTTGAAAGCTGCAATTAACAATAAAACTCACAAAATTACACTGTAGTTTTAGCAGCTCCTGAAGGTTACAAAAAAAAAACCAATCAAGACTAAAAACAGGTTAAACAAGCCATATATGAATTTGATAAAAGTTGTAGTATTGAGTGGGGATTTTGTTAGTAGATAGTGTTTGTGGGTGATGATTTCTACCAAGTGAGATAGAGAACATTGAATGAATTATCTTCATTTTCCACTTTTTTTTTCCTGAAAACTCAGTCTATGAGATTTGATAGTGAAAGAATACCCAACACCTAACATGATCATGCTCCACTAAGAAATCTATCAAATTATGCATGTAGTTATTCTGCAACAGACCTAAGATTTAATTTTCATCATTACTTATTTCTTGTTCCTCCTCTCCTTTTCTGAGCAAGTTTAACTTTTGCCTCCGTTTTTTTGTGAGTGATAAAGAGTGATAGTTACAGGAACACCGTGTACTTGCAATATAAAATGTCAGTCCCCTTTTAAAATTTTTTTTTGTTTAACGACAAAACTCAGATTTGCAAAGCTTGCATTTAGAACATGTCACATAACAAATGGAAACAAGAAGATGAGCAAACACCCTTCATCTGAAAATATCATTCTCTACTAATTTTCACTGTTTGGTGCATGTCTTGTGGGTTCATTGGGATGCTACCCCACAAGTGATGCTACAGTCTGGTATCATAGTTTAGATAACAATGCCTTACATTATTCTGAGAACAGCTGGCCCTTTTTATTCCTTGCATCCTTTGAGGCCTAATGCTGATAAAATTTCAGGGGTCACAAGATTTACCTCTCTTTTACTTAACCTGAATTAGTTTTTCTGCTGTCCCCTCAACCTGTGAGTGACCCTTGTGCAATTTTGGTGACACACCTTAAGGTGAGGTCATTGTGGGTGACAAAACCATTGCAAAGGGTTTTGGTTTGAAACTCTGCAAGCTGGAATGCATTCAGAAGTGAAGAGCACTTTAAACTATCATCAAATTACCACAATAGGTTTTTCTCAGTCCCTGTAACATTTGTTCTTCATGTTCTGAGGCTGGAAGCATCTGTCATAATCTCAATTGCTGCAGAAGAAAATATGTGCAGTGAGAATCCTCATGATCTATATATCAACTCCAGTCTTTTTAAGAGCAGCCAGAGGACTTTGAAAGTCAGTGACTTGGAAACTTAAATTTTAGTCTAGTGATTGTGATTCATCTTTACAGTTATAATTTGACCTTCAAAATTGCTGGTTAAATTCCTGGTGACTGTCTACAACACTAAAATTGTCCTGATTGGCTGTGTTTCCACAGACATTGACTGAGATAATGTTTTCCATCTCAGCAATCTAACTAGGGATAGTATCCAAATAATTTATTAAAACAAAATACTCAGGACCTTCTGAAAACATTTTGCCTGTCTTAGATTTCTTCATTCTGTCTGCACCCTGTATCTCAGTTTATGTGGCTAATACCAGTCAAGCTCAATTTTGATGCCTTACATTCAATTACCAATTTACTTTTTATCAGTAGCATATAGTCCCTTGCTTATGATATCTTGTAGCTATCTGATGTGCCACAATTAAATAAAACAGCCACTGTTCCTAGGTGCACATATATGTCCTACATTTTGGATTAAAGTAATGTAATTCATATTCACTATAGGTATTGCTTCAAATTTTCCATGCTCCTTCTTTTTCATTCCTATCAGAGTATGAGATCATTGATTTAGCATTTATGTCACTTTTGCTCTTATTTGTGACTACCCAGATGCTTGCTCTTCTCACAGGCATTTTTCAGTATTTCCATTAGCTCCTAAGGCATGCCATGCATTCACTGTTTTCTATTTCTCTTCTCTAGGGTCAGGCTGTCCACAGTTAATAGGTTTTCATCTCTCCCCATTAAAATTCTGTTTTAACTTGTCATCTTCATCTAGAAATGCATAGTTTTATGAGCACAGGTGAGGTTCCAATTCATCTTTGTTGTTCAGTGAGCCTTAAGTCCTCCCATGGAAGTTTTTAGTTTGAATGGGAGTGCTTTCAGATGGCTCACACTTCAAGTAAGTTGGAGACTTGTGATCATCAAGGGTTATTTGTGCATTGGATTCCTATTCTCTTTCTTTTTTGTCCCATGTATATTTGAAACTATTCAACATTTTAAGTTGCTGACCATCTGTCTCCTTCAGGTCCTGCAGACATCAACATCATGCAGCTCCTTCCATCTGGCTATGCTTTCAGAAATGTTTCCATTTTAAAAATCTCTTGGAGACATTTTTCTAGCAACAACTTTAGCAGCCATGTCAGTGTTCCTTTGACACTTTGCCTTCTAACCAGAAAAATTCTTTAATTTAATTTCCAGAAATTAAAAGACTCGTGTAATTCCCTGATGTGTTTTCTGTCATTTAGATTGTGTACACCCACATAAAATGGTAGGTCACTCTTTTGAACAATATTTATGATAATTATAGCAGTACCTCCAGCCAAAATAACTGCCTGGCTCCTTCAGGCATCATGCAAACACGCTAGAATGACAGCCCTTGTGCCCAAATTGTTTCCATCTGCATTCTCACTTAGAGATCACAGACATGACACCTATTAATAGAAGTCACGTCACCTATCAAGAGAAATCAATATAGAGACATCAGAAAGAGGGCCTTTATATGACAAACCTTTTACATTACAAAAAAGGTGACCAAAAGAGAGCATATTTGCATAGTTAATTTCCTCTTTAATGGTCACATAATTAGCTGTCTTTTCTAGCGCAGTATAAACTCTTTGTTTAAGCACAAAATAGCACCATTAGACATTTATTTTTACTGCACTCTTCCTGTTAATTCCAAGTCTAAGACACCAAACAAACACTATGGCTGGTTTAATTACTATGAATATCTAGATAATGTTCTGGTTTTTAATGACATCCACTGCATGTTTCTTTCATCAACAGATCAGAAAGGGAAAAAAGTAACTACTCCAATTTGTATTTTCTTTTGTCCCTCAGAATGTATTACCTGCCACTTAAAATATACAGCAATGCCTTTGTGCTTCATCAGAGTTGAATGTATTCAATAAAACACTGTGAGGGCATTCAATTTCCCATTTTCTCAACTTTTCTTTCGTCTCTATTGTAAAACACTTTTTCTTGTCCTTAGATCTGCTCTCCTGTTTTAAAAACAGTGGAAATGAATCTCTTTTACTCTGCAGAATTGTTTCAATAAATTAAGGGGGAAGAAGTGGGAGGTTGAAATGAAAAACTGATTTTCATTTTATGACCTCAATAAAGTAATCTACTGATAGAAAAAAAAAATCACACATCAACAAATCACATTGTAATACAATAAATCTTCTCTACCTTTTGAGCGTCAGTGTCACATCAACAGGTTGAAAGTCAAAAAATGCCATAAAGCTTAGATTAGTAGCAAAGTAGGGGAGGGGGAGGAGGAAGCAGAGCAATCTCTCAGGTGTCCAAGTTTTTCTCACTCAGAAAAGCAGAAATGCTTGACACAGCAAACAGGCCAGGTCAGAATACACTTGCTACTCAGGGAAAAGCTTCTAAAATGGTATCCAAACTCCAACTCTAAAAATCCATGAGTCACACTCTTTCTTTGCCCTCTTCTGTATATAGCTGCTATATTCCTGGATACTTGTCAAAACACAAACACTTCAAAAACTTTAATCCTATTGTGTTTTCACATATTGTATTATGTGAGTACATTTACTCACTCTCCATACTGCTCCACTCTGATATTTTTCAAAAGGAATCATACTGTCTCCCTGAAGGCTTAATTTTTAATGCTTTGGTGGAGAACATGGAGAAATGAGAAGTAAGGGGAAATGAGAGAGTGGCATCTCATGCAGAGTATACCAGGCGAGTTGTAGGGGGAAAAAAGCATTTGAGAATAATTACAGCAGGTGTTATTCCAGAAATAATTTAATCTAGAAATCCATTACCTACTCTATATCTCACATAAACCTAAGGGCAAGAGCCACTCTCAGTGTTGAAGGGAAAAGTCGCAACAGAAGTCCTTTCACATTAGATAAGTGAGCATGGAAGTCTTCCAGCAGGTTCTGAGGGTCTGAATGGAAGAGGGGCTCTCCAGTCTTAAAAAAGGAGGAGGATATTTCCTTGGAGTACAGCTGAACACCTGTCATCTACTGGACAGTAACTGTACAACCTGGACAACAACTGTACAAAGCACACCAAATGATGGCAGAAGCATTTGCATTGACCAAAGGGGAAGAAATTCTCATTTCCTCCTTGAGACAGGGAAATACATTTCTGTTCTGACATTCTCATTCCTCAGTTATTTGCAGTAAGTACTGTGAAGAGTTGGAAGAGTAAATTTAAATGAATTTAAGTCAACAACCAGGAAGAAATGAAATTAATAATTGCTATCAAACTGTTACACATTGATGAGGTTGTACAATAAATATACCACGGCAGGATGATATTTGCATTGAATAATGAGAAACCACATGTAATGACCTGAGTATCAGAGGACTTTCTCAAATGTCAAAACCTTGAGATACACTCTTAAGACATACTTGTGATGTTTGTCCTACCATTCAATTATTTGTCAGTCTAAATGTATGAACCTTACAACTGTTAATCAGAAAGTCATTTCTAAATCCAGATTGTGATTCCCTGTACAAAGTAGCTATCCAAACTTTTAACATGTACTACTTTTTACATCTTCAGCTGAGTGCACAAACCTTAGCAAAAGTTATAGGTGTACTGAAAATCTTAATTTTCTCATTGATATGAAAAATGCTGAAAAACTTTCCTTGTGCATATGTTTAAACATGCCAGAAAATAAGGAAATAAATGTTATATAGAGACTTTCCCAGTTGGGAAAAAAAAAAAAAGAAATCAGTTGCTGATGTCCAAGTAACTTGTGGTTCCTATATGTCATTTCACTTCATTTTTATTATTTCATGCACGCGTAACTCTCTCCAGTTCTTCAGATTTACTTCTGTTTCACAGTCCTCTGAGCAAGCAGATGAGGCCCATCAGGTTAATACATTCTTATTCTGTACTCATGTATTTTAGTGTTCTTGCTTCTCAGATATAAGACTTTATTTATTTAAATGTGGCATTCACCCTTTAGTGCATTTATTACAAGGCTGACATTTTACAATTTTTTCCATCAAAATCAACCAGGAGCATTAACTTTTATTGAGGCCTTTATCAGCATTTATCTGAGTTTAAAGTTTTAAAGGCTACTTATCATTTAGATGTTTTGACTTGTATAATTTTACTTCATTCTCTTTTTAGAAGTCACACGTTTTTTGAGGTGTGAAGGAAGAGTCCCAAACAACAGCACTGCTTTGTGACTCAGAAAAGGGAAAGCAAAAAAGGGCTTTGGAAAAAGAGGGTGGGGTATTCTCAGTAGGGTTTTTTAAGTTTTCTGAGCCAGGAAAGAAAATTCTGATTTTACTAAGAGTGAGAAGAAGCCAGAAATCCTTCTTATACCATATTAATCTGTAAAAGAAGATCTCTCTGTTCTGCCACTCAATGTAGTAAAACACAAGTTGAGGAGAAGGAATTGGGTGCAGGAATGAGACAAGGCATCAGAAAGGGCTAAAATGGCTTTGTTTTTTAGCTTGTCCACCTGTGTCTTTCCTTAGACAAGGTCAGGAGAAAATGTATAATCCATGTGCTCCATGTGTTTTTGGTGCCACACACAGCAAGCAGCATGTTATCCTAAAAGTATTCTCCTAATGGTCAGAACTGATACTCTCCAATGAAATTAGTTTTGTTGTTACAAATAGTCCATAATAAAAAGCAGGAAAATTCTGAGTCCTTATTTCTTAGTCTTCTAAAAGGGAAAATAATCAGAGAGTTGACATGGAATAACCAATGATCTTGTTGCATTGGATGTTTTTGCATGTAATAGCCACTTCAGCACAGATGCATAAGATGAATTCTGGCTGTCATTGGGTTTCCCTGATTATGAACTCCTAAGTACTTGAGAAACTATTCATATTTAACAGGAAAGAGTTTAAATAATATTACAAAATTTGGAGCCATTACGTAACTATTAACTGTGTGATGAAACAATTTGTTGGAGTAATACTGGAATTAAGAATGCCAAATAATATATGATTTGATCACTTTTCCAGCTACACAAACTCCACAACTTCCTCTTCAAAAAGAACCCCAAAGTTTTCTTCACAGCACACACTGCTGCTGTGTACCTCATGTGTACTTGTCATCCACTTGACACTGCCAGGAACAAACCTCAGGTGCGAAGTCCCCACTGAACAGAGAAGACACAATTCTCAGGAGGAGCACAGCAGCTGCCCTTTCTGGACATGGGATAGCAGCTTGTTATCTGAGTGTTAAGGAACACCTTCCCCCTGGCAATTCCCTCTGCCACTGGCTCCCCCTGAAGCACAGCCTTTTCCACCAAGACAAATCCTGGGGCTTCAGGGGGCGGTGCCTTCAAGGCTCTCTCTCTCTCTCTTCCCCAGTCACCATAATTATTCGTGTCCTGCTCAGCTTTCACAACGCACAACTGTTAAACAACAATGAGGATTTTTTAAAGTCATCAGGGACATACCTAAAGGTCTTTCTTGTCTGTCTTCTGTTTCATGCTTTTTTTCTTTACTAAAGTTTCTATTTGACATTACTTCCCAGCTTCTTTGCTCCTGTCATGCTTGTTAGCAGCCCCATCACAGCGAGTAATGTTTAATTTTAGTATTGGCTTGTTCCTTTAATCATCTGATCACAAAGCATTTTATGAAAAGGTTAGTGTTATATTTCCATCTGTTAGACATGAAAAGAGGATATCAACCTAGCATTCAACTCCTTTGAAAGAGTTCAGTGGGAATAGTGTATATTATTTCCCTATTTAAGCATAAGTGTAACATTCCCTTATTTAAGCTTAACTAAAGACAAACCAAAATCCACACAAAGCATGTTTTCTAGGCTTACTAAGATAATTCTCTTATGGATTTTAAATGTCAGTGCAAGCACCATTTGAAAATATTCCATTAAGCTATTTTTACCAAATAGGTATTTGTGGGGATTCACTCTAAGAAAGATATTTGTCCTTTCTCCAACTCCAGAACATCCCTTCTGACCCTGGCCCTGTCAAAAAATTCATGATTCAAACTGACCTTGGATGGAAGTAGAAAAAAGTAAGTATTAAAAAAACCTCTGCAGCCTCCCTATTATGTCTGAGGATGTGACAAAGTATTTTGAGAGAAATAAGCTAAAGGATTTCTAAGTTGCTTGTAATATATTCCTGTCTGTATATAGATATATAGTTTCTCCCTATGAAAGTGCTAGGTAGTTCTAAATTTAATTACAAAATTACTTTGACAGAAATTGCTAGTCTGGAAAGCAATCCCATAACTGATATTAATCTTTTATGTTCAAGAACTACATTTTTGGAGAGTTCAGTTTGTAGAATAAAATTGATTCTTCATACTGTCATTGAAATTATTTTTTACAATTTGAATAGATTCTGTATTAAACTCATTCCACAACTAGAAAAAAAGGTTATATGAACTTCTAGTGCAACAGGAAAATTATATCAAAATTAAGAAACTCTGGTCTTCTATGTATCAAGGAAACTTCAAAAGCTATTTTTTCTTTTTTATATTTCTCAATTTTATTATGGGAGAGTGAAGTCGTTTTTTTTTTCCATTGAGGATTAATTCACAGTCTGCCAAAAACTATGTCTCCACTCTAAAACTGAAGAAGCACTGTAGTGCTTCTACATTATTCCACAATTATCAGAAAATCTAAAGCAAAATTTCTAGATTTATGTCCTCAGCTCCACAACTTGGAAAGCCTGGATATCAAAGCTCTTCTTTGCTTTGGAAAACTAAAGTACACTAAGTGCATAATGTTTAGCTTCCAAAAAGAGTGTTTACAGTATAGAAGTATATTGCAATTTTCCTTTAGGGTGTGCTTATGTTGGTGGCAAAGACAAATCAGGCTTGAATCTTGTTGTTTTGTTTTTTTTTTTTAATTATTAAACCTTAATTACCTCTTGCTAACATTTATTATTAAAAAACAACAACAACAATAACAAAAAATAAGGAAGGAAAAACAAGTATAGAGGAGGAATAGCAATTAAAAGAGCAAACCAATGTCCAGTCTCTTAGCAAATGAAATTTTGTAAAGGATGTAGTTAGGACTAGATACTGAAAAGATTGAAATGGGAATACGTTGCAAGTGGAATACCTGAAACTTTCAGTGTTATAGAAGTGAAAAATAATAAACCTCCAATCAATTGAAGCCACTTCATAATGGCAGGATGCCAAAAAAAAGTATCTCTAGCGCAATATAAATTAATTATAAAAAAAATTTTAGGCATTATACATATACAGAAAATTCAAGTGGTACACACAACTTTTCCAAACTTTAGAATGTTGGATATTTGTAAATATCTAGTGTCTAAAGAGGGAATACAAAAAGGCTGGAGAAGGACTTTTTAAATGGGAATGGAGTGACAGGACAAGGAAGAATTGCTTTAAAGTAAAAGAGGTTAGATTTAGATAATGTATTGGGAAGCAATTCTCTCCTGTGAATAGTGAGACACTGGCACAGGTTGTTCAGAGAAGCTGAAAATCCCTGGAGGGGTGTTCAAGGTCAGGTTGGATGGGGTTTGTAGCTGCCTTGTCTACTGGAAGGTGTCACTGCCAATGTGTTTGATTATGAATGAACTTTTCTGCCTGGCATGGGAATTGTCCTCATCCTTGTTTACATGACAAAAAATACCATTAAAATGAAACTGGAAAATTAATCCAAAATTACATAAAAATTAAAAATTAACTGAAATTGTGACTAGTTTTCCTTACCAATTAGGACATATTTGTTAATGTCCAAAATATCCTGACTAACAATCTAAAACAGAAAAAACAGTACAACACCTTACTTCAACTAGTTCAGAGATTAATAAAAGCCTTCAGATTGTCTCCCCTAATTTAAAACAAATGCCGCAGATATATGTTAGGACTTTCCATGACTGCTGGTCCTCATCTACCTGATCTATGTGTGGTCATAACAAGCTGATCATGATCATTCCACCCTGTAAGCACCAAGGCACTGACAACTCTTTGTCCAAGCCTACATTTGTTTTACATGAATGACTTGACCTTACCTTTACATGACAGAGAACGGGGCTGGAACTTTGCTCATAGGACAGGAGCAGGCAGAAGGTTTTGCAACAGCATGCCTCGAGCAAAGAGGGCTAATTTCGAAAAGAAATGTACTACAATAGTGTTAATCTGTCAAGAGGTCGACAAGGACACTCAAGGATGGAAAACTATTAATAATAAACTACTCATGAAGACTTTTAAAACTCACTGTCAGTCCTTCAAAGGATATGCAGCAAATCAGTGTAGATGTGTGCCATGATAAAGGGAGCAAGTTGCACAATAAAAAGCAGCTCCTCATCAGAAAACAAAGCCAGTAAGGCTTGAACCCAACCAAAATGAAGTGATAATGTATTAAACAAGTCACTTACATGCCAGTCTTCAAGGCAAAGACTAGAAAGCAACTGAAAACAAACTGTGAAAGAGAGAGACAAGGGTTCTTACATCAAACAGTCCCTCAGGTGTGTCAGACACGAAGGCTGAATCCTTCACCTCTCTTCTAAGCACATTCAAACTCTTCCAGAGAAATGAGTCTCAGGACAGCATTGCACATAAAAAGAATATATCCGTTAGTACCCAGGCACTGGAAAATGGAAATTCTCTCACAAATATGCTGAGAGTGAGAATATCTATAGACCAAGTGTGACTAAAGATAAATAAGAGATAAGTGGTTGCAATACCAGCAGGAGACAGAAAATGGTAAAGGTTGAACATCAATGTTCTTCTGAATGCCACAATGTTCTTCATCTCTCAATCTCTCATTTCAATATAGACTAATTTGTAGCTCAATTAGCACTTTATGGGAATTAAAAATGAGTTTAATTTGAACTGAGGTACCTCATTTCCTGCTCAGTTGTTCTAGAATTTGTTGGAAAAGACCTATTAAACCCCACCACTTCCTTTGCTTTGCAGTCATTTCTTTTCAAAGAGGAATGTAAGCTATAAAGGAGTGATTCTACAACTGGTTTGGAGATCCTTTGCATCTCTTTTTTGTCTTCCTAAAAAAAAGGCACTTGCTAGAGCTCAGCAGGAACACCAAGCTTAGATTGAATTCTGCTGCTCAGAACAGGAAGAGATTCTACCCTAGACACCCAGTGAATTTTCGGGAACATCAAAGAGATACCTGCAACATCAGCAGGATATGAGTGTAAGAAAAGTGCTGGGCTGTAGTTTTGTATGACAGACTTACAGGATCCACCTACATTGTTCTTCACCATCAAAATCCCTTATTGACTTTTGGTCTTTGAGTTTGGTACTTTTAGATTTTAAGATATTCTGTGGAGGGCAGTTTTGCTATTGCTTCTTTTAACTGACTTTATTAGAAACATTTTAGTGTGCCACCAGTGGTTGTTACCTATCCTATGTGTATTACCATGATGGCTTGAGCCCAGATAACAGCTAGGTACTCACCTCCTCACTTCCCCCACAGTGGGCTGGGATAAAGAATCAGGAGGGTAAAAGTGAGAAAACTTTAGGTTTGAGATTAAGGTAGTTCAATAGCTAAAGCAAAAGCCACACACAAAAGCAAGGCAAAGCAAAATAAGGTATTTATGCACTACTTGCCATTGTGGTAGTACATAAACCTCTCTGTAGTCACTTCCTAGAAAGGAAGGCTTCATCACATGTAGGAGTTGCTTGGAAAGACAAATGCCATTAGCACAGGTATTCCCACCTTCCTCCTCCTTTCCCTGAGCTTTGTGGCTGAACTTAATGTCATATGATTTTAATGTCCCTCTGGTCAGTTGACATCACCTGTCACTGCAATGTATCCTCCCTACTTCTTTCCCTTCATCATTCTAATTGCTATGGAGAAGAGTGAGGAAAAGAGAAAATGTTGTGGAAGTACTGTTCAACAATAGTTAAAACATTGAACAACTGCTTTAGTCACAAATTCAAAACACAGCACCATAGTAGCTCCTATGAAGAAAGTTAACACCATTCCAGCCAGACCCAGTACAGCAACTTCTTTTGGATTACTGATTACTGATTGAGATTCCATACAGTTTCAATATGGGAAAAAATAGTCCTGTTAAAGTGGCTTATTTGTCAGCCCAATTCTGAAAAATGTAAGGTAAATTCATGCTTAGAATAGGGTAAGAGACAGGCTAAAACACTGAATGTACACAGTTCTCAAAGAGATTCTCAAATCAAGGGAAATAAAACTCTCCTCAGTGTGGAACACAAGTTCTGAAACACCTACATGAATAAAAAGACAAAAAAAGGCAACTGTCCAATTGTTTTCTTAGGTGCCAATAGATACTTTTAGACAGATGTAAACTTCACTGTTATTTTTTGTTCTGTATTCCCCCAAGAATTTACCACTAGAACTTTGGCCAGACCTTATTTCAATGGGAGGTTAATACATGCTTCATTAAGAATGAAAATGTGTGCCTTCTTTAACCAGGTATGGATAATGCAAGGTTGTAGTTTTTGATCTTACTTGCACATTTTTACATTATGAATACCTGGGAGTTCCAATTAGACTATTAGAATTATGTGCTAACTAAGTCACTGTAATACTGATGAGTTCAGTATTAGTAAATACAGGGAAAAAAAAAAGCAAGAGGGTCACAGACACTGAGCATTGGGTTACAGGCTCAGAATAAGCATTCCTGATTCATGGACATTTAGAGAGAATCCCTGTGGAGCTTCAGACCTCCTTACACATTTATATCCTATTTAAAGGAAGGTTTGGAGGAGACAGAGTGAGAGAACATTAGATTCAGAGACCTATAAGAGCACTAAATTGCCTAGTGCATTTTAAGGGATAGAATGAGGATTTCCCTGCAAAAACACTGCAGATTATTACCACAATTCTATGGAAAATGTTTACACTGTAAGAGGGTACAAATAAGAGACACTTTTTTTGTAGGGTCTTAAAGACCCAACGCTGAAGCAGTAGAAGGAAGAAACTGTTAACATCTATTCTTTGGTGCCTCTCTTTACTGTGACCTTGAAGTCCCCACAATTCTTTTCTAATAAAACAAAATTCATCTATAAACAGATGGAGTTGTCTCATCTTTTTGCTCCTTCTGGGCATACCATAATGATAACACAGGGAATGTTTATCTCAGCCAGTCTTTATCACATAGTTTTAGTGGTAAAGTACACTTGACTTATTGGATTCTATATTTTTTGTTAAAAGTCATTTTATTTTTATCTGTTTTATCTGAATCACTATAGGTGAAAAAGGAGAGAAGCTTATAATTAGAGGAGTCTGGATAAAATAATTAACAAACAGTAAATGGCAAGCAATAATTGTATTTCTCAAAGTATCTACAATAAAATCTTTCTGCAGCTATTTGCAATGAGCAAAATACTTTCCAGAAGAGAAATAAAAAGACAGTGAATTTTATTAAGGGCTTAGTTTTCCATCTTGGTGACATTTTCATCTAAGTGAGTTAAATGTCCCAAAAGACAGGAGGACCAGAGCCTTGCCTCAGTAGCTCAAGAAATGAAAATTTAGACAGATCCAGGGTAATGAAAAATAAATAGCAGATCTTTGTAAATATGTGAAATCCAAAATCCAAACATTTTCCATTTCAACATTCAGACTTGAAACATGGTTTCTTTTTCAGGGCCATCATCCCAAACAAAATTAGAGGTCCACTAGGGCACTGTAATGTAGGTAACTTAAACTCTCTAAAAGACCGAAGTGTTGAACCCACTTATTTCCATGTTCCCCCCATGTTTCAGTCTGCTTGCAGTCTGTTTTCAGTCTTTGTATATTTCTGGAAAGTTCCTCTATAAAGAGGGGGATCTTTTTTTATTTTTTTATCTGTTTATACCATGAAGGTCACCTTTTAGTGAACATAGTCGTTTGAGTCACAGATAGTTAAAGAAAGTAGAACTGTAGTCCTGGGGGCCGGATGTGGAAAGCTCTGCACCAGTGAGTAACAGTTTGAAACGTGTCTCTCTTGCTCTGACTCATGTGAGTATGTGTGTCAGCTCCCTTATGTGTGAGCAGCAGACCACAATCCACAACAGGGATCTCTCCTTCCTCCCAGAACAACCACAACAGAGCAAGCTTTACTTGCTTCTGTGTGCTGTGCATGCTTCTAGGAGCATCTCTTTACTTCCTTCCCTTCACAAGCATCCATATGCTAACCCCAGGTAAACACCAAAAAGGATATTTATTCCTTTATAACATTATTGTCAGCAGCTATTGGTCTAGAAGTCGTCAAAAAGAAAACTTCAGAAGAAAGATCCCCTAGATCTTGCATAATATGTATTTCACTGCCCTCTCATTCAAGCACATTAAAAGATGTGCTAGGGCACTTTAATCACAGTTCACAGAGTTGTATCACAGAAGGAAATATGATGACTGAAATCACTTAAAAGCATATGAAAAACTACAGTAGAAGAGAATCCATGGCCTTATCTATGCATACACACATTGGGCTTTTTTAATACTTATATCTCAAACAAATAGGTTAGACATAATTTCTATTTCCTTTATATTTTTTTTAAATACTTCAATTCATGTACAGGAAAATAATCACTCAAAATGCCAGGTCATATATCAGAAAATACTTTAGAAACACTGCCATATACTGTTAAAATGAGACATTTACAAATATTTCCTTTTTTTTCATATTTATTTAAATGCAGAGGGTAGAAAAGCACAGCACACAGGTCCATGGGTGTCTAATAGTATTTTAAACAAACTGTTGCTAAGCATTTTTGCAGATGCTTAATACATCAATCTGCTTCATAGACAGGTCTTTCAGGTCTGTACCTGTACACTATTCTTCTAAGTGAGAGCAAGGAAACTGTGATGTTTTGAGCCTCAATTTCCACCTGTAACGTTGGTTGATTCAGGCTGGCAATATAGTGAGTAATGATTATGTGTCACTCCCACCAGCAAGAAACCTCAGAGTTAGGGTTTCTCTTTGCCTCCCCAGCTTACCATGTGACTTTTTTTCTTCAATGCCTATCAGTAATACCTCACTTGAGTGTAATTTCATAATACAGATTCCAGAAGTAAACAAATGAATTTGTCAGTATTTTCATGTCTTTCAAATTATTAGGAGTTTAACTGTATGTTCTTATTTATTTTCATATACTCCCTATGCTGGAGAATTAAAAAACAGAATTACAAGCCTGTCCTGCTTATCTGTGTACTTTTAATATACAGTAATGATTAACAATGCAGCAAATATATTTCTACCTAATTTGCTATGTTTTATGACAATTACTTTCTGGTGCTATACAGCTATCAAGGGCAATAATATTCTTAGCTGCAAATACCACACCTGAAATTGTTCATTTCACAGAGCAGAATGACAGGAGCTCATATCAGTCAAAACCTCAAAGATTGAAAGACTTTGAAACTTGAAAAAAAATCCAAGTTTTATGTGAATACAAACTAGAACACTTAACTTCTTAAACGCAGAAAGTTCAAAGTGACCAAAAGACTGAATAGATGTAAAAGATGGATAAATTGTTCCTTTTCTTCACTGTCCTTCAAGACATTTCTCCCACTTTCAATTTTAATGACCTCGATAATTTCCTGAGCTGTAGCAAGCCCTGCTCTATCCCCCCATTCCTCCGGCCATTCCCACCATCAGGACCTCCTTGCACTCCCAAGTTCAGCACTTGACCTGTAGGTCTCTCTGCTGAGACTTTTACAGTTTCTCCCTCTGACCCCAAGAAAAAAGCCACCTCTCCTTCCACACCAGTCCTCTGGACTCCCCCACTCTCTTCAAACAAAAATGAGTAACAAGGAGATTGAAAATAGTTGTTGCCACCAGGAGGAAGTTACAGGTCACCAATGTGTGGCCCCTGGTAAAACCATGCTATTGAGCTCTGAAGAGGTGGCATTCCCAGCATCTCTCCAAGTTCCCCCTGTGGCACCAGGGCTTTTCCCAGGACCACAGGTGATGGCATCCTGCTCTGCACCTTTTGGTGCTGCGCACATGAACTACAGACAGGGTTTTACTGGGAGGCCACACTCTGCTTTTCTTGGGTCACACTGTCATCACAAAAGGCATCTGAGCTACTTCCTCCTCCATTACCACACGGAATCATGAATAAACGCACCTTTGTTGCATGCACAAAGTCACATCTCAAATAATGCACATCTCTTATCTTACAGGTACATTTTATGGCAATTAAAACTTAGTTACATCTTCAGAAGCATCAACAGCAGCAGACACCCAAAGTAAACAGGTAAATGCTTTTCTTTCCAGAGGTTTCTGGAATGCAAACTTAACGAGCTGTTCTATAGTACAGCAAAGTGGCTGCATGTGGGAGAGGAAGATAATGAGCAGATCACCTCCTCAGATGTCTGCATAGGTATAGAGTATTTACCTTCTAGGCATTTCCTGTGAGGAACTGCAGTGGAAAAACAGAACTGCTTGTGACAAAGTGACAGCTGTGGGGGACACTGGAGGCAAAGGACTATGGAGACAGAATAAGGACACCTTAATTGAAGTTCCTGGAAAAGAAGCTTCCGTTGCACCTTTACTGATTCAGAAATGCTGTCCTGCATTCATTATGGAAATGTGCAATTTATGGGGAAAAGACTGACTCAATCCCATGGCATTCAAATGGCTGACCACATCTCAGGTCTCACTGCAGGTGATCCAAGGGTTTCACCTTCAGGGTATCAAGGTAACCTTTTTTTCTTGCAGGGAACACAGCCAAGATCTAAAAGGCATCAACTTTAATGCAGATCTACTTTTTTAATATCTATTTTATATGGATAGAAAGAGTTATTTCCTTTTATCAATCCAGGAAAACCTGAAGTATTTATTTTAGAAGTTTGCAAATCTGTTCTCATTTAGCTTTGCCTTATCAAAGAAAGGAATTAAGAGATTATCAGAAGTCACTAACTCATTTTACTATTAAGAATACAATTTGTTCAAGAAAGATTATGCCATAAAACTAATTTGATAATCAACGACCCTTTCTTCCCTGGAAGTATTAGTATCATTACTACAGAGAAAATTTTCACCTTTTGTTGGGATCATCATTTTACTACAAAAATATTAATTTCTCAAGTGGGAGAGAAAGCTGTTTATAACTCACAATGTAGTAAGACTCAAGGCTGGAGAACCTTCTATGTCATGGTCTTGACCTATTTTGTGATTGGAGAGTAGGATCATCCATCAAAGGAGAACATAGGGAACACAACTGCCAAACAAACAAACCTCAGGCATTTATATGTAGCCATAGATTGCACTATCTCTGTGGCACTGTTGATGCCTGAACACAATTTTATAATTAAAAACAAAGTAAAAACCAAACTGAATGATAGATATGATTAAATCAAAACCAGCATGCTTAGTTCCTACAGATGTGTGTCAGACCCTTTCATGAAAACTTTTCTGTTTCCTGAAAAACTGAGCTGTCTTGCTCAAGGCTGGGTTTCTATCGCAGTACAGAACAAAAGGCCACTCAAGCAGCTCTTGCTGATATTTGCAGTGTCAGTGTGCTGGTGCACTCACACCCTCGGCAGCATTGTGCTAAGTATATAGAATATTTTACATATAATAGAAATTTTCCCAATATTCAAATATACCTGAACAGCAAAACAGGGAAAGAATGTCAAGTGACGACAAGAGTTTTGTTCAATAAACTGCTCCATAATCTTTTTTGTACTTTTTTTTCTTTTTGCACCAGCTGTTGATTGAGTTTTACAAAAAACCAAAACAACAACTAACCAAAAAACCAGGATCTATTTCTATTTGTTAAAGCATGTATCTCACTTACTCTTCCTTATAAAATATCAGCTCTTTTCTACAATGCTAAGAATTGTTCCTGCTTACACAAAGAACTCACAAAACTCTTCTGAGCTGTAGTATTTCTTTAAAGAAATAAAAGGCCTATTTAAACTGTTAACTTTTATGTTCTATCAAGAGTTACAACAGACATCAAATTTAAAAGTACTTTATGTCATCCCTAGACTTCTAATGGGGCAACTTCAGGTTTTATATAATTAAATTTAATACTGCAAAATGAAGCTTGTCAACCCACATTGCCATATTGAATTTTTTAATAGTCATTCTCCAAATAAAGAAATATACCACACCATAAAAACAAAAAATAAAATTTTCTTATGGCTATAATGGTGATAATAGCTTATGGTTTAGATCATATCATCAAAGAGCCTAGTAAAATTGGACAGCTCCTCCAATCTCAAGTGAGACAGCTTTTATGTTTTTTATTGATTTAAAGTTTAAATACAATAAAATGAAAGAAGCGTACTAAAAATTAATATAAGATAATGAAAACAGGGGCCAACACATTAATAAAAACTATACCTAAATGACAGTTTGGACTTCTCATAAATGATGGTGTTAAGAGCTATATTATTGGAAAGTAAAAGGTATAAAGCTGCTACGTAAATCCTAACAGAGCAGACAGATGGTCTAAAAAAAATTTCCAAGTTTTATCTCACAGATAAAACCAATTTTTACCAATGAAGTATGGTCCTGGAACCAGCAAAGCTCTCAACCTCTGGAAACTTAAAAGCTAAAGAGTTCTTGTCCTATGGAAAAGAATTTCAGATGTCCATTCTCCGTACCATTGCAGTTCATTGTCAGAAACTAAAAAAAATATTAAAAAAACTCTCCCAGCACAAGGTGAAATCTCAAACCTTGAGAGTAACCCAGGTAAAGAGATTTTCTCGAGGCAGAGCAGGCATGTATCTTCACCTCTGGGAATACAGAAGTCTGATTTGTAATGAACATCTTTTCCTACATCCACAAAACAAAACAAATTCTGAATACACTGGCAAAAAGTATTCAAGACATCATAGATATTTCACCTGTACTGAGCATGCTATTCATCTCACATGAACTTTAAAGATTATGCTTAATCTAAGCTAATTGTCCAGGCAGTAGGAGAAAGAGATATCTCCACACAGCAATTCATCCTACCACGTATAAATGTCTATCAGCAGCATGGAATTAACAGAGATTCCCTTTTTACCATGGGGATATAAAAATTAGATGACACATCTAATTTATTAGATAGATAAAGTGCAATGAATCCTACTGGTTAACTGGTTGCAGTGACACAGAACTTTTGACAACTTTGATTTAAAGTGCTGAAAGTGCATTTGTGGAGAGATGCAAAAACAATCCACAGCCACTACAAAAGATAATACTGATTAAACACCTTCTACAAGAGTGGACTGAAAGTCAGTGACAGAATCCATCAGTTCAATGGATGAAATGATGTTCCTCCTCCAGTGTTTTTATCACTGACAGCCCATGCCACACATAAACAGCTCTGCTACTAATTGTCTCCCCACTTTTTCAAATCAATAAATAGGGGGAATATTTCTATCTGTATTGAATCTTAAACTCTACAGGTATGCAGGGTAAATGGGTTCTGCATCCATTTTCCCCATGTAACTCCCTGTAAAGTCATTTAAAATGTAACCTTGAAAAATTCTACTTTCTAGTAGAGCAAGAGGTGCTATTTCCAGTCAAGAAGATAAAAGGAACAAGAATAAATGTACAGTAACAAACCCACTTTGCTAATGAAACAATTTGTGTTACTTCCTTATTAAAATATCTAGTGCTTTTATATTATTATGCTTTGAAAAGATTTCTGAAAATCAATTAATTTGTCACTGGAAAGTAATGTTGCTGTCCTGCTCTTGTTCCTGATAATAACCACTATTTATTTGTAAGCCCTTATGCTATTTCCTGAAGAGGTTTAATTAATTGCCTGAGTCTCTTCAGCAGAAAAGCTCTTCTTTCTTCATTTTTTTCCCCTTTTTAGAGAATGACTTTCAAATAACACTATTTCAATTGCAAATGAGTTCAAACTTACTGGACCTTTAGAGAATTCATAAATCTGAGTGTGCCTCAGTCAGGTTCATCTTGAATCTATGCACTATGAAGAGAGCTTTGCTGCAAGATTTCAAGGTATGTCAGGACTCTTTTGCTGTCCTGACATTTTGCAATGAACTGTACCCCTAGCAGGTATCTTTGCAACCCCACACCTTTTCTTTTGTGTGTTCTAACATACAGCACTAACCAAGTCCAGAATGCTCCACAAAGAACTGGCTGACAATCTGACCAGCAGGGACTTAATTACAACAATGCTACCCTGAACTTCCTACTTCATGCATTCAAAAGAGGGATATGGTCACATTTATGCAATCAGTTATGTATCAAACGGTTTGCAAGCACACAAAATGTACTGGCTTTGCACTAAAATCTTCTATTTGTTCACTGCAAGCAGAAAATGGACACACACATTTATGGTTCAAGTGGTTGATTTCCCATACCTGAAGCTCCTGAAATATTTCATAAAGGTCTCATTATTAAAAGAGAGCTTTGACCTGGTAAAAAAAAATTGGATGAGGACTATTATATGAATGCCCATAAGTGTCCATGTGTTGGTGTGGTGCTGACAAAGCTAAAAAAAACCCAACCTGCTTTTGTTCAGAGATTATTTTTCTCTCTTTCATAGCAAACATATATCCATTATGAATTCATCAGTCACATATGATGAAAAGCAGAGACCTTTCCCAGCTGCTCCTAAACCAATGTCCTAAGCTACCACAGTAGATGCTCTTAGTGGAGAAATCAGTTTATCATTCAAATTCTTAAAGGGCAGTGTGGAAAAAGGGAACATTAAGTAAGAGAGATTACAAGTAGATTGAAAAAGGTATTTTATTATTATATTTTTATTTCCATTATTGCAATACCCCCATCCAGTAAACACAATGGGAATATAAACTGCTCTTAAGGAGGAGAGCTGTTTAAATTTAGTTTAAAACTCAGTCAAGTTATTGTGGCAAATTTGTTGCTGTGCATGTCCTTAACAGCCTAAGATGATTAAATTTAACATAGCCTATGGTGAAAGCTACAGCACAGGAAATAAAAACTACTTAGTATATCTAATAGATTTGCTATGAATAATTTAAATATAATTATGTTTATTTTTTGTTATTGATATATTTGGACGGGAAAGAAACATGTATAGAATTGCACCTTTGAACAACTCTGTCATAAACTGTCTCAGTTATATGTCACACCCTGCCTTAGAAAGAGGACTGTTCCGCACAGAAAACAAATACGGCATGAACCAGGCGTCTGTCAGGGCCCTAAACAATTCTCTTATCATGCAATGAGGTTTTCCAGGCTTCCCCAGAAAGCAGTGAGTCCTTGCTAAGTTTCTCCATTATTTTACATACATTCTTCACAGAAGCATACAACTTAGTAAAGATTTAAGCCAGCAACTTAAGCCCTCAGGGTACACCTGAAACTTTGAGAACACACATATTTTAAAATCAGTTCCAAGAACTACCACCTTTTCCTGCAGAGTTCTTGGTGCTCTCCTCTCCCCATGGGGCTGACAGGGAAGGAGCTGTTACTGGCAAGTCACTCACCAGGCTTCAATGTCAGACCACAGCCCCTGCATGCAGCTGCAAACATTCCTGTTTTCTTCCTCAGATGTTGTGTGCTTATAAATAAAAATTGAGAGATTTATTCCATGTTCAAAATTATAGCCAAATACAAAGTATATAAAATCAACTGAAATGTATAACTTTATAAATTTGGAATTCATTTGTGGTGACCAATTTTGCCAGAATATCTTCACCAAAATCCTATAGATCTATTTTTAGGAGATGTTTTTCAGCAGAATTAGTTTCCAGTATGATTCAAACCAAACTGACAAACATCCTACCTGTCCACATACTTGTCAGATACACTGACTCTCCCAGATAGGGTGAAATAATTGCAGTTGGACTTCTTGCCAGGTTCTTTTTTTTTAATGCTGAAATTTATGACAATTTAGTCATAAATCACATCCTATATCACACTGAAATCATATAGCTATCCAGCTATATACAGACTGTAGCTGAAAACTTTGACCTGAAAGCAGGAGTTTATGCTGTGGTGTTGATAGAGCTATCACTTCAACCATAGATGAATTATGGAGTTTTTTCAGTGGAATGGCCATTTCTAGTTGAGAATGCACCAATTGCTCTCAATATTTTACTCTCTCCATCTGTGATATTTAATAGAAACTTACTTTTTGTGCTTGTCTGTCTTTGTAATTCTTGTCTTTTGAATTGTATAAGAATTATGAATTCTATTAAGAAAACTTCTAAGCTGTTTTACAATATCAGCAGGCCAAGAGCTATCTATCATCTATCTACATTCTTTGTGACTGGAGGGGGAAGGAATGTCAGCATCTCTGGAATGTAGCTGAAATGCAAAGAACTGCTGTAAAGCTTAGAACTGTAAAGCTTAGGTGAGTCTCTACATGTGATGTATAGACACAGGTATAGATCTGAGACAAGGTCAATTTTAATTTTCATTTTGGTTTCAGATCATTTGCACTAGGGAGGATATAATTTAGTGTCCTGTAGTTCTATAATTTTCCTCTTCGCTTCTTCTCTCTTTCTTGATTCACTTTCCCAGTAACTTTTGCAAATTTCTTTTGCAGATGTGACAGTGTAGATCTGTAGCTGTTGCAAATATTTGGTAGTAATTTATAGTACTAGTATCTAGTCCAAAATATCATAAACAATAGAACTTCAAATACTCTAAATAGCAATGTAAAACAGAGCAGTTTGGGTTAAAATAATAATTGCAGATCTTTTGAGATTCTCAGTCAAAATCTACTCCATATCCATATCCAGAGCAATCCTATCCCTTATAAAGGAGTAGGCTTGATTTGTACCAATGCACATTCAAACAAGATTCTTATTAAATTCCAGTCTCATGCAATTTGTTTATTTATGCTTTGTAGTAGGTAAATTTCATGTTCTTTCCCCTATATTTTTAAGAAACATATAACTAATGATAAAATCTGTATTAATATATTCTATTAAGGAAGTCCTCTCTAGAGCCGTTTGTGAAATTTTATTTAGTATACCCCAGGCTTGATCAGCTATCTCAGAGATATCATTTTGAGGGGTTTTAGCTATCTTAATTTTGGAAGCCAAATGGAATGGTTTTGTGTTATTAGCACAAAGAAAAAACCCCAAAACCTGATGGAGACAAGAAAACAGCTTCTTACCTTACTGCATGGTTCATTCTTCTTCATTTGTGCTTCATTTTCTTGTCACCAAATAAAAGGAAATTTTCATAAATTAATTTTTCAAATACTCTTATAACTCAAGTATGCATTTAAAGCTCCTAAAAAAAGCCACATCTAATGCTGTCACTTTATGCAGAAGTCATCTTGCACGTATCTTTCAGTGTGCCCATACTGAAAGAACCACGGGGATTGCTCTACGCAACAGGGGACAATTGGCAGGTTATTCTTTATTCCTAAGCCTGTTTATTTCTTTATTTATAACTTTTAAAATACTGCCTCTAATTTGAAACTCTTCATAATGCTTCTTTCATTCCAGAGAAGGAAGTAAGCTCAAGAATTTCACGCATTTCTCCATTGTTTGGTTTTTTGTTTGGGGTTGTTGTCATTATCATTATTGCTGTTGTTATTTTCTTGCTCTTGTATCCCAGCCTGAGACTCTGACTTTGAAGCACCCCTAAGTCTGCTCCACCAATACCCACACTGAAGGATCTCAGGAAAAGAAATCTTACATAGCAGACAGCAAAAATGAACAAAGGTCTCTAAACCATCCTTTCCACAGACTTTCACCTCAACTGACTGTACATGTCTGTAACTCTCAAAGGTGCAGTGTCTCCACTTCCTTCACCTGGAGGTTGCTGAATGTGCTTCCCATCATGCAACGAGCAGAAAACATTTCAAGCATTAAAACATCCTCTGTCTCCACAGTTATTCACAAAAATACGATGTAGCAGAGATACCAAGAATTTACACTGCTTGGGTCTGCATTTGCGACATAACTGGTTTATTTTCAATTGCATGTGCTTGTGCCATATCTGTCATCTTTCATACCTCTAAAAACTCTCAGCCTAGCAGGCAGCTCTTCACATGCTCCACCAAAGCCTGGCTTTCTGTCTACTGCTATCTGACACAAACAAGTCTTGAGTGAAACACGTTGGAGGTGTATTTCTATAAACTAGGTATGACATATGTTCCTGCCAGAAAGATACCACTAGTATAAGTAGATCATTTATTCTTCTGCATCCATATAAAGCTAGCTACTCCATCTCATATGCATCATTCTCCCACAAGGCAAGGCATTCATTTTTGAGACATTCACCTCAAATATTTTGGAATTCTCCATTCACCACTTCTCAGTTTTTTTGCAAGATTGCACAATTTGCTTTAAAGGTGTACAGCATGAAACAATAATTTATTGAATAAAAAAAGTGAAGCTCCTGTGATCCCAGAAACAGCAGAATTTACAAGAGAGGCAGGAACCTGGTCAGTATTCATGCTGTGGTCTCCAAAGACACTGAGGTGACCACTATAACAACAAGAATGAGCTTGAAATTTATTTGTAAAGTACAGATACAAGTGAAAAGGGTAAAAGGTTATAGTATTATGAAGGTGGGAAAGATGAAGAGAGATTAAAAACACTTTTCTAAAATATGTATTTTCTCTAAAATTCTCACAGAATAATATTATTTTTGATCTTGCATAGCAAATTATTAAAATTGAATTTTATAAAAGCTATAACTCAGATTAAGTCAAAAGATGAACACCTTTATTTGATTTTCCTTCCACCTCTTATTCCTCTCTGAACCTCTCTGTTTGAATAAAAATGAACACAAAGTCCTATTCATCTCTCATTTTATTTATGCAAAACCTTACCTGAACTGGTAGGGCTTTACAAAGTACAAACCTAGCCTCCTACATTGAACTACAGCAGTTTCACTTCACTTGAAATGGATGGAGTGAGAAACTTTCACAGCTCGGTTATTTGCCAGCATCTGGGCTGCAATGAGCCTTTACACTGGACATTAATTAAGCCTATGAGATGGAAGAGACGTCCCTTTACTGAAGGAGAGGGACACTACACTGCAGGCATTTTGCAAAAGCAGCAGCACAACACCACTTGAATTCCTCCCACAGGCCGGGTGTTTTGGACCAACCAGCCTGTCACAATGTGCTAGTGAAGGATGCTCTCAAGAGGGTACTTGAGGCCATTGTTGAACTTGCAGAGGAAAAAAGAGATGTGCATCGTTTAAGGTTGGTACTGAGATAAATAAAGAACTCAGAATAATCTTTTTAACAAAATCCTCACACCAGAAGCCAGACTGACTTATGTCCTGTCATTAATGGGCTCAATTTATTTCGAGCATTCTTGTAAACTGCTATGAATATTAAATGGCAATGAACATTTACCATTAAACCTGCTGAAACTAGTATTTGCTTTGAGTCTAGGAATGTTAACCACCATCATACTAATGTAGTCTTTTTGACCTAGTAAGTGACTTTCCATTTTCTTTGGAAACAAAATAACACATTATGCTTACAGTCTCCTAAAGCTGACCAGGTCTTCATGTATTTTTGTACTAATTATAGACATTTTCAATGTTAAACAAACTATTGGATTGAAAATTAACCATTCCAGGGAGAAGTAAGGAAATCAAAACAAATTGATGATAATGGATATTTTCATTCTTTTCTGCTCCAAAAGCAATAAAAAAAATAATTAATGTTGGCAGCTTCTGGCTTTCTCATTCTGCTTGATATTAACTTGTTTCAACTTCATTAATGGAAGATAAAACTTCAAGTTTTGTTTACACATGAGCAAACAGTAATGCTGAACTTCATACCAGAAAAGGCAATATGATTGTGAAGGACATTCCCTCACAAACTGGAGCTATCAGATATTTGAGAGCAAGAGACACAGCCTTCTTATGGAGTAATAAACTCCTTCATCTGAAAAGAACACATTTAAGGAACTTCAAGCCTAAAACATAACTATTAGCACCAAGAATAATAGTCATCAAGAGGAACTCAAAAATGCATTTCATTGACCAAAATATTTAGAAGTCCCTTTGCATGGATCTGTGCATCTGCATATATAGTTACATATAGAAACACACGCACATAAAGATTTTTTCTAATTTTCCATAAAGATATATCTAAAATGCACATATGCATGTTCATATATGAGGATGAAACACATGAAAGTGTATTCAGCTTGCTACAGAATTGTCAGATTTTAAAGTGCTTGTCAATACATATCTGCTTTGCAAGGAGAACATACACTAATCCCACCACTGAAAACAATAAATATGTTCTTGTAGCTAAAATTTCTTAGTATTGTGGTTTGGGGACAGATTGCATTATTTACTTCCCTTGATGCTGCACTTATCTGGCTCATACAGAAACCACATAGGCTAAACATTAAAATCCCAGAGATCCCAAATGAGATACCTAAGTACATTTGTGTGCCTTCAAAGCCCTGGTTTAGTCATTCAGTTTCCACACTTTTCCCAGAGGTTAGGTGTGCATCCTTAGCTTCCTTTCAAACCATATTTTTATGGAAAGAAAATGACTTCCTTAGTTGTTAGCACTACTACTGCTACAATAAAAGGAGTAATTCATACTTTCTAGATCTTAAAACAAGCATCTCACAGTGTATGTCCCATGATTAATGGTTCATCTCATGGTGACTTCTCTGCCCACACAGGTGCCTCTAAGGTAGGAACCTCTACCCACCGAACTCTCAGCTCTCCTCGTTTGCAATTTTGTTGCCACTGAAGTGAATCACCTTCTAAATTGGCATTCAAGGTACAATTGAAGTTTCGTGCCTGCTGCCTGTATATGATCCTGGGAGTCATATACAGAATCCAGAAAACTGGAGAGCAGAACAGGTGAAACTTCTGCTTGCTGAAAATGACCAGAAGATTTATAGTTACATTTTTGTTTGCTTCTGTTTTAAGTACATTATATGAATTTACATAATATTTTCTCAGAAATACAAGGAAACAGGATGTGATAGGCATAGTTTCACTATGTGATAATAAAATGTCATCTGTCATCTATGTGACAAGACTTCATTCCATGCAGAAGGAATTCTATTCCTTCTCATATTGTCCCATTTTTAAAGCCATTATCACACACATAAACACACAAAAAAAATCCTCATTTTTTGCAAATATCATCTAATCTAGTGTAATACTTCCTGTATGGAAAATAGGAACAAGGGACTCAAGGAAAGAATACTGACTTAGGTAACAAACCCCAAGAATAAATACAGGACAAAGACATGTGGCTTTTACTAACAAATTAATTCAATGCCCTTGGTCTGTTCAAAATAGGTTCACTAAACCACTTTTGCATGAGCTCTTTAGAAAATGGCATGGGACACCATGCCATCAACTTGACAGATGTTATGGAGAATAGATGTTTTCCATGTGTATTATTTTAATACTGTAAAATTAAGGAAAAAAAAAAGAAAGGAAGCGTGTATAGTGAAAGAAAGTACACAAGAACATCTAGACATGAAAAAAGTCATTTTAAGTTAAAGCACAAAGACATCCACCAAGGCAGGTGTATCAAGAGAGCAGAGTGAAAACAGCCAGAATGTGTGCCCTTCTTACCATTAGCCTTTTGCCCTCCTCTCCTTCCCAGCCTTCAATAGTCCATTTACAGGGAATCAAGGAGAAGCTGAGTGTCGTATATCTAGAAGGAAAAGTGAGAAAATTATTCAGTACTCAGAGAACAGAATATATGCGAGAGACCTGGGTGGCCAGACCTCCAATTGCTAACCCCAAGAACCGCAATCCCAGTGAAATATGTCACGCCAACTGAAAAGGCATAGAGCAAAAAAAACCAAATAAAATTGATTTACTTGTAACCTTTTGTTTTAAACCCTTTATCTTCATGTAAGCAAAAAAAAAAATCTGTATGTTTTATTGTTCAAGCTGCCTCTTGCCAGCAGATGTGGTGAAATCAGCAGACTTTTGGATGTGCTGTCCCCTTGGCAGCAGGGGCTGAGCACAAAGTGCTATGGGCAGAGACTGAGCTGTGCTCCAGGATGAGCTAAGGGTACACCCTGCTAAGCTGTAGAGGGAAGTGTTGGTCCTTGTGCTTCCTAGGAGAGTGCTCAGGCATGCATGAATATGAGTTCTTGCCTAACAGGGGAAGACACCAAAGGTCCAGGTAAGAATTTGCACTAAGCTCATAAAATGGCATTGAAAGTCAGCTGTGAGCCAGTGCAGAAAACAATGCTGATTGCATCAGGACATGTTGGCAAGAGTGGATTTAGGCTTTTTCAGAAACTTGCACTGCACTTACGTGGATATGCATTCTTAATGACTTCTAGAATTCACCTTCTGGGGACTAGTTCAATATTAGCAGTTTATCCTCAACAGTATTTTCTGATACAGGGTCAGTAAAATTCTGATCTTTTAATCCATTCTGAGGAGAGAAACAAGGGAAATGAGTCCTCCAAGTCTCTATAAGTCTGCACATATAGAAACTTATATACATTTTACATCTTTCCTCGGCACCAAGCTTTTATGTTTTAATGTATTCATTAGGATTTGACTTTGTAGCTACATTTATGTAATTACTGAATAAAGACAGTAAAGAGGTCCCTGGAATGGTCTGGGTGATTCCATTTCATGTCATCTCAAGGAGAAAATTTCACTCAGGACTTCTTGCCAGTGAGAACAAATTCAATTCAGTATTTCACAAAATACCGTCAATAGCAAATTATCAGCCTGTGAGGATACAAGCAGCTAGTTCTGACACATCAGCTTGCACTTCCAGCTTACTTCAGCTGAAGCTTTTTTCTTGTCTATACCCACCACCCATCAGAGACACCATTCATTGCAAATGCAACCCTGGTTATTTGTTCCTTCTCATAGTGAACTGACTCAAAATATCAAAGTGTACTTTCCATATTAATGGCATTTAATTCTTTTCAATGTTGTCTTTGATTTTTAAGGCTGCACTAGAAGTACACGATTGTCACTGGTTGACATGGACAGGGTTAATGCTGCCTGCCAGGGTCTCTGTGTCCATTTATATAATGCAGAGAGGTGCCTCCTGGGCATGTCTAGCCATGTCTCAGTTCTTAGCAAAGGCCAGCTACCAGTTGCAACCTTCACTTCCTCATGTTTGGAGAATTGTTTACAATTATATATAATAAGAGTAAAGAATTCTGTTTAGCATTAACTCTTTATACAGACCACATGCAATGGATAATTATGCAAATAGCAATGTCAGAAGCTAATCATGCTTCCTCAGATTCAGGGGATCCCATCACATGAAGCTGTGGAATTTGCCCATAAACTGAAGACTAACTTAAGGTACTTTTTCAATAGCTGGGTTTTGGCTTTATAGAAGAGATATAGATATATATAAAGAATCCTAAGACATGCAAAGACAAGAAAAGATAAACTTTTAAAAATGTATGCTAATAATACACTACAGAACATAGTGTTTATATAGATGGCATGACTGCCAGTCCCAAAAAGTTCATTCTGTCCAATGCACACAGACATTATTAGAGCTCCTCTTTTAGATCACCTACTAGTGCAGTACACTACACAAATATGATGAAACTTTTAGAAATTAATCAAAGGTGAACAGAAGTAATTATCCTTGTAAGTCACACATTAAATTGTTTTCATAAGAATTAGTCTAAAACATGAACTTGACACAATTTAAAAGTTAGATTCACATGACTATCTAAGTGCCTGATCCAAGTTTTAGTAAAGGTATCTGAAACTCTCAGAGGGAGGTTAACTTCTAAATGCACAGAGTTCAACTTTAGCTGAGAGACCACAACAATGCACAGAACCAGATTCAGAGTATCTACAAGTCAGTGAAATAATTCCTGTTGATTTTACTGAGCTGTAGGCTTGATACAGATGAGGATGTCACCTTGGATATGGAGATTTTCTTATGAGAAAAACAGACTTTTCAATAAAAACAAGGCCAGCACCACTGCTGGCCTTCCAGTTTGGGGATCCTGCCTGGGGCCACCGAGGCACCTCCTGATTCTGCACTGGTCCCTCCTCAGATGGAGAAGGAGGCACATCTCCCCTCTCTCTGCCTTGCTTCTCTGCATTGTTATCATAGATCTGGAGAAAAGGATGTCATCCTTGCTGCCAGGAGGATACTGCTCTGTGAACCTGCAGGAGCCTTCTCTTGAGCAAACAGGAAATGGGAAAGCAAACCAAGCAAAGCCAGTATGCAAAATTCATACAGTAATCAAGTGTAAAAGAGGTTAAGTATATGTTTATATGTGTATACATGCACAATACTGATGATTTTTGTCAGCTGACATTATTCAGCTCTTTCGTCCCATATCTGATTTAGTAGCTGAGTCCTGGGAGGAAAGTTCATTCCCCATCCCATGGCATGGTATTCCTCATTGCCGAGCTGTGTGCAGCCCGCCCTCCCAGACCAGCTTTGGTATGCACACAGCATCTGGAACTGCTCTCAGCCAGCTCAGGGCTGCCTCTGAGCAGTGTGGAGCCAGGAGCACCACCGTGTGGCACCTGGGAAATAGGAATTAGAAGTGGCTGCAACCCAAACAGCAACTGCAGGGACACAGATAATGCTGGTGAGGCTAAATTAGTATGAAAAGGACCAAATTTTTTTTTTAAGGTGACTGCACCTACAAACCAATAAATATCTGGTAATGCAGGAAGCCAGCTAGCAGGTGATACAGTGTGTAGCAGGTGTAGGTGTGGAACCAAGGGGGAAAGATGTTGTATGGGTTTTTTGGTCTCTTTTAAAACAAAGATTTTTTAAATCATCTGCAGATAACGATTTAGTTCGCAATGTACACATTTTGTAAAGCTTTTACCAAAATACTGCTAAATTTGGCTTTCAAAGCTTCCATGACAAAATACTGTTTATCATAAGAGCACAGCACATTGTCATCTGGAGGTAACTGCTCATTCCTGGGATATGCTGGATAAGGTACCAGTGCCAGATGAGCCTTGTCTGTACAGGAACTTAAGGAAAGCTATAACATATAAAACTCTTTTTCCACTTGCAGGAATAAGCCCATCCTTTCAAAGCGAATGACTTTTAATTTTGATTAACAGAAAAAAGAGAAAAGAAAATAGAAAAATGAGCCACAGCTAAACTTTTGTATCCAAAAGGACAGCACTGGAATGATCCATAAGATGCTGTGCTGCTGCAAAACAGCCATTTTTGATAAAACACAGTTAAGGCAGCCTTAGGAAGGCAGGGAAAATATTGTGTGAATTAAGCTTACTTAGCCAGATACAACATAGGTGTGTAACAACAACTTTCCTTTGAATTTCTGCTCCTTCATCTCTACCTTCTCCATCTCCATCCCCTCCAAAATTGTGAAGATGATACAGTGTGTTTCTCCTGCTAATTTGCTTTTGCTGACTTTTTTTCCAGTACTTCTACTCTCCTCTGGGTAAAAGGTATTCTATGTGTCCTACAGATGTTTTTTATAAAGTGACAGAATTTAGACAGCATCTGAAGGCTGCAGAAGGAGAGAGCATAGCAACTGGTCCTTTGGATAACAAGTTTCTCCCATTCTGCATCATCAAAAATGAATAGGATGGCTGGGCAGCTCTGAATTCCTGCCAGTCCCCATTGAACTCTCCTTCAATTTTAAAACAATCACCTTTGTGCTCCATTGCACTCCCCTTTCTAGCATCTCAGAAACATCTGCAACCAGTTTTATTGCTGTTTTCCAAATCTCCTTAGAGCTCTGCCTTTCCCAGTGCCTGTATAACACAATGACAGTCACAGCTCTGCTGCACTGAGGGTCCTGACTATCACCTTAACTAACACGGTCACTTGCATTTCCCATCTGCCTGCATCTGCCAGCTGTACCTTACACCCAAATGCAATCTCAGTGTGATGGCCATTTTTTATTCTTATTCTGCATTTGGACAAGTTCTCTAGTTAACAATAAGATGTGTCAGAGATAAAACATTTTGGTATGTGAGGTGTATCATATCCAGCTTGTTGAGACGATGCCTTAAGATTTTAGCATTTACATTTTTCAAATCCCATACTGCAATAGTGCATAACTCTAAACTCCATATAAAGTGTAGAAACAGTCTTCACTTTTTGGTTAGATAAAACAATCCCTCTGGGCCTGTGATCCAAGGACAAACCACAGCCTCAGGCCCCAAAAGCATAAACAAAAGTGAGCTGAGGGGAGCGAGCTGGGGGAATATGACTCAATAACCTGAAACTGTACTTGGAGAATTAACCCTTGATATACAAATAGACCAAACTTGTAATTGCCTGAAAAACTCGTGACCATGGTCCATCTTAGGTGTAGCCTCTGCAAGGCTTTAACGCTGTCCAAGGTGTATCTATTGAAGGCCTTTAATAAATTTTATTCTCTTAACTCTGTCTAGCCTCTGTTCTAGGTAGCCACTCCAAGGCATCAGGGACACAAGAAGATATAAAGTTAAACCATTACTTTCTTTTAAGGCATGTAGGCAGAAATTTAGTGCAAGCAATTCGTTCCAAAGATGTAGAGTTAAAAGAAATTTTGTAGTCTAAACATTGGTTGATAATAGTGATAATAAATATTCAGCCTTCCTACATTTTCTGAACTTATTGAAACCAAAAGAATCAACACAACTAAACCCAGTGTTTCAAACAGTACCAAAATCCTGTATTTCACAAACCAAATTTTGTAGCATAAGACTGTGCTACTCAAATGAATTCTACCCTTCATTCAGGATACACATAAATTTTCCTGAAAACTGACCCAGGTCCCAGCCATATGACATATACCTGTGGGACCCAGTATTTCCTATCTTTCTCCCATGTTTATAAGACATTAGGGTGACTTTCATTAAGGAAACCAGGCCCCAGTGCTGGGATGTAGCTATGATATATCATTGCTGGTCCCAGCCTTAACAGACCAGAACATTTTCTTCTTTTGTGGTCAGCCAGACTATCAACAGGCAGACAGGGGCTGACCTCCTTCTACAGGAGGCTAATGTCTCCAAGCAGGAATCTGTCTTCCAGCAAGTAAAAGAAATGTTGTTCTCGGGTGAAAATACCTATCTCAGTTCGTAAAAACAACAAAATGCCTTAGGCACCTTTTACACTGTAAATATTATGGAGTTAATGCAAAAAATTCTGATGGCTGAAAAAAAAAATAGGAGAGAAGGAAACCTAAAAGTAAATCTGAAAGAAAAGAGTTCCAGTGGAAATAAAATACATTCTCCTGTAGAACAGAATTGCTGTGTAGGTGTGCCTATATGCATGCTTTACTAGACTAGAAACTGCATGTAAAAAGATGACTGATTTTCAAATTATGATCTCCAAAGACATAGATTTTGATAAAATTTAATTAGGTCTCTTTAGTTTTTCATGTTCACAATGTGCCAAATAGAAGTACTGTGTCCAAAACACCAGAATCTGGTCTCAATACATCAGTGTAAATAAAGAAAAAAAAAAACAAAAAAAAAACAGTCTGAGTCAGAAACTCAAAATAAGAATAATAGATTGTCTCCAGAAAACATCTTTATGGTTACTGTTTACAATAGCTAAATATCTAAGTGATTATTTGAATTCTGGTTGGGATGAGACATCAGTTTAGATCTTGACTACTTTCTACTATACACTTGTAAAAACACACACTCAGAATCAGTCACTGCTCTAAGAAGAAAAAGAGAGAGCAGCAGCTAAGTGGTTGCTGGAGTTGGGCCTGTGCTGCCAGACACTGTGGAGCTGAGTCAACTGCAGGACATTTAGCCAAGGTTCTGGCTAAATGGCTGCTGCTGCAGCCCAACACCTGCAGCTTTATACCACAATGTTCTATTTATCAGTGAAAATCACAGAAAACCAGAATTTCTCAAGAGACTTCCGGCATTCCAGCCAGAAACAGGATTTCATGAGTTGGATTTTTTTTCTCGTCTTAAAAGTATTCATAGAATCATAGAATTATTCGGGTTGCAAGGGGCCTTAAGGATCATTTGGTTCCAACCCCCCTTATTTTAATATTTTTTCTTTCAAGACCAGTTTGCTTTTGGAAGTACAGAGGTTTGCAGCAATAACAAATAACCAGAAGAATATCAGCTAACAGAACATTTCTGACCCTTCATAATTGTTTGATTCTGGTGTTTAATGTAAGGCATAATGGAAATACTCCTGCCTGTATGCTCATGACAAACATTTTGATCACAGCTCAAAATGTTTTCCTGCATGGCTGTATTGCCATCATTAACTGGTCTCACCAGATTCCTGAAGTCTCCCTTATTAGCCAAAAATTTAGCTGCTCTTTACCCTTTCCACAATATTGCAAGAGACAGGAAGAGAAAGATTGGAGATATATATGTATGTATAATATGTATGTATAATGGATATATATATATATGTATATATATATGTATGTATGTATGTATGTACCTATTGCATCTATTTTAAGGTCTTTAGGGAAATATTTCTTCAGTATGCATGTGGAAGAGGGTGGCAGGTTCTCTTTCCCACATGGAAGTTCCTTTCTACTCTACCTTTCTCCCTGAACAGAAAATCCCAGCAATATGAACAATTAAAAAGATAATATGAACATATGGAACTTTCTAATTGCTGCCCTGCTGCAGCTTATTAAAATAAGAATATACTTTATTTATGTAGCACCTGTCTGTGAAAGCACCCAAGGCACATTAAATACAGAGCAAAACTCATGATAAAAATAAGTATGCACAAGAGGAAAACAGAAATCATTAAACATAATTCAAAATACTAAATAGAACCAGTGTATCTTAAAAGCTGCATTGTGATTAAAGTAATCCTATGAAGCTAAGTCCTTAAAAGAGCCTTTATAAACCATCTTTTCAGTCCCAGGAGTAAACCTCACCCAACTCACCAAAGCCACAAGAACAAAGATACAGACACTCTTTTCAGCTTCTGCAGTGTTAAAGCAACACATTTTTAAGCTCTCAGAGGAAAAGACCTGGGATTGTTATTTACATTACCTTAGGTCCTTGGCGGTGAGAGCAGCCAGGATTAAATACTGTGTGCATGTAACACGTGGTGAGAGCCACAGCACAAACGCCGTGCTGGGTTGGGGGGGAGCCATTCCTGCCACACCTCACAAGCCTTTCACCTGAGCCACAGCATCTCACACCAACACATCCAGAGGTCCTTCCCCAGGGAACCTCCTACATCACTCAGAAATGGCCACTGCAAAGAGTACAAAGCCACACTTAACTTGCAAAGAACATAAAGATGGGAGGGAAAGGAAACCAGATAGACAGAAGCTTAGTTTCATAATTTCAGTTTCCAAGGCACTGCAAAAGACAGAAATAAAACTGAGCGCTCCCGTGTCTAAGCCTAAATCTCTGTTCCTTGGACTTGACAAGAGTCATGACAACTTACTGCAAACATGAGTACAACCTGAGAATCAAGCTGCTACTAAACTGCTTGACCTACATCTAACCTGATGAATAATTATACTGACAATAAAAGATCTAATCTGATGAATAATTATACTGACAGCAAAAAAGGGAATCAAGCACTAAATCCAGAGCAGTCTCACATTACCTCCTCAGGTTGCATAATTCCATGATACTATGAATATATTCTACAATAATTTATGCGCTCTGGACAAGCTGGCCAAATACTCAAGTAGTTCAACAAAACCATGTTGCTAGAGTCTGGACTTAAGGTCAAGCTAGTAAATATGCAATAAATACATCATATAGTGAGGGCTGAGCAGTCTTCCTGAGAGGAAAAGCCCCAGACATGGACCTTAAATGATTGAGATGAAATCTTGGTCCTTTTGAAACCACCGCTATTTTTTTCTCAATATTCTTCAAAACATTATTTCCTACTCAAGAAATAGACTGGACTTCTCCTGTAGGTTGGACAGTAGATGTTCTGCTGTGCAGAAAATCACTTGTAGGCCAGCGGTCGATGGAGGAGGTGTCTGCTTTGCTCATCTCCATTGCCAAGCCAGCCAGGTAACAACACAGATGGCTGAACATCTCTTGAAATATAACGAGTGCATTAAATATTGATGCATTAAATAGAGATGGGCTTGCGTATGCACTTTCACACACAAAGCCAAAATAATTTCTCTTTATACCTCAATTGTGTATCTTTGTGTGTTACTGCCCAATACAGAGAATCATACTGAAATTTAATTCCTTAACATTCCCTTCACAGCCTTTCTACTAGCCAGACCTGTCACCTCTGAGGGACCTAGATTTTGACAGCACAAGTGAACAGATCTGTAACATGTCACTCCTGCTCCAGTTGCAGACATCATGAAAGGAAGATTGCTGCCTATTATTAGCAATGTCAGGGACCAAATTTAGGACTTCTCTAAATGGCAATGCTGAGGAAAAAAATTAAGAGCATAGATGCTACCAGTGACCCTATGATCTCTGCCCATAACCAGAGTGGGGGCCCATGAGAACTCCCTGATTGGTTTAGGCATCTCCAGCCTGCTTGGATGAGAAATGCTCCAGAAGAACCAAGCTGACATCAGAACCACCCAGAAGAGGCAGTGCTGGCTGGTGACCCACTATACCAGAGACTACTCTTATCTGAAAATATTGACAAGGGCTCTTCTGGTCCTCTGTGATAAGAAAGTCATTACTGAGTGACAAGAAGAGCCTACAACATGACTGAAGCTGGCTGAAATTCTTGGTATAAATCAATGCTCCTCATATACAAACACAAATCTGGAAACATAGCAAGACACAGCTATTCAACCAGTTTTGCAGCTTTCAATTCACTGTCTCTGACTGAGACAAAGCTCATAAAAATTAATTTATTGATTAATATCTATGTATTATATCTCCACTGGCCTTTGATTTTTCAAAACTAAGACTTTTCAGAAATAATAAAAATTTCGTAATCTTTAAGCAGCAACACTTCCTTACTATTTATTGTACCACAGCAACTATTAGGCATGAGGAAACTCAGTCTCAGAGAACTATGAAAAGATGGATTAAGATCTCAAAAAAAAAATAGAAATAAATATCATTTTCACCCATGCAGAAATATACTCAGCAATCCTTATAACACGTTTGTTATACTCAGCAATCCTTATAGCACGTTTTTTATACTCAGCAATCCTTATAGCACGTTTGCAGAGGTGGTCACCAATCTAAGGCATTTAAAATGGGGCTCTTGCACAGAGCCACTGTTACAGGTAAAAGACCCCTGCTTTCCTGGCAATGACTGAATGCTTTTCTGCCCATGGGAAATGGTGAATGAATTCTTTTTTTTTCTGCTTTGCCTGTGTGCATGACTTTTTCTCTATCTATTAAGCTGTTTTACCTCAGCCCAGGAGGATTCTTGTACTTATTATTCCAATTCTTTCCCTCACCCAATCAGGACAGAGTGAGCAGGTGGCTATGTGAGGCTGAGTTGCCAGCTGGGGTTAAACAATGGAAGTTTTCCAAAGTCACCATCATTCAAGTTTCAGAAAACATTAATTCTGAAAGATTAGTTGCCCATGCTCAACAATATACTGAAGTTTACTTCACTTTGCAACCATCCATATTTACCAAAAAGTCTATGTGCCATGGCAGCTGTGCAGAGACCTATCACTCCCATGAGGCAAATATTATACTGCTTACCCTCAAATAAGCAAAAAATAATTGAGAAATTATTTTGATTTGATTTAGTCTGCATCATTTTCAAATTTAAGGTACAGCTAAACCTGCCACCCCCAATTAATAAAACTGATTATAAAGCATGAAAATAAAATTAACACGAATTCAAACAACAAGTCAAAAGGTGCAGTTCTCAGCTGGAATATCAAATCCCCAAATACCAAACTTTTTCTAACACTAAATAAGGTAAAACCAAATCACCAGCTATGGTACGTACAAGGCATTTTACAAAGCCATCCATTTCCATAGGTAGGATCCTGAACTGGCCATGCTTCAGGGTATTTGCAAGCAGAACTTCCTCAGCCCAGGGGAACAGAGATGTCACTCACTGATAGAGAAACACTATTTCCAAACCTCATAACATCTGGAATATAAAGGGTATAAACACCACTAGGATCACAAAGTGGGTCCTGTTCCCTTTCAATGATTCCCCTCTGCACTGAGCAATAATGCTCACAGTCTGGTTCTTGGTAGTCATGAATTTAAAAAAGTAAAAGCCTTAAGACCCAAACTAATAACCACTTGTAACGTTTTTAACATTGTAACATTTTAAACTTTTGATTCATTCTTTTATGTTCCAGTGCAAATAGACCAATGCAGCACAGACATGGAAATAATGCTGTCATGCAGAAAAAAGTTCCTGTGTAAAACAAAACCCCTCTATTCATGAAACTAAAACTTCTTTTGCACATAGACATCCAGAACAAGGTATGACTTGTAGACCAAATTCTCTAAGGAATGCAGAGAAGCCACTGCACCACAGCCTTAAGATCACAAAGTAACAAAATGTGGTGCAAATTTATCACAGTTTATTGTTAAAAGCAGCCGCAAAAGTGAGGACACTATACATAATTTATCATCATAAACTAAAATAAAGCCTACTGCTGCTTTATCTCTAAGGAAGAATGACAGTAAAGGAAAACAGGACTTATCCAGAACATATTTGGAGTTCAACAGTCTAGGGGCTAAGATCAGTGTAAAGTTTTCATGCAGGGAAAGGATTACAGTTAGAAAGAAATAAAACATAGAAAGAGATAAAAAAAGAAGAAAATAAAATACTTTAGATCCAATATATGTTTGTATTCTGCTCCAAAGCTACACAACTCAGCCTGGAACATGTTTCAGGTCATGATCCAGAGAACCACAAAGGGATTCCTATGCTTCCAGTGCTAACACATTCTCCTCTAAATTCATCCTTTGATGCATCCAGCCACAGGTTGAGACTTGAGGTACATAAGGCCATGGAGCTCTACCATTATAACTCCCTTCCAGAAGAAAGACCTCAAATTCCTTCAGACCCTGATGCTTTCTCAACTTTTTCCTCATTCCTTGTGGGTTTCATTTCTGTGTGTGCTATATTCCTATGGTAACTTGTAAAATTATATCACAAATAATGTAGAGAATATGCTGGTATGTCTTACTTTCTGTCACATACTCTGGGAAAAAAATTAATTAAGCAGTCATGACTGCTCCTCTGCTTAGCCAAAATGGCACAAAATACTCATAGCCTATGGATGTTCCTCATTGCAAGTGCAGATAACTCTCCAAGAGCTGCCATAATTTGCAATCTACTTTCTACCAATGAAAATCTCAGTTACCAGTGTCCCTTTCTCAAATTCCTAAAAGAAAGAAATCATTCTTTAGAAAGGCTTCCAGCTCTGGTTTTAAATTCTAACATGACAGGAAGTGCTCAAAAATTAGGATTCTCCAGCTCTAGGAAATGCAGAGATGGACACCAGACAATAAAAAAATATTCTGTCTCCCATCTTAAAGATTCTCAACTAAGATTTTATCTTAACTTACTCTAATTACTTCATTAGATTAATCTCCTCTTGTAAAATGACTATAAAGTAATCTCTTCCTCTGGTATGGACAGCAACAAATAACACAAAGAATGGTCATATTTTATTTTCTCATCAGAGCTTGAAAGAAACTATTATAAAGTGTAAAGATCAATGGCAGAGAGGCTCTGCAGAATTAGCACAGATGCAATATGAATTCTCTTTTTAATCTTCCATTTCATCTGTAAATATAAGCACATAATCTAGGTGTGCATCTCATATTTGCAGCTCAGTGCTAATAAAAATATGTCAGAGAGCAACATAATGATAACAAATTCCTTTGGAAAGGTGCAAAATGACACAGAAGAATTATAATGAGTTTTTTACATTGCAGAGTCTTTCTTCAATTACTCAGGCGATAAGGATGATTTGAGGACTTTGTCATTCAATTGCAAATTAAAGCATCACTTCACATGCAGCAAGATCAGGCACTGAAATCACTTGTCAAGAGTCTGACACTTTTAAGAGCTTCAGTGTCTGGAACTCATCCTATCTTTTCCTGCAGACTCGTGTACCTGGATGAGTCTGCTCTCTACATTCAGCCATTAGTGTCTCAGTAAAGCTGTTTGTCCAGCTCAAAATGTTCTCAATAAAATGGAGGAAGGAAGAAAAGAGGAAGCGTGGTTTCATCCCTATTTCCTAGCTTGGAAAACAGAATTTTGCACTAAATCAAAATTAGTTCAAGAACTGTTTCCGTATGGTTATCAGCTCTGCTTATGAACAAAATATTTTATGTATGCACAAAGTATTTTAACATCAAAGATACCAGTTAAGACCACCAGTTAAGTGTCATCACTTAAGATACACAAACCAGTTTGATTTGTGAGGGTTCTTCTTTGGAATAATGCCCTGATAGCTAAAGCAATTTCCGCAATTCTGAGTTACTTTCAAATCTTTCTCTTTCATGATGGGTTATTTCTCCAACATTCAAGCCCAGTGACTTGGCTGTAGACTGTTCTGAAGATCACTGTGTTCCTCCAACTCACCAGCTGCTTTCTCTACATTTTCTATAAAAAGACTTAAGATTACCTGAAACAGAAAACAAGGTCTCCTTCATCATTGAAAAAGCATCCCACATACCTTTACTGCTAATGTACCCATTCTAGTGTCACTCTGAAAATAAATATGCATATTTTTTTAATGTGACTTGCAATAGTTTCAGTAACAGAGGCTGAGAATGCCAGCCATAAAAGACCAAATTACTTGGAATTAAGGGCACTACAGTGAAAAACACGACCCAATTTTTATGTCCCCTCAAGCACCTGTGGAATTTCATTATTTGTCCCCTGCAATCCTGGTGACTTCTCTAGCCACGGAAGAATGAACCAAGGACATTCCTGCTCACCTTAGTTTTAGGCCCAATAGATAAAAATAGGTGGGGAAAATCACAGACTTCTCACAACTCTCAGTGCAAGTCCTGAGTAATTCTTAAGAATGAAACAATACTGCTTTGTTGATTTTTTTTAGCCTTGACATTTACATCCAATCACTAAGAACTCAGTCAGCTTTTGAAGTTTATGTTTTAAGGTCCCATATCTAATTCACTGCATGTATCTTTCACTTTTGATGGCTTCTGGAATCAAGACAAAAATTACAGAACCACATTTAAAGACTGTGGAATATAGCCATGCATTGGAGCATAAACAGAAGCAGAAAAATTGTAGCCAATTGTATAAGAATTATGAGTACAATAACACCTTTTCAATGTCAATATTAAAAGAAAGTTTTAAGATTAGATCTGAAGGCCCTGTTAGAAAAATACATTACACTGAAATAGTACAAACTGCTTACAGATTAATTAGGAAAAGAGTAAATAGTACAACACCAAAGGTGTGAAGATATCTACTCCTAATTTCACAGACCAAAGGGGCTTCGAACTGCAATAATGAAATGCAAGAAACACAATGTTTCAGTTTTAACAAAAATGTGTAGCAAATTTCCTTCATGTCTGTTTGTGCCCACTGACAGGTGACCCCATACTGGCTACACTCCCCCACTTGAGAAATGGCTAGAAGAAATACCTTTCAGAAAGCAATCTTTTTCTTTTTTGTTTTTTTCAAAAACTATATTTTTACTGAGAAAGAAAAAACCTATTAAAAGAAGCATTTAGCTTCTTAACATGTCAATTGACTCCATCAAAATATTTTCTGTCTGGCATTTTATGAGGTTTGACATTTTACAGAAAGTTGAATTTTATCCCAAAATGGAAGAAACCTAGTCTCGTGGCACAAGTCATCATGGCTTTAAATTCTCAGAGGCCCCCGATTTGCAGTACCCTTCAGGCATGGAAGCTAAGTTCAAAAATTCACTGTACCACTCACACAGGTCAGACTTTATTGTAAGTGGGAGCTTTTATCAGCAAAGACTTTCAAAACCACTGTGCCTGAAGTTTTGACAATTGTCATAAATTATGAGAATTCTTGCTTCCAGACAAGACTTTTTCTCCCAGAGCTACACTAACATTTAACTGTCCATTGAGACTGAGTAAGGGAGAAGAAAGGAGGAGTTGCACAGCATGGTGTGAGCAGGGAGGAAAAGAGAACTGAAGAACACACAGGGCAAGAAAACTCTTAATATCAAGTGAGTAAAAATTCATGAGACAGATTCAGAATTTTGCTAGAAGGAAGGCATGCCTTCTTTTCTTATTCCTCTGATTATTGCACTTATGAGCCCTTTTCAGAGAAGCAGCCAGTAGTACTCCTAACAGTGCATCACTTTTGGGAAAAGCAAGTACCTGCTTTAGGATGTAGTGAATCAGCCTTGGAGACATCCAGCTCAGAGCTGTGAGAAAGAGGCTACAGCTGCAATCCAGCACAGTTATTATCTTTACTGTTTATTCTTGTACTTCTTTTGCCCTTACTGAACACTCTGTACCAAGCAGGATTCTGCTAGAGAATGATATTTAATCACAGTAAATATATTCACTTATCCACAGGAAAAAAAAATCTTTCCTCCACATGATTTTGAGAGGCCTTCAGAGATGAAAGGAAACACATGATTCTCTTCACAGATTCTCCTTGAGGATGTAAGAAGAAGAAGGAGAGAGAAAAATAAGGAAATGTGTCTGTCATTCATGGGGGAAAAAATCAAAGCAATGAAAGAAAATGGAGGCATGATCAATAAGGCTGACTCTTATTCCTAAATCTCAGTGCCTGCCTGATTGAAGGTGTTACCTGACAAAATTGATGTACTCTTCCCACACACTTTTCTGCTCTGGTGCTTTACAGAGGATTCTTACCTTGTGTCCAACCAAGCAGAGGAACAAATCAAGAAAAAAAATCAATTTGAAGGTAGTTTTGAATCTCAAGAAAGGAACCAGAAAGCTAAAACAAATGCAGACATCAGGTATTATCATATTTTTTCAGGAAATAGTCTTGATATTGTTCCAAAAGATCATTTTGGAACACCTGACAGCCCATGGATGTTTAGGATGAAAAGGCTCAATCAGAAACCCCATGAGAATTTCTAATAGCAGAGGCTAAAAATTGCAAACTAGGCACCGGAGAAAGTACAAATAACTGTTTAAGTTTCACAATAGCCTGCATCATAGAAAAAGCTGTAATCATTTTGCTTCTTAGAAAACACAAAGATGCAATTCCAAGAGCTGTATTGAATATAAAATCAATACTATTATTATCAGTTATGAAAAAAACCCCAACATTTTATTGTATCTTGGTTTATAAAAAAAATCTTACGCCTATGTAATACCTCTGAAATATATGAAAACATGAAAGCTGAATATATGTCTTTATATATTCTGTATGGGAAGTTTTTTCATTTATGTATATTCATAGATTATCTTGTCACAAATATTATTCAGACTTCTCTATGTGTGTTGAAGCTGACGTCTCTTTAAAAACAATAAATTCCCAGCAGATAAATATATATATAGTAGAACTTCTATGAAATTATTAAAAAAAAACAAAACTATTTTTTAAATGAAAAATCCATAACTAGGCAAAAAGCTAACAAAAGGCTAACAAAGCCCAACCATTCCTGAGGAAGGCAGAGTTAATTGTAGTCAGTTGTGGCTGTGACTGCCTGTTTTGCTGTGGTCCAAGGAGAACTATGGGAGGCTTGTTGGCAAAGGCAGGCTGAAGCAGAAGGCAAGAGCAGCAGCCAGAGAAGCATGTAGGTTGCATGGAAGAGAGCAGGCACCAAAATATCTTGTTGCAGTTGATACTGTGTGTGAAGAAAATTGTATACACAAAATGTAATTAAAAAGGAAGACAACACATGAAAATTTTTACCTTTACAACTCTTTAGATAGTCTATGAAAATACTTTGATTGCATAATTGATCATGCATATTCCAAGAAAGATGGATATGCATAATGCCCTCTGCATCAGTTTAGCTGAAAATAAACATGCTTCCAGACTGCAGAAGTTGGTATCGATTAGCAATCTTCTTAGTACCTACACCCTTGGTCCTGATTTCTGATATGTTTCTTGATCAGATGACTGACTCACTGTTTTACCTCTTTTCACCAATAATTTCATTCCATTTTTGCCTTATTTTTGCATGCAGCATGAATAAACAGGATTTTTCTGAATTTGCTGCTTGGATAAGAATGTATATGAAAGGTCACAAATATGATACACAGATATGTTTTCTATCTATCTCTTGTCTGATTGCATTTGGCTACACTCAAGCTCACAGATGTTTTCATTCTGAGCTATTTACTAGCCTTGGCAGCAAAGCAGATGTCGAAGGTAGCCTATCTATTCTTCCAGCCTACAAAGAAACACAGGGTCACAGAATGGTTTAGTTTGGAAGGGACCTTAAAGGTCAGTGGGTTCCTCCACCCCTCCATGGGCAGGGACACCCTCCACCTCATATAAGGGTAATGCAGAAAGAGAATGTTCACCCTTTCAGGCACCTGAGAAATTCTCCCATACACAGTAGAGTCAAGTACTACTGTGAAGAAACACAGAATCTAGGTCAGCAGTATAGGACTAGATTTAATGAACTTTTTCAGTTTCTCCTTAGAGATTCCTTTGAGTTTATTTTTGGTTTGGCATTTTGTCCATTTTTATCAAGTTGCAATTTCTCCATTTGCTTAAAAAACAAAAAAAAAAAAAAAGCAGTTCATTTTGGTTGTCTTGAGTCTTTACCACTCAGTCACATGAGTTGGACTTACTCAAAGAGAGTTTAACTACAGATGCCACATAGATATTTACAACCTAGACTAATTATTTAAGTGATTCTTTAGCCCCCAAAATAGTTACCTGGCTCTCCTCTTTTCTTTCACCCGGGCAAAGTTAAAACATTATCAAGAGATTATTGACAGTTTTGGTTGGTAATATATAAGTTATAAAAATTCAACCTAATCTTTAGCCTATAAATCATTGATTATTTACTGGACAGCAAATGGCAGTCTGCGAAATATCTACAAAACATAAAGCAAAACTAGAAAAATCTGAGAAACAATTATTTAAATTTACTCTTCTCTGTATTGTGTTAGGTTATCCTCAGGCTTTTTGCTTCTGTTTTCCAGAAAGGTTAGAAAATCTTTCAGTTCTACATAGCTGGGAAACAGTGCCTGAGGTATATATGCCTGTTTTTATTATCCCAAATAAATTCTGCAATAGCCCCCACTAAAACTATTCAAAGCAACATTGATTTCCCTGTGCTATCCTATAACTCCCCCACACGGTGCCAAAATGAAGCCAAAGGAAGTACAAGTGATGGAAGAAGGTGCAAAGGTCTGATTAAAGTGCTACTCCTGCTTTTACCCTAAGAGGAATATGACAAATTTCTACAAACTTCCTAAAAAGCTTTACTAAAGTTTAGTAGCAGCTTGAATTACACAGAGTATATTCTGGCCATGAAAAGAGACTATACAAGTTCTGGCTCTAGTTACACCACTGTCAAGAAAAAAAAAAAGAGAGGAAAAAACCAAAATAAAGTCCAAGTGAAAAATGAAATTTGCCTCACTAGTCATATAATATGATATAACTTTAGGAATATATTGATATTATGATATAGCTTTAGGAATATATTCATATATATCACACTTAAAGACAAAAGGCAGTGAATGTCTGCCTCAACAAGAGGAATCCCATCCTAGCATAAGAAGAGAATAGAAAGTCTATTCAGGGGTTTTTGGACTGGGGAAGAGATGAGGATCTGACTCCATGTTTCAGAAGGCTTGATTAATTATTTTATGATATATATTGCATTAAAACTATACTAAAGGAATAGAAGAAAAGGTTTCATCAGAAGGCTAGCTAAAAATAGAATAGCAAAGAATGATAACAAAAGCTTGTGTCTCAGACAGAGTGTCCAAGCCAGCTGACTGTGATTGGCCATTAATTAGAAACAACTCTATGAGACCAACCACAGATGCACCTGTTGCATTCCACAGCAGCAGATAACCATTGTTTACATTTTGTTCCTGAGGCCTCTCAGCTTCTCAGCAGAAAAAATCCTAAGGAAAGGATTTTTCATAAAAGATGTCTGCAACACTAGTTTTCACCAAATATTAATAACAGAAATACTGCATTTCCTGCACACTGACTCAGTGTACCAGGCTGACTTTTGAAAATACAGACTCCTGTAGGACCACTGAATTAAATATTCCTGATTGTATTGTATCTACACATTGGAAATTAGTAGATGTCTGCAGTTATTAGTGGTAAGTAATTACTTTGGCTCTGGATGTCTTGGAATTGTGATTTGAATGGAATTGCAAGCAGTCTAATGGAATTCTTGAACATAGCTGAACAAGACTTAAGCTACAGAATAAGAGATGCACAGGATTTTCAAGCATTTGTCTTTGAGAATGACTGCTGGAGACAGACACCTCTATGTGCTAACATAGAATGTCTGAAATAAAACAGCATCTACATCTGAAATTTATTGCCATTATCAAGGAATTAACCTGGTGTTAATCACCAACAATACAGATCCCTTGAAAGATGGCAAAGTCATTTTTTGGCAGAAACAGAATATCTTATTTAATTTCAAACACCACATGAGTTGCAATTTAAACTTCATCTAATTAAAATAATTATGCCAAAAGAAGTTGGAAGCAAAACCTCAAAATAGACACAATCATTTACCAATTTTAAACTGTATTTTACCACAAGAGAAATGCAGCTTCTAACCAACATTCTGCAACAGGGTATATGCATATTGCATTTTGCCTTCTACAGTTAGAATTTCCCTTTTGCACTACAGGTACTCAAAACTATAAATGTTTCAAATGGTGATTGGAAAAATTTCATTTTTTTTTTTTTCAGGAAAGTCACAATCTAAATATTGACTGATTAAGTGTAGAGCTACTGCTTCCAATGTTTCAAAATTCACTTGCGCCTTTTACTTGCATCTTCTCCAAATTAAAAAGAAATCTCTAATCTCTATTTTGCTGGTTTTTTCTTTGTTTGGTTGGTTGGTTGGTTTTTTTGGTTGGTTGGTTGTTTTTTTTTTTGTTTTGTTTTTTGGTTTTTTTTTTTTTTTTTTTTGTTGGTATCTTTTTTTTTTAATGAGAAAAAGCAAAGGTTACAGGTATTGTAAATTTTGGGGGATTTTGATTAGGTTATTTTTTTTTAAGGAAATGTGAGAACCACAAAGGTTTGCTTTGTTTTTTGCTTAGGACTTTGCTTGCTTGTTTGACCAAAGTGAAACATTTCAAGCAAACTGAATTCTTTAATACAATTTTCTTAGTTAATATTCATGTTGTGTTGACAAATTACAAAGAAAAATAAAAGATTTTTTCTGATGAAATATATGAAGTGTAAATACATTACTTGCATGTTCACACAAAAACTTTGCAAAGACAAAGTTTTAGTTGCCAGTGGACTTCATTGAAAAATAAATTATCTGATAACAGGATTATACTTAATAAAAATATTCCTATTATTAAAAAAAAACCCAAACTGCCCCAAAATTAAGGCCATAGTAGTGAATACTGCTAGGACCACTGCAGTCAACAGTCTCCTAGAGTCTTGCTCAAACCTAAGAATTTCCCTTATTGCAGATAACTGCAGTTACTTTGGAAATTGATGCTACAGCCTTAACAATTCCAGAAGCAAGGAACTCTTCTTTTTTCACAGTTGTTATATATCAGTCCTCTGCTCTGGTGTATTTGAAAGGAAATAGCTACAGCATCCTTGGAAACAGATCCTACATGTATTTCCATATTTCAACAGGGAAACTAAAGTTGTGTCAAACAGATGGGGCACTCTCTGCTTCACATGTTGTGGTGCATAATATCCTGAGACAGGTAAGGGAGCTTAGGCACCCAACTCCCTAAGCCCCTTGTCAAATATTCAGGCTAAATCTTCAACAGCATAATTGTCTGGCTTTTTCCACCTAATAGATCATGCTTCCTTATTAGAATTGGAAAATCAGTAAACTGAACTCTCAGGGTGGATTTACAGCAATGCTTTCATTTTGCCCTGGAGCAAAACTTCCCTCAAGGTAGAAACTACCTTTAAATGGCAGTATGAGCTGGGACTGTATGGCATTCTGCATATGGCAAGTTTGAGCAACAGCCAGACTGGCATTTTATTTTTTTTATTTATTACAATTTCTGTAATAGTAGACTGTTAGAATACTACTGCAGTAGACTGTTAGAATACTAATACACACATGGAAAATCCGTATTTCTTTTAAGACAACACTGGAGAGCATCCAAACAGAGAAATTAAAGCATGTGAGGCTTTTGCAGAAACAGAAATAAATACATCTGAGCTTAGAATATTTTGACACCTAAAAAGGACTCAACTATAAAGAAGTATTTTGAATGGAACTACCTTTAAAAATATTCTTGAAAGTCGATTTGAGTTTTGGTTTTGTTTGTTTGGGATTTTATTTGCTTTCCCCCCTCCACCGCCCCCCCCCCCCCCCCAAGAGATAAAAACACTAAGGGTGTTTGACTAAAAAAACATTTAGCCAAAATGAGAGAGATTTTTTTTTTGTGAAAGTTGGTAGTAATTACAGTCTGCATGCACAGAAAACAATGAGGGATAAATAATTTTGAACAAACAATGTTTCATAAGGTATGTCTCCTGTAAGTATGAGTGGAATAGTTAATGCAAAGACCATCTTGTCTATCAAGACCCAGTTCAACAAAGCCCACCAAAGCCTCTCCACAAAACTCAGTGTACTGGAATCAACAGCAGTGCCAAAAAGGGAGACACTCATTCTGCCAAGCCTTGTTCCCCCCTTTCAATTAAGAGAACTCTCTGCTGAAAGTAGGAGTAAAATAGGAAATCTACTGGGTATTTTCCAGAACTTTCTAGCTTGTATGTTGTTTAATTAAATATCACGTTGTATGACTGAATTCTCCTGTTTCAGCCAGTGCTTTTTTGAGATTGTGAGAAAAACAGATGAAGAAATGGTGAGTATATAGAAGCTTTCTATAACTCTGAAACCAACAGTTCATGCAAATAGGTAGGCAATCTAGGATTTCAGTAACCAAAGGCTACAGCAGACATTTACAAAGTAGCTCTTCTGATCCAAATGTAGTTGCTGTGTTTAATGTGTAACAATTTATAGGACATTTCAATGATGAATAAAATGTTCTTTGTTTTATTATATCAAACACTTTAGGTTATGAAAAGTAGAATGCTTGAGTTAATTAACAGCTAATGAATTTTTGAGATATTGAATTACAGAATGTGAACAGTGTTTTAAATCAGGCAAGGTTTTAAATCAACAAGTTACAATGCTTTGAAAAAGTTTTACCTTACCATGTTGTGCATTCTGGCTCCCAGAGATAAAATGATTACACTGAAAGACAATTAAACCATGGCCAAGACTGGAGATATTCTGAATGTTGCACATGGCTTTTGCTGAAACCTCCGCATGAAAGTCTGGGTTGTTTTGTTCCTCTGTGTAGGACCTAGGTCACTAAAAGATTGATTCATATGCCAAAAGATAGGACTTGTGAGTGAGGGATCTAAGACATAAAATATTTAAAAAGCTAAAGTTCAGGTCTGGACTCAACTATATGATCAATTTGAAAATTATAAACAAATACTCAGATAACACCTAGCTTTAATACTTCTAGTTTTAACTGAGCAAACAGAACATTTTCTCTCTCAAAAAAGCTCATTACAAAGCATTGCAACTGCTCTTCCAGAGTCATTAACTAATTTATAAATTATCTTAAAATATATAGTGATTTTCTATGTACACTGGTAGTTGCAGGTGTAACTGGAGGTAAAGCATGAATAACAGTGTAAATTAATTTCCAAGTAAAAATAGTTTCACAATAATAATAAAAGTAGCACAATATGGAGAAGGCCAAAATCATTATTGGTTTTACAACTTTTAAGAAAAAATCTCTTCTCTAGAAATTTTTATTCTAGCAGTATTTACAAATATATATATGTATATATATATATATATATATATATATATATATATATAAAACATATACTCGATTTCAAAGCTATCTGATCAGTCAAATAAATGTACAAAACTTAATTTTCATGGCAATTGTCATCCCAGAAATAAATTTCAAAGACCCTACAGCATTAACTGCATTCTTGCTACCCTTCGCTTTCTTACTCAATTTCAATGGGAAGTAAAAAAATACCCCTTTTATCATGTTTCTAATCCTTCCTGAAAATTTCCCATTAACTGCAAGAAAGGTGATAAGCATGTAAGGCAATCTCAGGTCAATGCCCTTCACAGCTGTAATGGAGAAAACCAGACCTTATGAGCTGCCTCTCCCAAAGGATAGTGCTGATAGGTGCTCCACTGATGGGAACAAAGAGCCTGAGGAAGGTGTAGAAAGAGCAAGATGTGACTGAAGGAGACAAAGACCAAGTTTTTATTTGTACTTTTAAGTTTCCCATTACCATTTTGAGTTCCCCAAGACCTCCTCTAGGCTTTTTAGCTTTCCTCTTACTCTTCCTTTAACCTCTCAGTGACTGACATTGACCTAAAGACAACTAAAAAATTTAATTGAGTTTGGTAAACTGATTTTCAATTAAATCCTTAAGTATAAAAGCTTTTCTGATCTAAACACGGTATTTGGAGGATGATTCATATTCTGCAGTTGCTGAAAGTTGTGTGCAAAAGCAGATCATGATTGAGACAAAATGAGTAAGACATTTTCTTGTTGCTTTTCTGTTCCATGCAGAGCTCACTGCATTTTTGCACATAGCAAATGCACACAATTCAGGGAACAAAGATGTGGTACCTGCCTTTATAAATGAAAGATCATTGGACTATGCATCTTCTTTGTACCCATGCTGTACTGAATTGATCATGCTTCTCTCTATTCCTCAAAATGGTTCTTGGCTTACTGTAAACAGCAGGAGACGCAGTCTCATCCAGGGTGATGAATAGTTTGATGACAGTTAGTGACATTAAGGAGCAGATGCAAGCTCCCCTTACATATTCCCTTTTTTCTCATTTGACTTTTCCTTCCCTTTCCTGACTTCTGCTGCATTGGCAGTGTCTCACTTCTTCTGTTGTTTCCTAAAATGTCACAATAAAAAATGAAAAATCCTATATACAGCACTAGCATTCTGCCAGTTTCCTGGATGCTCAGCCTCTGGCCAAGCTCAATGTGCACTTGTTTAGGAGAGTTGTCCAAACATTAGAAAAAATCCACCTCTTTCCTATTCTCCAATACTAGAGCCTCACCATCTTTAAGAGATTTCTTTACAGGAGGAACCCTTATAATGTGATGTGGGAGGCACAGAGCTAACAAAGTTTTTCTTATTCTCCATCACTTATAAACTGGAAAAGGATAGACATATGAAAACTTCTATGCCTTGAGGGCAGAACCATTATGTGGACTCTGACACAGTTTGTATTTACCGTAATTCAGGAAAAATGTGGTGGATTTCTTTGTGTCAAGATCTTTTCTATTCCATTTCTCTCAGAAAGATAATAACCATAGTAGAGCATGTGTTTTTACCCTCCATTTTCCCACTTCTGCAAAGCAGCTCAGCTATTCCGACTGATACCTGAAAAGATTTTCTTACATAAGAAAAAGTCTACTAGCTATTCATTAGTACTGTGTTTGAACCTGAGACACTTCATGAGAGTGTGACAGAAAATAACACTGCTTTTCTGTTGACCCTTGTCTATCTGGACTTGTGCAAAGGCAGAGAGGCCCTGCAGAGACACCTGCACCAGGCATGAGGCAAACATGGATGTATGGACAGACTGGGACATGAGACACTGGAAAAGGGATCTAGTCCTGATCAATGGCAAGGTGACCATGAGTCAGCAGCGCCCTGGCAGCCAGGAGGGCCAAGTGTGTCCTGGGGTGCATCAGGCACAGCATGGCCAGCCAGGCAAGGGAGGGGATTGTCCTGCTCTGCTCTGCACTGGGGCAGCCTCACCTCAGGTCCTGTGGGCAGTTTTGGGTGCCACAATATAAGAAAGACATTAAATTATTAGACTGTCCAAAAGAGGACAACAGAAATGGTGAAGGACCTTGAGAGGAAGCCATATGACAAACAGCTGAGGTCACTTGGTCTGTTAAGCCTGGAGAAGAGGAGATTGAGAAGAAGGAGACTGAGGTGACTTCATCACAGTTACAACTTCCTCATGAGGGGAAGAGGAGAAGCAGGCACTCATCTGATCTCCGTGGTGACAGTGACAGGACCCAAAGGAATGGCCTGAAGCTGAGTCAGATTAGGATTAGGTTGGATATTAGGAAGAAGTTTTACACATAGGAAGTGTTGGGCACTGGAACAGGCTCCCCAGGGAAGTGGTCACAGCTCCAGCCTGACAGAGTTCAAGTGTTTGGACACTGATCTCAGGCACATGGTGTGACTCTTGGGGATGGTGCTGTGCAGGGCCAGAAGTTGGAGTAGATAATCCTTTTGAGTCCCTTCCAAATCAGGTTATTCTGTGATTCTGTGAAAATATCTTAAACTGTCCCACATAATATCTTTCTCTCTAAGTTTGAGATACATGGATTTGATGGACAGCCTACCCACTGGATAAGGAATTGGCTGGATGGTCACACTCAAAGAGTGTCACACTCGATAGCCTTGACAGGAACAATTTAGCTCAATGTCCAAGTGGAGAGCAGTGATGGGTGGCATTCTTCAGGGACAGGTATTGGGACTGTGGCTGTTTAACCTCTTTTTTTTATGACACAGATGGTAGGACTGACTGCATCATCATCATCAAATTTATCTGAGTGGTACAGTTGACATGCAGGAGGGAAAGGATGCCATCCAGAGGGATCTTGACAGGCTCAAGAGGTGAGGCTGTGTGAACCTCATGAAATTAAATGAGGCCAAGAGCAAGGTCTTGCACCTGTGTCTGGGCAATTCCAAGTACAAATAAAGGCTGGCCAGAGAACTGATGGAGAGAAACCCTGGGGATAAGGACTTGGTGTTGTGGATGGACAAGTAGCTCAACATAAACCAAAAATGTGCACTCACAGCCCAGAAAGTCAGTGTGTCCTGGGCTGCATCTAAAGAAGTGAGGTCAGCAGGGCAAAGGAGCCTCTGCTCTGCTCTGGCCAGACCCTACCTAGAGTGCTCACCCAGCACAAGATGTGAATCTCTTGGAGTGAGTCCAGAGGGCTGGAGAATCTGTCCCATGAAAATGGGATGGGACAGCTGGAGTTTTGCAGCCTGGAGAAGAAAAGGCTCTGGGGTGACCTTGGAGCACTTACCAATACCTAAAGGGGCCGGTAAGAGAACCAAGTTTCACAAGGGCATGTAGTGATAGGACAAGGCATAATAGCTTTAAACTGAAAGAGAGTAGATTTGGATTAGATATTAGGAAGAAATTCTTATCTGTAAGGGTGATAAGACACTGGAACAGGTTGCCCAGGGAAACTGTGGATGCCAAATCCCTCAAAGTGTTTAAGGACAGATTGGAGGGGGCCCTGCGCAACCTGGTCTAGTGGAAAGTGTCCCTGCCTATAGCAGGGATTGCAACTAGACAATCTTTAAGGTCCCTCCCAATACAAATTGCTCTATGATACTATGATAATATTTGGGTTATTTTCTGTAAAATAAGTTAAAATGCCTAAATTATACAGAAATAATAATTATCCTGGAAATATTGATTTTTAGTCAATACTAAAGCTTATTATTCACAAAAATAGAGCTCAGCTAAATACTTTCCGTAGTCAAAGCTTATTTATTCCCTTTCTTTCTGCTGCTCATCTGCTCATTTGCTGTTGGTACTTCTCCATGACTGAGCACCATGGGGAATTGTCTACCGAGAAATTGTTGAGTGGCAAAGGCTTTCAGCAGAGGAGCACAGAGATCTAATGACTTCTCACACAGCTGAACTCAGGTCAAGCAACAGCTCTGGAAGCACTGTGAACAGGATTTGTTTAGAAGAGATTAAAAAAGAAAACACAGAAGAAAAGTGCTAAAACTCTTCTTCGTTCTAGAAGTTATTAAAGAATATACTTAGTTAAAAGTATGAATCCCCAACCAAAATAAAGTGGAGATCCATCACCCCCTGAGTCTCCTGAAAGATCCCCACGTATCTCAATGGAACAGTTAAGCCCTTGGTCTCACCTCAGCATAAAGTGGGAGCAGAAAGCAGAGGGAAGGGATGTGGTTCCAGCAATGATAATACCTCTGTCAGCATGCGTGCCAATTCAACCATGGTGTTTGAAGGAGCTCAGCCTGAATAGCTTCCATGTAAATTATTTACACCCACTAGAAGACAGCAGAGAAAAATGCAGACACATTTCAGCTGTAGTCCAAATCCTGTCCTTGGACTCATCTGAATACAAACCAGGTAGAGCCACAACTTAATAATTTGCTTGTTTTTTTGCCTTTTTTATTTTTAAATATGTATTTAAATAAAGATATTGCTAGTTTATTCTAATTAATTGGAAAAAGAAAAATCAAACATAACAGGGGGTTCCAGTGCATGACTTAGCAATTATTCCCTTTGCTACTTAATTTGTTTTTCCATATTGTTTCTCTAGTCAAAAGTAACACATTTTTATGGTCTGCAATGCTAGCACTCATTATCCTAATCCCTAATGCAATTGCAAAGGAAAGGACTGAAAAGTGTCACCTTTATTTTTCCCAGAGAGAGGACAGTGCACAGATAATTTGAAGCCTTTTTCTAGGATTTGGTACCCATTTGAAAGTAGGTATTGATTTTAGATGCAATGCATTTTTAATACTTTAACCCAGAGAAAAAAGAAGTGCAGTGCAAAGGAATAGCATACGAAAAATTATTTCTGACAAATTTTTCTTCCAATTAAAGCTGGAGGAAAACAAATAAAAAAAGAATATGCCAAATTAACAACAAATATTGCAACACCAATTCAAAGTCCTGAAGAAACTTTTTACTCTTGTGAGTTAATTGAAGTCATATAATTTTGGGAAAAAAAAGGCAATTAATTTTGAGAGCATCTGCTTAGCATTACTCTTCTCATTTTTTGAAACACAGATCTGTCAAGCAAATCTATGCATTTCTAGTTCAATTTTCTCAGTATGTTTACATGGTAGGTGTGAACTGGGCCGAAGCACAAAGGGCTGGCTCAGGGAATGATTTCACCCCCACTGCTGTATCCAGATTAGAAAGTACACTAAAACTGAGGTATTACAGACAAATGGCTTGCTGAGGCAGCTGCAATTTCTTGCCTGACAGCAGCCTTGACTATGTGAAAACTACTGCTCCAGTTTGATGGAAAACAGAGTTGGCTTTTACACAGTTGTCTTACGGAATGAATACTCGGATTCCTCTGACCACCTATGGGCACTAAGTTACCAAAGTGCAGTGTTTGTGACCTTCTAGCTGAGATTACTGATACAGTGCTCTTCAGTTTCAAGCTAATCAGGCCAACAAGGGACTTAAGCTGGCTTGTCTTGCTGTATACTGGACACGTGGGCAAGAGCTGCTTTCCCAGACAAGCACAAATTGCATCTGTGAGGTATCAGTATCACGCTTCAGGATCATGTTTTTCCTCTGTGTCTGCCTCTGCACACACTTGCTTGAGGGAGCTGATGCTCCCAGAGAAGTCTCACTCTTCCTTATGCTTTTCTTCCAGTCATGATCAGAAAACTAAAGAAAAATGGGCAGCAGCAAAGGCTTGAAAATTTCTTGGAATAATCACCTAGTTAGTGCTAACAATCTGGTGTGAAAGGAGAACTAATGATAATATTTGCATGCATGTGTATTCACTTGTGCTACAAAGGGTGGCTGCCCTCATGGTGAATTTCTGGCTATTGCTAATGCCAGCTACTCCAGAGGGTCAGAAATCTACCTGGAATGTTTCTATATGAATTTCAGAAAAGTTATGTAGTCCTTGATGCAGAAATCCCACTGTACCCCAGCTAGGAAATAAGCAAACCAATTCAAACTCCTCAAAAAAATTCCAACCTTATTCTCCCCCAGACCAGATATTTTTTGGATGATTTACACACTGGCATATTACAATTGCACATTCTTCTGTCAATTGCACCAGTACTGATCAGGAACAAGTTAAGTGAAATAATAAAATAATAATAATAAATTGCAAAATTTATACTGGGATATCATGTAAGGCAAAATGAGTGGTTAAATGCAAAGAAAGCACTGTGGTGGCTCAGAGAGTTCTGTATTAGCGCTTAGATAAAACACTTCTTTAAAACCCATTAAATATTACAGGGATACTTTCAAAACTGAAATAAGATAGCTGGAAGACAACCAGCTTGTCAGAAGCATACCCAAAAAGGCAATTAAAGTAATTCGAGATAGTCAGTGAAAGAGGGAAAAAAAAAGAGAAACAGAGCCAAAAATATATAGGCATCTCAAATCAAGGAAAAGCAGCAGCTATCTCAAATGAGCAGAAAACACACCTAGCAGCCAGTGTCAGGCAGCCACCGCAGAAGTGCTGCATCTTTCATTTTCAGATTGGAGACTCCTTTTTTGTTTGCACAAACATTTGGAGGATGATAGTTTCTCCTGTCACAATTCTGATTTACATGTAACAAGGCTATTTATGCACAATCAGGTGTATACATTATTTAGAATCCACTGTGAGCCAGGCGACACTTGTCAGCTGTTGCTGCTGGAGAGGCTACTGCCAATAAATTTATTGACATGTAAATTAGGTAACCAAGCACAGAGCACATTTAAGAAAGAGCAAATAACCTACATAAGTCAACCCACAGGTAAACTGTACAACTGGATTTGGTGTTGATTTTTTAGTACTCACATATACAAAAATAAAAAACCAATATAAAAGGAAACTAACTGACCTTCTTAGATATGTTATCTTACAAACAAAGAATTTGATTATCCTCCCAACTTCATAACCACTGATGTATTAACAAAAATTGTCTCTTAGTTCTGTCAGGATAGACTTGAAGAATTACCCACATAATTTAATTCTTATCTGGGTGGTACCTTGTGGAAGGGTGTTTGCATAAGAGCCCTGGCTCTCTGTTCTTAAAACAAGCTCACAGCAGTGGGTTAACATTTGAAATTATTTTTTACTTTATTGAGAAATTGCTGGTACAAGAAGATAATACTTAAAAAAGAAAATGGTCCCTTAGCAATACAGACAAAGATTCTGGTATCTAATATGAATGTTGAGTGACTATGAATACATCCTAAAGCCTTCAAAACATTGACATGGGGCTTTCAGTCATCATACAAAACCTACAATAGACATGTACCCCTTAAAAAAACATCTGGAGGTCAGGAGAGACAAAGCCATTTGAAATGGTTCTGGAAGCCAATATTAAGGCATCCAAAAAAGAACTTTGACATGCTATTTTAGGGAGAGAAGAATGTCACATGCTGAAGTATGCCATACATAGCCTATGCACCCTTAAAAATAAGAAATGAGAAGCTGGAAACACAGGGGAGCAAGACAGAAACTCTGGGTTTTGCTCCCTGCTCCACTTCAGCTGCTCTCTGAACACACAAGGAGCGTGTGCCAGCCGAGCATCCAGCAGGAGCACCCTGCCCTGCAGGTGGGAGTCTCCTCCTGCCAAGGATAATCATGAAATAAGACCCAAGGCTCCCCGGGGCTTTGGCATGCTTCCAGTTGCCTGCTGTGAGCCATGCCTTCCAGCAGCACCACAGCTCTCTGAGGCCAGAGGCCTGACCAGGGCTGTCCTTCATCCCCTGCCTCCATTCCCATGGGAGAGCTGCAGCTCAGTGCAGGCAGTTAGGGTCAACTAGGGAATTATGGAAGCAGGAAATGTAGTTATGTTTGCTAACTGCTCAGTCTAAATCTATCTGAAATTATCCACTGAGGACTATATCTTGGAGGTATTCTACAAACAAAAAAAACTGGGGAGTGACAGAAAAGCTGGGTTTCATTTCTGTTGCTGCTTCTGACTGCTGCTGTTTAAAACCCAAAGAGGTCACTACACGGCTTCTGGTCTGTTGCTCCATCAACATGCTCTCATCTAGCAGAAGCTAATATTCCTGCTCCCACCTCTTTTCTTCCTATTCCCACAGAGCTGCCTCACCACACACACAGCATAAAATATCTGCCATTCCAGGTGGCAAGAGAGCCAAAGCCACAACAAGGAGCATTTGTAAAGCCTGTTACTGTGGTCAGTCAATGCAAGTGGAGAGCAAGTGAAAAACCAAGTGCAGGGTCTTATCTATGTTTCTGAGTTTTTGACTGAAGAAAAAGCAGTATGAAGAACCAGGACCCTCAATACAATTTTTTTTCAGCCTCTGGCCTCCCTGGTAACCTTCTCTTCTCTGTGCATCACTTTGGGAAAAGCAACCCTTTATACAACACTGTCAGATGTATTGATAAAAGCTACCAGCCATGACTTTCTTGATTCTACAGAAAAACCTCAATTTATGACATTCTCACAGAAATCCAGACAGCAGAAAATACTTTCTGAACCAAAACTTCAGAAAGGTGGAAGGAGCACAAACAGCTCCCCAAACCTTCCTATTGTAAACACAAAAATGGAGGTACATTTTTTAATGAAGGTAAATGAGTACTCTTGGGGCTGTTTACTTGAAGATAGGAGGCTGCTTTAGTAAGATTGTTATATTTTACAGCTTTCACTATATTGCGCTGCAATTTTGCTTTATGTTCTTAAGCCACATGTACACAACTCAAAGTTGTTGCTCTGCCTTCCTCAGCATAATTGTCTCAGAAAAGACATGAATGGATTGTCATCAGGCAAATTCAGAAATCCCCATTATTTTGATTAGGTGAAACATTAAGATAATATATCTACTAACATCTATAGGAAGAAACACGTGACATTGAACTACATAGTTTTAGTTTGTTGATTCTTTTAATATACACATCACTAAGAAAATAAATGTCTGGGTTTTTTAAAAAATACCTTCCAATTTATGGTTGGGGATAGGGCAAGGAAAGACCAACCAGCCTATAAGCAAATTTATAACCCAATTAGACTGCTCTTTTATAGTTTTATTGTTTGTTTCTTTGTAATTCAGGTCTCTTAAATTGGATGTCATCCAATTTAGAAATATCTATGAAACAAAAACATATTTAAAGAGGACTTACTTTTATTTAGAACTCAATGGAACATATAATCTACTGCTATTTATAAATGTATAGAATACTCCTTTTTTAACATATGTAGACTTAAGAGGACATTTTCAAGATTGCTTAATTAACTACTTTGCCATTAAAAGATAAATTAGTTTAGTGAAAATCATGCTTCTGTAATATGTATCAATTTCACAACATAAGTTTGTAGAGGGTTATCATGTCATTATTGTCCTAAAATAAAAATATTATTTAAATGCTTATTAAGTAATAAAAAGAAATATGTTTTTATAATTAGGGATGATTAATCAGATTCTTAGTGCAATAGCATTTACATAGTCATTAAATATATGCACCTCTTACCTCTTAAATTCCTGCATTTTTTCCTCTCCTATATCTGTTTGCCAGCAGAAAACATGCAGTAGATAACATAAGACAGCCTGGAAATTTTACCATGTGAGTTCTCTGTAATTTCTTTGTCCTCTTTTGCATTCCTCCTTATCCTTTTTTCCTAGTGTTGGTTACTTCTCAGTGTAAAATTGATAATTAGAACCCTCATCTTTCACACTGATTTTAGCTTTCATATATGTAGCACTACAAAGCAAATCTGCTGGCTTACCTTTAAGTACAGAATTAGTAGTGAGAGTCAGAGGTGCTAGGAAAAAATGTGAGTAGGAAGAATCAATGAGAAGAAGAGGAGAAGATTACCTGGCTCATTCGTATCTCGTGCATTAGAACACCAAACAGTGATACTTGGACACATACTAACATGGTATGAGTTCCTCACATCTTCTCAAGGATGCTTTTGAACCACAGCTATTCTGTCTTCTCAGCATATTTGACCTCTCTACATTATGACCTTTTTGTTTTCCAGAAGTACTAAGCCATGGCTCAACAAAGAGTCCCATGAGCTTGTTTCTCATACATCACCAGAGAAAAAGAGACATTTAATTTACTTTCAGATTTTTTCCGTCTTATGAGGAAAGGAAACAATGAAATAAGAACCTGCAACAAGCACCATGTACCTGCAAGACTAACTGTACCTGTTGCAGTATTCTGAGAAAGATGCATGTGCTGAAACCTATTGCATGATCTGCTTAGGATTATCAGATCTGAATTTATAGATTTGCTGAGTGATATTTATAAAACCACTGGAGAAAAGTATATATGCTTTAGTCATGCTAGGGCGAGAATGCTAGTCTTTCTCAATATCACTGCATGCCGACATTTTAAAAATTTCAAAGTGGACGCAGTTGATTGATGCAGTAAAAGCAGACAACACCCAGCATCACCAACGAGATCATCCCAATTAGAAAGCTGCAAAATGAATGTGTCTGTTTAGAGAAAACTGCATATTCATCTCTTTGCCCCTGAGTAACAGGACATGTCTCACTGTAGAGGTAGAGATGATTGGAACTGCAAATATACTTTTAGTGAACCAGGTTTTTATTGATTTGACCACAGAAGTGGAATAATGAGAGATCTGTTCCTACTCCTGCCTCTTGGGAGGAGGCAGGACAAAAAGAAGGACGAAACCTAATTACCTCTGTTCTTCTTACAACATGAGATTATACAATGTAAAAAAAGCTTTCATTATATTCATCAGAGAAGTTTATGAGTGGGAAACATAAGATGCAGATTGACTGAAAGAAGATTTCATGTGAGAAAACTGGGGATGAAGAAAATTTAAAACTTTCAAAATTTTGGAAAAACACATGAAAAAAATTTAAAACTTTCATACCTAAACACAAAAAGCAGCTCAAGAAGTTATATTATAAAGTTAAACAATGACAGGGCTGCTCCCTTCCATACTTTTTGCTCATTCACTCCAGGACTCCTTGGACTCCCTACTGCTCCCATTATAATTCTGACCACTAGTCATGTCAGCCACATTACATATAGGCCATTTTCAAAAGCAGGATTAACACACAGCTTAGGTAGGCTTTTGTTACTTAATTCTCAGCTTAGCTTATCTTTCCTAACCATTAAAAATGTAGGAGAAAGTGTTAATAGCTATGGAGAACACATTCAGTGGCAAACTGCAATGCAGGAACTAGTGCCTCCAAAAGAAAGCTTCTCACATATCACTTTCCTCTACACCATGTGTCTATAACTCCTGGTCATTGGAAGGGAAGACAATGATGGTATGTAAGCAATCCTCTGCTCTTCCTTCTTCTCTTTTCACTTCTGAATAGACAAGTAAAGCCCTACAGAGGTTCTGTGCCATTGCTTTGTGGATAGAACTAAAGGAATTTCTTCCAAGGAGAAAACACATCCATTGTGTTACATTAATACCAGAAACTGTTACTGATCTTTTTCAAAACTTGGACTGCAATAACTGCATTTTTTACAGTTATCTCTAACTAATATTAACATATCAAACATTTTCATTTCTGAACAGGAGACATTGTAAATTTTTCCTCATTCTTTAATGTGCCATGCACTCTACTGACTCTGCACTCTTGGCCTTATTTTTTCACTTAAGGTTGCTGTGTATTGCAAAGAGATCTCCTGACAGTCTACTAATAATGTTTGTGTCACAGAAAATCCACTGTATGCTCATATCAAAAAATTATATTGATTATTCACATTTTGTTTACTAGCCACCTACTAGTTGGTAGAATGGTCAAGTTATAGTTGATACTATTAAAAAAATAATTTAGCATTAATATTGACAGACTACAGCAATTAAGATGCTCTGAAGACAAAAGAATGGCTAAACTACACTAGAAAGATATATGACATTTTCCCCTAAGAAAGTCAGCTTTCAGCAAACTAAGAGGAGCCAGAATCTCACTGAAGATGGCATTTGCAAACAATTTTTAATAATAGTTTCTAATGAACTGTTTTTATTTGTCCAAAAGCAGATGGCCCAAACAACACACTGCATTGCATTATTTTGCCAGGTGCACATTTAGCAAATTTCAAGCTCTTTACTGGCATCATTTTCCATGCATTTTCACCACTGCCTCTCAACAGGAGAGAGGCAACTGTTATTTCTATCCAACCCTGTGCCAGGAGAGGAATGCCTGCTCTGGTTTGTACATGCAGCCCTTTTAACAGACAGCTGCCTAATTTTGCATGCCAGTATTCTTTCTATCTGCTGTTCACTGTAGCTCAGAAAGGAAGAGCTCCAAGGATTACTGATTTTCCTTAACTTTTTGTGTCTGAACTATTAAGGATCCCCCTAGCATCTTGAAATTCCTGAAGCCATTTCTCTTCTACTTACTTGCAGATCAATCGCTCTTGGCCGTCTCTTCTCTGGAAAAACATTTCTCTCCATCTTTCAAGAAATAGAGTTATTCTGGGATTCTTGAGGTTAGAAGGACACACAGCCTTCAGTTTACAAGGACAGCCATTAACCTGCTCCTAAAAAATATTTCATTAAAGGGATTAATTCAGATCTGACACTACAGAGTTATGCCACTGATAAACAGTGACTAATTTTGTCCAAGCTCTCATGACAGAAAGTCAAAATACCTAAGATTGTACATCAAGGCAAGACAGACCTTTAAAAAGGAAAGCTGTCATCAAGTAATTTCACGAACCCACTTCCTTAGAAAACAGAGGAAAGGAGGTGAGAATGGACACAAAGCTGACAGTTGAACTGTGAAAAGCTGAACATGCTTGCAAACATGATTAAGTGGCTGTATATGCAGAGTCACTGATCAAATGTGTGATTCAGTTTGCAATTTTACTCTGGACTAATATTTAATAATAGATTAATATTTAAGCAAAATATCTAGGGCAACAGGTAATATGACAAACAGAACCTTGTTGATTTGAAAAAGAATTTTATCATGGAAGTGGAAGCCTTCCTGAGCCCCTCTATGATTTTGTGTGTGTTGCTGGAATTCAAATAGCGAGTAAAGTGATAAGTAATGAGGTAGCACTCCTGCCCTGCTTGAGCTGAGTAAAAAGTTGATCATGGCCTTATGTACTGGTGACACTTTTGAGAAAGCTTTTGGACTTTTTCCTTTAGTTTATGAAAAACTCATGAACATGTATGGATGGAATGTCATCAGATAGATAAAATAGATTAATAGATAAATAGATATTTAGTAATTTCACTAAATATCTATTGCCATTCAATCTTTTATATCATCTTGGCTTTTTGTATCTCGTACAGGGAAGGTTGTCTGTTTTCTCAATATGCATTCAATTTTCAAATCTGGCTGCCTAGACTCCAATTCATTTTTAGACACTCCAAATAGGATGTGATTTTCAAAGATAATCAATCCATAGGTGATACCCTCACTGTGCTGCTCATAAGCATTGCATTGGTAAAGTATCCTATAAACAAAGCCAACACACAGGGAAGCAGCAAGGAGCTTTTTATTTGGGAAAACAGCTTAGGTCAGTATGGTCATACCAGATTTAATGTGCTATCAGATAAGAATGGAAGCACAGGAGCAGTATGTACATCAATAGTAATGAATAGATCAATAATAGTAATTATTATTATCAATCAATAGTAATCAATACTAATGAGAGTAGAAAAAGGGTCTCCTTTTAAAAAGGGTCTTTTTAGCTGGACTCCAACAGACATCATGGTGAGGCCATACCTCACATCCTGTGTTAAGTTTTGGTCGCCTCTGTACAAGAAAGACATTGAGGTGCTGGAGTGTGTTCGAAGAGCAACAAAGCTGGTGAAGGTTCTACAGAAAATGTCTTGAGTGGTTGAGGGAACTGGGGCTCTTTAGTTTGGAGAAAAGGAGTCTGAGGGGGAACCTTGTCACCGTGTAGAACAACCTGAAAGAGTGTAGTAGTAAGGCGGGGGTCAGTCTGTTTTCCAAGAAATAAACCAGAGCAACAGAGCAAGAGGAAGCAGCCAGGAGGGGTTTAGATTGGATATTAGGAAAAATTTCTTCATGGAAATGGTAGTCAGGCATCGGAAGAGCTTACTATCACCCCTCACACATCACAAGTGTTTAAGCCATCATCCCTTGATGTATTTAAAGGACCTGTGGCACACCTGTTCAGTGCTGGGCTTGGCAGTGCTAGGTTAATAGTTGTACTCAATGATCTTACAGGTATTTTCCAACCTAGATGATTCGATAATTTTGAAGTGTTCTATGATCACTTTAAACATAATTTCCTCATTCAGAAGTTGCAGACCTTTGTGAAGGGTGGTATCTTGATGCCAGCACAACAATCTATTCACTTCAGGGGATCAGCATTGCATAATCATATTTCCACTAGGAGCCATCTAAAAAATTTGGAAGTTCCATTTAAGGAACCCATCAGAAAAAGCTGATTTGACACTCTCTAAATAATCTTTTATATTCCCAACCTCCTCCTCTACACAGAAGGTTGAAATTTTGAGAATTAACTTCCACTGCATTTTCTTGTGGCAGTGCTTAGCAACACTCCACTCCTCCACCTGACTGAGTCCTTAAGTGTCCATAAGAAACAATTTGCTCCAGGACTGTTGTCTCCCTCTCTTGCAAGTGTAGGACTACGAAGAGTTCCCAAGGTTATCTGGGGCTGAGGTACTCAAATGACAATATGCAGTAGGTAAGCAACCAGGTCACAAGTCAAGGGACAAGGCTGATGCATTCAGACCTTATATGAACATTTCTGTCATTCCTTTCCTTTTTAATACTCAGCTGCTTTGTACAAGTAGTTTATCTCTTCTAAGTATTTTTATTTTATTCAGAAGCTACATAGCTTACCACACATAAGCATTACAGAAGACTGAAACACAGATACGACTGATTCAGAAACATTCACTTATCAAGTAATTTTAAATCTAGGCTTCTGTAAATAATATAAAATTGAATAAAATCTATTGTGCTTTAGTTCTTAAGACTAGGGAAATAGTGTGTAAAGAAAGAGCTTCTAGTGAATAGCAAAATACATCAGAAATCAAGCAATCTGATTTTAGGGATCTTTCACCTGAAACTGCCTCTATTACCCCTAGCATCCATATTTTGTAAGAATGCCACTTGATCTATGCCATATCTCAATTTTCTGTAAGTGAGCAGGAAATACTTCTTGCCTCTCATGCACATTTTAGTTACCATTCATCCAGAATTGCAGGAGAATCCACTATTGCAGCAGTGAGAGCAAAATAGGAAGAACTATCTTGTTATTCATTCCAACCATGTAAGACATTCAAGGACATTTAGGTAAAAATTATGACATTATCAGGGATGGGAAAGAGAATGGCATCTCTTTTGACCAGTTTTTAACATCTCTGTAACTGTTGTACTATTTAGGTATAATTTTTAAAGTCCTTAAGCCCTCTCTTCAGAGAAACACCTACTAAAAGAAGGTCTCCAACTTAAAGAAACTCTCACAATTGTATAAAAAAGTGTTATGGCATGATATTTTTCCATTAAAAATATTTTTACATCAAAAATCTTAAGACAGAAAAATTGCACAAGAAAATTATTTTCTGTAAAACACAATCTTATCCTACTGATCACACAACTTGACACTATGAACAGCCTAAATCCCTCATCCCTATTTGTTCCAAGCCAGTAAAATAGCCTTACACATTCTCAAGAAAACCAACCAAAACTATCATATTAAAATAAATATCATGATGATATTTGTATTCCCTGACTACAATCTCATGTCTCCCTCTCAGTGGTGCAGAAAATTAAAACCACCTGTCAAGTCTTACATTACCAAATTAATTAGATAGCTGAAAGCTAGGAACAGGGAGCAGTAAAGGAAGCTATAATGTATGTGAAAGGATGTTCATGAGCACATTAATTACCATCTATTGGAGGGAATTATGCTGACTCTTTCTGTGAAGTACATTAAGATATTTGGGTATTGTCCTGAATCATAATGGAATGTTTACCTTTTTGACAAGAGGTATAAACCACTTTATGAAAATATTTTTTTCATTCACATATTTTTAAAAGGAATGGGAGATGAAAAAGAGGATAGGTAAATAGTTGGCATTTAAAAAAAAATTGTCTTTAAACCTTTAATTGCCAATAAGATATATTTTCAGCCAATACAGGCTTTTTTACAGTTTTTAATTCATAAAAAAAGAGAAGAAAAAAAACAAATAAGCAAACAAACAACCATAACAAATGAGAAATATCAGTTTTTAGCAAAAAGAGACATAGTCTATAATGATACTACCACTTAAAGTGCTATAAATGTTAAATACATTATGATTAGTTAATATGAACTTTGGCATAAAAAGGAGAAAAAATTCAATCAAAATAATATTTTTTAACATGATGAATCGTATTCTTTTAAAAACAGTACACACAGAGAAGAAAACATCAGCAAGGCATAAAAATACAGAAGGAAACTTATGTGGAAATTTTTGAGCTTATTTAGTACAGTAATTCTAAATTTAACTCATTCTAATATAATTTAAATGTTTTCCAAACAAGTGTGCTTTTATACTAGAAGAATATTTTGTAGCACATCTTTCTGGCCATAAATGGTGGGATAAGGATAATTTAAAGCTTCTGAGAAGCATGTTTTCAAAGGGTAGCAATTACCAAATTTGAACACTGATGTAAAGAATGTTTAAAAATGAAGAGTGAAATAAAAGAACTAGCTAATGAAGAGTTCTTTTCCAAAATTACTGAAAGTCCTCGAGATACGAGTCAGGTCAGTGATGGTGAATTTCCACAGCATAACAATCTTATATATAATCAAGAGAATTTTCTGAAACTTTAAACTGATAATCAGAAATATTGTTTTATCTGATTTTGCAAAAATGGAATGGAAATATTCTAATACTGCCAGTTCATTGCCATGTCAGATTCTTTATTGTACTGCAACAACAACAAGAGGAAAAAAATCAAGTTTCTTTAAGAATCTTATTTAAGGGCTGGCTAATACTGAAGGTAAAGATATAGAATGATTTATGTTTTATTTCTGGTACTTTCAAATACATGCACATTCTTCTTTTAAAATAAAAGAAGTTTCTCTTGCTAACTCCCATAAACTGCTACAAAATTATTACCTTCATTATATATTTCTACATTTTATTGAACTATATATTTTAAGGAGTATCAACATGTCTCTCAGGGGAAATAATATTAAAATGTGCAAGAACTTTCTCTTCCAGATTAAAAATAATGCAGTTCTTTACTTATCTCAATATGGTACTAACCAATCCAGTGCCCAATTGATATCATTTATTTGATTCAAATATTTTCTGATTCTTTTGGGGATTTTTTTTTAAATTCTTTTAGGTCAGGGACACCGTCTACTAGAACAAGTTGCTGAAATCCCCATCCAATCAGACCTTGAATATTTCCAGGAAATTGTTTTAAATACAGGTTGCTTCCAGTGCACATTCAATTTTCCAGCCAAAATAGTAACTCTTCTCTTTCTACATCTTTTCACAACTTCACTGAGTGAAATCAAGGAAAATTTGATATACCTCACACTTTCTAGCTGATAAAACCCAAGATCCAAAGGTAACCTAGAGCAGAATGATCAAAGTAGTTGTCAGAATATCAGGAGACGCCCAAAGGAAAGACCAATGAAATTATTTTCTTGTTGCTTGATAATCAGCCAAAATCCTTCCTATGAGAGCTGAAACCTCTCAAAACACTGTGGCATATATGCCCCCTCCTGAGAGCAACTTTTTAAAGATCCAATTATAATGGCTATATCATAAACATGACCACTTTAAGGAAAATCCATCACATTATCAAGGACATGTATGGGATTGAATCAAGATCATGAGACATGTCTACACTTTGATTCTTGCAGTGAGAGTTTCATGACGTGCAGTGAAAGGCTGCAAAGTTGCATTTACTTTTTTCTTTTTCTGACATCCTTTAAAAGAAAGACATAATTCAGTTCAGCTCAAATTTGAAAATATTTGATTTTAAGATAGGACCAAGTATATGACAAAAACTTTTGTTTCAGGTGTCCTGCCCTATAAAATCATGAGAAAAATATGCAAAATGTCTTTGACAGAGGTTAGGGCTGGGATCCATTTGCAGGCTAACAGTCAAGCAAATTTTTTGAAATTACTTGCTATGAAAAAAAAATTCCCAGAACATTTATAGGGTTTCCAACTAGATAAGAATTCCAAGTGCTAAAGGTTAACTCTTTATTTTAAAATATTGGAATATCAATTGAAAAACTTGCTGACCTTATCTTGGAGGATCTTTTAAAATTGGAAGGTCTTTCAAAACAGACACATTTGTCAGAAATAATAGTTGTATAAAAAAATGTACCTCAGGAAGGGAGATAGGCCAAATGAATTTTCAATGTACTCTTGTCTCCTTAGTTTTAGGGGCAAGGACATTTCAAATTAATATCAGATTTTCCTTACATTACTCCTTCCCTATTCCACAGTTTAGAGCCATTTTTTTTTTCAGCTCTTAAAATCAAGATCATAAATTGATGGGGAGGCAACTAAACAAAATATTTGACTCAAAGTACTTAAGTAACCAGGACTTATGCAGCATAGAGATCTTTCCATGTTCTACAAACATTCATGCAAATAAGGACAGTGCACCAACAGGTCAACTTTAAACCAGAATTCATGATCAGAATTAAAATGCCTCCTTCCCTGCACTGGAAAAGCAAAGTTAAATTCTTCAGTCACACATCATTCCTCTATTATGCGGTAAAAAAGTGAAAGCATTTTCCAAAATCAGTTCAGGCATCCACATTCATTTGTTCACAGAATTATGAATGGAAGGATATTCTACAATGCTTCCAAATTTATTGCACAGGTTCTTTATAGCGAAATAAATTTTAACCTAGGAAATTGCATTTTTAAGAGACTAACCCTGAGGCTTGTCCAGACCCTATCAATTCATCTCCCCTTACTCTGTTTTACTTTTATTATTTTACACAGTGGTCATGACCTATATACAATGATTGAACATTTCTGACCCTCAGAAGAAAGACATGCCTTCAAAAAGAATTTGAATTAAGGGATGGGAAATGTTTCAAACAGGGAAAAGAGAGATTTTTCAAATATATTCAAAATTATGGAAAAATTTCTTCAGCCACATTGGAAAAAAAAATAAAATACCAAAGCCTGAAGGGTCAAGACTAAGTAGATTAACAGAAGAGATAAAGGACAAGGAAGTCAAAGATCATGTGGTGCTGTCAATAAAAAGATAGACTAATTTCAACTTACTTAATGTACTCCTTTGATACATCAACTAGATTAATATTTTTCTTAAAGTAATCAGTTTTGACTCTCCTTTTACTTCTAGCAGTAAAATTAAGAAACAGCATGTTAAAAAAAACAAAAACAAAACCAAAAAGAACACCAACCAACAAACAAACAAAAAAGCAGCCTTGTGCAAAAGCAGGTTAAGAATTTAAGGAAAAAAATATTCCAGTTCAGCTCAGAATAATCTATGCATAAATCTGCAGCAGATTTGGACTTGCACCAACAGCCTCAAATTTTCTGCAGTATAGTATCACCCTGCCATTTGTTAAAAAAAAAATCAGTGAGTATTGAAAAAAGCAATGAGCAAGTTTCTTCAATAAAACATTTCCAGCTAGGATGTAATTTTCTTAGAATGAATAATACAGAAAAACAACTGCATTTAAAGACAGCAATAATATTTGGATATATCTTTATATACGAGTAGTACATATTGCATAAAGGTACGGAAATACACAGGAAATGCAAAGGAATTGTTTGCTGTGAAACAAATCAGAGACCATGTTTGTCACAGTGTGAGATAGGTAAAATAGCCAAGAGAGATTCAAATCCTTTTTTGATGAAATAATGCAAAGAAATATTTATATGTATTCCAAGAGAAGCCACAAGCCTTAGCAATTCACTTACACGTTTTTCAGTCAAGAAGTGTATGTTCTCTAGCAGGCAGGATAAAGTTATGTAAATAAAAAGGTATCACATATGATGCACAGCTGACAGCTTAAAATTAAAATCTCTGAGATCCTGGGGAAACAAAATAAAAATGAAAAGGGCAAATGGTGGGACACTGGAGATTCAAGGAAGACTTAGGAATAAAAAAATCAGATGCCCTTCTAGTGTTTTAGGCATCCCAGCAAAACAGCACTTAGGGATGATTTCCACTTGACTGATGTATAATGCAATTTAGCACCAGGAAACAGCAAAGTGTGACAGCTGTCCCTGGGAAACACAATAAAGTAATTACCTGGTGACCATCACAGTAACAATGATGGGTACCAAAACCCACTTTGTAGCCATTGTGGGCAACCATGTCTTGACAGAGGAAGAAAGTGATGAGCAATCTATACCCTGGTGTTTTAGGAAAAATCTCTAAATGAAGGAGGACATAGGGCATATCTCAATAACCTCAGCTGCTCTTAAGGGTGTGTGTTTTCTGTCATCTTTTCTTTATGCAAGGAAATCCTTCCAGGCTTTGTGCACGCCTGGGTGGTTAGAGACCTTGATGTACAAATGTTCACTGATTCCTGCCTCCAATAGTCTCACACAGACACTTTTCACACCCTGATGGTGCAGGAGGGACTGCTTTGAAGGGAAGGCCATTGATGAGTAAGCCACAGCTGGAGCAAAATCTAAGGAAGTGGAGTTAATTAAACACCTCAGGCTATTCTAGTAGTTCATGTATCCTATATTTACCCCAGACTCAGAAAATAAGAAACTAACAAATCATATTCCATCTCATTGTATAGCATCTTATACAGCACATACTTGTCCTTCCGTTGCCCACTCCCCTCAAAAAAATTCACAATCCTACAAACCAAGCTGCAGAAGTCTTTGTGCCACTTATTTTGACTGTGAAGCTGCTGGTATCCCAACCATCACTGCAACCTGATCTCCTGGGGTCTTAAGCACAGGGAACAGACTTAAGGCCTTTTTTGTTTTTGCTATTCATGTACCATCAATACAGAAAATTGCACAGCCCTGGGGCTCCCTGCTGAAGAGTTCAAAGTCCTTTTACATATAAAAGGGAATTAAATCCTCATAACTACTCCCCATTTTATCCTCCACTACATAGAAGAAGAGATTCATTATACTGCTTCTCTAATTTGCTGCTCAAGGATAGTGTCTTCTATGCCTGAGGTAATCTAGCCTTCTAGACTGTGAAGTGCTGCTCTAAAATTGCTGTAGAGAGCACAGTCCAGTGTATTTAGAGCAGACACACAGAGAAAAATTCAGGTGGAGCTTCCTGTGCATCAGTTTCTCACTGTTACCTCTTGCCCTATTGCTCAGCTCCGCTGAGCAGAGCCTGGATCCATCCTGTTGGCAGCCTCCCTTCAGATACTGACAGACATTCATTCATCTCTTCTCGAGGCTGAACAGGCCCAGCTCCCTCAGCCTCTCCTCATAAGAGAGATGTTCCAGGCCCTTAATCATCTTTGTGGCCCTGCACTGGACCTGCTCCAGGAGCTCTCTCTTGTCGTGAGGAGCCAAGGACTGGACACAGTACTCCAGATGTGGCCTCACCAAGGCTGAGCAGAGGGGCAGGATCACCTCCCTCCACCTGGTGGAAATGCTCTTCCTAATGCTCCTCAGGATCTTATCGGCCTCCTTGGCCACAAAGGCACAGTGCTGGCTCAGGGCTTGTTGTCCACCAGGACACAATGGGTCCTTTCCAGGGAGCTTTTCCAGCAGGTCGTCCCCCAGCCTGTGCTGGTGCCTCTGGTTATTTTCCTTGTACTTCTGGCAGACTGTGACTGGGTCATAAAAGCACGGAAGTTTAATGATCAAAACCTTAAGCCAGGTGAGCCATGAGGCAAAGGGTTCCACAGCAGTTTCTCAAGAAATAATTTTACCTTGACAACATTGATGTTTGACTGTTTGAGAGTTCTTATTGAATGCCACTGATCAATTTCAGGTTGTTTCTCATGAATACTCATTCATTTTGCCACAAACATTTATATGAATGAAAATTTAACATATACTTAAAACAGATAAGTTGATTTAAAAATCATTAATATACATTCTTAATCAAAATTTATACTCATTCATCTCTATTCATCACTACTTCTTTGTATATTTCTTCACAATGATGTTTTTAGCAGAGATATAGACCATGAGCACACCAGTAATTCTAGAACTTATTTTGAAAATGGAGAGCACTGTTTTTTATAAAATGTGGCATGGCAAAATAAACCTGAAGATCACAATTATGTGTCTGTTCTAAGCAAATTTTTGCTGTTAAGTTGAAAAAAGCATTTTTGTTTTTAAGCATCAGGTTAAGAAAGCACAGAAGTTCATGATTATTTTCATCTGCATTCAGAAAAACTGTTATATTGAGTCAAAATTTCAGTATCTTAAAGTTTTGGAGGATATAACTTACTCTAGTGATAGTCATACATTCTCTCCCTACCAAGAATATTCTCCTCAACTAGAGTATTACTCTTTATGAGTAAGTTTCCTTGATATAAAAGACTTGATATTAGTAACTCTAACTGAACAATGTACAGTGGAGATCTCAAAAACTGCTCTAAATTAACTGGGCAGTTGTGTTGCTTGCTTGTATGCTTACAGCATATTTTTAATCCCCCACAGACACACACAAATATATATATATACATATATATGCACAGCAGTTCTATTCAGCATGAATTACCATTTGCTTGCCCTTGCTTATACAGAAATGATTTATGGGGTGCTCTTTATCTCCCCTATCCATGTACAGAGCAGTATCTGGAGAGATAGAGGAAAATCCCATTCGTAGGGTAGCAGTGACTGCATTGCTTACAATGAAGAAATTCAATTTACTTCTCAGTTGTTTTTCTGGGAACACACCTTGGGAGGAAAACTGAGCCATGAGTTGTATGCAGTAAACAGAGCACAAATAACAAGGGACACAATATTCTGGCATTGCTGCTTATTCCTGGTGTAGCACTGATGCACATTCACAACATTGAAACTGCAGACAATCAGGCTGTTAGTTCTGGTGCTCACAGGACTCTTTCTAACTTACCTTCCTGTTTAATACTCTTTCTAGCATACCTTCACTCTTCTTGTCATCACTGCTATACATGTAGTGATGACTGACTTGAATACAATCTGTGTCAGATCCCAAAGCTCCTCAACATACCCTTAATTTTAAATGTATGTCACTTTAAATGTTTAAGAATAAATTTGTGCATAAGTATTTTTCTTGGAATAGAAGAATATTTTTTAACCTGAGCCTACTTAGGTCGTCTTATATGAGAGAATCTATGCTTTACAAAATGTAGTAAGTTTAAATATTTTTAAAGGCCTACATGGGTTTTAAAAATACCCACCCAAGACAGCCCTGACAGCTTTGTCATATGAAAAGCTAGTTGTAAAAATTTGCCCAAGTGTCTTTCCTTTAAACTTATGAACCATAAATAAATTTAACAGAAGATCTTAGGTAATTTTGCTAATCACTGACTTCCAAGATGATTTAGGAGCTCTAATGTAGATCTGTGTGATGGAAGGATATAGATGTTGCTCACAGAATATTTGCCTTTTTAAGGCCCCATTTAATCTCTCATCTTCTAATGACAAGTGCTGAGCAAATTCCCTCTGTGCTCTCCCAAGCTGATGTAGCACAACAGGAATTTATACTTTCTTTATGAACAGTGGGTCCTTACAGCTTTGGTGTCAGGAAGATTAACTATTTTCATACAAGGACCAAGTACCTTTTTCCCTCTCCTACAACAGAGTTATAACTCTATTATTCATACTTTCTTGTAAAGAAAACATTACTTCCTGTATTATTCAGGTTTTTTTTTTTGAAAACTCACAAAGAAAGTATGCTCTAGGCCTCACAACTGCGTTTTACTTAGGGTTGAAAATCTCCACAATTTAAGGTAAAGATTCATGTAACCCCTTTGGTTAAAGGAATGCTGGAATATGAGTATTTTATAAACTTTTTCTGAAATCTATAGCCCTCATTCTCCCTCAAAACACTCAGATTTTAGTCATTCATTATATTGCTTCATTTTATCTACATACCTTTCCTACCTGGCTAATAGTTGCAATCATTAATTCCTTGGCTTACTCCATTAAATGCATTCCCAGTAATTCACCTTCTCCAAATGCCCGGCACAGGTGTCTTCTAGAACCCATCCTATGTGGGAATTCAGGGCAGCCATCCACATGTGCTACACCAGCCAGTCCTCTTGTTTTTATACTACTGACTTTCTGTTTCAAGCAATGATATTGACAACCACTAAAAAAGATAGAACACCCTTCCACAGTGAAGGAAAACATGCAGCAAAATTTGTGCAACCATATAGCAATGCTCAGTGCAGGAGGAGAAAAACATTTTACTTGAAAAGGAAACCAGTGTTGCTCATACAGCCAAGCCCTCACCTGTCCTGAAATGCTTACATCCAAGCAGACTGCTCAGCACACAGGCACAAGTTGTATGTACCCAGTGGTTTGGCTGGAATTTCATGCAATCACAAAGGAAGGCAAGACAGCTTTTATCAAGCCTTCATTGCAACTTGTTTTTTCCTTAGACAGGAGACTGTGTGCGTGTTTTGATCTAATAATGGTTAAGAAAACTTGGGCATCTGTCCTCTTTAATTTCTGTGAATTTCCTTTAGTCTCCTGATGTACGTCAAGTCTCCAACTCTGTTCTCTTTCTTTTTGTTATTACTTCTTAATTGCCTGAGGCTGTTCTGCTCTGGGAGCAGGCTCTCTTTTCTTGGTTTCTTCTCTGCTTTCCCAGACTGGTTGCCCTGAGAATTGTCCCATTGGTATTCTGTGGATAACCTAGTATCACCTATACCTGTCACTCTACAAACCTTTCTCACCTTCTTTTTCTTGCTTCCATATTCAGACATTCCCTTTCATTCACCCTTCACACTAATTTTAGTGTATCTACATTTAATGCCACTACAAATCTCAACAATATTTGCCCCTGCAGATTGAAAGAGGTATTTCAGAGCAACAGAAGTGTCAGAGAAACCTTGAGAGGCGCTGGTGGTTTCAGAAGAATCTGAAAGGAGAACTGGATCCAGAGTATTCCCCAAAAGTGAAGAAATTCTGTAGGAACTGGGGGAAAAAGTATGTCTGTGCATGTAGGCCTCTCTGCTGATCATAGGCATGATGGAGATTAGATTTAATGTATTTAAACTCTTTGCCTGGTTTGTTTCTGACCAATACCACTAATCACTTATTTGTGTTTGTTTTTTTAATCATAGATTTAGCTAAGCAGAAATTATGAGGGAAAGCAAACATTCATTATTACTGTAATCATACAAGCTTGCTTACAGAGAAAATTCTTGGTGATACTTTACTATCTCTTTCACATTTAAAACCTCTTTACCTGATCTGACAAGATAATCAAGGGATATAAAATGATGTGTCCTTATCACAGATACAATCTTACAAACATGACTTAGAAATAAATATGGTGCAGTATCATTTTGTGTTACTTTTTTTCATTCTTTAAACACACATTTATATAATGAATCTTCCTAGCTTATGAACATTGTTTGAAACCCAAAGAACTCATAAATGGCATGAAAAATCAAACACTTCAAACTTGCAAATAGTTTATATTCATCTCCCAACCTAACGAACTCCAAACTTAGAAATTAGCATGCCTCATGCTTTATTCTTTTACTACCTAGTGTTTTAAACTAGGCGGTAAAACAATAAAGATGCCTTATTCTGCATTAAGGTCATCACACATATATCTCTACTCCATTTCCATTAGGTCAATTAACAAAGGTCTTGTTTAAATAGATATTGCACCTTTGAGAAGCCTTTCCACCTGTTCTGCTACAATTCTAAGAAACCTCAATACACCAATAAGATTAAACTCTGGGTGAGAATTCTGTGACAATATCAAAAATCAGTAGATATCCTATTTATGTGTATTTACACATAAATAATTGGCACTTAGTAATCTCTTAAATTTTACAGAAAGCTCTGGTCAAAAAATATCCCCAAAATATTCTGTATTGTTACAAAGTGGGGACATATTTTTCTGCTTTGAGTATCAACTGCTTTGCAAAAAATACTTGCTCAGAAGTTTCTCAAAAATCTGAGAAGTGTTGTGGGATTCATGCTGCACAAGCAACTGCACAAGTTTGTTGGATAGATCTGTGTTGGTTTTGTTCTTTTTTTTTCTTTACCAGACCACAGAATCCATAATGGGAAAATACTTGCATTTTTCTGAAAAAGCACAGACCTGTAGCAGAAGAAACCCTTAGGAAGTGCCACTAACAAGATATACAAAGCAGTTAAAAGGATTTTTTAAGCTGGATCATGCTCCATGTGAGTTACATACAAGGTATTACTAACAGACACACAAAGGTGATGCAACAGCACAATAAAAACTGAGGTATCCTGACACAGAATGAGGTAGGCTGCCAGTAAGATTCATCTGTAGCATGCGCTTTATATGCAATTACTTTTTCTGTATTATCTCAAGAGAATTTCTTGAAAATTATGATTTATTACTTATCAGTTTTTTGATTAGTGGCAGGCATTTTCTCCTTTGTTTTGTTGTCAGAATTGCAGTCAGGAGGCAGCTATAATCCTAAAATGGAGTACTCTGGTAAAAATTGAATCAAATGAAAAATAAAGATATTAATTATTCACCTAACCACCAGGGATCCTACAAAAATCAGTGATAATACAGATGTTTTCATGTTCCCAGTGTATATTTTAACAAGACTTTTATCAGCCAAGAAAGCATATGCCTTTTGACAGGACATAGCAGGTTAAAGCACAATTTAAAAATCATTGACATCACAGTTAATTCTTCTCTTTCAAATATTAACAATTCAAAATACACTGTCTGACAAGTCTGAGATATGCTTCTATAAAACATTTAAATACTCTCATCAAATAGAAGCAGTTCTCTGAAAAACAGGTAACTATTTACAAAGTTACATCAACAACTAAATTGCTAGTTGTCATCAAATAATACAAGGTTAAGACTCTTCTAATTAAAAGCACTTAGAGACAAACATATAACTAATGTTAAAACTAAGAAATAACGCCCTGAAATGTACTTTTTATTATTTTTGTAGATATAAGAAACTGCACTAAAAACTGGAACAAGCTCATCTGTTCATAAATAAACCCACCTCCCTTGATATCATCACATCCCCATGCACTCCTCAGAATCTCTTCAAAAAGAGCTTCTACATGTCCCTTCCAACCAGAAGCTGCATTTTTTAAGAGAAGACTATTGGAAATTAGTTAGGATACAAACATTTTAAAGCATGGTCCAACAAATTTTATGAATGCTGCTATATATCATGAGTAGCCCAAGATTTATTTTTCTAAGAGAAAAAAAAGAGTAAGCTTGCACCTGATATTCTTAAACAGGGATTCTTAAAGCCTACTACAAGGACAGGCTTTAAGAATCCCTAAAAAATAGGCAAGGCAATAGAAAAAGTTTGTGGGTTTGGAAACAGCTGTTGTAGTACAGAATCTATATGTTTCTATTACCCCCAGATTTTTGTACTCCATCAGCAGCCACACAAAACCCTCTCCACATCTCTGAAGGCCTTTTTGTAAAAAAATCAAACCTCAAACCTCAACTATTTAGGTGCTAGCAGTTCTGAAACTTTCTAACACATAAGATTCCTAAAAACTGAAACTTACTGTCTTTTAGAATCGAAATTTTCTTCTTGTGCTCACAAAGGAATGGCTTCTGAGTTACATAGGATAACCCCTTTAAGTGTTTTGCATTGGAATTGTGTTATATATTCAAATCCCTGATCTTTTTATTTCTTTGGTTTTTTTAAATTTCTCTTCCCTAACAAATATATTTTACAATTCTTCAATGCAAATGAAGACTGAAATTTAAACATAGATGCCCAATTTTTAATGGTGTTAATGTGAAGTAATGCAGTTTTCTTGTGACAAATCATATTAAAGCAATGAAGAAAGTTGACAGATACAAATTTTCTTGGCCTTTGATATTTGTTATTAAAATAAAATATTTTTAATAATGTATGAGATTGCATATTAGTAATATATATGGGATATATGGGATTGTGTTCACACAGGAGTAAGAACTAACAGATGTCAGTGTTAAAAAAAGGATTAAGAATTACTTTTTCCAAATAATTTCCTTCTGTTCAGTTAAAAGACACAAGAACATAAGTTTACATCACCTCATACTGAATTTTGTGCTTGAAATGCTTAAAATAAATTGTATGTTTGACTTGTTCAAGGGCGTTGCTTTCAAATATTACAGCAATGCAATTATTCAGGAGAGCATGCTCATAGTAGTTAGCATCTACCACTATTATAGAACTTCTATTATACTGCCAATTCTATGTTCAATCTCTTGGTAAAATTGTATGAACAACTTAGCTCTTTGAGAGCTCTTAGCTCTCAAACTGTGCAATTCCTGGAGTTTTCTCAAGATTCTTAAGAAGATAAATATTAACAAGTGATATTTTGCAGAATCTATAGTAATATGAAATATTGTGCAAATTCAAATCTATGCAATATCAAGAAACCGAAGGGGTTTTTTAATTAAAAAAAAAAACAACAAATTTTTACAATAAATAAATAAAATTACACTGTAAGGCAAGAAGAAGATATCCTATAAAAAAGAACCCTCAGAAATAAAAAGACCCTCCGTAATACTGATTTATCATTCTTCTTATTATAATAACATCAAAGCAGGAGGAAATGGTTTAAACCTTATTCATAATTTTTGAGCTCTTGGCTTTGACAGCTGCAGTATCGTGTATCTTGGGTTTGAGGAGTAACTTAAATGAAGCTTCCTTACAAATACTTCACTGTATTTCAAAAATGAGTCGAATGTGTGAAATGAATTAATACTCAACCAGTTATAAACCTACAGGCAATAGTTTACAAGAAAAATAAAGCATATATCTCCTTCTGTAGACAGATTGTATATAGCCACACTGACTGGCAATCTACCCTTAAATCCAACAAGAACAATTTGGTGCTTAGCAACTATGAATTTTTCCTTCTTCATGCATTTCTGCAGTGCCTGCCACTCTGGAGAAAGCAGTATAGACTGGGGCAGGAGGGATCCTTTTCCTCTTAGTAAATGCACACGTGCAGGTCTGACAAGATGTGGTCAGCAGTGCAGTCACATATCCACACAAAGGCCCTAAGTCAACAAAATGTATTCATGCCTTCTGACTTCTTGAGTGAGTTCCTTTGGCTTTGGGAAGACCTGAAGTAAAATGGGTTCATAGCAGCACGAAGAAGTAGCGTACATCTGCCTTCCACTGGGATGCTTCCCAGATGCTTTCCCACACATCTGGCCCCACACTCCTTGTGCCATTGAGGAAGACCTCAATGAGTAGGATTACATGCAAGAAGCCTTGAGGTAAGAAAAACCATTCTCATTTTTACAGCATAAAAAAGTGCTTAGTGTGAATGAAACCACACTGTGAGCAATGGCAGGGAGAAGGTGTCTTTGCTGCACCTAAGCATGAGCTAACACATCCCTCTGAAACACTGGCATTCACTTTCTCTGGACACTAAATACAGGAGGGTGAACTTACATAAATAAGACTGAAAACCACCATAAACTCTGCATCTGACAGTGAAAGGAGTATGCAGTTTGGTACAAATAAATAGTGATTTGGTAGGTACTTACCCTGGTCAACATCAGAGCTGTACAGGTTATTGACTTCCTAGCTAGTTATGGAGGACTTGGCATAAGCATTTTTGTCTCAAACATTCCGATGGTTGCAACAGGAAAGTTGTGAATGGGAGAGTCTCATGGAGGTGGAGCAGAGCTGTTCTGAGGCAGCTTCCTTCTCAGTTTCCAGCCTTGCAAGTCTGCCTCAACACTCCTGTTTCAGTGCACCTGTGTCAAGAGAAGGAGTGAGTCCCAGGCACCTCAGTAAAACCAGGACCACCACAGACCCTCAACTTCTTCCAGCTTATTCCTGGGAGAACTCCAAGGGGCTGTCTGTGCACTCAAAAAAAACAGGGCACAAATGATGTGAAAAAATTATTTTACATAAGAGGAGAATATCAGGTAAAGTATAGACGGATCAGTGGATCAGTCTCCTGTTCCCTGTTTTTTGTCAGCCCCAGAGCCAGATCACCCACAGCAGCAGGAAGAATGCAGGATCTAAGGACTGGTGATCTTTTTCCTTCTCTTTGTCTCTTTCTGCCTTTATTCCTCTCCTCCCTCATTTCACCCTGGCAAGAGCAGCAATCATATTCTACCCCTTGTTCTGAACCTGAAGTTTGTTGTAGAGTTGGGAGCTTGTTAAGAGTTCTTTGTAAAAGTTGGGAGCTTATTAGTCAACACTTCTACCAACTAAATAGCAGGTTAGTTGCTGGAGTTAATTTCTACAATAAAACATAGGAGTTCCCTGACATGTGAATTGGTGCCTTTGTTCAGCCCAACAAGGATTTACAGTGACCATCATGCCTGCTTCCAGGCCATGACACTAGTCTGCCAGGGAGACAGGAAAGAGCTGGTCCCTAGAGTTGAAACTTATTTTGGTTTGTTTCTTTTGAAGCTGGAGATACTATGTATGAGGTCTCCTCAGAGGATTTACTGCAAACACTGTCAGGTGCCTCAATGGTACCTTTGCTAAACAATTAAGGTCTAAAGAACATTGTAAATGGTAATAATTATCTCTTTTTAAAAAAGTGCTTTAAATCCCTGTTAATTGCTCTGAGAACATGAATCTGGGCTCCCTACTGTTAGTGTTATTATATTGGCATTAACACGTCACATTAAGAAAAGTAAGTTCCCTGCTTCAGGGGATTAGTGCCAGCTACAAAAGACTCAAACACCTAGAGATGAATTAGAATGGCAATAATGATAAAGTTGATCTTTCCAGCAGGAAGAAATCTGAGGTAAAACTAAATTTATACAGAAATAGTTTTATCTTAAAAAGCCAAACGAGAATCAACACTGTAGAGTGACATGATAGTGCCTCATGTCTCAGGAGACAGAGAAGCTTAAGTTACCTAAATATTGTATTTACTATTGCACCCTGTCAGTTTCACAGAGGCAGTACCACTTATTTAACCAAACTTCATTACAAACCACTGACAAGAAGCAGAACAAAAGTATGGTGAGTTACAAGCAAATTAGAGGATATCATCTTAGTTAAATCTGACATGATTTCTAACTAAATTCTTACAAATAATTTCCAGGATATTCTCCCCATTCACTTGTTTATAAAAATACTTTAAATTGGATGCATAATAAAATTAAACTCCATCTTAAGAACTTTACATATGTGCATTCCAAAGGAATTTAAAATTGCCATGTAAGAATACAAATGTGAACATTTTGATGAGGGTTATTTAGCAAAATTATTAAATATAACACTGGAAGAAAGGACTATCACCATAATTAACACTTTCCAGTTACTAAGTAATGTAGCTGTAATAGATTTTTCTTCCTTCAATCACAGCAAATGTGCCAAATCCCTATTGAAATAAATAATTTTTTAACTCCACTGTTGCCTTTCAGGTAAAGAAAAGGACAGTGTGTGATGCATAATGTACACTGTGTGTATGGAAAACCTAATCCTGCCCTGTCTGAATTTCTGGAATAACTACTTTTCAGTGTTGTTCCTAATATCTCAAAGAGCTGATGTTCCTCTAATGTGGAGTCTAACAGCATCAAAACATGCTTAACTAATTTGGTCATCCATTCAGAAAAATGAGATGGGTACTCTTTTAAGCCTATGTGGAAAAATTTGCTTCTATTGTTTTGAATCACAATCGTAGCATTTAAAGTATCTATTTCATAATTTACATGAGAAGGAAATTTAGCATCAGATTTATGTGAGACAGAAGAAACACTATTTGAGCTGTTCTCTGCAAGAGAAACATTTTATAAATCTATTCTGATAATGCTTGAATCAAATTCTCACTGAGGTGAAAGTGCGCCAAGGCAATGTGCAGCTTCAAGGCATGAATGTTGACTACATAAACATGTTTTGGAACAGAGTAGCAAAAGTCACATCAATGGAAGCAAGATCCTTAGCATATGAGCTACCTTGTGTTCACAGAGGCAAAGTTGCTGGAAAAAACTTGTCATTCAGTAGCTTTAACAGGTCTCAAAATTAATGTTCTGTGCTTAAATTGCATAAATAAGCAAGAAGCAACTCTATGGAAGTCAGATTTGTATCACCTTCATATTGCATATGTTGTTCTGTACAGGTCAAGCTATTCCATTTCTCATTGAGAGAGATAATTTGTCACTGACCACATAATAAAATTCCCAATTTTTCTATTCAATTATTTCATTAAAAATATTTGAGTGAATTCTTCCAGAAATTATTTAATGTGACTCGGATATGAAAAAGTGTGTTAGCACTGCAATTAAAATCTATTTAGCTAGGGCTGATCTTGTTTATTTTATTATTTTCCTCAGATAAAGAATACAAATACTGCTTTAACCAGCTAGTGTTGCAGACCATGGTGACACAGCTCACTTTAAATTATATAGTCTCTAGAGAAGCCTCGTGACCTGCTGAAATATACTATATCATGTGATGTTTATTTGTTAGGAAGGTTAGAGAACTCTTAACTAGGCTACTTCTTAGTGCCATCTGAAAGAAAATTTAATATGTCAAATAGATGTGTATATTACCTAAAAAATGTATCAAAAAAAATGCTGCAAAGGCAATTTCTTGGTATTAAGGTATGTAGAAAACCCTCAAGAAAAGGATTTGCGTGAAAACATTTGCTTTAGAGAATGCAGTAAAAGAGAATATAATTTGCCTAAAAAATCCATGCCAACATCAAAACTTCACTAAAGAAAGGGAGAATGTGATACTTTCACATTTCCTTAAAATACCAATCCTCCACCCCTTCTGTTTTTCTTCTTTTTACCTTTTGTCTCCCTACTTCACAGTTCATTTTACATCTGAAATAGTATCAGCTAGAGTGAGCAACAAAAATATGTCTCTTCAGAATAAAATATCGTGACTTTTGGGTTAGGAAGACACACAGTCACTGACCTAGTAAAGGATTTTTTGTTGCTGTTCTTGGTTAGCATTCTCATAAGTTAAATAGGGAAATATGATCCTGGTGAAACTACTAAGAGTAGGTGCAAAGCTCAGTGGTAAACACAAGGTAAAAACAGGAGGCTGCTTGCCTGTAAAAATTAAAAGATTCACTGAGCATATTTTCTGCGAGATTTGTTTTAGGATGAGAAAAAGCGAGTACTTAGCTGAGAGAGGAGTAATCGATCACAAAACTATAGGTCTAGGATCACCTTCTTGCATAGAATCCTTCCCCAAAAAAAATCAACAATAGGATGAAGAAAATATAAATATCCTATTCAGGTGTATAAACACACAGTTAGGAAAGAAAACCTGAAAGAATGGGGGTTAGACTAAAGAAAAGACAAGGAGGGACAGTGATTGCATCTTCAAATACAAAAGGCAGCTGCACAGAACAGAACAATCTTTTCTCTGTACCTGTGAACAATGAATTATGGATTTAAAGCACTGCAAGACTGATTCATGCTAAACACAAATGGGGGCCATCATGAACAGAACAAACTTTTCTCAGGAATCTTTTGCCTTCAGTAGGGTCCGGACATGCACACCATTACTGATCTCAATTTGAGCTTCGGACAAATTCAGCTAGGAAGGACCCTGAAAGCTGAAGTGGCGGATAAGCACATCTTACAAAAGATTTCCTAACACTAAAAGTACCTAACAACATATCTCCAAAATTCATGATGGCCATATACTGAACTGCCCACCAAAAGGAGATTATTTTTCTGAGATACCAGGTCTAAAGGGAAACCAGTGCTGAGAGGATTCCTGAAAGATTAGAAGATTTTGAATGCACACACAAGAAGCACAAATGTTCTCACAATTCAATCCTGTGACACCAAAGTCATAAAGGTCCCTTGACAGCTTCTGATGAGATTTCTCATTTTCCTTTAAATCATCGAAAACACATCTGGCTGTGCTCTAAGCATTTCCACTCAGCAGAAAACCTAGATCATATATGACTAGAGCATAAAGGGATTGACAGAATTATATATCTTAAGGACAGAAAGAGACACTGTTATAACCTAGTCAGATGCTCACTTAAAGGAAGAAATCATAAACATTGTCAGAAAAAGCACATGCAATTAATATGACACAAAACTGACAGGTACCTGCTACATGATGTCATCAAGAAATGCTTATTTAGAAGAATTCTACAACCTTAACAATCACACTATTAATATGATTGTAGTTTAAAATTATGAAGTGCAGATTGTTGTGCCTCATGTAAAGAAAAAGGTATCTTGTTCTTCATTGGCTTTGACTGTAGGATGCACCAAACTCTAAGATCCATATAGATTTTCTGAGATACATAGAAAATGATCTGCTGATCTACAGTCTTTATAACAAGCCTAAATGAACTCAAGATCAATACCAACCTCAAATGAAATCCAGGCTATTCTATTAGTAGAATAGTCTCTTCACAAGTTCTTCGGCCAGCAAAAGGATGAGTTTGTGATATTGCACAGTCACCCACTTCTCCTCACCAACCTGCAAACATCCAAAACTCACTCAGTAAATAGCCTCAGGTAGTTGAATAGAAGAAAAAGCTTTAAAAATAAATGGCAATCACTGTATTTCTTTAATTTTTTTAAAAAATTATACAAATAAAAAAGATTTCATGCTTTCTTATATCACATTCTTGTTGGGTCTTCCATATGGAACCACTTCTTTAAACAGGCCATCATTCCAAAACATACTATCAAATATGAGACAAGACAGATTAAAAAAATCAAAAGATTATTCCAGCCAAGGTTTCTGTATGAATCCCACTTCTTCACTGCAAATTAAAATTATTGTTCTCATCTGCTATTCCTACAAGAATGGACTTTATACGAAATACTGGTTAGCATCTATAACAATAATCCAAAATCAGGAAAAAACCCTATATTTAGGAACAAAAAAATTACAGTTCACAAAATGAGAACACAACAGAAACAAATACATGGACTTGTCTCCACATAAAATGGGATCCCTCCACTGACTCCTAAGTTTCTTTGAGGCTAAGTATTGTCATATGCTTCATATCTATTCAGGATGGTTTAAGCCTGGATCTTTTAAAAGCATTCTTATGGTTAAAAAAGCCTAGTTTTTTTTCTATCCTACCTACCATTACACTAGTCTGTTTCTTTCAGAAGTTTTTTTTCGTGTATTTTAATTTTTTTGTTTTCTCAGTTCAACAAAGTCAGAAAAAAAATATTAGAACTGTCTTTTTTAAGAATGCGTGGCATTTGTCACATTCCTTCTGCCCAGTTGAAATTGCCTTTTTAACATTATCCACAGCCTTGCCCAGTGGGATGTTTATATCTTTTTCCTGATCTCTTTCTACATGCAAGGATAGTCAAAAAGTAAAATGTAGATATTTGAAATTTTTCACAGTTTAAAGAATTAAATAAAAAAGTAATAAAACTGTAGTTTTCATTCAAGCATTCATTTTGAGGATATCTGAGTCTCTATTCCTTTCTTTAAGTGGACTACAAAACAAGTTTCCACTGAAGCAATTGCATTCTTTCTAAAAAAATGAGGGTGAAGTTTCTTAAAGCAACTTACTTTTATAAGGGACAGTGTCTGCTATAAGACAAAATACTAAAACTCTACAATAATGTATAAGAAATTTATAACTGAAATGAAGGCTTTCATTAATTAAGCATCAAAACTTTTGACATAATGTTACAAAGGAAAATCAGAAAAACTTGCACCTTAGCAAGTGAAATACAAAACATGTACAAGTGAGTAAAGGCTTCTACTAACTTGAGTGTATTTTAGCTTAATCATCAGGTATAAAAACTGTGGGCTCCCAAAATCAGTACTCTCACATATATTTAAGAATATCTATGTGACAACAAGTCACAGGTCATAAGTTATAATACCCCACAGGCTCATACTAATTTCAAACAATATTTTGGCTTAACAAAGAAACCCACAACAGTACATCATTATGTACTGTCATAATGATGTGCATTATGTTATCATTATGTGCATATTCACATTTGAGACACTGTCAAAGAGGGAGGTGATTCTCCCTCTACTAATTAATGACAAAGGCTGTGTATGGCCACTAAACCGGACATTTCCATTGTGTCAAAAATAAGATGAGGGAAATCTATAGCTGGATTGCTCCTTTTTTGGGTTTTTTGGGTGCTCATATATACTGAAGGTTCTATATGTCTCTGAATTTTTTACCTGTCCACTAGAAGCATCTTGAGATTTTAGGCTTTAAATCCAGATTTAAGAACTTACATAAGGGAAAGATAGCACCTTTCAACCCCAGTTTTCTCTGAAGGATTGCCACCTCTAAAGAAATTGCTAGTGCATGAAACAGGCTGAAGAGTTGAAGAACTGACAGTGAAAACAGTAGACACTTGAATAAATACCATTGTTTCAGTTAGTAGAGATCAAGTAAATTGTGCAGCATATTGGAAAGGGTACATATTAATCAAAGTGCTTTGCTTAATGAACAGTTGCCTGCCATATGCTTGGCACCTTAGCACTGCAGGACAGTTGTAGAGCTCAGTTAAGTAAACACTAGAACCAGTTGCAAGCCATTTGTTCTTGTTGCATGTTAATCAGCAACAAAGCATCCTACAGAGCAAAAAAAAAAAAAAAACCAACCAAATTTTTCCTGCCCTAAAAGGTGAGACAGTGCCTGAGGAGCATCCAATTTTCATTATGCTTGCATTATTATCAAGGTGAAAAATGAGCAACGACTAATGCAGTTAAAAATATTGTCATTATTTGAGTAACCTAATGCCAGTGGATCAGAAACATCTAAAGTTGGAAAATTTGATCATCTTCTGAAAGCATTAAATGCCCCAAGACCTTGCTCGCACCAGTCTCTGATCTTCAACTGATAATGCATTTACATGATCCATCTCGGTCACATATGCATATGCATAAATACAGCCCTCTGTTTTCCCAGGAATATCACACACACACACAAAGCATCCCATGTTAAACAAGTCATTTTGAAACTACAGCTCTAGGACACAGATCCACTCCAAAGACTTATAGTTTATAGATGACATAAGTTTTGCTATCCCCCAGTTATTATTTTCCACCTACAAGTAATAAGATTGGTTTTGAGCTTGATTCATGGCAGGGCACCACGTTATTAATAAATGGGAAAGCAAATGACATCTTCTTCCACACCTAAAGACAAGTTTTTTTCAGACTAAAATCTATTATACCTATAAATATATCAGTATGCCTAAATCTGCAAGGGGTTGGGCTAGGGACTGATGATTTAATCCTCAGAAATATTTTACAATAGAGATTGTTCGACAGAAACAGTGTTTCCAAATTCTTCAAGACACAAATCCAGGTGTCCATTAATGGATTCACAAAGTATATTCTATGGTTATTTTCTTCAATTTTGAAGTCAGGTGCTGAGAAAACTTCATTAAGCATAATTTATAAACAATTAACAGATACTCCATACTTGGGTTTTCAAAAATTTTTAAAACTCAAGTCATTAAAGTTTCTTTAAAATATGAGCTCTCTGGGGATAAAGAAAAGGCCTCTTAATTTATTTTTAAAAATGATTGCAGGGCAAAATTATTTAAATACTCCATGTGGATGAAGAAAGGTGGTTACCAGGAAGATCATATATGAGCCTGCTCACCTCAACACCTTTATATATGATCTGGGAAAAGGGATGACTTGTGAATATAGAAATTATTCAGGACTATCAAAAGGTAAGCTTAAAGCAGTACTTGTGGGGCCCTGAGATAAGACAGAGATAAAAGAAGGAACAGATTAAATTAAATATTAAAAGGTGCATATAACACACGTGGAAAAATAACATCAGCATCTAAAGTGACCTACTCTACTGATTAAAAAAGATATCTTGTCATCCTGAACCCTTTGAAAATTCAAAGTTCCACCAAAGAAGAACAAATAGAACATTTGCAATTGTTTTAAAGAACCAGCAATCACAAGTGTCAATCTGATAGTGAGGAAGCCATGATATGCCCAATTCTTGTCAGCATATACAAAGACTATGCAAAAGAACTAGAAGAAGGATGGTAGACAGCCAAAGTAATAAGAGTGATCAGATGTGAGGAAAACTATATAGTTAAGTTTAAAAAAAAATACAAAAAAACCAAAACCACCAAAACCAAAAACAAACCACAAACCTGTTGGAAGGTAATAAATCATTGAATGATGTGGAGAAACTAAGCAAGGAATGATTTTTGCTGTTTCTTCTGAGACCAGAACATGTGAATGATCAATGAAATCATCACACAGCAAGTTTAAAGCAAATTAACAGAATTTATTTTCCATCAAAAGGAAGGGTAACTGCAATGCACACTCCACTGGAATATGGAAGCCAAACATAAAAATGAGTTTAAAAAAGGAATTGACAAATCCTTAAAAGATAAAGTAATCAATATTTTTAAAATAAGATCCTCCAGACCCACCCCACAATTCAAGAGAGTATTTTCTGATCATGAGAACTATATAGGGAATTTCTCATGGAAATAAATTTTTTCCCTTTTCCATGTCACAGATTTCTTAATCTGCAGCTACCCAGGCTTTTGAATGAAAGAAACTCTGCTCTTTGGAGAAAAGAAGACAGCTTTATACATTGCAAAAGTATATATAATTTTATTTTTTCTCCCCTGCCCAGCTGAGGCAGGAAGTGATACAGCAGCTTTGGTGGGCACCTGGCATCCAGCCTGGTTCAACCCATCACAGCTTACAACAAAAATCACCATCCCAGACTCTTGGATGACTTAATCCAGTAGACCAATTTTAGGCAGTTGAGTAAAAGTCCAATATGCCCTGACTTGGATCTGGTTTGCACACACACTGAAACACACGTGATCCTGAAAACACAGGAGGATTCTTATATAAGTAAAATTTATAGAGGCATACAAAATCTGGGCATAAATGTCCCATTAAAAATCCAAATGGAACACTTTTGAAATGAGTGCTGCTATGGCTAGAACTGTGAGCAACCCCACCCTTCCCAATTGTCTACCTCAGTTATATCAGAAGCTTTCCACAAACATGAAAAGTAGTATCATTTGTATCTAGAAGTAAAAGGAATTGCAAGAATTGCAAGGCTTAAAACTGGCCAAACTTTTAAAGGCCATCTTTGGCAGATACAGAGGTCATTAGGGAAAAAGCTGGATCTGCATGATGCAGTCCATCAGGAATAATCAATAAGCACCAGTGTCTTCACAAGCTGATCTACTTATACACCTACATTTATATTTTTGATGTACATACTGAAATGCAAACACAAAATTTGCCATTGCCAACATTTCTAGGTTCAGAACAGGAATGAAAAATAGCTTTGGCAAAAAGTATCAAACACACCTTAAAAAGTCTGCTATTAAAAAAAAAAAAAAAGGAAATTGAGTTATGGGAAAAAAAATCTGATAGGTTTGAAAAATAAGAAAATAAGATAGAACAGTAGCAAGAAGATATGTAAATTGGGCTGCATGAATAGGCAGCAATATATTGATTAGCCCTGCTAACCCTGGGCTTTCCCCAGGTCTCTACCAACTTACAGCGTGCAACTGGCTCTGCAGCTGGGTCAGTAGAACTGCTGTTTGTCAGTACATCAACAATTTACAACTCCTCCACTCATGTACATATGTGTAACATCAGCCAGGCCTCAGCTTTATCAGCATGAAAAAGGAGGTGGAATTGTGGATTTCTGGAAAAACTGAGAGCAAGGAGAAAAGTCACAATTATTGATTATAATTGCATATGCTCAAGAAAAAACCGTATAAGAGTTTTAAAGCTTCTTATCTTCCCTTTGAGGTGAAAGTCACACAAAGAAGTGTATGAGCTGGGCAGGTTTCCAGATTCATCTTAAACACTGATGTGTTGCTCACTTTGTTAAGAATGGTCATTCTGCCCACGACAACAAAGTATGAGCACTGAGGATGGGCTTTGGGCAGCTGCTGGTGCTCAGTAAGCCATCTGGAGAGCACCGTGACTTGACAGCTACCCCATTGAATCAAACTAGGTGGTACTCACAGACACCTTGGAAACCCCTAGCTATGCATTTCATTTATTTAGCTATTTATGCAGGGCTGGAGATACAGCTGGTATTTGTTCCCATTGTCTACACTTTGAATGAATTTGTCTGGCCTAGACACACACACACTGATGTTTCCAGCTAATATGTCACTTGAAATTTATTTTCATTAGTGCAATTCCCAACCAGGAAACTGTTGATTAGTGTATCCAAAATGTATGCACAATATACCATTTTCTCTTTCACAGAGTAATGGATAAGAACATTGGAAAGGTTTGGTTGAATCCCTAAACTTCTCAATTAGGTAATTTTGTTCCTCTTATTCTCATGTCTGCCTCTGTCAGCTAATATTAAATCTAATTCATCTCTCTCCATAGACATATGTCAGGATTCAAGGTGGCAGGCATATAAAGTTAAGATGCAGTCCTCACAGTTATCAAAATTACTGTGCAGCTGGACTCAAATTTCATTGCCCATGAATTGCACAGTTCATGAAATACACTTCTGTAATAATTCTATCTCAATGCAATGAGGTGGTAGATTCAGCTGAAAATATTTTACTAGGAGAGTCTTATGTTGGAACGCTGACTCGACAGTATCTGGGTGCTCCACAGCACAATGCTGACTCCATAAAAAGCTTTGATATAAATAAGACAAATGATTTCCAGATGCCTTACAATTCCACAACCCCCTTGACTGTGGAGCTAAGTAGCTTTGTCATTGAGCTTAATAAGCTCTCCAGTTACCAAGCTCCCATCTGGGCATATCCTGGGAAAGAAAAAAAATTCCTTCCCAGTTTCCTGTCTGTGGACAAGAAACTCCAGTGGCAAAATCTGGGATGATAGCAACTCAGAAGAATTCAATAGCAACCTGAAAGGTTAGTGATGATTAACAGCTAACAGCAAAAAAATTTGCAATATATAAATGGACACTCAGAGAAGTGAAAGGAAGCACCAGTGTTTTGGTAGTTACTGACAATAGCTGGTTCAGTATAGGAGAAGACAATAGAAAATACTGGTTACACTTCATTAAGACTTTTGTTATTGACCTTAAGAATGACAAGGTTTGATTGATTTGGTCTGTGGTAAGAAAATTTACAGGCTTGCACTTACATGTGCAGTGCATCTGCTTTGAAAGTAAGTCTCCAGATATCCATAGATAGTAAACTTTGTAGGATCTAAACCTTTTTAATGACTAAGGGACCAGAGAAGGAGGAAGGTTCAACATCCTCCTCCTCATACAATAGTTTTCACTGTGATTGGTGACTGGTATTTACCAAGAGTAGCATTAGAGAAATTATTTTGGCAGGTTATCTTTTCCTCTCGCATCACTGTTTGCTTTTATGGTTTTTCCCTTTATGTGTCCTTTTTTCAATAGGTAAGCCAAAAAGTAGAATTATATCACTTCAGAAGGATCATCTAAATGATATGACTGTCATTCTAGGAAAGCAGCTTGGTATTAGTGGACTGGAACAAGTGACACAAAAGCATGTAAGTCACCAGATCATCCGATACACAGAGATGAGAGGGAGCTGGATTGTTAAGCCTGACGGCTCACAGGGGATCTTACTAGTGTGTATAAATACCTGATGGTGGATAGTAAAAAGATGAAGCCAGACTCTCCTCCATGGTGCCCATGACAGGACAAGAGCCTCTGAACAGAAAAAAAAAAAAAAAAAAAAGTAAAAAAAAAAAACACCAATCAATTAAATTTAAATGCAATGAAAAAGAATTTGATTTACTGTGAGTACAACTGAGTAATGGAACAGGTTGCCAAAGGGGTTGTGGAGTGTCCAGTGCCCATGCTCCATGCTTTGAGGCTTTGAGGTATGCAAAACTGGACACAGTCCTGAGCAACCAGGCTTTCAGAATATGAGGTGCACTAGAATATGGCCTGGGCCTTTCAACCTGTTTCTGAATCTGTGTAATAATGCACATTTTTCTTTTAATCAACCCAGGTGAATAGTTCCCATATGGTCTACCTAAAAAGGCCCAAACTCCTTATAAGCAGAGAAAGAAGCTGTAGGGTAAAAAAGCAAGCAAACTTCCCATACTCTATTGTTAGCTCAGATCAGATTGAAATTTGAGTTCATTAATTCCTTGTAAACACATTTTGAGTATTTATACTACTACAGGAATGAGTGCTCCAGGAATAAATATAACATTTACAAGTACTTAAACTCCTTGAGGTACAGGATTAAAATAGTCCAAATCCCAGCCCAAGAGGCTGTACAAGAACAGAAACTTTGTAAAGTAACACCTGATTTACAGCTAAATTAAAGTACAAGATTTTGTTCAAATTGCACTTAAAAAGATGTGAGAATAATGCAAGTGTTCCATTTATAACTCACATGGGTCTATTAATTGTTTCTGAAAGTACAACATACTTATGTAAAATCTAGTCTGAGACATTCAGTTAGATACAGAATAAGAGACAAGCTCAGTAAATCAATTTATTTGGTCCCTGGTAAGTTTTTCTATTAAGAAAAGTATTTCCTACCTTCTGATTTTTGGCACTTACTTTTTACTTACACTGTGTTTTTGTAATCTTCCTGCAATTCCATTGTTATATACAGTGTGGGAATAAAGAGCTCCCTAAAGCACAGAACTTGCTTTATACACTATTAACTATTTTACTTCCACCTTAAGTTGTATCAAAAATTAGAAAAAAAGGAATCCAACTTTACCAAGGAGCAACTTCTCCAAAAAATAAATCAGTGCACAAGTTCACAAAATCTCTTTTTTATGAAATTTCAAGCATGAGGGCATTTTGAAAATTAGTTATGAACTCAATTTTCACCTTATCTTTCCTTCACTCTCTGATCAACATGTACACTGTGCATTGTTCACTGTAAGTCATCACATGACATCAGCATTGAACATATGGACCAAAGGATGCCAAACACTCTCAATCAAACACTGACCTGACTGAAGGGCAGAGTTTAAACTCATGGGACACCTAAGCCAATTTCACCCAAGTCCACAACCTTGGAGAAGTATGGTGGAAGTATCAAGGGCAAGTTGGAAGGCACGGAAAACAAGCAGCAGAGGGTTGTCTATACAGCCTTTCTACTGTACTGACCCAGGCACACCCCAACAGCAAAGGACTGGTCCAGCTGCTTTCTCAACTGATGTCCAGCACCAGACAATAGAAAAAACAAGAATCATGGCTCCTGACTAAAGAGATCCCAGTGGGACATGCTGAAAAGGAGATGACAGCTGTGGGCCTCAGGTATGAAAGAGCCCCAAGGTATAAAAGTGCATACACTGCTCCCTGATGCAGCATGTCCACACCTGACAAACGGAGCCAGCCGCCAGTGTTTAATCATTATTTACTGAATGAGTAATATCAAAATACTTGTTTGTTTACTATCAGTGAATATTGAAGCATAACTTTAAAAAAGATGGCTCAATAACATTATTTTGACGTTTTGCTTTTGATAAATCTGATTAATAACACATAAGTACATCTTTCAGAAGAAGCACAGATCAGTATTTTAAACAGATAAAAATTGAGATACTAAAATGCTCACTTCTTCATAATAAGGTGGCATTCAATCAAATGAGCCTTAATTTGAGATAGTTTCTTTTTTTCGTTAATTCTAATACAGCTCTTCAACTTTAAAAAAAGGAGATTTTAATAGATGTTGAGATATTAATTTAAAGGTTTCATTTTAGTTATTTTTCAGATTTTGTCCATTTTAACTTGCTCTCTATAGCTTACAATAATCATATTGAGGAAATGCAATTACATGCAGTAGAGACTGAAAGCACAGCAGCACAATTGCAGTCTTTTTCAGCTAATATAGTCTTTTCAAATTAATAATTTATATAAAGGAGAATTTTTGCATTGTCATAGTATTACGCATAATGGATTTAAAGATGGGCTTATATGAAAGTTAGCCTGTAGAAGAAAAAAAAATTTAAAAGGCTACAGAAACATCATGTGAGAGATTAGGAGGAATCCTGCAAAAAAAATCTTTAGACCTTCACAAATATCAGGATATGAAGAAAAAAAGAGATCAGATGGAAGAGACATGGAAATATTATTACATAAAAGGTTTAATGCAAATCTAGGAAGGTCAAATGTAAAGCAGTAAAAGATGCCTGACTAATGAAAACAAATCAAAGAAGGCTGAAAACACTTCAGAAAGAGAGATGAGGAAGAGCTTTTTTTTTTCCAGAATGGCAAGCACCACCAAAAGCTATTATTTTTAGATTTTTTTTTCTGAGGATGGCCCTGTTCACACTCATAAGAATAAATCTGGTTCATCTGGAAGATGAAAATAAAACCCCCACTGACTCTTCAAGAATTTAGTAGGGTAAATTAAGATAAACTTATTTTCCTTTGAATGTTGAGTATGTAAAATGGTCTGCCTAACAAACAAGAGAATTGCAGAAATGAACCTCCTGTTCTGAAAGTTAAAAATAACTTTTTACTTTGTGTGAATTACTCTGAACTGCAAAAGAAATAAAATCCATCTAAAAGAAAACAATAATAAAAAATTACCTCACAGATATTTCAGGAAAATTCTTCACATGGAGATTACAAAAGACAATCATTAGAAATGTTAGTGCTAAAAATACTAATGCAGAACATGAAATAATATCTCATCATTATTAAATTGTCAGGCAGTTGCCTGGAGAGAAGCTTAAGAAAATGTACAAGTAAAGCCATTCTTTTCAATGAATATATTATCTTCTTTTAAGTAGTCTTGAAAACTTTGCTAAAAGCCAACTCCGTGCAGTTACAGATAAATTGATTTCTTAGTAATAATTGTGCTTCTCTACTTAACCCACAAGGACAGGGAGATCTAATACTGTGTCTAGCACTTGTGCATGTGTCATTTGTTCTACATCAAATCTGATATTGAAGCAATAAGGTGTATTTGCTGTTCAAATGAATGAGTTAGCAGGGGTGTTAAATGTACAGTTGGATGGTTTGTATCTTTGCACTATAATGATTGACATTCCATTAGCACATGAGATTTCAAAAAAAAAAAAACAGTGGAAATTAAATTAATATTCTTCATCCAAAATATTTTCTTTTGGAGCATGACCTGAAGAACTGTATTTCTTACTAAGTATTCTGATTTTAGCCCAGTTTTCTCTTTCCTTTCATGTGGCATATCTCAGTTATAATACTTTATACTTTGCAGGCACAGATTTTAGTCACTAGTCATGCAAAATATAGACCTCAGCATCTACTGTCTGAGATGATGATAAAAATTGTCCTAAAAGCACCATTGAGAGTCAACTGTAAGATCTGTTGATAGAGCTACACTGATTTAAGCACAGCTGAAATTTGTTTACTTAAATTTATCAATCAGACCCACTGTCATCATGCTTATAGTGTCATCACATAGAAATGTTAACCAAATTGTAGAATTAGCATCACTTTAGAAAGAGACATGAGTGTAGTGAAAGTGCTTGTCAGCTCTCTCAGGAGAGAAAACCCCTTTCAGCCAACATACGTATTTCATTTTTCTGTCAGTGGTTTTTGGTTTTTTTTTTTCTCTAAGAGGTGTTATCTCACACAAGAACTTTGCAGCTGATACTTCTAGAAATACCTCTCCCATTGACAGACAGAACTGGCTGTACTCCAAACAGCTACATGTTGCAAGCTGAGATGGAAATCCATAGCCAGAAACAGATTGCATAAGCAGAAAAACACTTGGACAGGCACTCAGAAAGTTGTCACATAAATTGATTGGTGCCTGTGAAGAAGCAGACAAACCCTGAAAAATAAAAAAGTGACTTCTGGTCTGAAAACAGCTTTAATACTGGTGAAAAAGGACAAAAAAGCTAAAGAAGAATTTCATCTTCACTGTGAAGCATGAGAGAGTCCTTCAATCAAAAAAGGATATCATAGAGATGTGGCAATTTATATTTTGTCTAATTACTCATTTATTAGTTACACAATTAGCCATGTGAAGCCTAAGACAGGAATTTACGTTGAAGATACTTTGAAGGCAGAAAATTTTTTCATGAATAAGCAATCCCTGGTCCCAGCAATATCATAACACCATTTTCAAATATACTAAAATCAGTCACCATTATACCATCAAATGGTATGGTCAGACTTGACATTAACATTTTGCAGAGCTTTTCAGTTTTTGTTTTCCCAAAAACTGAGTCTTTCATCATGATACAGAATGTTTTCCATTCCTGTCAGTGACAGCATCCTATCTGAGCATAATTTTCCCAAATTACACGTTTTCAAGAGGACAACTAGTAATCAGGTAGAAGATAAGGTGCTCAAAGTCAAAAAATTGTTGTTATTTACATTACACAGCTTTTAAAAGTCAGTATACCTACACAGATATGTATCTTATAAAAAAAGAAAAGCTTTTTTCACTTCTCATATTTTTATGATGAGAGATGGAGTGCAATCCTTTTTATTTTGGCCAGCTCTTCTCTTAAGCCTTCACTATAATGATCTTGAAGGGGTTTATGCATCATACAAAGGACAACACGTTGCTATTTTTTACTGTTCAAAAGACAGTTACAAAAAAAATTAACAATAATTGGAGGGGAGGGGATTGTTCTAATTTTCATTGCTTTCACTCAAATTTCTTTGCTGATTTTCCCCTTTTTCCTACTTATTTTTCTGTTCATTATCCTTGGTTTTCAAAAGCTGGTAATATTTCTAATCATCAGTCTCTCCTTCCTCCACTTTTTCTCAGTTCTTTTGCTAATTCCTTAGGTTATCACCCTTACTATCCATTTACACTCACTCCATTCCAAACTTTTTGTCATAGCCTCTCAATTTTCCCAGTTTTCACAACTAAGTCATATTTCCCTCATCTCACCCTTCTTAATCTGTCCCTGCTCTGTCACTAGTTCTCTCCTATGTATTCAGCAATTGATCCCAAAATAGCTGACCCTCAGAAGAGTTGTCTAATTATATAGAAGCACTGAGGAAACAGATAATCTGAAGTGAAAGAGTGGCTGCTGAAGCTGTCAAAACTGGCATTGAAAATCACCTTTTTCAGTCCTGGTCAGCTTGAACACTAAAGCCATATCATTACTGCCTTTCCCCTTCATTTCTCTCCCATTTTCTGTTTTCTGTTTTCATACGTTCAAAGAACACAAATCCAACCCCCTCTTACTTGGTAACCAAGAGGTGATTATGCAAACTATTAGCATGATTTTTCCCCACCTGAAGGCATGCAGGATTGGAAGAGACCTTGTTACATCCTGTGATTGAGAATTGCATTTTACTTTATTGCCAGTATTATGGAAACCCCTTTGAAGCCAGGTCACTGCTCTTCCCAACCCTTATTTTGAGATTAAGGGGATTTTTGGTTTGAAGTTGCATTGCCTAAACTTAGCAACATGTTAAAGCTAACACTTAGTTTTAAAACAATCACTTACTAAAAGCCAGCATTTAGCTCCTGGGGGATATTGTTCAATCACACTCAAACTCTCTTCTAGCCCAGTTAAGGAAGTGGCCAAAGGACAATGTCCATAAGGACCACACACTTCTCACAGATCTTGTGGTTACATAAAGTTACAACATGTAAGAGTGACTGATTGCAATTATAACAATGTTTTTCTGCTTCATTTGCCTTTATTTTACTTAAAAAAAAAAGGGAATAAATAATTCCAGATTTGCAGTAATTCAAGAAAATCAAGCTGTTTTTGTACTTTGCCCACAGACAATCTAAGTCTTCCAGGTACACATCTCTAAGCATAACTTCAGAGTAAGTAGAAACATTTCTTCAGTTGTGGAATGTTTATAATATTATGGTAAATCCTTGCATTATGAATTAGAGACAAAAGTCAATAACACATATGCACATGTTGGTGGTTATTACTGCTTTTCTTTTTTAGAACAAGCATGCTTACTTCTGCTAGCCACAGAAAGGTCTGAAATGTAGGAAAATTCAGATTTCCATTTTGTCACTTTTTGTTCTATTTTGTCTTTCCAGGTGGCAGTCAGCAATTAGGGAGGAATATAACACTGGAGACAGGCTTTATTTCTAATACTTCAACCTTAAGCAGATGTAGCCAATTTAAAGAGCAATAACAACAACAACAAAAATACCTCAAACCCACTTCATGCTTCTCAGGCCTCAGATACTATAGATTGCACCTCAGGCTTAAGACTTCATCTTAAACCTAGAGTCTCCCAGCTTTTAAGGCAGAATCAGCTTGAATACATCTGGCAACACGGGCAGAGCAAATTTGATTCTGTCCACAAATCCCTTTGCAGAGATGCCTTTGGCCATCCCCATAGGAGTAATCAGGAGCACAGTTTGGCCTCATGTGTCTTAAATTCATCCCTTAATCTGACTTGTCACTCAAGGATTTCTGTCAGGTTTTTCCCAAAATCCTTGTGTATTTGGAAGCCTGGAAGCAAGCAAGACAAATGTCGTAGACAATGCTTTAATTTTTCAGCCACTGAATATACATTACTTAAGGACCAAACCCACTAGTGCCCAGAGTTCCATTTATTTCCCAAACCAGTCAAATAACTTCAGACAGGCCTCTGACTGAAAAAGCTGAAGCTATACTTTTCCAAATCACCATTTGGTAGCCTCATGCACAGCAGCTTTCACAAATATGGTATATTCATTAAAGGAGACTCTAAATGGGTCTTTAGAAACATTCAGAGCTCAATAAAATATCTGAGTAAATTTCAAGATATTAGCTTTTAAATACTAGTTAGTCTCATCCATAAAACAATAGAAGCAGATGCAATAAAGTATTTCTTTTTTATTTTCTCAGATTTTTTCCTAGCATTATTTTTATTTTCTTCTAATTTTGCACGCTCTACTTATCTCACAAAACTCCACTTCTGAATAAACCAATTTAAGCTTCCCTTTTAGCTTCACAGGGGAATACTATAGTCACACGTTACTGGCTGCACGGTTAAGCTGGCTTTGTGATGAACATGCATTTATTATTTACTGAAAATATATCAATAGATATGAGATCCATCTTTTGTATTAATACAAATTAATTTGTGTTGCTGGACTCTTCAAAGAATTAGAGCCGTGATTCTACAAAATTCAACCCAGAGCCTCTCACTGATTTTGGTGGATTTTGGTTCATATTCAAATGGAGGGTGGCAAAATAGCCTGGTCTTCCTCCTCTTCAGAAAACCATGAAGGAGTAAAAATAAGAGAGAAAGAGGGGGAAGGATTAAAAAAGGAAGAGATTTGCTGATCAGTTTCCTGCAAAAAGAATACCAGCCCTATCTACCAAAAATTCTTGGCAAATATAAACACTGCCTAGCAAAAAGGAATAACCAGGAGATCCACGAGAAATTTATTTTATTTCTGAAAGTTAATGCCTGAGTTTTCATGCAACATTTATCTTGTGTTTATTTGTAAAATCACTGCTTTGCCATTGCTTGGGTTGTGTAACTGGCCTGCCAACTGACACAGCTGTGCTACTGCTCAGTGCATGATCTACTTTCCTGGCAAGACAATCACTGAAAAATAAAAATTAGTATGAAAACTTCTGGAACAGATTCTTGAAAGTTTCTATGAACATAATTATTTGGATAAATAAAAAGATGTATTAGGGTTTGATGATTTTTTTTTTTCAGTTAAAAAGTATTAACTTTTTTCTTTTATTTCAGCCAATTCAAACCAGTAATAAACAAAATATCAGTAGAATAACTTATATCTTTCTGTTATACGTCATCAAATTTTCCATTTCCATATCTTGCCCCATTGATAAACCAAGAAAGCACTAAAATTTGCTTTTAACCTCAAGTCTCTGAGAATAAGCCCTTCCTACACTGAATTTCTGCTCAAAATGGAGCTGATGCTGAAATACTGCATGACTACTTGTGAGAAGCCTCCATAGCACTTCAATGTTAATGTGCTCACTGAAATATATTTATACCTAGAGGCAGAATTCTGATTTTCAAAAATACTGATTTGGAAAAAAGCAAAATGTCACTCTTCTAAATGATCACAAATAAAAAGGATTGTAAAAACAGAAAAGTTAATTATCTGGTTTTATTTGCTATATTCATTCTACTTTTGCATGAGGATTTTAGTCAGCAATTCCTGGCTCTGATTTCATGATAGACAGTAAGAATGAATGCAGTTCTAAACATAAATGAAGTAATAAAAAGCAATCATAAAGACTACTCAGACAATTATAAGCACTCTAGAAGAACTATAACATGTATTAAATAATATGACTCAACAAGATGCAGAATCCTTGGGATTAAAAAAAGTTAACAACTTCATGCATAATGAACAGAAGGCTATAGAAATTTCTAGTGTTATTTAACTTGTTTTATTTCTTTTTCATAAAGCCTAATTGAATACTATTTTATAGAAAATTTATAGGGATTTCAGTGTAATAAGTAATCAGATGCCAGTACAAGCCACAGCAGCAGAGGCTCCCACACCATGCTCTCCTAAATTGATGCAAGTTACCCAGACAGATATTTTTCAGGGAATAAAGTGTAAATCAGACCTTTTCTTTACCCTTGAGACTCTCAACCGTCCTAGTAACAGGGGAGATGCATTTTCCCATGGTAACATAACAAAAGCACACAAAATTTTCATTGGGAGTTAGATGACCAAATAGCATTTATTTTTTTGAAGCCACAATGCCAAGCTTATTTCTGTGCAGAATAAAAGTTGGCCAACTCAAGTCATCTTCTTCAGTGCATAAATGGACTCATTTTGGTAGAGGAGACTGATATCATACATAAAATACACTTATATACACTTATTCTACCAAGACTATGTGAAGAATTCACTTAATAAATTAGCTAACATACTTGTTAAAAAGAAAAAAAAATATTTTTTCCATATTCCAAAGTATTTATCACACTTTCAGGCCTTCTTCTTTCTTTTCTTTGATTTTAACCCAGAAGTAATTCCCTTTCTTAGAATCAGGACAACTTTAGTAGCAAGAGAAGGAAAAAATACCTGCTATCCTTGTTTGGCCTACCCATTTGTGTCCTGTCAAGAGGAATTCTATTGATCCTATTATGTTGTTGTCATGTCCTGCACTGTATGAGAGTCTTCACTGTTATCTGAATATATCTTGACAAGCTGAGGCATTGCAAGGCAGCAAATAAATATTTTTAAATCCCAACAGTCTGCTATTGTTCCAATATGCATGTCAACAAACAGACCACTGCTGAGAGCAGCACTGCCAGACAGCTCAGTTACCGGAGGATGGCGATTGCTCCTGAGCTCAAGGATGAGCTGACCTGTGTGCTGAACTCATCTGCTCTCCCCACAAAGTAACCACAGTGCAAGTCATGGCAGGAGGGGTTTCTGCATCCTGCTCTGCCAGAGAGACCCTCCAGAGAGGAAAAAAAAAGTGTAAATCAGAACTTCCCCTTTCCCTTGAGACTGCCAACAACACCACTAGTCTCAGGGAAGATGCATTTTCATTGTAACAAAACAAAAGCACACACACTTTCCAAGGAGGCCACTGTGTTTCTGTCAGCTGCCTTCTCTCCCATGACACTGACCTTCAGATCCTTTGGAGCAAAGGCTGAATTGTCAAGCTCTGAATCTGAGCAACAATAAAGCTACTGTGAAGATACACTGTATGGGATGTTTAGCTGATAGAAACCCACATTGCACATTGAGGCAGATAGAACCAACAGTTTTATGTCACTTAAATATGTTAAAATCTTTACAGTTTTGGTTAAATAAAAGTTTGTTTGTATATAGTTCTTAAGCAGTATGTGCGTGCTCCCTGAGCCTATACACAACAGTCTTGAACAGTCTATGCTGTAAGTGTTCACATCATTGCCATAAACATTTAAGTTAAAAGATTATTATTCAACTTAAATCTCAGGAAAATCAAGACAGAGATGTACATTGGATTCTGCCTTGGATTATCATGCAATTCATGGAGAATTTTGGTGGCTCCTCTTTCCCAAAAACATTGCAGCAACAGGAGAGCTCTTCAGTAAGCACTTTACTAAGATGCTCCCCTAAGTAAAAATCTAAACACTGTCACATAAGAAAGTAGGCAGATGCTACAGTGCTTGTCTGGCATCAATGAAGATGCAGATCATGTATAAAACTGCATTAAGTCAGGATAGAAACACCAAACTAGTTGATGGGCAAGAAACAAGTGAAAAATCTTCCTGTTGCATTTCTGGAAGTAAAATTCCTTCCAGTGCACATTAAAAAAGGATTGACCATCTGAATCTCCATCCCTAACCACACACTACAGTGTCTTTTATTACTCCTCTATTATCTCCTACACTTCAGCAGCAGTAGAAAATCTCCCAGAGGTAGGAAAAGTACCCATAATCTGATGCAGGCACAATACTTGCTGAGTTCACTGACATCAAGTAGCAACCTTTCCTATGAGAACTCTCATGAAACCCTCAGTGAGGTTTCTGCCAGGGACTTCTTTATTGTGTTACTTTCTCAGTACAGTGAGAAAGTGCTATTGCAAGGGTCTCTCTCTGCATCAGATTTCTCCTTAAAAATCACAAAATAGGATCACTTAAATGATATCCATATCTACTCCACTGACCACATTTGAATCCTCAATGTGCCACAGCTATGTCACTCAACATGTTAAGAAGAAGTGGTGTGAGAGGGCAGGAACTGACCAGCTGCTCCTATGGAACAGTCTAGTGATACTCTAATATCCATAGTTATTCTGAGATATGCACATATAATGTCTTCTCAGCAAAAGATGCTGCCTCTTACTTGTAGTTGTTTTAGATTATGTTGTGAGTTCAACCTCTGTGTTTCCTGACCCACCTTCCACCTGTGCCAGCAAAGTCATGTTCTCAAAGCAGCACAGAGATTTGATACTCCCAAAACATTAAAGTAAGAAGCTGTCTGATGTCATTAGTTTAATTATGACAGAAAGGAAACATATCTCAAGAAAGTTGGGACATCTATAAAGCCTCCATTTTTGTGTCCTTTGCAGGAAATGTTACTGCCTTAGGCTACATGTTACCATATTTTTTTCCTCTTCAGGTGGGCTCACTAGTGACTGAAAATAAAACCATATATCATATGTGGAATTATTTTCTGTTCTTTCGCATCATGTAACTGTTTAGGTGCCTACTGTCTCCTTATCTAAACTTTATGTTTCCTATTCTCCTGTTTCCAGTGTGGGCTGCAGCAGGGACTGTTCATGCATATTTATCAGTGATTCTAGATACTGTGCTCATTACCAAACCAGAAGCGACTTCAGCTCCAGGAGGAATTATAGTCAGGCCCTTTGCAGAAGGAAAATAATAATGATAGCTGCTCTGATGAATGTGCCCAGCAGACATGGAAGAAGCAAACTCTGTAAAGTGTTCTGGTGCAGTCCAGGGTCAGTAACGACCAAATACTTCCCAGACTGACACCTAACTTCCTGGCACTCATCCTGCAAAACCTTCGCAGCTACTCCCTTCCCATGAGAACCACAACTATCTTTTCTCCCACCACTCTGAAGGAGTCCACTGAGGAAACTTGCTTCAAAGTAGTCTGCTGCCTCAGCCAGTGTCCAGTGCTAGAAGTAGGGCCCATTTGCTGCGGCTTATCCTAGACTTATCATTCAGATATTTTCTCTGACACTGTGGTTTAAGGATTCCTTTTTCATCTCACAGAACCAATGTGGAGGGCTTTCTGCAGTGAAATAAATCAATAAATAATTACTGCTTCATATAGCAGGGCACCACGGACCACTAGCACAGCTACTCAGATGAGACAGATAAGTACCAACAATGTTGGAAGAATCCTGCCTTGATAGCCCTCAGCCTTCTCTAAATATCTGTCATCAATGAACAAGAAGCATCTGTCTAGTGCTTCAAGCCAATTCACACAGAAAAAGGGCACCTTGTAAAGAAATAAACGTTCATCCAAGGAAAGAGATCCAGAAAAATAGCAAAACAAGAATTATATTTACATTGAAAAACACTGAGTCAACAAAAAAGGCTAATCAGCCTCAAAATCTGTCTTCAGGTTAACTTGTTCATTTCCTATACAAAAAGTTCATAGTCAGAGACCACCATAACCCCAAAAACATCTAAAACCTTGGGTCTGAGGCTGAACCTTTCATCTCCTGAGGACTTGGAATTCATCCATTTGCTGCAGGATATTAGAGGCTGATCAGGACAAATCCTTCAAGTTACTATCACCAGGTACACATCCAGTGTCATAAAGCATGATAGTTCCAACATCAAATTTAAACAGAGAAATTACTAAAAGACATACGATTAAAGCATGAAAGCACAAAGGAAACTATAACTATTCCCCAACTACAACAACAACATTCCTCACTCAAGATTGTAGAACCTACTCATAAAAACCTTTGCAGAGAGAACTTCAACAGCTTATTTATGCAAATCACATAAGTTTTGACTTTGCTACATATCAGGCAGCTTGGCCTACTATTAAAACTAAAACTTCTTTACTGCAAATACTTGAATCTGCACTATAGATTATTTCCCTGCCCTTTGTGTTTCCTCTTACATACTAAAGCACGCTCTGTTCTCATTTAATTCTCTTTTTACCCAGAAAACTCATTTCTTCACTGTTCTCACAATTCTCATTGTCTGTCTCTCAGGTTTCTCCAAACATACTTGTCACAAATTGCTGAATCAGGCGGATCAGTTCAGGCATCCCAGGCCCAGGCAGCAGTGATATGTCTGAGTGTACTCTAAATAGATATACAGACTGTACAACTGGCCACGCTGATACAGAAACACTGAGCACAACACTCAAACAAAAAGATCACAAATGGCTTGAACTTGTTCCTTTTTATGGATGAAAAATATATATATATTTACAGACACACATACATAAAATATGTATGTCTTCAGCAAGTGGCCTTAGACAACTTTGGCAGAGTTGCTCACCTAGCTATCTTGCATTTACACAATCAAATATTCTTGCTTTAGCAGGAAATTTTAATGGATTTCACTGTATTTTTAGGACATTTCTGTAAATTGTCAATGTCACCTTTAATTCTAATGCTCTCTCCCAGCATTCTTCATTCTGAGTGGCTTAATCTATGCATTAATAAACAAGCTCTCCTTTTGAACACCCAACTTTTAAATGAAAATATTAAAAAGCACCAGTCCTATGAAAGGCCACTGTGGCCACAGAAACATGAATGTACCTCTGCCATTTAGCCATGAGACTCTATAAAACTCATTTCCCTGACAGCCAGGTTTACACTTGTGCCTCAGTTGAGGGTTTGTTTCTGTGTTCCTACTTCATGCATGTAGTTTATAATTTTACTTACTTTCTCTTGCTGTGCATTACCTTTTCTTTACTCTGGAGTGCAAGAGTTTAAGTTAGCACCATTACTATTCTTTAGTGGAGTTTCAGCTACTCTGAATTCCACATATCCATGCACTTGTTTCTTAGGTGATTATTTTTTTAGTTTTTTTTTTAAATTTGTTAAAGTTGTTTGAAATCCATTGGGTGTTTTTTGTTTTCTTTTGGTTTTTTTTTTTCTTGTGGGTTTATATATTTATTTCATGCTTTTCCACTTGCTTTTTCTAAAAATAGATTCAAATTGTCCACGAGAAAAGGTAAGAGTAAGCTTAAAATTAGAAGTAAACCAATAACAGAAGGGGACTTTCTACTACTTCTGTATGAGAGAACTCTTATAAGGAACTTGCAAAAGTTTGCTGTAGGCTGTATGCTTTCCAAACAGTTACTGCTCTAGTTGATGTTCCTCATCACTACAGAACTTTGTGCTTTGGATAATTGGTCCAAAATATCACCTTCCGGTCTCCCTTGCTAAGTGATTCATAAGCAACCCTAAATACACCTTCTTTCTCATTTTCCCCACCCCTTTTCCCAAAGGAAGGAAGCCTTTCCTCTTCCTGCAACTCAGAGCAGTTGGCACAGAATGCAACATCACTTCCTGCTACTCCCCTTTGCCAAAAATATTAGTTTTTAAAGCAAGCTCTTTTACCTTAGTTGAATTCAAATCTTTATGTCAATCCAGATGAATTTCATAAAAACATGGATTTCAAAAAAAGTGTCAGATATAAAACTAAAGAATATAAAGTTTAACTTCACAGAAAATTTCACAGTGCTCCAAGTACTTTTGCTACATTAAAAGTCCACAGAAAAAAAGAATCAGACAAATTTGCAATGGTAAAAAGTTCAGGGATTCGGCCAAAGTCAGCAGGAACTCCATTAAGATGTTTTGTTACCTGGATCTTGCCTAGATAATTTACCTAAACTAAATTAGCTCACAAAATAGTCTCCAGAAAGTGAGCTGATTGCCTATGCATGGTATTATAATCTGTAAACATAAAAGCAAAATACTTAAAATACAGAACAGAATGTGTGGGACAGTCATGCTAAAATGCTCCATTTCAGGTGTTGAACTACACCAATCTGGGATATTTCAAATAGGACACTCATATTCCATGTGTCAACTCAGGTGTCCCTTCTAACAACTGGAAATTGGATCTGAGATGGGGTTTTGATCCAGAATCCTCTTAAAGCAGGGAGAATTGATGGAAATTCCACTTGCTGAAATGAAACCATTGCTAAAAGGGAAAAAAAATAGATTGAAAAGAGTTGAGGATGAACATGGAATTTGCAATACTTGCATATATAATCTTGCAAATTATTTTGTATGCTACTGCTCTGCTTCTGTAATTCCACAATCCCTGCATCTGAACAGAGATTGAAAAAAAATAATAAAAATAATAAAAATAAATTTAGCAATAGATGGCAATAGGTATTTCTTCAGAAACTGTCAGTTATATGATGAAAAAGCAACAGTTTGAGCCCTTTTTGTTTGCTTAGTTTATGTAGAATCAGATATTATCAGAGACATCGATTAGAACATTATATTGCTATTCAGAATATTAAAAAAAGAATCTATAGATTATTTCAGATATATTTTATTTAGAGGCTTAACTCTTCAGAAATAAAAGCAAACCCTAAGACTAAAAATTCTGTATCATTCTGTGCATGTAATGACCGAGCTGACAATGACCACAGTCCATTCTGTCAAATAATTGTGCATGAGCATAATGATGTATAATCAGTTTAAAAATATTTAATAATGTACTTTACTTTTCAAGGACTCCTAAAAAGGACACCTATCATGATTCTTGTTGCATAAAGCAGAGTCCACCTAACTAAACTAACAACAGCTGAGCAAATATATAACATGCAATAGGTTTCCAGTGTAAAAAATGAGGTTTACACTGGTTTTGAAATCCACAAGCTGCAAGCTATTAATGGTACTAGGAGATCCACATCTGATTCAGATTTAGTGTCACCCACCCACCACAAAGTCTGTCTTCCTTGTTTTTTTCCTTATCAAAAAGAATTTATAAAAACACAAAATTTTTACAATTAACAATGAAAAAGGTGAGCATTTAGCTCTTTGCTCATCTGGGGCTAAGTATTGAATCTGAATTTCTCATTGCTTTTGTGATTGATGGATATCTAAATAAAAATCTATCATTATACTAATAATGCCAACTATTCTGAATTTTTCCTTTGAGAAGACTAGGAACTTTAGCTTTCATAAAGATAATTAACATATTTCTGTGTGGTCCAGGAATATATTAAAGCAACAACAGAAAAGAAAGCATTTTCTGTAGTTGTTCAAATGTTTCAACAGAAAATAAAACCAGCCACAACTCTGTTTTGTGGCCAGAAAAAGCAAGCATCTGGAGTGTAAACTAGGAGGATCCCATGAGACATAAATGATCCAAATATGATCAGACATTCTGGTAACCAAATTAAATATATCATAATACAGGCAGTTCTTTCAATCTACCTGACTGCATAAACAAAGGTCTCCCTGTCACAGGACTGGCAGTGAGAAATTCCCTGAGATTTAGTGAGGGAAAGGGAGACTTAATCCACACCATGGTCTAGGTAACATGGGTAAAGTTATTTGGATAATACACTGTTATTAAAGCACACAGGAGAGATGAGCAGAGGACAGTGAGAGCATCTCATTATCTATACCACTCTCTGTACCAGCATCCTGTCACTGTCACATTTTTGTATCTTTTCTTCCACACAGTCATGTCTTCTGGCAAATAAAAAAGAACAAGGACACAGGGTGGGGTGAAAAATGCATGTTCAAAAAGCTGGTGTTAAAAATAATAAAAAGGTATGACAGGGCAAATAGAAATCTCTCACCTCTCAAAAAGAACTGAATGATGTTAGAATGAGAGTAGGACATGATGCTCTCTCTCAGCAGACTTTCAGAACTCTCCAGTCACGAAGTATTCACTGACCCATGAACACTGATGGCTAGTTTATGGCTTATGCCATCAGCAACCTAGCTAAGAAAATCCACTCTTCTACGAGTTCTGTGAATAGCTTTTTTTCAATAGAAAAGAATATATTTAAGAATCATGCATTTCTATTTTTATAGAAAGTGGATTTGTATATTTACAATAGAAGAGAATATTGTACCTTACCTTCATAGCAATAACAACAAGTTTTCCAAAGTTGTTCCCTCTGAAAAATAAGAAATTAGCCGCTAAACAAATCATCTTGTTATATTTACTGCATTCACACTGGGATCTCTCAGCCAAGGGATGAGATGTAGGTAGAGATTTAAAATTCAATTTTCAGCCAACCACTACTGTTAAATGAGATGAATTTTCTTTCCAGACACCCGAATGTGATATAATACATGGCTAAAGCTCTAATGAAGGCAACAGAGCTTCTGCTGACATAATCACCTGAAGAATTTGACAAAGATGATGACAGATCTGATCTTTTGGGTCTAGATGGTGCTCAATGGATGACTTATTTTTATCATTTAATGGCCAAAGTACTGAAAATGTGTTTCAGGCACAGCCAAAAGTAAGATCTGACATAATACCTGGCATTTGAAACCATAATTTTTATAAGTTTAGAGAGAAATTACTTCATCCTGTTTTCAAGTTTTTTGGTTGAAGTGGAGTACTAGGTGATACACAGAGATATACTTGCACACACAAAAACCACATCTAAAACTTCCAGAGGAGAGACTTATAATGTTCTCTCTAGTTTATGAGCATCTGGTTAGATGATTCCTCTGGAGAGCAGGCTACAAATTCCCACTGTGAGCCTTCATAATTTTTCCCCAAACTTTGAAATGTTCTTCTGGTACACATTTGTCTCCATTTTAAACAGTTTCACTTTATGTGAAATAATCTCTGAATTGGGTCTGGAACTCAGGTATTCCTAACCTCACAGACGACCATTCCATTGCTATATCCTGAAGTGTAAGAATATAAAAATTAACACAGAATAGATTCAGCAGGAAAGAACAAGAATAATCCACTCAAAGTTCTCTTTCTTAATTTTCATCCATCTTCTTAGACCTGAAAGAATGAGTAAATTCAATCACTATAACAAGCTTCTGAAAATGATCAGATAGCTTCTCCAAATGTTTTTGTACATGCTGTTATGTCTCCAGTGAATCAAGAGAAATACTTTGGACCTATTTCAAAAACTTTTACTGTGGAACAAGTTTTTAAATTAAAGGTCCTAAAGTATTCACCCAATTTTGCAACAGAAGTTTCATATGGACTGAAACTGTATTTTTCACTGAATAAAGCTATTCACTTGGAAAAAAAAATACTCAGCCCTGTTAGGGTATCAAAAATCAGTTAAAAAAAATTAAAAAAAGAAATAAAAAATAGATGCTACCAGAAGATATAAGGAGTAGAAAAGAAGGTATCAGGAAAGTATAACTTCAAAAAAGACCCCAAGCACTAAAACCCACCAGTTGAGACTCAGGAGGAAAAAAATTAAAGACAGAAGACAAAACCCAAAAGGAAGAAGAGGAGTCTAAAATAACAGAAGTATATGAAACCCAAAAAGAAATAGTCTGACTTTGAAACAAAATAATTTCTCAGCTGATCCATGGTTTCAAGTCATCTAATCTCCCAGTGTAAAGGCAATAGTTGAGATTGGTAGACTGTATCAGAACTAAGCATTTAAAAAGAAAAACCTAAGTGAAAGCCACTATAAAACATGGGGAAAGATCTAATTTTTGCTTTTGGCTTTTCATGCCTTTAAGGAGGTAAATGGAGGAACTTGTGACAGAAAGCATTTTGGAATACCTGACTGTTGAGTACTATGTTATTACAATATCACTGCTGTGTAGTACTGTAACCAGAGAGCCATATTGCACCAAATGCTCAATATGACAAGCAACACCTGTGTGTGCAGGTGCCATCTTTCAAGTTGACAGAACTTGCTAATATTTTGGATAAGAGATGGTATTTTTCTTTACAAATTTTCAACGTATTTAATTGATTTCTTTTTTCTTTTTTTTACTGATACAATTGTTTAGGAAGTACTCACTCCTGCAGCAATCAATAATCTTCACCACAGTCCCTGCTTCTGTCTTTTCCCACATGGCAAAATACACAATCATTTTAAAATTACTGGAACACTACATTTAGAAAGAGCCCATTTTTAGTCTATGTCATTTATCTCACCTAAGACAAACTTCCTTTGCAGGAAGCCACATCAATACTCTGATAAATCCAGACTTTAAATTTGTTGCTTTGAGAAAAACCAATTACCCACTGCCTAAGCAATGAAACAGGTCTCCTTTAAAACTTATTTGTTACTTCATGATCAAAGTCTTTCACTCACCAGCAAACTTTTGCTTATCCATTAATTCGGCTGCATATTCTTTCCATGACATTTTGCTCCTTTGTAGTGATTTTTTCATGCTATTTGTTATTTATTGTTAATTTTTTTTTCTAGGTGTCATACAGAAGTTGTTACAAAGCAAGATATGCAATGTAAGCAATTCACTACTAAATTTGTGTATATCATTGGGATTCTGTTCACACTAATTTTTGCAGACCCTCCAGAGAGTCCAGCATTCTATGTGTTATTTTCTGTATGAATTCTGTATAAATTCTGTTCATTCTGTTTGAGTTCAGGAGAAACACAGAAGAGCTTCTCAACAAAGCTAATATTTACAGATAGTCAAAATGGAAAGGTGTACCATAGCCCACTCCAATGAAATTTTAGAAATAATGTCAGATGTTCATATCTAATTCATTTTTCCACAATTAATATTTTTCTTCTACCACCACATTTCTTCTCCAGTTTTCAGCTTAAAAATGTATTAATGCTTATGTTATATCTATTTATCTCCTAAGTTTGTTATTTTGCCTAAGGAATTTTTCTTCCTCACCAGTTGGTGCTCTGATGAATTCAGGATATTCAGCATACGTTCTCTTCACCTTTATTTCACTAAATGCAAACCAGATTTTTCTTATATCCTTCCATAGGAGCACTACCTTTCCCTTCTCCTACTCAGCTTCACACCTGTATCAGTTTTAACCAAACTGGTCTCAAGTGCGATCGGTCAGGTTTTTACCCAGTGGTCCTCATATCTATTGGAAATGCACATGTGCTACCCTTAGAAACAAGAAAACAAACTTTTTTTTCTGGCAGCATAGTGGTCCAGCTAGAAAAAGTATTCAAGTAACCACAACTGCCTGATATCAAGCCTCTCATCAAGAACTTTTGAGTATGAAATGTGTGGTGTGCCATTGTGCTACAATTTGACTTCTTCAGAAACTTGGTAAAAAAGGTAGTTATGAACCCACTTGACTAAAAGCAGCTTTTTTTTTTTCCTGTGATAAATCTTATCACATCAATTCAGATAGAAAAATAGGCATTAAGCACAGGGACACTAAAATTAATATATTTAATAAAATTTCTAAACTACATCATCTTCCCATTTTTCAAACTCAGAGTATTATATTTAAACATCCCTGATCTACAGCTGAAGAAAGAAACACAATACCAAAGAAATAAATACTTCTCTTAAAATATGTGTGAACATGCACATACAGTTTGTTAAGACAGGGATATTTTAGAATCAGTTTTTGTATCAAAGACAGACTTTAAAGTTGGGCTGAGAGTACCAATATCTGATAAAACATCATGTGTTTCTGTTATTATCTTCTCCTCTTCCAAACAGCTAACGCAGGGTACCCTTACCATGCAATAACAGCATTTTAACATTCAAAAGAATTCATACTTTCACTAAGTAGGAAAGAAAGAACTAAATAAAATCTTTTCCAGCAGAAGTCTTTGTGAGAATGTGAATAAAAATGCATCATAAACAGTATCTGAATGGTATGTTACACAGCCAACTACAACCAGTTAACACTATAGTTTGCTTTGTTAAAAAAAACCCCAAACTAATTTCTAGACTACATCATTCAACCCTTGTTACTAATTCAAGACTAATAAATTTTAAACGCTGATTTGATTTTTCCCACAAGGAGTGTTGAATAATCATCATCCTCCTTTCTGGGCAGCCAAGAAAACATGGATTTAATGAGGCAAGTGGATTAGCACACACCTGTAAGAAATCTCAAGAAGAACAGCTCACTATTGCCATCTTCATATATATTTTTCAAGAGATTTTTCCTTTACAAGAGGATCCAATAAAGAGCAGCCTCCACAAGGAATCATTGAAAATTTAACACTGGGGTAAATACAGACAGACATTTTTTGATCTTCTAAGACACTTTTGATATTAAAAGAAAAAAAAAACCTAGAATGATCAGAAGTCTATAAAATAGAATTTAAGGAAGGAATTTAAGATGTTATCATGGTTTTAACCTCAGCTGGAGATGAAACTCCACACAGCCACTCACTCAACCTTTCCTCTTATAAAATCCATCCTGGTAAAATGGGGAGAAAAAACAAAGTAAAACTTGTATGTTGAGATAAGAACAGTGTAATAATTGAAAAAATGAAAATGTAAAAATGGTAAAATAATAATAATATTTGTAATTTTTAAAAAACTGGAAAGAAAAAACAACCAAACAACCAGTGGCGAACAATGCAAACGCTCACCAGCCAGTGACCGATGCCAGACCTCCCTTCCCAAATCCAGACTGGCCACCCTTCTAGGTAACTCTCCCTAGTTTATATACTATATTCTTCATAGGGTATGGCATGCTATGGTGTGGAATATCCTTTTGATCCATTCGGTTCACCTGTCCTGGCTATGCTCCCTCACAGTTTACTTTTTGTTTGACAAACCGCCTCACTGGCAGAGTATGAGACAGAAAAAATGTCCTTGACTTAGGATAAACACAACAGGAAAAAAACCAAAACATCGATGTGTCATCAACACCATTCTTATTTCAAATCAAAATAGCAGTACTTTAACAGCTATTGAAAATTAATTAACTGTACCCTAACTGAAAACAGGACAGATGCTCTCAGTATTATTCCCTCAGTTGTTAAAAGGAACATTCTCACTAACTCAACTGGTAGATAAATTTTGCATGTTTTTCAAGGGAGCCCTTTATCACCTGTAAGGAACAGAAGGCTCACACTGAGGAATCTCTATTGAAGAAACAGATTAATGAATCCTTCCAATTTGGCTTAGGCTACAGAAAATAAGTTTTGTCACAGGCAACTGCTATTAAAAGCCACAAGATTAGGTCTGAAGCTGACTGATGTACTACAATTTATTACAATCACAATTTTAGTTAGTTTATATAGACTGTAAGACACTTGGATTTTACAAAATTGTTTTATTCTACACTTCCTTAACTGGACATTAGGAGCCAAATTGTTCTCTAAAGAGTTTGAAGAAGTGTGAGAAGGTAAGAAGATAGAGAAAACAATTTTAAAAATTACCTGCAGTTCCTTCGAAAGATTAAAAATACTGTTTGCAGCTTTTGCTGGATTAACTAATTCTTATTCCTGTATCAGGCTTCGTTAATTTGTATATTCATCCTCATTATAATAGCCATATTTGCATAAAAATATCAACTTCAGAATCATTATTCCGGTGTCTTATTCACAAACAGCCTGCTTTTAATGCCAAACAATTCTTTATTGAGCTCTCTAAGGAGAGAGAGAAAGAGAGAGAGAAAGGAATAATGAATATCCCCACGAAAGTGGTCTTCTTACAAGCTGAGCTTATAGGACCAGGGCTGTATCTCAACAGCTAGGAACCAAAACCATCACTCATTTATCCCTGACACAGCCAGGCCATCACACATTCCTTGACTCAAATTTGCCCATGCACAGATCAGAATTCAATGTACTTTTTGTCCATCTGAACTGCCAGCCAGCTGGTTATTTCTCTGGGGGGTAAGAGCAACCATTGGAGAATTGCTGTCTCTGATGGGGTCTTTGTTCTCTGTCCCAGTGTCTAAGGACATCAATCTTACACAGACCTACCTTCTGCTTGTGCACACATCTATCTGTCTGCTGTCAACAGTTCTCTAACAAGCAACCAAAAAAACACAGGTATTCTGATGATAATAAATTCTGTCATGGACTTCAGGACAAGTTCCTGAATCCAGAAAGGCTGGCTGGAGAACAAAAAAAGAGACTATAGATGCTGCAGTAAAAAACAAGTGTACTGAGAAGTGAATTCTTATAATGAGACAGCTAAAAATTCACATGTGGCAGAATATAATTTCAAGACATATAAATAACTAATCTAATAGGCCAATTATATTACTCCCTTTAAATATCTCAAAACCAAGACCTGAACTAAATAAGTCCATTTCAAAATTACATTAACCCCCCCCCCCTCCATATTTAATCTTCTGGGTACTTCTGCCCACCTTCAGCTATGCACTTTTTTTCTCTGAAGCTCATTTCTGAGCTGGCAATGCTATTACACTTACACCCATAAAAGGAGTAGTCAGTGAAAACTCACAAGGTCTACCAACACAATACCTTTGTGCAATAAAAATGACTGATCAGAAGCCCAGAGGAAAAAGTAAACAGAAGGAGAAAAAGGAGACAGAGCACAACATATGTGTTGTGTCTGCAGCACTGAAGGCATATTTATAGAAATTAGTAGTGACAATAGCTGTGAAACTGTATAATTTAAAAGCCCGCCACAGCAAATTGTATCTTCACTCTCAGTAATTAGATAAAAACTATTTACCAGCAAATACATCCACAGGGGGACAGACATAAAAAACATCTGAAAAATTTCCAAAGCACATTAAATAATCTTGGAACACTAAGTGCATGGCATCTCTCAGAACTGGCCTCTGTCATGGGACAATGCAATAACCCTTGCCTACTTTGCCAGAACCATGAAAAAATGCCTATTTTCTCCATTTGTTTCAAATTCAGGCAACTTTATTGAGAAATTTATTATATCTTGTTTCTAACTAACTCACATCTTTGTGCTGTACTTTGACCTTGTCACAGGCAAAACCAGAACAACTAGATGCAATGTGACAATATTCCCTTACTCCTATGGTGCGAACATTTGACAAGCTGTTAGACAAGCTTTGACCATTAGACCATTTTATATCTAAATACAAATATCAGAAAGGGAAGGATGCAACTTAAATAGAACTTTATTGTTTAAAATTAAGGAAGCCTCTTCATGAAAATGAGTCTTAGGTAGCACAACTCCAAAGGGAGTTTTATATACTTTGATTACTTTTTTCCTTACAATAAAGCAAAAGAGTTGAATATAAAGATTTCTCTCTTTCAGATGGAGAAACTGGTTTTTGACTCTTAATCATACATCCACCATCTACTGAATGTCAACAACTGGAACACACTCACTGCAAATGTAAGTGCTCCCATATTAAAAGCAGCCTAAGTCAGCAACTTTTGGCTTCACACATATGTGAATCACACATAAAAAGGGGTCCAAGTTCTAAGATTTAATCACAAAGCATTTGAGAACTGAAACAACTAACCTTTGTTTAGCTCTAACACAGCTCTAAGTATTTTTTTTTAGAATAATGCTTTTACTAATAGAAAATTACCACATAATTCTATATTATGAAGTTACTTGATCAACCTCTGAACAGCCACTGTAAGAAGAAATGATAACAAAAGACTTCAGGATCTATTGTCTTTACTACTTATATCAGACTAGATGCTCACCATCCTTATATACTTCTGTTTGTGAGATTAAGTGGAGCAATTTTGAAGGAATTTAGGGAAGGCGTTGTGACAACCTGATAGCAGCCTACTAGCACCTAATGAAGGCCTTCAAGAAAGCCAGAGAGGGACGTTTTACAAGGGAATGTAGCGATAGGAAATGGCAAATGGCTTCAAACTGAAAGACGGCAAGTATGGGTTAGATATGAGGAAGATACTCTTTACTGTGAGAGAGGTGAGGCACTAGAACAGGCTTTCCAAAGAGCCTGTGAATGCCCCAACCTTGAAAGTGTTCAAGGTCAGGTTGGATGGGGCTTTCTTTGAGCAGCCAGCTTTAGTGGAAGGTGTCCTCATGGCGGAAGAAATTAAACTGATGATCTTTAGGTGCCTTCCAGCCCAAATCACTCTATGACACTCATCCTACACAACACAGTGATTCTAGTAGCTTTTAAAATGCACACCTATACTTCTTTTTAACTAAATCCATTTGTAGACCTTTTAGTGTTAACCTAAAACAGAGAACATATCTATCATAATTTTTACCCATTTAATTTGTATTCAATAAAATAATTTCAATGTAAGTTAAAATAAATTATTCCTGAAGTTTCTTTTTGTTCTTGTTTTGTTTGGTTGGTTGGTTTTTTGTTTTTAGGTAAAGAATTGCACCAGGCCAACACAGAATCACACAATATATTAAGTGACTTATGGCACAATGATTCACACATTTTTTACTTCAATAGTACTTGACTTCTAGCCTTATACTTCATAGGAATAGGTGTTCTATTGCATCATAATTCACACCCTGTCATATCCATGACAGATCGAGAGAATTTGAAGACACTAGGAGAATGGGCAAAGAATGACAGCTGAACTGTAACATTTGAAAGGTGTAAAGGAAACTGTAATCTTGGGAGTGTTCTGTGATGTTGCTAGAAGAGACAACATGGGATAAAGAGAGAAGAAAATATAGGTTTCTAGGACTAGTAAGTAAAGAAATAAAAGAAAGATTTATTCACAGTAAGGATGATAATGCAGGCATTGAAAAGCAAACACAACCCTACCTAATTACAGCTGAGACAATAATACAACCAAGACAAAAGAAATACCAAATTTTCAGCTTCTGTTCTTCACTACTTCTGTGTAAGTGCAATATACACCACATGTCAAGACAGTATGGTCTAACTATACTATTATCATCATAGAACACAGGTGTGCCCTTACCTTCCCATCCTTTCACCTTTTGAGGCAAAGAAATTAATCTCTTCCTTTAAACAACAGACAGAGGAGCAGTCTGGCCCTTTTCACTGGCATCTCCATAAAGTAAGAAAGCAGAAACCAACACAAAGCACAAGGACACAAGAGCACAGTACCGAGTGTGAAAGAAAAATTGAATAGCAGTAGTTATCTCAACCAGAGCTTTGGAGCTCTTTTCCTGTTGATCATCAGCAGGGTTGCTCATACACCTTGTTTACGCATACAGTACAAAAATATCCATCAGTTAAATTTGTATACAATGGCTGTTATTTATGAAACTTCATGCAATCATTTCACTCCCTTTAATAATATACAAGAGTGCATTTACAAAAGTACCCATAACAATAAAGTAATTTATGGTAAAAACCCTAAAAACATTCTCATCAGAACTCTCATCAGGAGCAGAGGGCAACACTGAAAATGATCTATCCACAACAGGGTTGATAATTCATAAATCAATTCCAGATAGATACAGTGTTCTGAAAACCTCCACCTGGGAGGGAACAAATGTCAGCATTTCCTAAGATGTTGATCAAGATAATACACAGTTTCATAAAAACTTGATCAAGAACAAAATTACTCAGAAAGCAATGGAAAAATATTACAATGAATATGTAATTCATTTTGCAGCCAAAAGCACAGTATGCCAGTGAAAAAATGAACCATGCATTTAGCCACCCCTCTTCTTTGAATAAAGACACTATACACTAATTTAAGATAAAAATTCACAGCAAGTACTTCAGGGGTTTTTTTATAGTCCCATAATTCTGAAAATATGTAATAAGCATGAATGGATTCATACACCTATTGGATTATTATCCCAATATTACCAGGTGGAACGTGCCTGGCCTCGTCTGACCCTTGCTGCTGGCCAAGGCAGCAGCTGTGGTGTTTCACCCCAGAGACACCTTTGGCTGGCTGGAAGGTGCAGTTAGGCACTCGGAACAAATCCAGGCATGGTAGAAACTCAGTTTACCTCTGATGGAAAGGCTCCAGGCTAGGTGAAGAGGAAAAGGAGACAGATTCTGCAGAGGGTTTAATCCAGAGTTTTACTCCAGGGTCACAGATGTCTGAACCTTGATAACAGCTCCACAGAATCCCGACCGCATCGTCGCCGTGTGTTTTAAGCTCGGGGCAGGGGGAGGGAAGGGACAGGTATGGCACCAACCAGGTGGGAGGGGCGGGGTCCCAGGGGACAAGTGACACTTGGCTAACCCAATGACCCCAGGGCTGAGGGGCATCTTTTGAGCTTTTGCCAATCATGCCCCTGCTGGAATGATAAGATTGACTGACAGCACTTAGCAAGGAGGCAAAGGGGAGGGGAAGGGAGAAGGTATTGCCACACCTGGGAAACTACTGGGATAGCTGAAACAGGAAATGGCATCACACTGCAACATACACCTACTTACTTTATCATAGGTGAATCAGATGTCTCAAGTCAAAAAAAAAAAGAAAAACACAAAAAAGACTACAATACCAGAAAACTAACCAACTCCCACAGCTCTGAAAAAGAAAAAAAAGGAGAGTACTTTCACATTGAACGATTAAGGCACACAGATAATTCTACCTGCCTCACTGTTCTTATAATGAATGGAACTGATGGATCATTTCATGTACGCTTAAATTTCTACCTAAAATCATAGCAAGTGCTAGGTTTTAATTTAACAACCTTCTGCTTTAGAAGCCTTAATCTTCCTCTCCAGCCTACTGTTCAAAAATGTGTATCATCTTTCCTGAAGTCTCATCCAAAACTGTCAGGTCATGACAACAAGCTTTTAAAAGCATCAAAAGGCAGAATAACCGCTGCACCAGAGGCAGACAGGAGGCAGCAGGATACAGTAGGACAGCTGAGGACAGTATCTAGCTACACAGGATGAGCCCTTCTTGACCCTTTTAATTTCTCTATGTCCCTGATTCATCTGCCATGTCTGCACTCAGCAACTGTGTCACCAGGAAAACAAAAAAAGTAGTTAATTGAAAGTATTTCTTTGCTTTCCTTAATATACACAACAAGAAGTAACACATGTGCTCTGTGCTGGTAATTTTGCCTCTTACAAAGACAAAAATACCACTACAAATTTTGTTTCTTTATTTCTATCATCTGTCCCTTGTGCAGTCTGCCAGACTGAAAGAAGGCCCTGCTCCTTTACTAAAAAGTTCAGATTGTGGTGAGCATTGTCATCAATTTCTCCAGAAAAGAAGCAAATACCACTGCTTGCAGTGTATTTCTGTTTCTTTCTCTTTTTGGAGAGGAAAGGGAAACCTCTATCATTCCAAGATCATGTTTTCATTTCAGTGCAACTCCATAGGCAGTATTTGCTGTAGCTTGAATTTGGATCTATACATGTCAGAATCCTCATAGAGCATCCATTTAAGAAAAAGCATACAAGAAAAATTTCAACAGATTTGGGATTGGGCCTTAACTTATTATACAAATCAACGCTCTGTAAAACAGGTGGAGCGAGGCTAAAAAGAATACAAATCTGTTTTGAAAGTACTAAAAAATTACATAAATCATACATTTCGTTTCTAATTTTCTTAATGTAAAAAACAAAATAGTCCTCTACAAGACAGAATTTGCACATGGAAGCATTAACACATCCGTTTCCAACTGCAATAAAAATACACATTAGATAAGCTAAAGCATTAAATACCATCAACCTAGTTTTAAAAGTATATCAGATTGAGTGGGCCAGGAAATATATGGCAGTTAAATGACACTCCTGGTACCAGCACTGAATAAATGCAGACGCCCAAAAACATTTGGTTAAAGAATCATCTAAGTTTATGAGGCTTATACAGACTGGGCTCATTTAGCTTTTGTTAAAGTAGACCAAAACTTTCAGAACCAATAGATTTTTGAAATTGTACAACTACAAAATTTATGAGAGAAACCATGAAAAGAACAATGTTACTCTTGGCATAAATTTTGAACTCCTGGGGGAATCAAAAGCAATGGTACATAAATACACAAGTCCCAAACAAAACCATTGCGTATTGCTTGTGAAGTACTGTGGCTGCTTATTACCATGGAATTCATGTTTGCTGTAGCAACTGGACACATGCTAAGAATGTGATTTAACTATCATTTACTCCACTAGAAATGAGGTATAAGGATGCTACTGCAATTCAAATGTACCCTCTGCATTCATCATGCAAATCTTATCCTCTGAGAATACAACATACAGGAAGTACTTGAAGGGATTTTTAAAGACACAGAATTCTGCATCATACAAGTTCTTATGTCAGTATATTAAATAAACCTTCCAAGTCCCTAAACATTAATTAGTTGAATTACTTTTTACTTAAATGGAACAATATTTACTACTTTCATTCAGTCATATACCCCTCACACTTTGTAAAGAAAAAGTTGCAGCAGGTCTTAACAAAAAACAAACAAACAAAAATTAGAACTCCCATCTCTAACCCATTCAACAATTTTTTTTTTTTTTTCTGGTGACTACTCTAAGTATTTGATACACTTGGACTAAATAATGAAGTCCTAAGCTTACCCTCATTTTCAAACCGTTTCTTTAGAATTAACAAGAGAAATCACCTCTTTGTGAAAGCATGAGGATGAAATAAAAAAACTTTTTGAGTTCCTTTCCAAAGACAGGATATTAACGCACATGATTTATGGCATATGGCAAATTATTTAATGCTAAACAGCTTTCTAGTGGTTAACTAGAGACTCCAGGAGATAATCTGAAGAGAGATAGTACATTCTTGCTAAACCCATTCATAGTAGGTTTTAATTTCTACTCTGTAGATTTCCCTAGGACTCCTCCGCCCAGCGCACAAAGATATGGACAAGGCTTAAATCCCCTTTCCTCCATGTTTTCCAGTCAGATAACACCCTTATTACGGTAAGTTACAATACCAAATAACCTGTTTCTTTCTCTTTTTGGAGAGGAAAGGGAAACCTCTATCATTCCAAGATCATGTTTTCATTTCAGTGCAACTCCATAGGCAGTATTTGCTGTAGCTTGAATATTTGCCTTCTCCAAAGAGCATGTGTCAATTGTATAGTTCATCCTGCCACTTAAAACCGTGAACTGTTTTAGAGACAGGCAAAAGGCCAAGTAAATGATTATTCAGTGCTGCGGATGCTCCTCCTCTTCTGATCTCCTCTGGCACTTGGGAAAACAACCTGCAAAAGGAAGAGGTGTCAGAGGGGAGGAGAGCAATCAAGAAGACAAACTGAGACAAATGTATTAACAGTAAGAGTAGCTTATGGTTTTAGTTCCTTCATTAAGAGAGGCTAGGACACTTTAGGTCAATTATCTAAGAAAACACAATCTAGGCAGGAAAACTTGAAGTCAAGTGCAGGTACTTGAGAGCACTCACTGTGTTTGTAGACTGACTCATTTCCACTTTCCATACCGACAATGTAAATATATTGCAGTAGGAATAATTTCACAAGATGACCAATTTCCAATCCTGCTGACAGTTCTACAAATTGTAATCTCTAGCTGAAGACTGGTATGCATGGGTGATGGTGGGAAATAATGAAAATAAATAGAAACAATTCTTCTTGAACAGGTTCTAACAGAAAAAGACATATGGTATATACCACATTGAATCTGTTATTAATCTGTACTGCTCAGCCACATCCTCTGTGAATGCACAGTACAGATTCATAACATATCAGAGAGTTAGACATGCACTCCTTTATATTTTCTTCCAGTTTCTCAATGTGTGTTGAAACTGAAGTGTCATTTTCAGCACAAGAGTTGGTGAAATTAGGGGCATCAGAAAACATACAGGAGAAACTAAACCACTCTATAGCTTTTCACTGAGTAAAATGTTATGGATCATGTATTTCCAATTAATGAACAATGTTATGTAAACTAAAAAAAAATTAAACCCCTTTTCTGCAACTTTTTGTTCATAAATAAAGAGCTTTGAGTTTCTTTACACAAAGAGAAACAAAAACTCTTATATATTTCAAAGCATATATATTGTTACTGTTTAGATTTCCCTTCTCAAGTCAGGTTTTCAATTTTCCATCATTTATATTTTCAAAACATGAAATGGCAGCATCCATTGCTTTCCACTGAAAAGTCTCCCAATCATTGAAATGTTAGCTTTAGTAAATCACAGACTCATAGGCTTGTCCTTTCCATGGCAAAAGGATGCCAAGCCTCTGCAGGACAGAGGGAGACAGATGGGAGACACAAACCAATTTTCCATAGTTCCAGACAAAATCAAAATTAGCTAAATATCACTACAGGATTTCCAATAAAACAAAAGATATTTTTTAAGGCAATGCTGTAAATTTGAAATTGCATCTTTGTGGGTTTTTGCATCATTGTGGGAAAAATTGTAAGCTTCCAGTAGTTTTTAATTTTCCTCATTCTTTGTAGGAAATGAATTTGTTTTCTTTTCTGCTTACTCTATATATTCTCTCTCTAGACTCAACTTTATTCCTCTCCCTGTCTTATTTCTCTCCTGCTTTTCCTCCTGGCTTCTATGCAAAAGAGACAGCTTTTTCCTCCAACACTGAACTGTGTTGTTCAGAGATAGGAATGTGTGTCTATAAGACAAAAAGAATAAATGTTTTAGAGGATGAATTCCATTACCTGCCAAATGGTCCTTGAAAGTTAATGAGGAGTCCTCATATTGGTTCATTCTCCTTGAATGTAAAATCATCTATAGAATTTTTATACCTGTTCAAAAATAAATTTGTTTTTATGACTTGCATTATTTTCAGTTCCTTGAATTAAGCTTACAGAAAATTTCATTTCTTCTTTTCCACTATAGTAAATTGCCAATTTAGACTTATAAAAATCAGGGGGTTATCTTTATTGCAGTAAACTACTGTAAGTTATTTCCTTTACATTGTTGTGTCCCACAGTAATGAGAGAAGCCATGAGTGTGTGCATATCTTCCTTTGGAAGAAATATGAGCACTGTTCCAAATAATCAGAGCCAACTAATTCTTATTCATAGGCTCTTCTTTTTCACTGTTTAAACATGCTTTACTATGACTGGGCAGACTGATGAGCTGTTTGCCCAAGACCATGTTCAGATAGCTTTCCAATTTCTCCAAGGATGCAGACTCCACAAGTGTCCTGGGTAACCTGTGCCAGTGCTCTGTCACTATCAGAGTGTAAAAGTGGTTACTGTCCAGAGGGAAACTCTTGGGTTTCTGTTTGTGTCCCTTGCCTCTGATCCTGTCACTGGGCCCTCACTGAAAGAAGCCTGACTCCATCCTCCTTGCACTCCCTCCTCAGATCTTCCTAAAATTATTTCCCCTAAGCCTTCCCTTCTCCAGGTTGAACTGCCACAGCTCTTGCAGCCTTTCCTTCTGTGAGATACTCCAGTCCCTTAATCATCTTCTTGGTCCTCCACAAACTCTTTCCAGCATTTCTATGTCTCTTTTGTATTGGGAAGCTCAGAACTGGATTCAGAACTCCAAGTGTGACCTCACCAGTGCTGAACAGAGGGGAAGGATCAGCACCCTCAACCTGCTGGCAACACTGCTCATACAGCCTGGAATGGCAGATGCCTTCTTTGATGCCAGGGTATGTTGCTGGCTCATGTCCCAGCTGGTGTCAACCTCCCAGGTCCTTTCATGCAAAGCTGCATTCCAGAAAGAGAGCCCCAGCATTCCCTGGTGCCTGGGGCTCTTCCTCCCCAGGTGCACACTTACCCAGAGTAGTAACTTAGTAGGATACCACAAGGTGGTAGAGGCCAGAGGAAACACATTCTTCCACAAATGCACATAAACTTGTATTAGTGTGTGTGTACATGTACATGAAGTTTATATTCTTTTTTACTTAAAATAAGCCATCTGTGCATGTACATTTTCTATGTATTAAATAATTTACATCATTTACAAATGCAAGAACATAAAGATGCCTGCACATAAAGATATTTGTAAAAGACAGTGTAAGAATAGACATATCTCTTCCCAATGAAATTAATTTTAAATTCCTTACCTTCCATGTTATTTGGTCTGACAGCAAAGAGAAATGAACTCCAGAAATATTTTTTAAGGCCAAAAAAAACCTCCATTTATGAATGTATGATTGGCAGTACAAATGCAGACAGTTGAACTCCACTTGACACAATGGTACCTTGCTTTCATTTTAGTGGCAGGCAGACCTCAACAGCAGACTCCCAGAAGCCTTCCCACCAGTGTATCACAGTTTTATCAGGAGTTCAACTGAGAATAATAGAATAATGGGAATCATTTTTATACAGCACACAACATACACTTCACATAACCATTAATATAAGCACCCCCTCAGTATCTTGGGTGAGACCACTCTGTATTTTTTGTTCTGTATTTGTCATTCATGCAGCAAGATGATAAAATTTGCCTGAGGCTAGACCAGAGCTAAACTCAGACTTGGCAGAAAGAGATTCCTATTTCTTTGGCCAATTTCCAAATCACATCCTCAGGCAGTAAACGTGAAATTGAATTTTAAGGATGCATTTTAGTCATGGTAAGGCTGTCTCCTTTTTTTGTTTGTTTGTTTTCAGATTTCAGTCCCCTCAATACTATGGCAAAACACAGAAAAAATAAAATAATGCCCTTCCTGGGTCATCACATGAAGCCATCTATTTCTATGCCCTATTCCAACAACAGCTAGGACCAAAAACTGCAAGGAAAGCATAGAAAGGAATGTATACAGTACACTGTGATGTATATTACTGCACGTATCCTCTCAGCTTCCAGCAATGTGGTTCTCAATAATCAGAGGTGACACCTTGAGGTTAATATCTTCCTATTGTATTTGCTTCTTTACTACTCTCTCTTTGCATCTTTTACATACCCTTTTCCTCTTTTCATTCTTTTCTTCCTCCCTCCCCAATATTATCATGCTACCAATTCCTTCCTAGATCATTGCACTAAATGTGCAATGCCTGCAGACAGCTCACTCCTGCCTCCTTAATTGTTTCTGTTCAGACAAGGCCTTGTCTTGTACCTCATGCAGCCCATTGTGCCCCATGTTCTACAATCAAGGGGAGCAACAGCAGCTGCACTTTTTCTCACTTACTTTAAAGCAGCTGTCATATTACACCAGTTCTCATTCCTCTTGACAGGCTCTATTGGGATGGGACAGGTGATGTCAACTATTAGTTTGGAAATGTGGATGTGTGAAAGTTTTAATAGACTTGGGAGCCATTTCAACACCTCTAGTTCAGCCAAATTGATTCCCATATTTCTCAAATTCATCTCTTTCATGACACAGGTAGCAGTATGTCCAATACAATCCCTAGTTTCACCAAAAAAAAAAGTGGGGTAAAAAGGCAGTTCTAATATCTTCTAAAAAACATTTGCCTCCCCTTTCCATAACAGCCCTGTTCTCACATTAATTTTTTAAGTTTTCCTTGGTATTTTTCTAAAAATTCTCCTCAGGCTTAGATTAAATATGCCCTTTTTTAATAGAGAAAAACAAAATTTATTAGCATTAAATATTTAAAGCCTATTCTTCCATGAAACAGCAGTTACAGCTTCAGTAAGGACTAGAGTTTCTGTTGTTTTCCTTTCTTTTATAATTTAAATACTGATAGAAATTAATTTAATTCCAAGAAGAACAATACTTAGCCCAAAAAGTTGCAAAGTTTCTGTCATGCTCAAACATAGAGAAATACTTTCCCTAAATATGTGGCTGCACTAAAAGCAGGGTGAATTTCAGTAACAAGCCAAAAATTGCCTATTTAAATAAAAGTACCTTATTCTACTCTGCTGCACAGATCCACAATACTATTATGCATGGCATGTTCAGCTGATTATCGTGTATTTTAAAAGGAAGAGATTACTATATGGTCAAAGTCCATACAGAAGCACACACCAACCTCCCAGTATTTACATGTGGGTGTTATCTTACATCATTCAAAGAAGCATTACTGCAAAAGAAGAGTCATTCTTGCATCAAATGAGGTAATAAACTTGTAAATGGTTTTTTTTTTTTGAAAGTTAGAATTAGCTCAAACTTATATATGCATGACTTATTTTTTTTACCATTACATTATGACAGTATTTGTATGTAAAGTACAGCTATAATCATTAGAGTGTAATAGTCTAATGTGGAAAAGCTTTTTGGAACAAGGTATTATCCGGACCATGCCAGTGATATTTGTCAGGTTTGAGTTTAAAGAAACCCCAGAGTTATTCTAGTACTACATCCTGAATGTTGTTGCAAATTCTGCCTGTGCAATTGAATAAAGGATAGTGATGCCTTAGGATTTAGCTTTTATATTTTTCAGATCCTGTACTGCTTTAGTGTATAACTCTCAAACTCCATAGCCTGATTGCTTCTGTTCTCCCATTCTATCCAGGCAAAACAATTCCTCTCTAGGCTTGAAGCACAAGGACACCATATTGTCTCAGGCCCTGAGAGATGTAAACAGTGAATGGGGTGAGGAGGCAAACTTGGAGTAAATGACTTCATTACTTGAAACTGTAATTGATTAACCCCTGCTATGTAGATGGACCAAAATTGTAAGCGTATGAAAAACTCGTGACCAATGTCCTTCTTGGTTGTAGCCCCTCAGAGGCTTTTGACTCCCTAAGGTACACCTAGTGAAGGCCTTTAATAAACACCCACTTTTATTCTCTTAATTTTGTCTAGCCGCTGTTTCAGGCAGCCACTCCAAAGCATCAATAGGAGGATTTACTACATTAAAATAAATGTTTTGTACCTGAAGACTCTTATTCACATCATCCAACTGAAGGCCCTAAAACTGAATAATGTTTTATTCTTATTACATTTTATCCCCTTAACCTGAACATAAACCTTCTGTAAATCAGGGATCAACACCCAAACACCTAGCTTGATTAAATCTAAGGTCAGATCTAGGTCTTCAACCAACCATTAAAAAGATTGTAGCACAGACTTACAGTAGGATGCATTTTCCAGAGGAAACTCAAACCTAAAGTTTACCAGGCATATCTTCAGAGGAAACTCTCAGCTCTCACTGGCTTCATTAGGTGTCAAAGGTTTTCAGTCACCTTGATAATAAAATATTTTGCAGAAAGTCTTTTGAAGTGATTTGTGAGATTTATCATCTCACATGGTTAGCACTGTTTAATTTAGTACTATTTTACTATATTACAAGAAAAGCCCTAAAACAACTACCAGAAGTCAGAATCTGCATTGCTTGTACCCAAACAATCTAGGATGACATAAAATAAATTAAATACACTGCCAAAAATTCCAATCATTTGTGATGTGCCACGTAGAAGTCCTTAAACATGTCCTCCTTAAATTATCTCTGATTCTTTCAAAATTCAGAATGAAGCATAAAATAATTTTTTAAAATAAAAAATAAGAGAAATAAAGTCCCTTCTGCATATGGGATTTTTATCTGAATGGATGAAATTTAATCACATATTTACACTTTTTTTGAATTGAAAATACTTATTCCTGGCTTTAATCTGATGGTGTTTATGCTCTTGTTGGTAGAGGGATAACAATGCCATGACATTATCTTTTTTTGATGATGAAAATCATTAGCTATTGCTTCAGCTATGTGAATTTGTGTAGAAAAAAGCGCAAAATACCTTAGTCCTAATAATTCCCATTATTTCAGGTAATTAGGACAGGCCTTTCCTTTAGATTTTAAAAATCTCAGAATGTCCACACATGACTATTTCCATAATTAAAATTCTTCAAAACCTTCCTTAAAAAGGACAAAGATATACAAAGATATCTCAGAATGACAAAAGAACGGAAGCTACAAGTGAGATTTTTGACCCTTCATTCCTGCTATGGAAGCATGACACCATTATTTGCAGTTTGATGAGATCACACAGACCAGTTCCATACTGCAACCTCAATGACTGCAAAAACTCACCAGGAGCTGCTGGCAAAGGCAAATCAAAACTGACCAGCTTGTATCCTCAAATAAGTGGCATCCACATTCTTCCCAATGCCACAAACATTGATTATCAGTCCAATTCCCAAACCAGTCAGCCTGCTCTGCAAAGTTGATGGAAATTCCAACCTCTTCTACCTGCAGAGCAGCCAAAGGAAATTTACTCTGGTCCCCATGTCCCCAGAGTTCATGGCCTCATACTTTTTTCCTCCACTTCAGTGCCTCCTTGAAGATCTTTTCTCTGTCACTGCCTCAGGACAGCAGTATTGTTCCACCTAAATGTAAATGAGCTTCTGCAGATCTGATCTGCAGTGCCTGTATCACTGTTATTACTCTGTATGTGACAGAAATGTAATTTAAAAACACAGGCAGAAAACATACACCTCATCATGTTGCTGAATTTGTTCTCGATTCTTCAGTGAGCTGTGTCATACTGAAAACTCCTCTGTGTCACCAAGAAAAGGGACAGACTTCAGCAACATTTGATGCAAACTTGCTCTATAATATCATCCAACGTAGCTAATTATCTTATTTCTGCAGGCATGCCTATTAAACACATACATTAATAATGCTAATTAACTAATTACTGGACTTGTACAGCTGTGCCATCAGGTCTGCGCCACATATCATATAAGAGTCATTCCAAAACAGAAGCCATTACCAGCCGTACAAATGGAAAGAAAAGTCTTTCTGCAAGAAGCTGAGACAAAGCAGATGTGAGTTATGTTAATATCTTGTTTCAGAATATCAGTGCAAATTCAAAACAAATCCCTTGCTGTGCCTACTTGCTGTGCATTGGCTGAACACACTGATTAGGTGAGCACAAATCAGATTACCCCTACAGGACGTGAAACTGGAAGCTCTGTTTCAGGAGTCCACCAACCACGCTCTATTCCCTGAGCACAATATACAACTGAGTCACACACGTGAGGGGGATATTCAGTCCAGAAGATGAGATTAAACCTAGTCCAGAGAAAACCCCTGAGAAATGTATACATAATGTAATGTAACACAGATGTTCTATGTGGTGTTCTCAGCTCCTGTCTAATGATCCTGTCCTACTTCATGGAATTACGTGCTGATGTAGACCTTGCCAAACCCTTTGTCCAACAGCCTGGTGAGTCTGAGCCTTACAGGTGTAATGCTGCTGCAAAAGAGCATCCAGCCAAAGGTATGCTTATCCCAGCACTCAGTCTCCAGCAGCAGTCAGTAGAAGATGGCTAGGCAGGAGTTTGGGAACAAAGAAAGCAAGCAGACATTGCTGTTCCCTATGAATACTTTCCAATTTGCAGCTCTGTAAAATCTTGAGCCAGAAGCAATGTGTTAGTTAGCATAGGAAGAAAACTTGTAGATTCCTTATTTTAGGAAATAATCTATTGTTTTTTCATAAGTCCTAAGTATCAGCAATAAACAAAGCGTTGTAGAGGTTATTTAAAAGCTATGTGTTAAGTTAAAGAGCAACTACTATCAGTTTGTTATGAACATTAAACCTGCATCATCTGCTGCTTCATATTCCTCCTGTTGGAAACTATTTTATCTCTCTGTGACCTATATGATTTCATTAATCATTAATATATAAATCCTTTAGTCAAGAAATAGGTAGCTGAAATTTTTCAAAACACTGAGCAATACCACAATGAAAAAAAAGGAAACACATAGAACTGTGAAATACCTGACCTGACACAGATGCTGTCAGCTCCCAGACACCTCCTGGGTGTGAGAATGAGTTTTCTGCCTTCGGTAAAAGCTGTTAGACTGCCTGGTTTATATCAGCAATGCAGTTTTTCCTTCCTGATTTCCCAGTCACAAGAGAGATGACAGCATTTTCCAGCTTCAGGTTTAATCCATTATCATTCACAGGGTGATGTTAACCTGCCACACTGAGGTAAAACTCCCAGCTCTATCTGCCATTAGCTTTACTTTTTTTTTCTGTCCTGCTATGAGTTCTAATATATCGAGTTTGTTAGGACTCTCAACCACAAAGCTCTGACACAGGGTGATTTTGAAGGGGTTTTTCCCTCAAAGTTTTAAAGGGGTTTTTTTTGTTTGTTTTTGGGGGTTTTGTTTGGTTTTTTGTCATTTTTGGTTTTGTTTTTGGGTTTTTTTTTTACTTCCTTGGCCTTGATTTTGAAAAAAGTCAGGACACCAGGAAAATGAGAAGTATTTCCACAGATATCATATTGGGATCAGATATATTGTAAAAATAGCAACAACCATCTATGATTAGATCTTTGTCAACCTCAAAGTCCTCAATAGTTCTGAGAGCTTTGTGGGCTGTGAGTTTTTTAAAAGTTTATTCATTTTCTTTATTAGTTTTCAAGCATGAAGGTATGTTTCCACAGAAACATCTTTCTACTGAAGATGAAATCATTGAAGAAAAATTGTTCTGGCATCTTATGTTTAAATGATGAGAAAATCATCTCTTTAGATAAACAAAGCCAACCACAATAGCTGAAACTGATACCAAATTCCCAGAGAAATAAAGATTCTTGATGGATCTAAAGAAGCTTGTCAGTTCTAATTCTGAAAAGCGCCAGGTTAATATTTTTGGATCCACAGACGTTGTTCTGCTTCATCAGTTCACCTTAATCTGTAGGCAGACCTGGTAAAAAATTTTGTCTCCTGACTACTGTCTTCTCTCTCTCCCTTCATAACACTTCCAAAATTCAAAGAAGGCATAAGATATATTCCGATTTATCTGACACTTAGGCAGGTAGCTGCATGACCCTAATGCACTAACGCATCTCACAGCCTGTGAGGGTAATAGAAAAGTCTTAAATCCACATGAGAGAGGAGCTGAGAAACTAGGAATGAGGCAGGAGTTAGAAAGAACTCTGCCTGATTTCCATAATTTAGTTAAGCTTCTAGCCGAGTAAAATACCATACATTATAATCAAAATAAAATAAGCCAATGAAAAAAGAGCAGGGACAGTACAGCTCAATTTATAAAACCTTCAGAGAGCTAAAGTAATGGGTGCAAGGGCACTCCCTGCTCTCTAAAGCTGTGTGATAAGATTCTTGAGTAACAGGCTAAAATAAACCTTCTGAACGCAAATAATTGTAAATTCATTCAGAAAAATTATTAGAGGGGAAAGTTAGGTTCTCAATGTAAGGATGTCTAGGAATAAGTGCATGCAGGCAATGTTACCTTGCAGAAAACCTGACTTGAAATATTTGCATATTGGGATAAAAATTCTATCAAGTACCACAGAGTTCATACACAAGGCAGGAGCAATTTCTCCTAATAGCCAACAACTTATTTAGTCTGATATAATGTGGTTATTTATTTATTATCTATAATCTATCATTTAAACAACTTCCCTATTAAAAAAACTATGTGAAGGCCTGAAAACCAATCCTGCCTTCAAAGGATACATTCAGAGAAAAGAGTCTCCAGAGAATGTAGGACTGAAATCAACTTCACAGATTCAGACATGATGATAGATGTGATGCTTCTGGGAGATCATTTTTCAGCAACCAATGATCTATCTCGCATTAGCACTGGTACAGGACCTGCTGCCCTAGAGCTGAGCCAGAAGAAAAGGACATGAGCCTTTCAAAAGCTGTAACAAGAAATCTGATCAGCATATTGGACATTAGGAGTGGGGTCCCCTCTATTCATATTGACATTTAGCAAAGCTATCCAGGAGATGTCAAATCATACTTCAAGGATTTTTATAAATACAGCTTACTGTCAGATTCTTACTGGCATTCATCTCATCCACTGTTATTAGTAATTAGGTAAATTGTTGGACATTTTCTTCCAACTATTACCAAACTTCACTGAAAATATTTATTCTACTTTTAGCTATAGACAGGTTGTATCTCTTGATCTGAGAACATTCAAAGGCAATCCATCTGGCAGTGCGCTTTAAATTACCTTTTGTTCATAGCTTAATTCAGACAGACAAAATGAAAACCAAACCAGCATATTACTTGGTGAAGAAGTAATAATGGATTCCCAAATGACAAAAGGGATTCAGAAACTTAAAATCTTAACTTGTTCTAGATTACTCCTTATAAGTTACAGTGCTACTGGAAATGGACTATTTGGAGCTGTCTCCTTCTACTGATTAGTTTTAAACACCACAATAATCCTACAAATAACTGTAAGGCTCTATTACTACAAAGTAACACAATGGTTAGGAGTGTGGTAAAATTACAAAAACGTTGTAAAAGTATAACCTCTAGCTTTCCGTGACTGAGGAAATGTCATGAAGCTGAGTCAGAGGAGTTTCAGGTTGAATATCAGAAAATGGTTTGTCACCCAGAGGGTGGCTAGACACTGGAACAGGCTCCCCAGGGAACTGATCACAGCATCAGCCTGAGAGAGAGAAGTGGTTGGACACTGCTCTCAGGCACACGGTGTCGCGGTTGAGATGTCCTGCACAGGGCCAGGAGTTAGACTCAATGATCCTGATGGGTCTTTTCCAACTCAGCAGGTTCTGTGATTCTCTGATAATTACCACCATGAAGACTGGAACAGGCCTATGAGGTGGTAAATTAAAAAATAATTTCTTAGAAAATAAATTCCTTATGGAGCATATTATAATCAGTCCTTTAGAAGAAAAGCAAACCCCCACTGCCGCATCACCTAACATCATCTTAATCATTCTACATCATTCTTAAATCCATACAATTGCAAAGGTAAGCCTGTCTAATTTAATGTCATATTTCACTCAGGATATTTCCAGTTCAGCATACAAAATACTAGCTAGACTAAGAATATTTCTGAAGGAAAAAAAATATACAGGGGAAAATTACATATTTTTTACGAGTGAAAACAGACTCTGTGACCAATTTGGAAACCTTAGTCAAGCAAAACCTGCAGTGGCTTTCAGCAGTGTTTTGCTTCATAGAGACAAAATAGTCAGATCCTAATGTGTGCTGAGCACATCTGCTAAGGTGCTGAGCACAGCCAATTCCAGTCAGCTCTCCTGCCAAAGTCACTCTCACTGCTGATATAAAAAATGTTGGCTAAGGCCATGCAAATGTCTGCTTCCAGTTCAGCTGGGGAATACTTGAATATGTTATTATACCACAGAGAGTTGTTTTAGCATAGAAGCTTTTGCTACATAACACACAGCTCCACGTGGCAGTTGTATTTTTCCAGAAGATTAGCATTAATTCTTCACACCTTCATCTTGTACTAAATTATCACATCTTATTTTTAGGATTTAGTCTCTGGATATATAAGTTATCATGATATAAGCTTTGAAATAACAACAATCTCATTACCACCTAAATTACATGATCAGATACTCCTCCATGCTCTTGTTACTTTTACCAAGAGCTGTGATATATCTTGCAACTGCGCTGCTCACTGGGGCTTGAGTTTGTTGGTTGGCTTAGTTCTTTTTTTCCTTCCTAAGGGCACTGTTACTTTGGAAAAGCACAACATACAAGGCAAACAGTTTTGAGTACGGTTTTATCAGTGCGTGGCATGCATCTGGTTCTAGTTAAAGTGCTTAGATAAGAGTGTTTGTAGTGTCTCTTCAGGCAGCACCAACACTTTGACAGATGGGAGGTCTGACACATATGTGAGTAAAAACTCAGCTATGCCAAGAGGAGGGAAGGAAGAAGTGAGGAGGGAGTAAACTGAAATGCAGCTTGTCAGCTCTGGAAGGCAAGTGATATGTTTTCCCATATCAAATTAATGGCTTCACTATTAGGAATCGCTAATGAATTGATTACAGCACATACCCTAGGGTATCCATTTATATTTACATTATTTGATTCATATTATTAAAGCTACCTGCTGACTTTTAACAGTAGTGTTCTATTTTAATACAAACAATTAAACCCTTTTGTTTAAGGAACAAAATATACTTTTTATAAACTGCACAGAAATTTTATAGCCTAATTTTGATAATTAAACAGGACTCATTTCTCAGTGTCCTCAGAGACCACAACAAATGCTCAATGTACATTGTTGGAGGACAACTGTCCCTGCTAATAATTTCTCCCTTGCTGTGTCATCATCACAGCTCCCAGATGTCTGATGTTCACCTACCACGAGGTACCTCAGAGAGACATTAACAACATCAGTACCTACCTCCTCAGTAAATTAGCACCTTCAAAGTACCACCATCATTTAATGCCACTTGGTATCACATATAGCAGTAAATTTAGCTTCCTCAAGAAGGAAAAGTGGTCTATTCTTTTTGTTGTTTAATGACACTTATCACACAGCAGAGAGCAGGAATTAGTGCAAATATTAGCTATGGCACATTTCTAAGGGTTTAAAGAACATTTTTTTACTTTCAAATGATTTACAAATCTGATCTCTCAAACTCTCTGCATGAAAGAAAGGGAAAAAAAACATTCTAGATACACAGAAAAAGTCAATAATTGTAAGGCAAACAGATTGAATAATATTGCAGACCCTAGATTAAGACTGTGAGTCAATATTACTGATTTCCTTTGTCCTAGGTCTGTTTTTTTAGCTGATGGTTCGAAGGATCTGGAATCCTCTCTATGAAAACATTGTGACTAATACATGGAAGAACACAAAGAAAAGGTATTTAATATACATTATTCAGAAATATGGGCACATGACAAGTCTGGAAGAGGCCTCACCTTCCTTGAAAATGGTAGAACACTGAAGACTGAAACCAAAAAGGTTGATTTCATGTTATGAAACCTAACAGTAGTTCCTTGATACAACAAAACTTGCAGGAAATATGTGCTTATCCTCACAATTAATTATCCTGTGTGTTTAAACTACTGATGTGCTCAAACCTAGCAACCTACATGTTCTGATCACTGCTTAAATGACAAGTGGTTGTGCTGACATTCTAAACACACCACGAGAGAAGTGCAGTACCTCACTGGGTAAAAACTGGTTGGATGGCCGGACTCAGATACTGTTGATCTGCTGGGAGGCAGAAAAGCCCTGCTAAGGGATCTGGACAAGCTGGAACAATGGGATGAGACCAACACTCTGAGGTTCAACAAGGCCAAGTGCCATGTCCTGCTCTTAGGTCACAACAACTACAGCACTGCAGGCTGGGGGTAGAGTGGCCAGGAAGATGCCTGGTAGAAAAGGACCTGAGGATGCTGGTGACTGAACGTAATCCAGCCTGTTGCCAGGTAGCCAAGAATGCCAATGACAGCCTTGCTTGTATCAGGAACTGTGGCCAGCAGGACCAGGACAGTGATTGTTCCCTGTACTTGGCACTGGTGAGGCCACACTTTGAGTGCTGTGTCCAGTTCTGGGCTCCTCAATTCAGGAAGGACATGAATTGAATTCATGAATTGAGGTGCTGGAGCCAGACCAGAGAAGGGCAGCAAAGCTGATGAAGGGTCTGGGGCACAAATTTTTAAGGAGGAGTGGCAGAGGGAGCTGGAGGTGTTTAGACTGGAGAAAAGAAGACTCAGGGGAGACTTTATCACTCTCTACAGCCACCTGTAAGGAGGTTCTAGTGAAATGGGATCAGTTTCATTTCCCAAAAAACAAGTGATAACAAGTGATAGGATGAGAAGAAATAGCCTCAAAATGTGCCAGGAAAGGTTTAGATTGGATATTGAGTTTCTTCACCAAAAGGGTTATCAAGCACCAGAACAGGCTGCCCAGAGAAGCGGTGGAGTCACCATCACTTTTGAAGTGTTCAAAAAACCTGTGGATAGGACACGAATAGAAATGGTTTAATAGTGAACATGATGGTGGTGGTATGTTGGTGGTTGGACTTGATGATCTTAAAGGCCATTTCCAACCTAAACAGTATAATTGTGTGAAAAATCCAGTCACAGAACTTATGATAAGCAATTACCATTTATTAGTCAAATCTCAGGTAACGTGAAAGAGCTGGAGATTAATTTATTATGTGAGTTCTTATTTTTCTCACTTGTTCAAAGTTTAGGATCACAGAACACACTATAGTACACTATATGTACTTTGAAGATTTCTGGCTCATATAATTAAACCTGTATATATTATTATACAGTAATTACTGGTATAAACCAAAAGAAAAACAGTTTATTGAATTGTAACTGCAAGGTTACATTGCAAGTACGGTAAGCAAGTGATAAGGCACAATTATAAATTATTAGAAGACTGTGTAGATGATATTGCTGCACTCTGGAGAAGATACTACTAGATCTCTGCCACTAAACTTCATTTTTCTATAAACTCCCCTTTTCCAGAGAAAGAGTCTTTAGGTTTTTTTCCACTCTGTTTTCATTGTTACCCATAAAAACAGCCAAACAGCAGTAACTAGAATTATTAGAACTGACCTGCATATTTTTTAAGACTAGTGCAAATCATACAGGATAAAAGACAGGAAGAAGGATATATACCATATTACTGAAAGAATAGGTGGTCTACAGTTGGGATTTATAGGGAACAGAAGAACTGCCTATCTGACAGGAACAAGCATCCAAGATTTCAAAAGGAAGAGGATGGCTTAATTATACATTCAATGTATAATTGAAATGTACAATGTATATTAAATGTATAAGCAAAACTCAGTCAATGCAGGAGGGAGAAAAACGGTCACTACACCCTTCACTGTTTGTAAGTAATAAAAGCACTGTAATCTAGGGGCAAATCAATACAAGTTTTCAGGGAGTATACTTTCCTTTTTCACAATGATTGCCATGGTATTAGCATGATTCAGTCCCTGTCCAGTTCTGCTTTCTGTAGTGATGCTCTGGTTGGAAAAATAAAACAAATAACAATGTGCAAGTACCTGAATGCTTTCTCTTCATGAGCTCTTCAGAAGAAATATATATATGTAACAAATCCAGAATGCAAATTAATATGCAGTAATGGTATCGGATTCTACATATCAAATCTTGTATATTTACCATCATTCATGATTGAGACAAAACCAGTCAGGATTAGTACAATTTGTATTGTCTGCACAGTAAATCTTCAGAATAAATCTAGTTTAATATAAAAACCCCTTCTCTCCTATAGCACATCAGAAGTTTGTATTTTTAATGCCAGACAATTAACTTCTTTGTGAGTCATCTAATTATTCTAAATATAGATACGGCAACATGATTAATCAGTGCACATTAAATACACATAATCTCTTTATAAAGGAGTACTCTCTAATCTAGATATAATGAGTTACTAGTTACAACTACATAAAACTAATATAGCCTGAAACAATGTATGTTATCAGTTATACAGTATGGCAATGTGCATTTAAATTCCTTTGACCTATTTAACATATTTGTGCACACGTGACTCCAGTTTTGCTTCTTATCCAAAGCACTGTTGCTTTCTATAGTTTTTGTTCAAGCTTTTCTATTCTGTAGCTAATGGAAAGGTTCATTTTTAAAGAATCTGGAGCATGCTTGCTGTCATTGAGACTGACTAGGAGGTATTAAATAAAAACTTTTGCAGACCATGCCTTTCAGTCCAGACTTCTGGATTTTGAAAGATTCCTGATCTACTCTGTTACAGATGCAATATTCAATGATTCTTTAGGAGCAATGAAATAACAGTTTTACAGTTCACAGAGCATATTACTTCTCTTTCTCTACATTGAATCTTCCAGCTGTTAACCTAGCTTATCTATTTCAACTATCAGTTGGGGAGATAGGATGAGTTCATTACTAACTTTTTTTCATATCAAAACCATTAATGAGGAACTAAAGAATTATCTGGATCCCATCTACTAACATGGCAAATGTAAATAGCAAAACAACACTGCTCACATTCCCAAAAGACCTCTCTTGCTAAATAGATAACTATGGAGCTGGCTTTCATCTATCTCCTCCCTATACAGTATCCTACTGTATTGATTCTGGTTTTGTATATAAAAACACATTGCACACAGAGTATATGTGTGAAGTGAGGAAATATATTAAACCTGAACCCAAGATTAACAGGGTTTGTACTTTTAGCTATTTCCCATGTCAAAAATGATCAGGATCTTTTTCTAAAACCAATGCAACAACTAAACATTCAAAAGGCACTACTTTGGTCACCCACAGTCTCATGTTGGTTGCTTCCATCCCAGCACAGGACTGCTTTTACATACGTTAAAGATTCTAATTTTAAATACACAGGATATTTTGATTCCACTGCTTCCCATAGTTAGTTCTTCAATCTAGGAGAATTCTTTGTTATTTAGACTGAACATTGAATTATTTTAACTAGCAAGACTTCTCTTCTTATCCTTAAATAATTATCTGTCTTCCTAGAGATTTAAGTTAATGTTTGTGTGGACATCTGATTAGCCAAAACATATTTAATCCATCTAATCCTTTTTGTAAACCAGTCTTCCAGGCCTCCCTAATATAATTATAATTAGCCATTTTTTTTTATTGGGTGGATACCTTGATATCATATGCAGGGCTGTATTTTAATTTCTTTTTGAAGCAAAAAATGTGCTTATGTAAGTCATCACTGAGTCCAACAGTCTGACAGCTTCCAACATTTGATACAAGAACTAGATATAGAACAACTTCAGATGTAAAAATATTCTTGCAAATATGGTTTAGGAATTTATTTCAGGTGTGAATCTACAAATTCACATCTGCTGTCAAATACACTGCTGTTACCTATCTGCCAGTAATTGTTTCCAGACACTGGACAGAGACTGCCACTCAACCCAATGAAAAATTGTTTCATTCACACTTCAAGAAATTAAATGGGAGTGAAAGACTTTCTAATTTTCTCTAAGACATCAAGTGTATACTGCTGCAGTTTGGGGTTGTTTTTCTTGAATAATGGAGCTCTATTTTGCTCTCTATGCATTCATTAAAAGAATAAAAAAAAATGCATTTCCAGTACAATATTGTCAAAACTAGATTAGATGAAACAAACTGCAAGTCTGTGTTTTTGTTGGTGATGTATTGGTTTGTGTCTGTTTATTTTCCTAAGATCCTTAACTGACAAAGAACATTTTACATTCTCATAGGTCTGGAGATAAATAATATCTGTACAATACATCACAAAGCTGATACAAGTTTTATTGTTCTCTGGTATCCTAGCTTATTAAACTTTTATTGCTTCTAACCTATACAAAAAATTTCTGAAAGCAAGTGAAAATACACCTTTTAACATTTTTGCCTTAGACCTTAGTGACCAGAAAGCCTTGCACTATTTAGAAGAGCAAGTGTATTTCTTTCCATTTGATGATAAAATGGTTATCATGATAAATAAACAGAAAGAAGGAAATTTAATTATGTAAGCCATGAGTAAAAATGCTATCACATGATTAATAGCAACAGAAGAATGTTCAACATCTGTACTTTTCATTTCAATACTGTGACATTTTCATGGTTTGGCAATGATAGTCCCCAGCGCAGTGCACCCACTGAGACTGTCAAAAAGCACATCCCTTTCTCTTTTTCTTACTCTCCTGTTTTCCCGTCCCCCTTCCCACTGCAACAGGCTGGAGAGAACTGAAGGCTAAGGCAAAGATCAAAGGTTAAGATAAGAACAATTTACTGAAAACAGCAATGAAATAACAAAACACAGTAACAGCAACAATACTAATGGCAGAGGCTATAAGAAAATTCATGCAGAAAAAATACCCCAAACAACAATTGACAATACTGGGCAGCTGCCTTTGCCAAGTTTTGCCAGAGGAAGGAAACCCTTCTTCCTGGAAGACAGTCCCTCCCCCTGGCTCTAGCAAGACATGAGGTGGCATAAGATGACTTCTTCCTCCTAGCCTGCCTCCTGCCTACTGCAAAAATTTACCCAATCCTGGCCAAAACCAGGACAGACATTAATGAATTTAATACTGTAGCAAGGTGGATTTAGAGATAATTCATTAAAAACACAGTATACTTCAAAGTAAGGAAAAAACTCCCTTGTCATTAGAATGGGAAGAAAGCAGATTTGCTTGTTGTAGCAACCGATGTGTGTACTAAATCTCTACATTTTTAGAAAAACTATTTCCTTAAACAGAACCTATATAGTGTTTCCAAATAATTACTCTCCTGGATGTTTAAATGTCCTCCACTTAATATCATATCCTTCTACATAATTTCATAGGAAAGAATAGGGGTATTTTGAAGATATGCTTCCAAAGAAAAAACTGTGATGTTTTCTTACTAATCTATGATTTAAAGCCTCAAAGAGTCAGAGGTTATTTGTTGGTTTAGGCAAACGCTAGGATATACACATATCTTAGATTACTGCAGGACCTTTTATCTTCTCTGATCCCATATATTTTACTACTATGAGTAAAGAATAATTTTCTTCAAGAGCATGCACTACCACCTGTGTTTTGCAGTGATGAAATCATAACCTTGGCTCACACCATTTTTTAGATGCCACCTTGAGTAGCAAAATAACGATTGGCAATAGATACAGATGCTCCGACTATACAGTAGAATGTTGTACACACTGTGGAAATCATGGGCACCATAAAGATCAAGGCTTATCTCCCTGCAAACCCTTGTATACAATTTCCAAATCCACTGCTTAGGAAAGTAGAGCAAAATACAGCTTAACTTTATAAACAAACAAAAAAAAAGCCATTTACATACTTTGGAAAAGAAGGGTGATAAGAAGTCTCCATCATTCCTCACTTTCTCTTCCTTCTTTCTCCTTCTATTCTTTTTCTGTGGAAGACATGCCACTCAGATGTCAACACCAGCGAGGCCATTGCAACAGCAAGGTGTTGCAAACTGTAAACACAGGTCAGTAGGTTCTTTGGTGCACAAAAATCCTGTTACCTCTGACAGAGAGCTCATCAGTGATAATAAATCCATTAAGATAGAATTAAGTATATAAAATTAAATTCACAATATCATGATATTTAGGCTTTTAGGGTGGGGTTTATTTGAGGGAGGGATTTAAACATTTCCATGTAAAGATGTAGAAGATAAAGTGAAGATGGTTAATCTCTTTCAGTGGCAAGTCTCAAAACCACCTGAAATAGATTCACAAAGGCTGGATTTTATTCTTTATCTTAGCACTGAAAAGGGATATTCTAGATGAATTGCAAGTATGCAGCAACATTCACAGCAGCATTTATGAATCACCATGTCTGTAGAACTGTTAGCATGGAAGAAATTTAAAGGGTAGGTGAAAGTTTTAATGTAGAACAATTTCCATTCCCAAGTATGCAAAGGGTTTAAGTTTTTCAAAATACTTACTGCAATTCTTCAGAGCTTAAGGCTAGGTAATTCTCTCACCTAGAAATAATTTATGAATTCACAATCAAACTTAATTTCCATTTTCTGTAACATTTAACTCTCTAATGAGACATGTTTCATTTCTCATACCATAGTGTAGTCTCAAAATCAATATCAATGCCTTGAAAAAAGCTTGATTTATCTATCAATAAACTGACTACCACCACTAGCAACAGCAATCCTACTTGATCCAAGTTAAATGCTTATTAAATTACTATTTAATTCTGGATGTAAAGATCAGAGACTCATAATATACTTATCTTTGGGCAGACCATAAGAACTTTGATACCATAAGACTTTGATGCATAAACAACTGTTTCATAAATAGTGCAAGATCAGAAACATAAAGTCATTCCATTTTCTGTTTTCAGACTGTTTTAAGGAAGAATGTCCTGCAATGTAGAGATACACAAATCTCTAGAGAATTACCTGTTATACTAAAATTAATAGTTGTACTGGCAAGATGAAGCTATGTATTCCTGGACAACATACAGACCATAATAATGCCCTGCATATAGAGTTTTATAAAAAGCTAAAAGAAACACAGTGTAAATTTCACCTACCTATGTACAATGAAAAACAAAAAACAAATGGAATATAATTACCACATGAGAGCCAGCTCACTGAATTCATGCTGGTTACTCTTCTGCTTGAAAAACCATTTACAGCCAAAGAGAAAGAGGAACTTGAGATCATAATTACTCATTAAAATTATACAGAATCAAAATGAGCAGCAGCTAGTAGTTGTTCAGACACCAAATAAGAAAAAAGACATTAGCAAACATATTAAAAATACATGAACATGAATGCACAGAGCCGAACAACAGCAGAACAATTATGATGCTGAAGTTTTATAGTGCTTTACAAAAATGTTCCCAGGAAATTAATTCTGAGGCTTAGTCTTGGTAACATTGGTATGTGAACTGTACACTGCTAATTAGGATATGGCAATAACAAACAGAAGTTTTAAATTACTGGTATTCAAAATTCCAGAAAACCTCAACAAAATGTTTACAAAACATTCCATAAACAGTCTACTAAATAAATAATTTTCCAACTGGACTGTAGTACTAGTAAGAAAGCTGCAGCAACATTTAAGAAGAGTACATATGAATTTATATTTATATAGTCTAAATAGAGCATATGTTCAAATATGATGCATACTAAGGCCTAAGGGCCTTCAAATTTAGGTATTAAAGGATAAAACTGACTCTTAAAAGAGTTTAAATTGAATTTAAGGTTATATAATGAATATTTCTCCTTACTCTTACAACTGCATGAAAGGACATTTGACAACCAATAAAAGTTGCAAGTTCAAAATAAATAGAAATTAATTCACAAACAAGCATTTCCTATCTGGCAGTCACTGCATGAGAAAGAATGCTACAAAAATAAGTAAGACCAGTTTGAGCATCATCCAAGACTAATTTGCATCAGTTTGTACATCTTTAAATTGTGTGCAAACTTAAGCTTTCTTTAACAGGACAAGAGTATCTGAGCTTTAGACAATTTGAGAAAACAAATACAGTTAAAACTGGTAGAATAATGAAGTGTATGAACAGGAGACACACAGAGAACAGAAAGAAAAATATGCTGTATTAAACACTTCACTGTTCTTAGCTACCCATAATAAAGAGAGAAAAAAGTAATAGAAGAAATAGCAATGTTTTGTCACAATCGAGTAAACTCACAATTGAAAGTCAAGAAATTCAAAATAATAAAGAAAAGAAAATTAAGAAAAACATCTACATAGACATAGAATTTATAACATTTAAGTAGCATTCCAATATTATCTAAATTAATATTTAATTCCTTTCTGCATCTTTTTCTAGAAACAATTTTTAAAAGTGTCTTTATATCTTTTCTATTAAAACTAATGAGATCAAGCATAAAAAAGAAATCTAGTTTTCTAGTTTCTAGGTAACTCTTAACATTCAGTTATTCAAAAGATGCCCTTTCCTACATACACATGCAGGGGATTATATGCAGGCACCACAGTCACTCTGATGCAGTCCTTTTTCTGTTGTCAAATATTGTAGCAGTAAGCAGCTGCAAAAACTAGCCAATTCCTTACCTGTATTACACAATATGTATTTCCTCTATATTGTCTTATTGCTCAAACATACTGATTTTCATAGTTTCTTTTATGCTTTTGTTAGCCCTGTACCCAAATAAGCTAATAAGAGAGAAGTCTCTTAAGACTATGGAGGAAAGCGAAACCAGCAAAGTCTTTCTGGAAAAGTGTCACATTTTAGAATCGTAGTCTCCAATTTAGTGGTCCTGCTAGGAAAATACCCCACACTGCTATTTACTTCCCCTCTCCCTCCAGCTAGAAGAAAAAAAGGCAAAGAACACAGGTTGAGATTAGAGTGATTTACTGGAAACAGCAATGAGATAAGAAAACAAACAGCAGCAATACTAATAACGAAAGTTTTAACACAAAGAAATTATTTGCACTGAAAGCCTACAACAAAATACTGACCAGCTGTTCTCCACCACCCCTTTTCTCAGCTGGAAAGGAACACTTTCCTTATTGTAAGCAAGAGAGAGAGAGAAAGAGCCCCTTTTCCCCAACCCTGGCAATGGCATAAGATGGTATTGAACAACATAATATCTTTGCCATGCCTTCCCCCACTGATCTGGGATGGAACCAGGACAAAAAGGCTTTTAAGTAGAATCAAGACTATAGTAGGAAGAATTGAAGTGCTGATCAGAAACAGCAATTACTGTGGAAGACATTTGAGACTACCAGAATGAAGCACAAGTTTGTTGTACTACCTATTCCATTCATCAAAGTAGAAACTAACAAATATGATTAGAATGAAAAAGTGGCATATTTAGTGTCAATGAGAGAAATAAAAGAAAACAAAAGCTCCAAAACAAAGCCAGAAGTTAAATTCTGGCTTTCATTTTTTATCACAAGCATGTGAGGATTTGCTGCAGGTAACTTGCCTGATAAGGGTTAATTACCTCTCTGTATTTACATAAATGTGCTTCTGGGCAGATTTGGTAGTGCTTACGAAGAACCACCATCTGAATGTACTTGCTCAGAGACATGAAGAAATCATGTCAATCAAACATCATCATGACTAATCAAACTCTTGATGTGCATGAGGCCTTCTTGCACCTACTGTTTGTTTCCTGGGCCAATTTACAATAAAATCTTATGAACTATTACTGAAGTAGAAAAAAAATACATTCATCTTTACAGCCAACTATTGATTAAGTGTGCACCAATATTTTCCCTAAACTTCCTTAATTTTTGCAGGTCACAGAGTTTCAGAATGCTGTTTTCTTTGTAAGGGATAACACACAGCACCACTCTAATATCTTCGTGTGGGCTGCAGGTTAGATGGCTGTGTAGCACACACTAAATGATGTTTAAGCTCACAATGTGAGATTTTCTCATGTTTCATATTTACTCAATTATCTGAAAAGATTGTACAGGATACTGCTGCAAAAAAATTATATCAGAACGGATTTGGAGCTCTTTACATGGTGCATGAAAAGAAAAATATCATGATACAAAAAAAATTATCATAATTAAATACTTGAAGAGAAATAGATTTGCAATAATGTGAACTGTAGAATTGAAAATTAAAAAGAGTTTCATCTGTATTGATGATAATTCATTTTAAAAAATAATGTCTAAAGTTTCTAAGAAAGCTGAAGGTATCACCAAGGAGAACTAAGTGGATAACCATAGTGGATTTATGACAGCTGTACCAATGAACCCAAAAAGCAAATGAAAGATGGTTTCCTTAGATACATCTTGAGAGGTAATAGGAATCCCTCTGGAATCCTCTTTGCTTAGCCTTAGCAAATCTACTCCAAAAAAACATTTGGGACTATAATTTACTCACAATCCTTTTCATTTGATTAAGACTAAAATAAAGGCCTTGGCACACAAAAGATACCTCTTTATTTTTTTTCCAAGTATTTCTCATTCTGTTACAGAAGATATCCATCTGACATGCCCATTTCCCAAACATGGCATAAGTTCTACATAAACAAGAAAAAGAGAAACTGTGAAGAAAGGCTCCCTGTGGAGGATTCCTCCCTGAGAAGGTTTAGGGTGTTGTCAAAACACATACTATTTGACTCTTATCAGTTTTTAAAAAAGCATCTCAGGATAAGAAAAGAGAGAAAAGAGAAATCTTATTCTCCAGGGGAAGAAAACAGGACTAGGAAGTGCAGAGTTAAGTATAAGCCACAGCCTAAGAGAACTGGGGCAATTCAACGAGGCAAATGGGAGGCTTGGACATAATTACACAGAGCAGGGATAAAGTCAAATATATTTGGCCAGTCTGAACAGAGAGAGGACAACCAGCACATGGCCTGGTTTAACATTAACTGGGACTAAGAGAGTAAAGTACAAACTTCTAGGTCCTGTGTCAAAGCTCTTGACAACTTTTGAAAGGAAATGGCTCCTTAAACTTTTAATTGGCAAATGAGGAAGCAAGGGAGAGACATCAAAATACAGGTTAATTAAATCATTATGGAAATCTACAAGTCTGGGACAGGTGACAGAGGAGTTTTTAAACTCTCGTAGTGTTCTTTAAGTCCTCCTTGGTTATTTATTTTCCATACTTCTACAATTAAATAAAATAAAGGCTCATTTCTGTTCTGAAGACTGAGCAGTACATAGCAAAACATTCATGTGCTCTCAAACTTGTTGTATTTTCAATATTCAAATGAATCCCACATTAAAACACCTTAATCAGATTTGCAGCTGTTGAAGAAAGTATATGAAAAGGAATCTGGGTGTCTGGATTCTAAATACATGCCCAGATATAATTATGATTATATCTACACACTTTCACAACTAGCAAGTAAAACTGTATTTTAAATTATTATTCTCTTCTGAGAAGGTACTTTGAGAGATAATATTATTAAGGTGTGGTTTAAATTTTACCATCTAAATCTTAATCATCAATAGAGTTATCTTAGAATTACACTACAGCGACAAGCAATTTAAATTCCAGACAGCCATTTATTCTATATTTCTATTATTCAAGAATTAAACAATTTCACTACAGAGGGTCCTCTTACTTTCAGGATTCTTACTGATATGCTATGAACTCCTGATGTGCTATTAGTGTTCTTCAACTACATATTTGTGTAATATCATAATTTGTTTCATCTGAGTATTATCAGAAAATTTGATTACTACACCAGTTATGAAATTGAGACAACCACCTGCAGTTGCACCAGGAAACCACTTCTGAAATAACTCAAATTCATCTTTTCCATCCTTCTCCATTCTTCACTGTTCTCTTCAACAAATATAGAATTGCTTTAAAATTTCTAGTCATCTTCCTGTCCACTTTTATATATTTTCCAATATATATTTTCCAGCTTCCTCCCTCCTTATTTAAGTTTTTTATCCTTCCAAGTTTCCCAGGATTTTTTTTCTTTATTGTGTCATTTCAGTCAGTCTTTAAAAATTTCATTACTTTTCTTTTTCATAAATGGCTTAATATTTTTTTCTTTTTAAGTTTCATTTAACAGTGTACTTTACTTTCTTATTTTTTCCCCTAGTAATTCATGGTTCATTCCTCAAACTACTTCAGCCATATAATGTTCCAATTCTCAAGCAAATAAAGTTGAGAATTCTTGTTTCTTCCAAATTATTGTCTGGCAAAAAGAAACAATTTGTCCCTCTTTCCTGTGGCTTGATGTGAAATTTTACCAAAATGGATGAGCATAATTCCAAATTTGTAGCAGAATAAAACTGAGTATTTACAACTATCAGTAATGAAAAAGAAAACAAACATGATTTAAAATAATCCCAACACTCATCTCTAAATGCAGGGATCATTTAACCACCACTCAAATCCCTTTCAACATTTTTCATTTTGTGGCAGGTTGTAATGAAAAGACACTCCAGCCTGCTTATTAATATTTCACTTATTTTGCAGGCAGATTGCTTCTGATCATAAGTAAAACTAGGCTACTACACCATGACACCAAATCTGTTGGGTACAAATTGAACTTTCTCCCGTTCTCCTCAGTTATTCTCCTACCTATGTGATAAGAAAGGGAATGTTTATCTCTAGTATTTCTCTTCTAACTCCTTCACAACTTATGCCACTAGTAAAAATGCTGAACATTCTCCATCTACTACACTTTAATTTTAGGGTCTAAGCGGATTTTTATAGATTTGAAAAAAGAGATTTGAAATCTATATTATATAATATTGCAACGTAGTATATTATAACATTACAATATAATACAATATATTACAATATATATCTAATGTCTGTTATACAGGGATAGTCTGCTCCCACATGTGTAATTCCATACCTAGTCATTTTCTCTTCCACCATAAAATTCAGGAAAAAGAAAAAAAGCACTTTTACATTATCTAGTGTCCTTTTCCACTTTTACCTTCCTATCACCATTCTTACCAAACACTACAAAGTGTTTTCAGTGTGGATCTTTCCACTATCTTTTGACTTTATTGCAAGTTACTCCCAACTTTCTTTCACTTTTTCTTCATAAATGAGACTAGAACTTCTGCCATATAGTCATTGTAATTGGTAGAAATTTAAGACTTTTGACAAATCAAGACAATCTCTCACTCGGTCAGCAATCCAAATATGAAGAATAAGACTGAACACAAACTTCCCCTGTTTCTCAGAGATTATTTGCTTTCCTCCCTGTACAAGCTCTCTAGAAATGTCAGTTCCTAATGCTAGGATTTGTTTTTAAATTTTTCCTTTTTTAACTTAATATATATTTCAACTGCTCTTAATTGTTCTGATCTTTGGGAAATTCCTTAGATCCAAGTGAATCCAAAGTTTTTTCTTCCCCATCACGCCCAAGACATCTTAAAAGCTGACAAAACATGTCTTCTTAAAAATATTTATCAAAAGATGATGTAAAATCTCAGTTAATAATTTTCCATTTCCAGATACCAACAATATTGCCAATACATAACACAAAGCAAGGTATGAAAAGTCCCAGTTGTTGCCATCATATTGTGAAGCTCCCATATGTTCTCAGTGATTTCTCATGGGCATCTCCTCACAGCAGACTCCTTCCTCTTCACAGCAGACTCCTTCCTCTTCACAGCACAGCCAACAAACTCCATCTCTCTCCTCACCCAGCTAACCCACTCTTCTGCAGCACTCGTCTTCTTATTGGACACAGCTGTGGCCTCTTAAGGGCAGGCCTGTTCCTAATCTTTGGTGATTAGTGCAGCTGCAGCTCCTCAGGGGTGAGACTACCCTCTGCACTATCTTTATTTTCTTACATTCTATCCCTCCACACCCAGTGATTTTTTTTTCCTTACAAAGTGCTGCAAGAACATTTTCCATTCTTTCTACTAAAACTGTTTTCCTGCCATGTACGCACACACAGATTACAGCAATTTTCCCCTCAATTTTTTTAATGAACATGGGAAACACATGAGTGATGCAGTTTGCACCCTTTGCTGTGCATTTCTTCCTTTCTTTTCATTATTCCAAGTGTGTCACTCATCAAATGAATTAATCCAGTTTTTCATCTGTCTATCCATCTACATATCCATCCACCTGCCCTTGACTTAGAGTGATGTGATTTTGCCTCGAAGCAATACAATTAAATGTAAAAGTTATTGATGTACTATATGTTACAACAAGCTATTTGTCTTTGCTGCTAACAAAAAAAAACATACAATATATAACCTCCAGTAGCTGTTCACTTTTTCATTAACTCTAAGGACTACAAATACATGTCCTAAAGTCATAATATGACTAATACACCTTGTATACTTACTGCTTACGGAAAACATTACATTTAAAAATTACACACACTGACAACACTTTTAGGATTTAGAAAATATAGGCCAGGCAATTGGAAGTGCCTTAAATGATCTCCAGTTTTACATTCAAAGAAATATCGCAGTATTGAGTTCAGATGTATTTGTTCCAGGAAAAGAAAAAAAAGGGAAAAATTATAATACAACCTGTTTACTGACTGAAATACTAAAAAATTCTGGAATAAGTAGGAATATATACTTTTAAATTAAGAAAAAAACCTGTTTTAAAACTCTCTTTAAGACTGGCAGTCTGCTTAATTCTGATCTAGACTTAAAATACATTTAAGTATGGCTATTTTCCCTGCCTAGGCACTACTAAAAGAGCCAACAGTGTCCCTGCATTTTCATTCAGGTCTTCAGACCTAAGAAACTCAATTCCAACTATTCAAGTAAGTATAGCAGTAAAAGGGACATCTTCAAGAAAGAGGGCAAGACTCCAAAATAGCTAATCAGGACAGCAATCACTGTACTTCCTCCAGGACATAAAGATGTGAGTCTCCTAAACTAGTATTTCTTAAAAATGGAATATAATCACGTCAAGCACAAGATCGTTTTAAATTTTAATATTCATGATATATGTGTTATAGTACCAAAAATAGTCCTTTATCATCACATTTGTTTATGCTGTTGCACGACATCATGCAAAATTAAGTTTTATGGTTTTATGCAAAACCATGGTTAAATCACATAGGTTAGCTAAAAAGGATTTTAACCATTCAGGTTCTATCTAAGCTTTGAATTTCTAATGGCTTCAAGTGGTATGAGGGTTTAAATACATTTAGGGCTCTGGATCTTATTCTATCAGTGTCCCCCTTATTTTCATATTACAGAATAAGAATGCAGCCAAAACCAACAACAGAGACATAAAAATTACTAGGTATATATATTATATTTTCTTTTATAAAAGCCTTTTTTCCCCAAATTTTCAAAACTAATGCACAGGTAGTTCCCTCTGAATAGGAGGAAAAATTTTATTACTGTGCAGGTGAGTACGCACTGGAACAGTGCCCAGAGAAATTGTCAAGTCTTTCTCACTGGAGGTACTTGACAACCATCTGGATACAATTCTAGGATGACCCTGCTTGAGCAGGGAGGTTGGATCAGATGGCTCACTATGGTCCCTCCCAACCTGACCCATTCTGTAATTCTGTGAAGCCTGTCCCTTTACAACACTCTGAGGAAAACGTCATCTCTGTCAAGAGGTAACATTTGTACTTTTCCCAGCGAGTACACTTAGGCACAAATCCAAGTGCATATTTGTTAGTAAACTTGCAGCTGTTGACTGACTGTGGCTCTCTGTCTCTGCAAATACACTGGAAAGTGAGCCAACCATTCATAAACTAAAAAATATCTGAAAAAGGTAGCATCCATTAGCAATCCATATGCACTACAAAATAGTGTGGATGAAGGGGTACATTTTGTGTGCCCACTCACAGCAAACACTTCATACAGAAGAAAAATTTTGAAATGCAGAATGCACTATTTTCTATCTGAAAAAAGTGAAAGGGAAGCACCAATCTGTGAGAGCAATGACAGGAGTTTCACAGCCCTGCAGGACCCAAGTTCCGTGACAGCCGCAGATCCATTGTAACATGAAGTCCACCACTGTTTCCTGAGAGAAGGGAAATTATCAACTACAGCCTGTAATTTTCACATACCTGGAGATTTCAATTAAATCCCTTAAAAGAAAGAAAGTAAAATTAAGGCACATACTAAGGGCACCTTTGATTAAAAGCTTTATTCTGTTTACTACTGGAAGATTGTACTAGCATTGATGACTTTTACTCTTGTCATTTCTACTCAGTCTGATCCCTAATTCATATGGCTTTTCCTTTAGTTATTTCTTCTAGTCAAAATAAGTCAAGTTTTGCATCCACCCTCCTGCTCTGCTCCTGGGCAGTTACTTTGCAGCTCAGACAAGTTTAAAACTTGACTGACTGTATAATCTTAGGTGCTTAGTCCATATTTGCACTTTTAATCTCTTCAAGGTCATTAAAACTCAATTAATTTCAAGATACAACTGAATCTGGACAAGTTCATTTAAGCTAATTACCAACATTCCATACTGCTTGCAGCCAGGTAGTGAAAAACACATTGTCTTTAAATTTCCCTGTTCTGTCCAGAACAATGTGTCTCACACAGAGATTTAGAAATTAGACTATGTCAAAGCCACAAGCCAGACATTCTGACCTTTTGGCACTATAAAAGTCACTGTGGGAAGAGCTGAGGTTCAAAGCAACATCAAAGAAAGAGTCTGGACAGGGTGTCCCTATAAACAAAAAATAATGAAAAGATACCAGAGAAGTTCATTTTCCGCTGAAGCCAGGAGCGAGATTCTGATCCTGGTGAGACAGCTCTTCAAGTAACTGGTTCAAACTGTTTGGTTTTCTCAATATAAATACACTGCAAGAAATTTTATTGTTAATATTAAATTTATTCAAATGTAAAATTACTTTTCTTATTTCTCTACATGATTGAATAAAAATGGAAGAAGATTTAATTTTAATTGTTTGTCTGCTGGTGCTTTCTGCTAGCAAATCCATTAACCAAGAAACTTCAATGCTTGACTTGGGACCATCTTTACTGTGAGCTAATTAACTGGAACAGAAGTCTGTTTGGAAAGTGTACAAAGCAATCAAGAAGTGAAGATAAAATTTTTAAAGACCCATTCTTATAGGGCCAGAGATGAGTAATCATTGGTTGAATCCTAGCTCTGTATCTGGAACAATCCTTCAGAATCCTTCAAAAAAACATCCAGTACTTTAAGCAAAGCTAGGTACAGGTTGATGCAATAGAGAATGAACTTTCCTCTTTGCAATATATTCACAGCATTGGAAAAAAGGAAAGGAAGAAAAGGAAAAAGGCTCTGGAAGAAATGTGACATTTGGAAGTTTATATACAATAGCCAAAATATCATAGTATGTCACATCAGAAATGGATACTTTGACAGGTAACAATGACAAAGCCAGCTAAGTCCACTTTCCTTTTAGGATTGCTGTTAGACCAACTGGATTTTATCAGTGTTTTTGGTATATATGACACCAAGAGGTTTAACTTCCTATGAGACACAACCATTTTTGAAAAGTTTTAAAACAGCTAAAGCGCCTCTAAACCTCATGAGCGTAAAAAAATTTAATTGGTAAATACAAATTTACAATTTAAAAATGTACAGAATACATGATTGGAATAAGGACATTTTAACCACATGATAAAATTTGCTGAAACACAAATACTAACATAATAATATGCTTTATGTTTTTAACATTTATATTATTCTATGTGGGTTTTGCAGTTCAGAGTCTAAAAATGTATTTCATTTTCCAATGACAACCATCAGTAATTTAATTAAAATAAAGTATCTCTTTCTCACAATGCCAAATGTGTAGACTAACATGTTGGCAAAGGTCTGGAAGAGCAATATCTGTCAAGACAAACAAAAATGGAGGAACTCAGGATGCATTTCAAAACCCCCTAAAACTCAAATTCAGCCAGCCTTCCTTTACCAGGACACAAAAAGACTCATTAACTTTGTTCATTTATACCTTACCTCTTAAAAAAAACAAATAATTAACTTAAAAGCATCAAATGTCCTCAAAAAGAATCTCCATCTATGATACCTCTTCCCTTCCCTCAGTCTTTCTGATGCATCCTCAGGAATCATTAAGTTACTTATAGACAGGAAAAGAGCTTCATATGTAGAAGAAAATAACACTTTTCAATTTTTAGTGCTGGGACTGGAATATTTCTGCATGGGAAGTTTGGTTTTTTTTTTTTGAATAGGGGGTTTTCTTGATTTGTTTGTGGGAAAGGAAGAAGTAAAAAGCATTGGATTTTTATATCCATTCTTCTAAAACTATATTTCTGGCAGATTGCTATATTTTATTTACAAAACATACAGCAAAAGAAATTCAAAAATAAAATAAAAATAATTTCTTAAAAAATTAAAAACTGTGGATATCTAAGAGAAAAAGAACATAGACATTACTAGGAAGTGGGAGAGGCAAACCCTTATTCCTTCATTATTTTCTAGTCACATAAAGAGCATTAAGAAAATGGAAGAGCTTGTGTAGTTGATCCTTATCCTAACCATTAGATATTGACAAATATGCCCCATATCAGTCAGTCTCCCAGAGGTTCTGCAAACAGCAGTCAGCAAAAGTCCCAAAACTGTTACATTTTACAGTGGTTATTTATAATCATACCAGACCTGAAGCAAAAAACCTCATTGATTAAGGTACAATTTATGTGATTGCATAAAATATTTCACTTTCCACAGGTCAATATGAAACACCAGGTTTGGCAGGTTGAGACACTAAATGAATATGCTGAATATATCCACACATTGTTCTGCTATAAACAAAGTTTTACTTTGCCTCAAGTGAAGGCACCACTCAGCCAGTTGTCAACCAGGGATTACAACAGACCTGTTAAAATAGCACTGGTATCTCTAAAAAGTAAGGGCTGTCCAAAAGATAAGGTTAGAATCAGCAAGATTACTTCCTGTGATATTCTAAGGAGAAAGAGCTCTACTGAAGACAAAACAGATGCAAGCAGAACTCCTGGAAACTCCAAGAAAAAGTACAAAAACTGCACTCTACACCAGGTAATTTTGCTGTCTTACATACTTTGTGATTTAAGGAAATAGTGCTGAAATGTCCTGATTCCCTTATTATCAGCAGCAATACAACTGCACACAGAGTGCAGAGATGACCACATTTAAGTATGACCCCAATAAAACAGGGTGACATTCTCTCCTTTCCCCCTTATATTTCATACCAAATGTGACATGGTGTTTCAAGTGCTGTAAACAACTATTTTAAACTGGTATTTTATCTTAAATTGGCCTAACTTACAAATAGTCTGCCCCTAACAGTTCAACATTATCATATTTTTGACCTTCATACATGGTGATTCCTAATACCTCCTACATACTCCCAAGCTAATTGATGCAAAAGGTGACCAAACAGGTCTTTCCTCAAAACTACACTGGTCTGAGAGCTTCAGTAACAGGGGTTGTAAGAAAACATATTGTTTCCAGAAGTAACTGCAGAAGTATTTGTGATGTCTGAAAGGTGGCAAATACATGAACAGGCATGGAACCATATCTTTCAGAAAACACTGAGTTATTTCTCTTGGAGAGATCCAGGGCAAAGAGTAAATTATCCAGTTAGAGGTTTGAATCAGACTGGGAAAAGCAGGAAGAAGTGGGAATGTCAACAATTTCTAGGTTATGTTTTTCAATGTAATACTGGCAGACTTGAAAAGAATTGGAGTAACAGACTCCAATCTTCTCCACATTCCTAGAACTCAGAGAATTCCCCTCCCTTGTTTTTAAGCTTCCTTATTATGACCTTGCAATTTAAACTGTATTTTAAAAACTTAATTTGAATAAAATCAAAAGAAAACTTCATTCACAGATTCAGAACTCTAACATAGCAGCATCACAGTAGAACTCTAGGATTTTAGTTCAGTACAGTTCATCCAGCATCTATGTATTTTTAGATGATCAACACATTAAAGCTGACTTTATTTTATTAGTTTACAAGTGTATGATGAATTGAGAAAAAAATAACATGCTTTCACATTCAAAGTGCATGACAGACCAACTTGCCAAGTGTCATTGCCACTGACTTTATTTCCCCTTAAGCGTCATTCATACTGACTTCTTGGATTTTATTCAGGTATAAAATTTGCATTTAGATTGCTCTCCTAGAGGTAAAAAAAAAAAAACCAAACCAACCCACTCTGAAATCCTGTGACTTCCTTTAATCTTATTGCAGCAACAATCACAGTGATTGCATGTGTCTGGAAACATTTTAGTATATCAAGCTGCATTTCAGCATTGCCCCTTTAACCAATCCAGAGTTGTTATCATCAAGTACTGTTTTATCCCTTCCTTATCCAAACTGCAAGCAAGACAACAAGGGTCAAGAACACACTTGGTGTTAGGAAAAGTTAGATAATATTTCCTTCTATGCTAAATATGTAGTAAAGCCAAATAAACATAAAAAGATAAAAATAAATGTGTGACACATAATGGAATAATCTTAAAATTACTGATATAATAAAGTTTCAGAAGGAAACATATATATATTTATACTGGAAATAAACAATAGATTTACCATGTTTTCTTTTAATTTTTGCAAATGTAGACTTTTTTTTAAAAAGACTAATAATGTGACTATATAATATTACAAAGGCAGTACATAATTTTTTGTAGTCCCTGTAAATTCTGTCTTGCAAATCTTTACCCCACTTTTATCAGTAGAGGAAATCTGATGATTGAATGGTTTTTGAGTCATTAACTTAACATGAAATTTTTATCAGTTAAATCTTCCCATTACTTTTTAAAAATACAAATAAACCTCCTCTTAGAGTATACTTCAGACATCATAAAAATAGGCAGCAGATTATAATATCGTTTTCTACCATTTTTAAAAATTCAGAGGCTATGAATCAGCCATATCTGAGAAAACAAAACACTGAAAAAAAGCCCCCAGAACTTCAGCACTTAATTACTTTGCAGATTGAATTTCTAGTATTGCAAGCAATCATTTGGAGCAGACTGCCTCCTTTAAAAAGAGATAATGAACTAATTATCTATTAGCAGCCTGATCTAGGACTACATGCAAATGTAAATAAACACAAATAAAATTCTATGAAGCAATGAAATGAACTAAAATTACAAGCTATATGTAAAAATTGGCAACACACACATCTATTTGCAGAAAGGGAGAAATGAGACCTCTCTCTCCTACAGAAATGCTGGTCATTGAAACTAACAAAAGGAGAGAGATCACATATTCTTTAGAAAGAGGTCTAAGTGAGCAGGCACAGCCACCTGTAACTGCCTCAAAGCCAGGCTCAAAATCTGCTAAAGTCCACAGAAAACCTTAGCCCCATCTTCTGTGTTATCTAGATTAACTCCAAAGGCTCCACCTCATTGCTAGGACTCGCACATGCCAGCAGTCTCCAGTTGCCTTGGCCAGGCTGTAGTCCTCCTTCTCTGCAACCACCTCCTCCTGAATCATCCCCAAAGGCCAGAAGATCACTGTGGAAAAACTATTGCATCTTTGGTAGACTTTGGGATGGTTACAGGCTGGCCAGGACAGCTGGGGCCTGCTGGTGGTAACCCACCAACAACAAGAACAATATGCCAGAATTATTTCCTTGGGGTATGCATCCCTCTTTTATGCCCAGTGATTTAAAACTATTCCCAGAAACAACACGTGTAATAGTCATTTACTATTTCTTAATCTTTTCTAGAGTGAGCTCATTAAGAAAATTCATGTCCTGATCAACAGAAAACATTGTTTTAATATTATTAGTAGTAGAACAAAAGGCCAATAATAAGCAAGAAGCTACCAGTTAATCCTTGACTTCCACTTAATACCATAACATTTGTTCAGGGCTGTTCACTGTTCATTACTGACTTTGTTCTCTGCCATCAGCACATGGCTGCTCGGCTGGTTTTGGCTGGGGTAGTGTCAATTTTCTTCACAGCAGCAAGCAGGGGCCATGGCTTGGACTTGTGCTAGAAACAGAGTTTGTTATTGCTGAGCAGTGCTTACACAGACCCCAGGCCTTTTGTGCTTCTCACCTCACCCCACCAGCAAGGAACCTGGGGGTGGACAGGGAGCTGGGAGGGGAAACAGCTGTGACAGCTGACCCCAGCTGATTCAAGGGACATCCCCCAGCATATGGCATCACACTCAGCATATAAAGCTGGGGGGAGAAGGAGGAAGAGGGGGATGTTTGGAGTGATGGTGTGGTCTTCCCAAATCACTGTTACATGTGATGGAGCCTTGCTTTCCAGGAGATGGCTGAACACTTGCCTGTCATTGGGAAGCAATTAATTCATTCCTTGTTTTGCTCTGCTTGCATGCATGGCTTTTCCTCCCCCTATTAAAATGTCTTTATCCCAACTCATGAGTTTTCTCTCTTTTATTCTTCTGATTCTCTCACCCTCCGCCATTCTCTCCTCATGGGGTTGCAGAGTGAGTGAGTGACCAAGTGAGGCATTTTTGCTGCCTGGGGTTAAAGCACAACACTTGGACTAGCCATTTTTGCATGCTGGACACCAGAAGGAAAAGAAAAGTTCTACTGAACCTGATCAGCTCATTCTCTCTATATACAATTGCCAGAAATGTGTAACAACAGTTATATTTAACTCAGGCTAAATCTGATGGTAAATAAAACAAATCTATTCAGAGTGGGATAAAACTACTTTAAACACGTACCACATCTTGCTTTTGGCACAGAAGTATCCACAATGCAGCATTGTAGAAGTACTTATTCTCTCAAGAGGAAAGCATTTATCACAAGTAGCAGTCACAAACTCTGGAAGGTTTAAAGTTGTCAAGAAAATGCTAATTTAATCAAGTGCACATTTCCATATGGTAGAAGTTCACCATGATCTCAATGTGAGTGCTTCAACAGTATTCACAACTAGACATAAAATTATGTTGCAAATGAGGTGATGTTTTGCCACAAGTTCATCTTTCAAATAATGCAACACTATTTGTACTGTAATTAAAAAATAAAAAAGGCAGAGAAGAAATGGAGCCTTGGATATCAATACAACATTTATGACAGCAGATGGGTGACAATTAAAAGGCTGCCCAATATTCTGAAATCTGATCTGGGCAACAATATGTGTGTCTGCATACACAAATACGTATACTCATGCAATATTCATATCTAATACACAGACAACCCATAATTCTTATATTGCTCTATTTTATTCTTCATTACTCACGTCCTAAATTTCTACTACTGCTTCATTTTAGATTACTAAACATTCAGAAAGTGCTCATGCACTGCATCAAAAACCTGTAATCTATCACCTGAAGTTTCTCTTTATGAATTTCTATCTCCTATTCATTCCATCCTTTAATCAAATCTGCAACTGCCAAGTCCAATTTCTGATTAAATATTCCAATTATAAAAACTTTAAAAAGTGTCCCAAAGAGCAAGTAAGTCTTCCAGCAGCTCTTTTATTACTTTTACTTGAGTCTTGCTCTGAGCTATCAATGAAATAGTTCATCATTTAATTAACTGGACTGATTGGCTGAAAATTTTCTTGGTTAATAAGGAGAGTGTTCTAGGTAAGCTGACACAAAATCTCTTTCAATCAGCCAGTTCCTATGACCACAAATACTAACACACTGTGTCTCAGTACAGAATCTAAACATGCCAACCTAAGTACAACAGAGGCTCAGCTATTCCTACCTGTAAAACAGAGACAGCTCTAAACAATTGGCACTCCAGAATTTTATGCAGGAAATTTTTCAAATAACTCAGTTCTTGTAATTCACCTGGCTGAATGAGAGGAATGGGATACAGTTTCTACAGTATTTTCAAAAATGGCATTTTAAAATACGTAATGCTATTGGCATAAGGTTTGTATTTTTTTGAATTTGGTTATCCAAATACGTGTCAAATGAGGTGGAAAGCTATGCTTAAAAACTTAATCTTACATGCAAATTCAGAAAAGCACACAGGTCTCAAGACCTAAGAGAAAATCTCCAAATTAAATTTGTGAAGTTTGCCATTTTCTTAACACAATGGCAAAAATCAAAATCTAGCCTACCAGATAATATAAAAAATCAGAAAAAAAGTACAAACAGTTAATATAGAAACCCTAAGTCCACATACTCAGATAAATAATTAAAAAAGGGAAAATCAATGGACCCTCAGGGCTTTATGCCAAAAAAAATATTTAATTCCTAATTCATCTGATGTGAAATATACCCTAATTTGCCCAAAGCAAAACCTTTTGTACTTATTGTTTAATGAAGTCATGTTCTGAACAATTATTTCCTTCAGAATTTGAGTCTGGTTTTTCTCTTCCTCATATTGTGAAGAAAACATTTTATTTTCAACCGAACTTTGTTGCAAGAATACAGGAGGATTGATTTGCATCTCAATATTTTATTTTTTTTCCTAATGTCTAGGAAAAAAAAAGTCTTGGAATTCTTTAAAATTCAGGTTTTTTAACAGTCTTGGAATACTTTAAAGTTCCATGTCCTTCTAAGAATAAATTCCTAACATATCATGGGGGTTAACACTAAAAGCACAGATATTATATAAACAAGAAATAGTATTTATCTAGAAAAATACAAGGATGAGAATATCCATAATAGTTTTCTGCAAAATTTTATAAAAGTAGCCCAAAGAACATCAACTTGTGTTTGAATTGGAAACAGCTTTAAATGAATCTTTTAGAAGAATTTTGTAGACCTGACTATGTCTCAGTGTGGAATCTTCTAAATCTTGGAAATGAATGTGTTTCTTTAAAAACATATATTTCTATTTATTAGATAGTGCAATCCTGAATATCCAGAATACATTTCTAAAATTCTTGCATTTTCTGTTTTATATTAAAGGACAAACATTTTAATTGGCTGTGAATAATCACTTTGTATAAATTACCATTTTTCTGACCAAGTAGAGCATGTGACCAGCCAAGCAGTTAATATGAAACCAGAACAAACTCCCATGTTTATGAATGTTTGGTTTTGATTTCTAGTCCTTATTCCAACATACAAAATTACCTACCCTTTAGCATCTGCAAAGGCATGTGGAGGAGAATTCCTATTGACTTCAACTAGACTTAAATTGTCATTTACTTCCTTAAGACGTAATATATTTGTCTGTAGAAGTTGCTCATGGGATAAAAGTTTCCAATAATACAGAAGGTAATGGACTTGGAGGGAGATTCCTAGAGGATCTGACCTCTGGAGGTCAGAACTCCTCATATCCAGAACAGATAACAATTTTTGAAATTTCACGTTTATGTAGGGAATTATAGTATCATTGAGGGAAATCAGCAGTAGTCCTCTGATGGGATGGAAATTTATTAAAAGGGAAAGTACTGGAACAGCCCCTTCCAAAAAAAAAAAAAATAGGCTCAAGTAAAGAATAAAAACATCATTCTCTTATGCAATATCATTCAGCTATCCCAGTTGAAATCTGAAAATGCAGGTTTAGTCAAGCCACATTTCCCCAATGTCTTTTTGAATGTCCAGGAGAAAATGCTTAGAAAAAATATATCAATTCTTGTCTCTGCAAACAAAGCCAGTTGGATTTTAAAGAAGGACTACAGAGCATTTTTTCTCACAGAATATAAGGAAAAACTTAACTTCTTCCAACTCTCAGACTTTTCAAGAAATTTCTCAGTATATTTTATTCTTAATTCAGCTATGCACATTGAATACAAATTTGCTGCAGAGAAGTCTAATCCTCTGTTACTCAATGTGATAGTAACAAAAAATCCCTAAAATTATGAAAGAAAAATTGCCACTTGAAGGGGAAAAAAAAAAAGACATTATAAATGTAATGTTTTACACTCCAGCACAGAAAACCCTAGAGATTTAAAATGACCCAGGGAATATAATCCTCAAAAAAAGACATTTTAAATAGGAGTAGAGAAAATGCAGTATATAGAAAAGTTAATTAAATATATAGTATACTTCTCTAAGTTTCATATAAAGTTCCATTTTCATTTTTCACAGAGATTAGTCCACTGAATAGCAAGAAATCTCTATGGATTACTTAAGACTTCTATGGCTTCTAGCAATTTGCTTTGAAAGAGACCCTTGGAGTCAGGCTATATGCAACAAATCAATAAATAGTGCTTTTTTTACATTGGAAAAACTGTCATGAATAGCAGTGAGATCTTAGCTACTCAAAATTGCAAAAAGATCAGTTCTTGAATGTAGAGACAGACTCTTCAGATGACCTAAGGCAAGGATGCCTAATCCTGTCAAAAGTCATGGATGCCCCCTGAGAAAGGAGCATGCTTCAGGTTATATCATAATTAGCTCTGCCTTTGGAGTTACAGTTTAACTTCATCTTCCTGTGGCCAGAAACTTTTGTACCCAGCCAATCATAAGCTGGGGAACTTGGGGAACTAAACTTGGGTTTCTGGCAATCAGGAAGCTCACCAACACTCCCTTGTCCCTGTACGTTTTTGGCTTTCTTCTACTTCTTAACCCTTCTTTAGGATGAGAAGCTCTTAGCTACAGTTACAAACAGGCTAGGAAGGTCATGTGAGGCCACCACACTTAAGACATCCTTCTTCTTGAAAAAGAGAAAACAGCCACTCCCAAAAGACAAACAACTCCATTTGAAGAGAGGCATTTAAAAAAATAGGATTAATTGTTCCTTAGAGTTGCACTGCACACTGAGGAAGTCCAGCCCAAGTTAAACTGAGCTACATGTCCAACTTCTTGACAGAAACCAGATCAAGACTACTCCCATCCTTAGAAAATTACTCATTTCTTGCATGCTGCCTATATGTTTTTTATCTTTTCTTTCTCACAGCTTATTCAAAACATTGGTGCTAAAGGCCATCCTCCATTCAGATCTCCTGGCTCACTCATGAGCTCTTACAAAAGCTGTAAATGTTCTTTTGAACTGTACACTCCAAAATACCTTTTCATCCTAATTTTCCATACGTACACTGGTTAATATTATCTCCTCTGCAAACTCGCTCTACCTTTATACATAATTCAACTATTCCCTTTCTCTGTTCTTGGTCGTGTGCCTTTCTGTGACAGTTTCCAAGTTGTTCCACTTTTCACACGCACAACTATCCTAAATACTCTTATTCAGTATTTGTAGATTCATTGGATTGTTTAGGCTAGAAAAGACCTTCAAGATCCTTGACTCTCCCTGTTGATGTACCACTGCCAAGTGCATCATCAAACCATGTCCTGCAGGGCCAAATCTACATGTATGATCAGAAATATTCAATTATTAATTTATGTGACAATGGTGACTAGCTGGCCCTCAATCTAAGATCAAATCTTTAAATAAAACCTGGTGGTGGATTACAAGTTATTTTCTAACTTTGACTAGGAAAAGGATAAATTTCACAGAGGACCAAATTTTCTTAAATAATTCAACATGCTTTTGGTCTCACTACACATCCATTAAATTACCAGTGCAACTGCCAATTGATAAATCTTGATAAAATCTTGATAAATCTTGATAACTCAAGATTCAGCTATTGACAATCGTGTTCAAAAATCATGAGGCTGAAATGCAAGTTGTTTAGCCTACAGTTTTTTAACTAGTATCTTCTGTAGAAAGGACTGCCTTTCCTCATACTGCAGTACTGAGTAGGCTGGCACAACTCATTTATCATTCATTCTTTCAGAACGCAATTGTGAGAAAAAGTGAAATTAAATCCCAAATCCACCTTCAACCCTTTTAAGCCTAGAAAAACATATCTGAATTATTGTGCACAATCTGCGGGGGTATAAAGAGGGTGGGGATTATGAAGGATTGAAGTGAAAACAAGAATCTCTCCTTTGGAAACAGAAAATTTAATCCCCTTCTATGCCAAAAGAATGGACCTACAGTCTTATCAAATGTAGTTGTATAGAAGAAGCTTGAAATTACAGACAAAAGGAAAAACAAAGACAGGAAAAAGGGTGGAGGTAGGGGCAACTTCAAAAACTTTCTTGGAAATTATGGATTTCATAGTAAATTAAAACAGAAATATTCCCCTACCCAGTAATTTACCATTTCTCTTCTTTGTTTTATTCTTCTTTTTTAACTTACAAATTTATTTTTTCAAATTTTAAAAACAAACAATTGTGTGGGGATGAAACACTGAAGAAAACATCTCAGGAAGAAGAAATAAGATGCTAGAAATAACATCAAAAAAAACCAAAACAACCCAAAGCATGCTACCTGGTGAAGTCACTCAAAAACTCCCTAGAAAAATCAACCAAATCATATAAATCATCTTCCCTTTTGTAATCTGTATTATTGAGCCCTTCATTTCATTCCTGCCCTTCACTGCTTTGTGAGACTCCTGCACATTTCTTTTATTACAGGGTTACAAAAGGAAAGGTCCTTTATATACCACATATCAGCAAACCAAATTACATCCTGCAACCCCTTCAGATATGTCACCCCTTAATCCACTTCCTGATGGGTTTTGTTTTGGTTCTGGGTACTGGCTTTTTTTTGTTTGTTTTTTATTGAAGGAACTAGACAGCTAAAGAAAGAGAGAAAAAAAGTGAAATTATCAACGGCAAAAAACACACCAAGTGGTGAAACTAATTCCAACATTATGGGATTCTTTTAAAGGACTGAAACAGATATTCCAGTCTAAAAGAATGTGACTAAAATTTTTTTTCTCAATTTTGTTTATACAAGGAACAATCATTTACCAGTAATCATTAATGCAGCTTGTATTTATTCCTTATATTCCACAAAGATATTTAGGAAGTATAAGAGCTACATTCACCCATATCAAAACTGAGAATGAATGAAAACACCATTGTGTGATAAAACAGCATTTCATTAAAGTTTCATCAAACTCTGGAGAGTTTTAATTTATTGACTTCATAAAGAAGATATCTTTGTACTCCATATAAGAAGCAAGTATCGCAAGACCTGAAGTTAATTATAAAGTGAAATATTTTAATACTACATTGAATTGATTATACTACTTTCAAAAAGACAGTAAAAAATGCTTGAATTATAACAATAGAAAATTGAGAAACAAAAACTAAGCCATGGAAATCAGAATAAGATACATTTAGAAAAATAGAAGAATAGAACAAAGAAGCTCAAAAAGTGACACCAAAAACAATGCAGAGTTTGAAACTGTTCAATTGTTCATACTCACATCAAACTAAAGACTATTATTCAGATGAGGGATGATTTATTGAAATGGTATCTTATATAAATATAACAGTATGACTCAACATTTTGAAAACATGACTAAACAGAATAGATTCTGTTTAATTACATAGATTATATATTTCTTCTTAAAGAAAAGCACTTCAGCTGGGGAGAGCTGAGGTGAGCAGCATTTGGGGTTTCTTTTCTTGAAACCAAACTGCAATTTCAAAGAATGCACAAACCATTACTTACTGAAAGTTACTCTGCATTTCTCCTACTACAAAAGTATATATTTTAATCATGAAGCCCTAGACAGGTTACATGACATAGCTTCAAAGTGAAGGAAGAGTTTCTATAGTGATGACTGTTTACTGTGCATTTCTCATTAAAGTCTGGTTATGTCTCACTGTGTTAAGTCACTTTTTGGATGTATGGGAATCACCAAGTATTTTGCAGCTACTCAAACTACAAACAGGGAAGGAAATACACCACACTTCTAAAATGCAGTGTTAGACCCCAGACCATGGTTAAGCATGTCACTAGCTTACTTTTAAGTGAAAATCATGACTGCATTTTTCCTATTGTGTGCATCAAACAACTTTTCTTCATACTTTTCTTCTACATCTTCCTCTACACAATTAAGTTGGCAAAAATAAAGTAACCAATTGCAGACAATGTATTGAACATCTAAAATCACTAAACACTAAATTTGTGGTTTTCAAATTACAACAAGCAGACTTAAGGAACTAATAAAGATATTTTACATTACAGAAAGATATGACTGGTTGGCAGTAAACACGTCGATTTCTTTTCATGTAAGATGGTAAGTCTGTACAGTATTTGGATTATCACACTCCAATTCCTTTTGTCAATTAAAGCTAACAAATGGATACTATGAATTACTACCAAAAATTCAAATATTAGTCCAAATCCAAACTATTCTGTTTAGTCAGACAGAACATTAATGCAAATCTGTATTTATGAAAAATCAGTTTCTTACATGGCAGACTGGCCCTCAGTTGTCTCTGTTAACTGTCTTTTATTAATTAGGCAGATAAATTTTTTCAATTTCAGAGATTAGCTACTGCTCTTCCTTTATTTCAATTCTTAACTTCTGGTGTTGGTAAGTGCAGTTTTGTGAGGTTACCAAGTCCTTAAAGAATGTGGCACCAATAATTACCCAAAGACCTGGCAGCACACTTTTAGCATATAAGAGCACATTCCATCGTGATACAAATAAACATTTGTAAGATGACACATTCCATCACAAATAAACATTTGTAAGATGTTGTGTCATTCAGATTGACTTAATGATAAGGGACTGCACTCCCCTCTACCTTTTGAATATATTAGCCACATTTGAGTACATTTGACAAAGGGAGCTGCCTTAAATACATTCATTAAAGCCTTACAGGTATCATTAAAAAAAATTAGATAGCTAAGTATCTCATTAAAGAATAATTTATAACTTAGGCCTCTGTGTAGCGCAGTGACAACCCCCAGACACTAGGTCAGCACGTTGTGGTTAGTGTGCTGCTGTACATGTGTGCTGTGGTTTTTCCTTAGCCAAATACATCAGGTAGAAGGGCTGCAGTGGGGACAAGGAAGGAAAAACTAGGGGATGAGGAACAGGTTCATAGACAACCAGGGATGTTAATTCCATTACTTGTGCAACAGCTTTGACTTCTAACAGCCAGCTCTAGAAGAAACCCAAAATACCAAAATGTCTCTTTTGGAGCCAAGAAAGAAATTGTTACTCTGAGTTTTGTGTTGGACTCTTACCTGTGTATTTGCTGTGCTGCACAGGTCTTCAGATATAGTTGTGTCAGTGAGACAAGTGGGTTTATGATAATTGAATATATCTAGTTCTTTTTGTTACCAGTTTTGCACCAGAGTTTGAATACTTGCTGTCTGCCTCAGGTGTGCTGGTGCTTGGTTGCTTATTTCTTTTTCAGTAACAGGAATGCTTAAGCCTCTCCAGTTTTGATGACAAGTCAGGTATGGTACTGGATTCCTGCATCTTTGTTTAATTTTGAAAAGACACAAGGGTGCTTTCTGATTTTTTTTTTCCTCCAAGAATGCTGTCACCCCAGAGCTCACTGGGTGTAAATGGAATTGTGTTTAGTGAAAGAGATGCTGATGAACAGGTTGAAATTTACATTGGTTGAATGACAAGTGACTCAGCAGCACTGATAAAAGAAAATATAAAGGTTATAACCAGTAACCTAATGGCTGCAAATATGCATATTAAAAAACAGAAAGACATTATGTAAGTCCTAAAACCAATACAGAGGAAAAGCCTTGCAGAAGTATCTCTAGTTTATTCCTCCCTGTAAAAATCTTGTGAATCACAAAGCTGAAAGATGTGCTGAGCCATTGCAAAGATGGCAGTTGTTAGCACCAGTAACTGTAGCAGCAATAAACCAGCTTTATTAAGGTGTTTCAGCCCTGCTGCTCAGAGTGATTTGCTCTCTGCTGCTTCCTTTGCACTTAGGTCTACTGCACAGGCTGAGGAAACCCCATTCTTGGAGCTTCTCAAGAGTTTTCAGGCCTCTCACTGTGTCTACACAATCACAGCTGTCCTGACCTAGTATTGGAAATACTCACACATTCATTTGTCAAACCATACTGAAAAAGGGAGTGTCATCACCCTAGTCAGTTCTAGGTTCATAGCAGCAAGAAAAAAAAAAAACCAAAACCAAACAAAATGAAACAACAGAGACCATTTTTGACAGTTCATTCAACCAGCACTTGTTCCTCCCTAAACAATTTTTTCAAGATTGTCATCTACAAGTCTGACACATTTCACTTGTAGATGTCTTGAAGTCTCTTCTTTGCATTTGCTTCAAAATGCAAAATTATGAAGATAACTCACAATAACAAATAACTGCATTTAATTAAGTGATAAAACACAGAACTGAACAGCGAGCAAGGCAAGAGAAGACAAATGAAGGCCAACTTACTGCTGGTGCTCTAGGACAGGGGAGCTGGTCCAACACATTGGCAGGAAAGAGTTCCCATGAGGCAGAGAGCAGAATGGCACTCTGCATGTCTAAGTGCCTTACTGCAGTTTTGAAGCTAAAGCCTGCTGAATCCAGTTGTGATAGGAAAATGCCTTCAAGAGGAATGAAAGCCCTTTGTAAAAGGAAGAGAAGAGTCAGCTGAAGGACAAAAGTCCCCTTCAACCAGTTAATGGGGCAAGCTAAAGAGATCCTAATGAAACAAGAAAGACTTCCCTTTTTAACCTCAAGTGCTATATTTTCATCGAGTACATGAGAGATACAAGAATAATAGCAGTGAACCATGCAGTGGAAGAACAGGAGAGGACAGGTCAGTGGTAGACAAACATTGAGAGAGAAATGCAGACTCCAACAAAATGCACATTCCAACAAAACTATATGTATTTTCAGAGCCAAATTAATTATTGTCAAACTCATGCATGCATACAATGCAGAGGCTCTGTCCTTTGATTTTTCTAGTGCTAACAATGTAGATTGTTGATAAAGATATTGGTTGATACAGAACTGGCCCCAACACTGAGCACATCACTTCTGGGGAACATGATTTCTGACCAGCTGCCAGGTGGATGTAACTCCATCCACTCTCTGGGCTCAGACATCCAGTCAGTGTTTTACCCAGAGAATAGTGCACCTGCCCACAGGGATCAGGAAGCTGATTATAAATAAGCACTGCATAGAATAAATCATATTTGTTCAATTCACATCTTTAAAAAGTAACTGAAAAAAAAATGCCAAAATGCTGAAGGAATGAGAGTCTTTAATACTTTCTACTTATTAAAACCAGCTGTTTAATACCAGGGTTTAATTTATTCCAAATTTTAAGAATACAGAGAAGCTTTAGCAAAAAAGCCAAGCCAGACATGGCAAGATAAGCACAACACTAAATAACACAGACTGTGTATTTCCATCCCTCAAATATGTCATGCTTGTTTGTGAGGAAAGGTAAACACCATGTTAAACAGTAGAAAAGGAGCCCAGGCATGGACCTTCGAACATTTGAGAATAGCTTCACCCTTGCAAAATGCCTCTGCCACATGTGGCTTGGGACACTAGGAGAGAATGAAAATAGATAAATTCAGTTGCCCAAAGCTCTTCAGATTTGGCCTTTGCTGTTTTAGCACAGAAGCGTGGTGCACAGACTTTCTCCCGTAGCCACCTACCCCTTGTCCTTTTAAGCATGCCTTTGCAGCCCTGGTTTTAGCATAATCAGTTTTGTGGATTTCCCTTGATCTCATTCTCCATCTCTGCAGGGAACTATTTAGTGCATTTACAAAACATGGCAACAAAACATATCTGCCACTTCTTGAATATTTCACTGAAGTCTGACCCTTATTCTCTCTGCAGACAACAGAACCGTTTCCAGTAGCCTACAGGGTTTTTTTTAGTTACAGATGTTGTCTGAGGCATTGCAATGTTTCACTACTAAAACAGTTACCCTATAAAGCCCTTGAAACATCCAGTATAAAAGAGAAGGGACTATCTCAGGAAGTTCACTGATTATTGTCTTCCTTATTTACCGACTTTTTCTTGTGCTCTATCTGCGAACATAAACATGGTCCTGTAAAATATATAGTAGCTTTGTAAGTATTAAGAGACAGGTCTTCTCTTCTTGTCTTCCTTAGTGAGAGATTTTTTTTTTAGGTTTGTGTGTAAGTTTGTCCTTATTTCACAAAGAAAACAATGAAAAATTAAAGATATAACACTCTCCTAATGGGCTGATACCACTTCCCCATTCCTGATTATTTGCCCACAGCCAACTCCTGTACTTCTATAATTAACAATAAGCAATAAAAGCAAGTTCTGCTATGAAAGAGACATGTCCATGTCCATTTCCTACCTACACAGTAACAAGCCTGAAAACCATATTTTAACTGGAAATTTTGTGTTTCAGATCCACTGAAGTTGGATCAAAATGTCTATTTTTGTTTGAGTGCCTTCATTAAGAGTTCAGCAGCTTCTGGGCTCTCTCATACTGAGAGTTCAGAAGATTTGAATGCATCTGGGAAAACTTCACCTATTCATGCAATGACCCTCTCCTCCTGCAAGAAAAGTTGTCTCTTGTGACTATTGTTCTTTCAGAATTATTGTCTGGAGAGGAAGAATGCCATTTGTATTAAGTATGAAGCTTGCCCTCTAAACTGGGTATCTGGCACATTCTTATCCATTCCCACAGAGAAAGAGCCATGTGGGCTCAGCAAGATGATGATAAGCAATCTCTTAGGCAGGATTTTAAGTGTCTCACTTTCCTTCTAACAGCTGGAACTTCAAAATATCCTCCAGGTAAGCTGGCAAAGCAGCATTTTGTAACCTTTCCAAACTGAGCCCTGCTTGCCTTCTTCTTAAAGAGAGAAATAGGTAGGGAAAACACACACAGCAAACAAAGCTCCATGCAGAACACTGATTATTGTCCAGATTAATCTCCCCCTGATTTTTAATAGGAAGATGGCTGACAGAAGATGGCTCAGATACCTATTGCAAGTACCTCCTGAGAAGGGGATCCCCTTGAAGATAAAATGGTAAACCCAATCTAAAGCATGGCAATCAGCTAAAAGATAATATTTTTACTGAAAATCTTTGTTCTTAAATAACTAAAAAAACCCCTCAAATAAGAATACAAACAAACCTCTTTGTTAAAGTAATATAGCCAGCTCTAATTCCACTCGAAACTCCCCACAGCTATCATGTTCTTTTTGCTTTCTTTTCTTATCCTCTTCCAGTATTTGAAATAAAATCAAGCATTGCTCTAAAATAATTCATCCTTGCCTAGCCATATTCTGAAGTTTTACTTACACAACTCCATCTATATTTGTAGCTCTTTTTAGATCATCTAAGTGTAATTATAAGACTTTGTACTCAAGAATAAACAGGTAAAAATCTATTGGCAAAACTAGCATGTAACATTACATCAGATGGAGTGAAGAGCAAGTCAATCATATGTTGCTTTGCAGGCTAGAATGCCATCTAGGTCATATGCATTATCTTCAACTTATGGGCTGGAGGTTAACACAAGCATTTGGAACCTAATGCTGCCCTTCACACAAACTGGACAAATCACTTCAACATGAACAAGAATTCATTTAGAATTCTGCACCATTTGTCCTCTGTGTTACTTCTTTTCCTCTTTGATTTTCCCAACTAGTCTTACTCTTGCTTTATTTCCTAATTTCCTTGCCATACCTACTGTATTGCACCCCTTCTGGCTGTCTTACTTCCCCAGTGCCTTCTCTCCAGAGCTGCAGGTCCATACTCAATCAGCTATCCGGCCACCCTTTCATAATATGTCCACGTGGCTCACATAACACATGTTTATAGACTCCCAAACCTAGTTACCTGTGGCAGTCAGGCTAGAATTGTGCTGCCAATGTGCACAGAGGCATCTTCTACACCCACACACAGACACCACCGCTGTCACAGCAAATGCCACAGTTAAGATGGCCACGATACACAGAGTATCACCACGCAATATCAGAAAGCATCAGCCCACACACACCACCTCAGAAGGCTTCAAGCATCTGCTCTATTGCTCTTCAGCCCAACTTTTTATACCCTTCATGCCTTACACCTGTGTGCCCTCTGTGCCCTTTGGTGATTGGTCAGCACACCTCGGCACTCCATGTCCCATTACCTTCAATGCTGCACAGCTGCAGCCCACTGTGGATGAGGCTCCACTGCAGCCCCACTTCCAATTACCACAAACTGTGTGCCTACACACCACCATGACCCCTCACTGCCCAGAAGCAAGGCAAGAGTAAATATTACAAAAATTGGTCCCTTTCACACCTGGTACCAGTTTGGGTATTTAGTAGTATAGTCCAGATGATTCAGAGAGAGGAATGTGCAGCAGTATAACTAAACAGAGCATCTAACTTCAGCAAAAAATCTATAAAGGTTTTGCAAGGAATAACAGTGAATACGAGAGCCATCAAGCAAAGCAGCAAGCTTAGAATCATAGAATGGTCTGGCTTAGAAGGGACCTTTAAGATCATCTTCCAACTACTCTGCCATGGGAGGGGTTGCCACTCACTAGATCAGGTTACTCAGACCCCTATCCAACCTGCCCTTGAACACGTCCAGGGATGGGACATCCACAACCTCTCTGGGCAACTCTCGGGTCAGCTGTCTGTTCTCTGCCCCAAGATGCATGGAATGGCTCTAAGGCAGCCCCTGCTCTGAAGAATGAGTCTGGAGTCTTCACTTTTTTGGCCTTCAGGTTGTTTATTATTCCTAATCTACAAAATTTTCTTTCTGACCAGCCAAGGTCCTCTCAGCACGGCAGCCACAAGCACTCCGACCGCCCCCGAGGCAGTGTCATCTTTTTATACTACAAACTACGTATATCATATTTACTTTTAATTCCCAATACCTATCACCTATGTTAGACAGTGCATCTCTACTCTAAACCAATCCCCAAGTGCCAACATCACAGCAGGAAATGGAGAACAAGAAGAAGAAAGAAAGACTAGACAAGCCCTGATTCCTCCATCTTCCCCATAACCTCTACACCAAAAATTCCTAAAATCTACATTTTTCACCCTGTGAACACCTTGTTATTACACCATTCAAACCTGTGTGGCTTTCACATACCCATGCCAAGCTGGCAATTCACTGGAAGGAACAAAATCAAGCCACCAGCTGTTCCAGGCAGCATGCCAGGGTCTCTGAGCCCCCCGATGGGGTTCTCGGCAACTCTGGACATCTGGAGGGATGTGTTGAGTTCCCACAGGCAACCTTCCCAGCTGTTTCTCCCCTGTGCTCACAGAGAACTCTCCAGGTACTCTCCACACAGCTTGACCTTCCAGACAGCCAGCTTTATTCACACTGCTAGACACAGCCCTAGAACTAAAGCTGCAGATTCAGATAAACAGGCTTGCTCATTACTTGTCTGTAAGCATTTTTAACACCTTTTTTCACTACAAAACGCATCACAGAAAAATGTAGATGAAGCCTGTGTGCCTAAAAAATGTCTTCAATTAATCTTACTCTTGTCTGGTCGAAAGCAAAAGCCATGTGTTATCAGCACCTTCCTCTTTTGAGAAGGAGTCCTTCTACCCTTCCTTAAAAATAGCTGCTCTTAGAAGACAAGACAAGCTTTGTCACACACATATGTTGCTCTTCCATTAAATATCATCTGCTTCCCACTCAAGTGTTGAGAACAAGCCTCCTGGCACAGAGTGTGTTGATTTTTCATGGTACAAAGAAGGTTCAAGTAGAAGCAACAGGATAAGACTCTCAGCTTTCCATAGCACAAATACAGAAATTGTGTTTCCACAAAGTGTTTTGTCAAAACCAACAGAAAGGTTTTTTCAAGTCTCTTTTTTCCTATTGTTGTTTGGCTTGCTCAAATAATATTTTTTAGAAGTTTCAAGGGCAGAAAGTATAGATCTTGTACAAAAAAAAAGTGATCTGCAGCACTAAATTAAGGTTGACGTTGGTGAGAAAATTGACAATAAACCTGTTTTCTCCTCAGGATCTGAGATATGTTAAACTAGCCTGGCTCAGACCTAATCCAGCTTCTGATTTAGACATGCCAGATGCAGATATCAATTAATACAGCTGATACTGCCTAATGGGGATTTAAAAGAAAAAAGAGCTTCTAACACAGACTTTTTATAACAGCAGAATTTCAAAAAGGAAACTTCATTTTTATTTCCCCTTACACACAGCTTAAAGCACAGAATATATTAAAAAGCACTCTGCATAAATAACTTCTTAAACAAAACCACATAATCTTCCCCCCCCCCATTATAGGAAGTGTGCATTTTCTCATGCACTGCTTGGAGTAATGAATAGAAAATATAAATCCAGGGCCAACTTCAAATAATGCAACCATTGCCAAAATAATAATGCACTTCTCCAGGTTAGATTGTGCAATTAAAAACATGAGCCTTTCTTCTTTTTCAATGTGAATTATAAAATTTTCAATACTGATCTAGGCCACTGTAAAATTGCACCTGGAAAAAAAACCACACCATAGCTAGAGACTCCTCTTCCCCAGTTCTATTGTGAGTTTGGTGGAGGAGCTCATCTGTGTTGTTCAAGCTGTGTTTGGAGATTTTCTACACTGACAGCAAAGGGCCCAGACCTTGTGCCTGGCACAGGAACTCGCACTCACATACTGTGAGGGTTCCATGGTTATGAACAAAGCAAAAAAAAAAAGTCATTTCTATGCATTTCTATGAACTATGGCAAACACCCAGAGTAAGAACTTTGAAAGCCATGTCATCTACTAATCTTAGCAACAAAAAAATCATCCTGCCTACATAATACTAGTTCTGGAGTCAACGAGTTGTAGTGAAGGCACAAACCTTCCTCCCTTTCTTTCCACACAGTAAATGTTTAGACAAATGACTTCTTCATCACTTCAAACCTTGTTCTCTTGTGCACAAGAAAGTTAGTGTAATTTATTCCTTTTCCTAGTTTATTTTTTTTTACATAGAACAAAGAATAAAATGATCCAACATCCCACAGAGACTGCCTCACTGACAAAGAAACAAAAGATGAGCATTCATTTCTTATAAGAGCCTGACTTTACATACCCCCAAGTAACAATGGTTGAAAATTTTGCATTAAGTTGCTTAGCAGACATTTTACAATAAATAGTATTTATACCACAAAAGCTGCCTACACACTACTTTTCAGAGGAAACATGATTAAAAGAAGTATTCAGAACTGCCCTGCTTGCATAATGTTTTTTTCATTTACTCATTCGGCATACAATTGGTCTGTGGATGTTGCTCCTCATGCAGCTTATGTTCCTTTAACAAACACCATGTGGAATATCAACCAATGATGTTCTCATCTGTCAACAATATTAGATTTCCCCTCAGTAATGGAAGGGAAAGGCTATTATAAATAACTTTTTAGCTTAACTTATAATTAACTTTTTAACTCTAATAAATAATTTTTTAAACTATACTGTTCTGAAGTGTCTTTGTTGCTGTAGTCATAACAGAGCAGCACCTCCTGGCACCAATTGCCAAACACTTCAAATGTCAAGTACAAGACAGAACAAATATCAAGTACAAGAGGTCAAGGTATCTAGATGGATCACCATGGAAGTTGAGGAAAAAAGTATGGACATCAAACACTGAAAAATTCAGCACAGTAAAGAACTGGAAACTAAATCCATCTATATAATTATTGACTTGAAGGTTTATTCAGATTCCCCACCTCTAATTGTTGCCTTTCATCCTGAAGTGTTCTTCTAGTAATCTTCTCTTCCCAGGCATGTTTCATCAGCTTCATGTTTCTCCAGTCCTGTGTCTCCTGAAACTTTACTTCTTACAAACTTTACAAAGCACAGCAGTTTTTTAAGTAAACCCACAGTGCGTTTTATCATGACATTATTACACCACAATACTAATGACACTGATAAAATCCGTGTGCCCATTGCATATCCCTGAACATTTACAAAGTCAATAAACTTGCCTTGCCTATAATGGTTTCCCGGGCTTCAAACCCAATATCCTGAGACTTCCTGCTCCTTCTTTCCCTGCTCTCAATCTAATTTTGAATCACTTGAGAGATATGGAAGCAGTAAACAACCAATGGTTGTTGAATCTAGACAACTCCATTTAACTTGCTGATGCTTAAGCATCCTCAGTAAATACTAACTATATTATTTAGCCAGAATTGTTTTCAGTGCTGTATCAAAGGAGCTATCAGTACAAAAATACAGAGCTCAAGGCAAAGTGGAAGATGGTTCTTTATTTTCAGCTCTCTTAAGTTTTTTTTAATTTCACCAGTCACTAGATTTTCCAGCAACAAATCTTCGTAATAATTAGGCAGTGATACCTTGCTAAGAAAGTGACTTTAACAAAAAATTGTTTACCATTAAATCATCTTAAAATTTTCCTTCCTAGGTACCAGTTTTATGATTTGAAGAATACATTGCAAGATGTTACCATCATGCACCTCTACACAACACTTCTGTTCCTGGTTGAAGCTTTGTTTTGCAAACCTTTCTGAAAAAGATTTTTTTGCAGGTATCTGAGTTAGGGAAGGAAAATTAGTAATACTTCTTTCATTACACAAAAAAAAAAAAAAAAAAAACAAAACAAAAAAACCACAAACCCCCAGCAGAAATCAAACAAAAAAAATCTAGCCAACAAAAACAAAAAAACTTCATCAAAATAAAACTTCAATCAAAATAACTTCATAATTGTCTCACACATAAAACTTCTTTCAAGTGTCCTCTTGGATAATTATCTCAAAAGACAATTTCTAATTCATCAAATACACAATGTAGAAACTATAGAGAAGAAAAAGCAATAAAGAGTAGCAAAAGCATCCAACAGGATATTTTATTTTACTTTAATAGTAAATGTAGGAAAGTTTCCCTCTTTTTGCCCCAAAGGATTATCAACTTTCTGAAAAAAATTTTTACTTGAAATCCAATGAAGATTTTTTTTCACTTCAACCTCCTCCCATGTGACTCAGGAGTAGGGCAGCCAAAGCCTTTATTTTTTGTCATATTCTTAACTGGACTTTGTTTCCCAGCTCAGAGCTCAGGTGCTCAAGAATTTGTGAAGCCAGTGCCAGGAAAGAGCAAGCTTCAGTGCAACAAAGATCTGAGAAAAAGAAAATGAAAACAAAAGAGCTTAAAACTTTGATGTCCCTTCATATCTCCAAGATCTGACACCTCCTGGCAGATATCTTTCTTCATATAATCCCATCCTTCCAATTTTTTCTGCTGTTTTTTTTTTCCAGCTGACCAATTAGGCTATTTTTAAACTCTATACCAGATGGTTCTCTTGCTTTTTTATTATCCTTATTATCTGCAGTTTGAAGATGTGATAGAAATGTCCTATAAACGCATACATCTCAAAAATAAAACCTGCACAGACCATGATTTCATGCACAAAGGCATTACCTGGCAGTCAGAGTAAGGAAGCCGTGTGCAAGGAATATGACGTTGTGCCCAGACTGTCAGAGTCTTTAAAATGGATGGATTCAGAAAATGGCTCCAAAGTCTTTGACATGCTAAAAAAAGGAAAAAAATACTTTTGAACTAAAGTATTAAGTAAAGCTGCAGAAGGAAAAAAAAAAATCACATCTGCCAATCACATAGACTCATCTGTATCATCTGTACAGACTCATCATATAGACTCATCCATCACTGCAACACCATTCTAGCTGGCTTTGCCATTGGGATGAAAGGTAGAACACCACTAATCTGTCCAGTTTTTGAAGCTACACTGATCAGTTATGGTTTCTGACAAATCAAAACTTACACTTAATTAGTAGTTTTCCTGCATAAGTGCTGGAAGCTTCAGAAAAATTTTGACGAAAATAGGTTTAAGTTACAACAGGAAAGCTTTTCAAGCTCAAAGTACATTACTGAAATATCTGTGTGGGAAAGAAACTGTTCAGATTCCAGTATTTTGCATAATCTTATTACATAAAACTACATAGAATTTGGGGTTTTTTCCATTGCTGACATGAAAATTTTCAAAGTCTTCCAATATGTCACAACAATGCCATTTTCCCAGCTAGCTCTGATGTCAGTTTTCACCAAGGTATATAGCACCGACATCCAGCTGACAGTGACTCCTGTTATTTTGCAGATGTCTCTGCAACACAGTGGAACTCAGTGTCCTCTGCAAACATGGAAATAAAAAAATTTCCTATATTAATGAGAGGAATTCAACTTGGCATAACCAACCAGAATCAGTGGGATTATTCTGACATTTGTCATACATGCATGTCCACAGACACTGAAATTTCCCAATATATTTAATTACAGAAACCTTTCAAATCACTAATGATAAAAATTTTGTGATAACTCAACATGAGGGAAAAACAGGCCTGCACAGAATTTGCTATGTGCCAAATTTTCATGACATTCAATATTGCAGATACCTAAAAACAAGTGCAATCCACTTATTCAGCCTCAACTGTCATGTAATATTTAAAAGTCAGACTTTTGTACAGTTTGGAAAACAAGTCTGCAAGTGAACAAACAGAGAAGAAATATCTTCAATTTTGACTTTAAATATAACTTTATTAAAACAAAATAAATCCAGCAAAATATTTTTTCCTTGCATATTTTGTAAAGGGGGAACAGAAAAATTCAAAGGTTGTGTTCAATTATTCATGATCATTAAAAAGAGAATGAACAAAACATCTTACTTTGTGAATACAGTTGTCACAGTGAAAAAGGGAATAAAGCACAAATTGGCAAAATGCAAGTAAGGTACACATACTTGTCTGAAAAGAACAGAATTCTATATAGAAGGCAGAAAGACCAAGCCAAAAGCAGAATGAACTGCTAAGTCAGTCAGATCCTGTGGGTTTAATACCCTTGAAGAAGTAAAAGTCAGCAAAAATATCCCTGACATAATATCAACCAGGATTTCATCAAAACAAGAGAAAGGGAGGAAAAACAATGCCTTGTAGGAAGATGCTTCCTAAACAAGACTCATATCTAACAGTACTTCTTGTTTAACTGTTGTTTTTATAACTTTTTCACCCAAATATCTTTCACCAAAGTTTTCATGGAATCCCATAATGCAAAAAAAAAAGCCCACTGATTTTGTAGTATTTGTTCATTTAATAAAACAGGAGATATTTATTAATGCTTTTCTGTCACTGCATCACAACCAGAAAAAACTGTCTCACTCCACAGGAAGAAAAAAAAAAGAAATGAGTGAATTCAACACAATATTCATTATATCATGTTACTATTGGCTATAACTGTGCTAAACCTATCTAATTTCAGGTTACAGGGTAAGGCTAAGAAAATGAAAACAGTCATGAAGTGGGAAAGAAAATAAGTATTAAAAATAAATAGGGATTAATATGCAAAATCTAAGTTTTGGGAGAGATTTATTGTATCAAAGATTCTACCAAAACACATAGAAAAGTCATGAAAAATCAAATTAGGAAATGTTACTTATGTTACTTATAATAGCATATCACAGAACTATGTGGACATACCACATTTGGAACAATTATACAGTTCTGTACAGTGCTGTATAAATATCCCAATGTACCCTGATACAGCTCAGCTAGAAGTTTTCAAAGCACAATGCCAGCTAATGTTTACATGGAAGAGTGGTTAACAGGATGGTTAACAGTGAGGGAATGTAACACCACTGCTGAAAGTGAGTACATAAATTTCAAATGCCTGCTGCTGCCACTGACTCTGACATTGTCTTGGAAAAATCCTAATTCAGCTGAAATTCAAGGAATTGCACAGACTTGGACTGTCAAAGGGAAACACAAGAGGTCAAGAAACAGCTTGTGTAGTAGAAGTGACTCCTAACACATCTCCACTGAACAACAGGAGAAAGACATGACTTTTATGCCTTTCTGTAACAGCTTCTGGTATATAACGGCTTACGGTGCTCTTAAATGTTACGCAACAAAACAAAAAAAAAAAAAGGTTCTGTTTATCAAGGCAAGGACAACACAATCAACTGATCAACTGTAAGCAACCTCTTTATGGACAGCAATTTATATTAACAAGCAAAACTCAGATTATGATGGCTTGGAGGGAGGATCATATATTGCTAAAACTATTTTACAAAAGTGACACAACAAATTACAGGAATGCAGGAAATTGTGATTTCAGACATTAATTTTTCCTCTAACAGAAGATGTATATGGGATTGCTAAAGGCAGTAAGGAGGTAAATATCAGACTCTAGTCTGATGGATGTACTTAAATCAAGCTGCTGGGTTCAAAACTGAGATAACTAAAGTTTATCAACAAGTGATCAACAGGACATTAGACTGAATTATCCTTCTTCCCCAAAAAATGTTGAACTCCTATATGGTCTGTGTTGCACATATACCTTATTCCCTCTGTACAAGTGCAAAATTTGATTTGGTTTGTGTTACAGATTGCAATTTCTTCCTAAAATACATAAACTTATCTTACAGGTGTGTAGGAACACTTAAATATTGACGGCATCAGCAAGAGTCATTCCACAAATTATTTTCCTGTTTCAGAATCAGCATGAGTAAATGCAATTGATTCTATCATCACAGAAAACAAATTTGGGAGTAGAGAAATACATCTCTGACTCACTGTTAGCAGTTATCTGATCAAAGATAAATCCCTGAGCTGTTTCCATCAGAGACTGCTTTGCAGTCATCAAGATTTACTACAGTAGGCAAATTACATAACTATATGGCAAAACACATAACTATAGCTTTTCAGTTCACAAGTGACCACTCCTGAAGAATCCAGGAAAAACATCATTTCCTTCTTTTCCCTAGGGTTCCAGCTTCTCCTCCCCATGCATGTTCAACCTATCCCTAGTTAAAAGCACTGTCTTGGAAAACAGTAACTAGCATCCCCTAGAAATGGTACTAAGAACTCTGCAGAAGACTTTAGAGTCTTGAATTGGCAATGCCAATTCTACTTGTTCTGATATCCTGGGAGAAACCTGTATGCTGGCATGTGCAGCTGCTGTAAGGTAACCTGTCAGGGTGCCCTGTGCCAGTCTGTGTGGCAGACTAGCGGATATTATTAAAAGGTAACATTCAATCTCTCTGAAGTAGGATCACGAAGAAGGCACAACGGCATTTGAAAGAGGAGGAAGCTCGCCATATGAACCCATTCTCTGCAACATGTTATGGCAAAGTCCATTCAGGATCCATATGATGCTACATGAAAATGCAGTTCCCAGCATCTAAATGGATGTAAGATTTACTTGCTATCTGTGTTCCCCTTATTCTATCTTATTAAACCAGGTACATTATTGCTCCATTTGTTGTCAGGTCTTTCTCACTGAGTTCCAAAAGAACCCTGCAGCATTTCTCTCTCCCTCTCATCCCCCACCTCCTTGCAGTGCAGAATGAGGATGCAGATGCTATTCACATACTGATGTTCTACAAAAAAAACCTCTTACAACTATTCCTCGTCTCAAACTTCAGGACAAAAACAGAGTGCCGCTTTTGCTTGCCCATAAAAATAAACAGAATTCTGTACAGACACTATGATATATATATATATTTATATATATATACATATATGAATCTCTATATCTGCAAGAGTTTAAGATATGCCTTCCAACTGACCAGAGATGACCCCTCTGCCAGAGAGGATTGCTGTAATAGGAGAAATAGAAGTGCTGGCTAACCTGGGGATCATAACTTCTAAGACTAGGGTAGCTATCACTGTTGCTTTAGCATCTCAAACTAGTGTAATATTATGGTTATTGGGAATGTAAATCACAGCCTATAGAGATGGATGTACTACAATATTTTTTATTTATATTAAACAATATTTGAAAACATGGGGGGGACAAGCCACCCACAAATTGCTCATAAAGCCCCCTAAGCAATGCTACTGGTTTAGCTGTCCATCAACATGGAAATCAGAAACTGTTAAAGTAATTGTAGCAGAGAAACATGATCTTATTTTTTAAACAACCTGAGGGCTTTATCAATCACTCAATTTTCTTTAAATTTTAAAATTACAGGAAAGCAATGACAGCAATAGTATATCAGTGGTTCTAGGTTTTATGTTTGTAGGTAATAACTTAATGACCAACCATTTGTTTGTTTCCTATTGTTTGGAAAGAACCACTAAAAATATTAAGAAGAGGCTATTACATAGGTAAATATTCACCAATTCCGGTTACCCATAAGTTCTTCTTTATATTTCAGGACAAAGGCTCCCCCGCACAACTTCTAAGTTTGTGGGCTGCCCATATAATCTGAGTGAGAATGCTGTAGCTAGGTTTGAACAGACTGGGCAGAGATGCATTCCTTTGGTTAGTTTGCAAGCGTACACCACACACACAAAACAAACAAAAAAAAGACAAAAGAGAAAACAGGTACAATATACAGCAAAGGTTTTTCAAAATGTGAAAGTTCACCTCTAATACCTTTCTCTTTTTATAACAGCTGCAGGGTTGTGCCACCCAAGAACCAAAGACATTTTTGTTGTTTTTATACAGACACTTCCTAAATAGAAAACTCAGAAGGTAAAAGGTGAGTCTTTGAAATAGAAACTGCAAACCGTGATGAATACAAATAATGAATACAAATACACAAGCAACATCAGCATTTTAGCAGGAAAGAAAGCCTAAATATTAACACTAAATTATTATTTAGTGCAAAGACAGAAAGAGGGGTGGGAGAGAGGACCTACTGATCCAGCCTGCCTCTGTTTCAGGGGAAATACCAGGTATTTATTTTAGTATAGCTAGCAAAACACCTCCTGGCTGTCCTCATACAGAGGTTGCTCCCGAGCTACCCAGGAGGCAGGGTGATTTCCACTGGGAAGCTTTAAGACTGTAAAACTGCAGAATGAACATCTCAGACAACTGTGCCGTGGGGACAGAAGGGAAAACTGAGTCTGGATCCCCTTTTCCCCATTCCAGTTTTGGCTTTTCCCATGCATCATCCAGAGTCTCTCCCATGTCACTTTTTTCTTCTTTTTTATTAATTTTTTAAATTAATACTCCTTAGTCTGCTTGAAAAAAAGGCTTCCAGCAAGAGCATTTCTAAATTCTAAATTTCTAAAAAGCTGCTTTTTTACATAAATTTATTGAATGTTTTTATGGGACTGTTCATAAAACTGTCAGTTTCCTATTTCCCCACTGACACACTGGCATCTGTGATTTGTCACAAAGATTATCTCTGTCACATTGTGTGACATAATACAAAGGAGCTCAGAAAATGCGGTGTGACATTCCAACTAATGCGCTGAGGCAATAGGGAAATTTAAAAGCAGTACATGTTTAAAAACTTAGTTGACTTCTTTCTGCCTCTTCCCTAAGCCCAAATGGTTTCCCTGCAAATTTGTGTGAGTCTTCTCTACAAAAGCTACATTTAATCAGAAAGTTCTTGGAACAAACAAGTGTTTTCTCATAAACTGACGTGCAGACAAGCAATTTATGTTTAGTGCAGTCCAGAGTCTGAAATCACAGGTACAGAGACTCTTCCAGAAGTGGGTAAAGAAAAAAGCTACCAAGAACAAAGCTGTATTTGGAGAAGATCAATAAATAAACTTGCAGTGTGTAAGCAGTCATCAAATAAGGAGAGACAGGGAAACCTGCAGCATCTGTGGGCAACACAGTGCCATGAAAACAAAGATTGACTTGAATAAACAGTTCTTTGTTCTTGAAATAACCTTTACTTTCTGATCCATGAACAGTTGCATAATACAGATGCATGCACAGTTCCACATGTCCACAGAGCCAGCTGAAAATGGGCTAGTCACCTGAAATTTAAGAGTACACTTGAAAGGCTGAAAGACTCTTTGGGACTTAGAGCTGTAGAATATCTTGAGTCATAGAATACGAATGTTTTCCAGAACAGTACATAAGAGAAGGTATCACAATAGTACAGTGTCATGTGTTAGGGTCTCTCTATAGTAGAAAGTAATTTTATAATCAGGTTTATTTTGAATTGCAGTCCTACACTGGCATCTTTGCATCCTTCCTATATCAGCCTATTACTGTTGGCTCTGTCACACAAAGAGAAAAAAAACCCAAAAAAATCCCAAAAAACCCCACCAAAAACAAACAAAAAAAAACTCACCAAAAAAACATCACAACATATTTCCCATTCTCCACTGTGAACATTCCCAGAGTTAGAGAAACCTATTTTCTCAAAAATTGAACTCAGACTTTTTTTTGTTGTAACACTGTGATCAGAGAGTGTCTTCATTTTTCATATAACTTTTTCTACAGTGTCATAACACTGGATAATAAAAATAATTCTAGGATTGAGATTCCATTATTATTCTACAGTAAAAATATTCTTAAGAGTAACTTCAACTAAATTTGAGGATTATGTTTAAATGTGGACAACTCCTGAATTTGACATAAGAATTTAGTCAAGCTTCAAGACGAAATTCTGAAAGTATTTGGGTGGTCAGCTGGAAAATTTAGTTATTATACCTCAAGAACTACAACATGGGTAATACCCTACTCAGAAAGCCTAAAAATACTTAGAATACAGGAATCAGTGTGCTCTCTGACCTAAATTCCATTTGCTAAGTATAATTTCATGTTAAATAGGTTATATAGAGGTTATATATAGGCTCTCTCATAATAATGTCATCACTTTCCTATTTTAGCAGTAAAAACTCTGTGTGCTTGGAGGACATATGCAGAACATAACATTTTAATCACTACTTCTCTTTTTCTCTGCAGATTTTAAGAGTATAATCAAGAAATCATAGTTAAAAAAACCCTCAAATCCCAAAGCATCCCAAGCTAAGTCTTGATTGTAGCAATTTGAACTTCTAATGTAATAAAATCAGATTTAATGGTTTATATAAAGAGAATGAGGCAGAGCAAACATACCATTTAATGTACAGTATATTTTAGGAGTTTCTATTTAGAAACATACTGTGTTTCTTCTTCTTTCTTACTGCAACCCTCGTTTAAAGAAGAGCTCCTTAATATGTAGATAAACATTTCAGATTTCCATATAAAAACTTCTACAGAGGTAGAAAACAACCTCTTTGCTTTTCTGAGCTAAGAGGTGGTAGACTTTGGTAGCACCACAGAAATTATATTTGAAATTCAGTGCCAGCAGTCCTGTAATCCCAAGAGTGTCCAACACCATAGGGCTGGATTCCTATAAACACTATTTTCACAAACAGAGCACAGGTAGCCAAGCTAGTTGCACACCCAGAGCTCAGGGACTAGGAAAAAAAACAAAACAAAAAAATAAAAAAAGCCCAACTAAAAATAAAAAAATAAGAAATCCCACAACCTGAGACTTCAATTTTAGACAAAAGCAGCATGAGAGAAGGTGGGACTGCAGTGTATAATGTCACAAAAACGATGGATAAACTGTGTTTCAGCAAATCCTGCAGTACAAGAATAAGGTTGCCACTTGATAAAAGCAGTGGGAGAGATAGCCCAAAGCAGATAAAAGTGTTTCTTTGGACAGCAAACAGACAGCAAACATCTTTTGCTGCCACAGGACGCTGTGAAGGCAGTCAGTATCAGAAGGCTCAGGGACAGATTAGCCAAATTCAGGAGCTCTGCATGTCATGTACTAAAAGGACTGGGCAAGGATGCACCCTCTAACATGTCTGATAAAGCTGCAGATACTGGAAAAACTCAAGGACAAAGGACCAAAGAACATGTAGGAGTGCACAAAGCTTTCCCTAACCCTCATCTCCCAGAGTCACTGTTGGAGATGGGTATGAGGATTGACAGACTGCCACTCTAAACCAGGAGGGTATTTCTTACACTTTCCTGTCATCAGCTGGGACCTCTGTCAGCAGGAAGTAATTCTTTCCAATATCATGCCCTCTGACCACTATGGTACTTGATATAGAAATATCATTGACCTTCTTGTCACAATGAAGGGAAGAATCAGCCACATCCATGATTATTTCATATAAAAGCCTTGAAGTTAACAAGTCGGCTTTCTCACTTACTGGATCTGTTTTTAACTGGAAAACATACTTCTGTCAGCAGAGAGGTTTGAGGTTAGAAATAAGGAGTGACTCACCATAAAAATGGAGGAAAAAAAATACTAAGTTATCCTGTAAGAGAAATCTTGTCTCAAATGAAAAGCGGTCGGCATGATAATGATGGTCTCTTGATCTCGCAGTAATTAGTTTGGCACTGACCACTGAAGAACTGTACAAGGAACAGGAAAACATCTTACTTTGCACCCTATATAAAGTCCATGTTCTGAAGACACAATTGAAGGTTATTGAAATCCAAATCCCTTCCATGGGATTTGTTTTAGGTAGGTAATTTTGTAGTCAGTTGCACCATGCAACCCTCTTAAACTGCACTGAGAGTGTAACAGGTTACATTCTACTCAAGGAGCAACCACAAAAATTATATTTAAAAGACATGTTGAATCCATATGGCAAGTGAAATTAGTTTTCCCATACCACAACAGCAATCTTTCTTTCAAGTTAATCAATAAAAGATGCATGTCCCATCAAATTCCCTTCAATTTTATACCCCCATTTCTCTCAAAGACAAATGAAAGGACAAGCATGACTTCACTAATTATGATTAAAAAAATTGACTAGTGACTGCTTTATGTTTAGGCCATAAATAAAATACAAATATAGCAGTTCCGAGTCAAATTCACTAAGTGCTTAATTTGTGGCACTTACAAGTAAGATTAAAGTGTGGAATTTTTGTTTCAAGTAAAATACATAAAGCATACATTCTAGTGTGCTAGAATACAACATTAATTGCAGTAAAAACAGTATATACAATATAACATTTGGACACAAATTTTCCCATTCTTGTTCAGAAAACCTGTCTTTTGTATTGCCATGTACAGTATGCTAAAAAGGCTTTAAAACTTAAGTTAGAAGTTTCATACCCTTCCAATCAAAACACATAGTACTAAATGGCAAATCTTACTTCTAAACTAAAATGTACTGAACATTTGCAATTAAATTACCAATTTAATATGAAGAAAAAGGAAAGACAACCAAAATTTCTCACACTTCTCCAATAATATATTAATATTTATGATCACCTCATTATTTCCTTCTTTAAAAGTAAAACACTCTCAAAGTGATTTTTTTTCCTCAGCTTATCTAATCATGTATATGGCATAATAAGAAGAAGCTAAAGTAGTTAGGCATATTTTTTTGAAGGTGTTCAGATTCTATAAAAAATTCTAAAATCTGACAAAATGAACTGATTCTGCTGCACAAAACAGCTCAACAGAGAAAAGCATTATGAATTACTCCTAATGTCTCTCCTTTCCTTCTGGTGGAATATTCAGTAGGGATCATTCATATCTAAGGAGAAAAAATAATTGTTTGAAAATGATGAAGCAGTTAGGAAGGAGACAGACATGTCTCTGTTACACTGATTTCTAATATACAACACCTCAGGCCTGAGAGGTGGCTTCATGTGAAATCCGAAGTTCAGCAAAGCCAAGTGCAAGGTCCTGCATCTTAAAGTAGAAATACAGGCTGGGCAAAGAATGGGTTGAGAATAGCCCTGAGGAGAAGGACTTGGCAGTGTAGGTGGGTAAGAAACTCAACATGACCCATCCATGTGCACTCACAGCCCAGGAAGGCAAACATGTCCTGGCAGCATCAAAAGCAGCATGGGCTGCAGGGTGAGGGAGGGGCTCTGCCCCTCTGCTCTGCTGAGATCCCACCTGGAGTGCGGCATCCAGCTCAGGGGACCATTGACCCGTGGGAGCAAGTGCAGAGGAAGGATACAAGTCAGTGAAAGGGATGGAACACTTCTCTTAAGAGGACTGGCTGAGAAAGCTGCAGTAGAATTACTGCTGCTATACTTGATGCAACATCCAGAAGAAATTTTAGTTGTTCCTTTTTCATTTAATACTCAACACCTGTCTGTAAAGACAGTGAAGGAGTCTACCTAAGTGCTATATAAGCATCATACCTTTTTTAATCAGAGAGATGCATTTTCTAATAGAAAATTTTCCCTCTTTCCTTGGTTACATTGGTCTTTGGAGGCCACCCCTGTTCTTCCTCCAATTATAAAAGAAAAATCAATATCATATTCATCATGCTTTGCTCTATTAACAGATTTAATTTTTTATGTTAAAAAGGAAGCTACAGATAGACTATAACACAATATAGGTAAAGCAAGTTGGTTTTGTTTTGCCTTTTTTATTTTTAAGAAGAAAAACATATTAAGTTTAATTACTTGGAGGGAAACCTTATAAACATGTAAAAGATCAATTCAAAGCAGTTCAAAATAGCAAACTACCTCCACATATTATATATGCATAAATATAGGCTATAATTGCCGGTAGCCCTTAACTGTTAAAAGAAGGGAGAACAAATTAAATTACATATGTCAAATAATTAAAAAAAATAATTTAAAACATAACAGTCTTTTTCTTTAGAGCTCAAATAATATCAGAGGATAGAAAATTCATCAGATGCCCCATCTCAGAGAAAAACTGATCGCATATGCAAGTCAAATTGGGCAAAGCAGCTTTGTCTTAATGAAAGAGGGCATTTGATAATATTAGCACATTTTACAGCAACATTTTCAAAATCAGACATTTCATTCTAAAAAGTAAAAAAGTTTCATTCTTGACATTTTCTAGACAAAATACTTCAACTTTTCCAAAAATATGTCAGCAGGTTGAGTACTTCCTGTGGTAATCCCATAATCTCTGAACAGAGAGACATAGTTCTCCTAGGATTTTCCTGGGAAACTGTAAGAAGCTGTGAGAAACTTAGAGAGAATAATTCAAACAATTATTATCTCTCATTCTGTAACCATTGTTTATAGATAGAGTTCTCAGAGTGTGCTATTCATAGTTCACCAATATGCAAGAGGTTTTCACTTTGAGACCAATCAGGTCTCAGTTTAGCCAGTTAGACTAATAAAGTCACATCTTCTTCCAAATAAAAATTCTATTTCACCTTCTGATGACTGGAGCTATTCATTCCATCCCTGACTCAACAGCATCCCTTCCCAGAAGCCAGAGTCATACAGGAAGGAAAGAAAGTTTACCCAGTCACTCATCCTATATTCAATACAAACTAAATAAACACTTTCAGTGCAAGCATGAGGACAATATAAGCCTCAGGACACAGTTCTTACATTTTCACCAAAAGCATCAATTCAGAGCCCTTCTGTGGCCTTCTACAGCAGTCAATTCCCACTTTACAGTGCACCTCCTACTAAAGCTACCACTTTTGTGATGAATATCTTCTGGTGTTAGTAAAGAAGCATATAAATCTCAAATTATATGTTGTAGAAAGGAAAGAAAGAAACAAGTATTATTTTTCTTACTATTTTGGAAACATATGATTAAGAGCAAAAAAGTAAATTTGCATTTTGGTTTACCTCCTGAACCAAAACATAAATCCTGACAATTATTTCCTTTTGTTTCTCCAAGATGTTTGCATCCATTTTGATTCAGACAAAACCAAGCCTGAAACACACTACATTTGGGGAAGCGAAAGAAACAGTGCACTGTAAGAAAGCTAAAAACTTTAGTTCATAGGAATTTGTAGAAAAGTCAATAGAAACCACAGTCTGGATAAACAAAACTGCCAGAAGCAACAGCAGCAGTGTTAATAGCTTTATTCTTACCCTGCAAACCCTGCTGGTTCACTCTGGATGGACAAGCTAAACACCACCAACAGTAAAATACTGCTTGCAGAAATTGAGAGCGACACATCCTACAACACCTGTGTTGATCATACCCAAAAAGCCGCACATAACATCTACCACATGCCTAAAATTACACAGCACCACTCTGAAGGCATAGAACATCTGCTTGAAATTAAGCTTTATGGAGGAAAGGAAATATAGGACAAAACTACCCATGCATCAGATTTCTTACCAACAGGAATATAATAATTTTCAGCCACCAACACTCCCCTAGTGGAAAAATATACAACAAAATACAAGTTACTGCTAATTGCCTGCTAAGCTGATGCTATAATTGTTTTGCAAGAAAGTGAATGAGGATGTGTTTGTGAGTCTCAGAGAACACAGCTAAAAATATTTTCTTCAAGTTCTCTTTGGAACCAGAGCATGTTATTAAAGTCTCACTAAAAAGAAATCACTTTTTATTTAAGTGACAGGATGTAATCTGATGGAAATGAGTCACAGGAGATCTCACACAGAAGCAAAGCACTCTGCAGGGAGAATAAAATAAACAGGAAAGAGATCATGTTTAGGATAATCCACTGAGATCACAACACATTGAGGGGCAAAGTGTACAAAACACAGTGTGAGTGGATGCAATGTCCCAGTACACAGACTCTTAAACATTCCCATATTTCCAGAAAAGCAGAGCAATTCCAAAAAAAGACAGACATGTTAGTGTTTTTATACCTTACATTTAAATACTGACTTCTCTAATTTATAAATGGATAGGGACATGGAACACACACGTAACAGTTAGGATTCAGAAAGCCTTAGTGAATTTTCTCCTTAAAAACACAGAGCTCCTGTTATATTGTCAAAAACAAGCAAGTCAAAACTTCCTTAAGAGACTTCTATGGGTTGGTTGACATGCTGTAACTGGCATGCTTTACTTTGCATGTTCACAATAAAAAATTTGAACTCACAAAATTATAAAAACAAAGACCCAAACCTTCCAGCAATTGGATGGAAAGATGGCATGGATAAGGAGGATATTCCTGTTGATAAGCCTCAGTTGCAAAAAATTAAGGCACAGCCTTGAAAAATACCAAAGAACTGCAACTCTGAAGTTGAATGGAACCATATGTTCTGGCATTGCTGGAATAGTGAAACAGGTGGCAGTAATACAGGTATTTCAGTGTACAGCCTTCAGGGGTTTTTTGGCAGTTTCAATCAAAGAAACAGCCTCTTGCTTACCCCTTTTGATGCCAAAACATAAAACAAACCCAAGAGCAGAGATACATGACTAGCAAAAAAAAAGACAAAAAAGTCTCCACAACTTGATAAACAGTTCTAACAGACAGCAATGCTGCACACTGATTTTGCACTGCCATCTTTATTAAGAACACCAAAGACCATGTTACTGCCAGGGAACAGCAAGCATGGAAAAATAACATGAGCTTATCTATCCAAGTAAACCAAATATTGCAGCCCTTCCTCAAAAAAACCACAAAACTACTATTTGTGGGAACAAAATTCTTCTTCTGAAACAAGAAACATAGGCAAACAAATCATGCTAGAATTAATCACAAGTCAAATAATGGTTTTTGCTGTTGCCAGAGCTTTTACTGCTACATATATAATGATTGCTGTATTAAGGGAACTGCTTTTTGCTCCTTGCTCTGCGATTCTGTCAATTCTATTTCTTTGGTCTAGCTATCCCCCACCAAGGACTTGCTGTTAAAACTCAATGTAACAATTTCTCTTCATGATGGCATCATGACTAGAAAAAGTCTTCTCTAGTCCACATGCTGAGATTAAAAGTATTTGAATTTGAAATCTTCAAAGCCAAAGACTTCAAAACATTAAGTCATACAGAAACTCAGAAACAAAATATGTAAAGAAATTTTGGAAAACAAATTCTCAGGAACAATGGAAATTGTTTCTTTACCAAAGAGCTGTCTACATATCTTACTTTAAAAAGCCAGTGGAGAGCAGGCCTACTAGAATATCCAGCAGTTTTCTGTCAAAATTTTGCCTAAACTTTTGTTCTCTCTTACTACAATATACCAAAAAAAAGCTGGTTCTTCCAGGAAGGGAAGACAGGCAGTTCAGTGACTACTTTTTTAAAAGAGGAAAAAAGTCATAAAAGAACTTTAGAAAAAATGGATATGAATGCACTGAATAAATATTTTATATAATTTGGGGGTTTTAATGTAGGTTTACAACTCCTAGATAAGAGGCTTTAATGCATCCAATAGAAGAAGCATCACAGCAAAATGAAGATTCTGGAAAGTACAAGGAGTACCTAAATTATGCAAACCTCCTTAAATTCACTGGACAAAAAAGAGACAAGTTTAAATGAAAATACACAGATTTTGCCTCTTTACATTAGAAAAGATTTTGCAAGCTACACAGAAGAAGTGAGCATTTTCCTTCAACTTCTTCATGAATTTGCAATATAAGAAGACCAATATGACAAATCAGAATGAAGTGGGTTTGCCTTCTTATTTGTTCTATACTTTATTTTGTGAAATTTAAATAAAGACTACTTCAGCATCATTCAACAAACCTGGAACAAGGTTATGATGTTAAAAAGCCACTGAAAGATCAAGGTCAACATAAAGAAAGCATTTTTTAGAAGTGTATGTTAGTCCATAATGGTAACTTCACATTGAAGTTGCATCTGAAAAAGTTAAAAGAACTTCAGTAATATGAATATTTAAATTTCTGCAAAACTATACCTCTTCCTTATTTATTAAATATTTTTATATTAAAAGGGTTTGTTTTCATGTGAAGATTCTTGTTTGATTTTTTTTTCCTTAAACATGGAAACGCTAACCAGAAATAGGAAATAAGAACTCACAGAAATAATTTGATGAAAAGACTAGAATACTTGCCTTCTGAGGGCAAATCCATTGCATCACAAGTTTCAACAAAGGATTCCAGGATGTATGTATGTATTTATTTAAGTAAAACAACACAAAACAGGAAATATTTCTTGTCAGCACAAAAAATTGTAAAATTAAACCACTGAGAACTCATTCAGCTGACTAAAGTTTAAAATTAGTACATGTACAGTAAAGGCAAGCCAACAATATGAATTATATGTGCATATGCATAAAGTATCCTATACATTCAAAAAGCATTTGAGGTAATATCTATGTCTTTTTGTTTTCCTTGGTATTCATTATGACATGGTATTCAACCCCTTTTGTTGACCAAGTCTCCCAGATCTCTCAGGATATGTACAAAAATAACACACCATTAAGTTTTAGGGGTTGGTTTATCATTTTGCTTCATTACAATCTTTTTTCTTTTATTATGTGTATATGTATCACCAGACTGAACATCAAGAAATAAAGAAAGGAAGGGAAATGGTACTGCCTCTCTACTAGCTTAGGAAAAAAAAAATACTATTACAGTCCTGAAAAAGAGTGCTGACAAACACCCAGTGTTACACAGGGAAAAAAGTCTTAACTACGTCAGGATCTGACCTTGATCCTGAAAAGGCCTCCTAATTAAGCAAAGATAAACCTTTCATAAGATACTTCTCTGCACATTTCTCAACTGATCTCATTACTCATTGTCATGGTTTGACACTGGTGCAACGCCAGTGCCCCCATGAAAATACCCTCTCCCTGGTGTCTGCTGTGAGATGTGACCAGGAATAAGCAAAGCAGGCCCCCCACTTAGAAATAAAGAGAAGAAAACTTTATGAACTACACTACAACTACATATAAAAAGGAACACACAGGAAAAAAATTAAAACCTTCCAAAAACATTTCCTCCCTGCCCCCCACCCCCCCAAATTCCCAATACATCCATACCTCGGGTCACCAACTCTTGGTCCATCACCACCCTTTAGAGAATCAATTCTCAGTTCATCAAGAGGAGACGAGTCCCTCTTGTGCCATAGGCTTCCCCAAGAAACACAGTTGAAACCTTGTGCGTTTCCATGTCACTGCCCAGAGAACATCTACCATCATGACCTCCTCCATTCATGTCCAGTGCTCTCACCACTGCACACAGACCAGAGCTGCTTCCAAGGTTTTCCTTTTAAGGACGCTTTGTCCCGTTCCAAAAAGAGTACAGTCTCACCTTTGGGACACCTGTCCCCCCCCCAGATTTCATCCCCTGGGGCCAAGGGGTCTCAACACTGAACCCTCTTGGCTCTGAACCATTGCCTCCCCCCAGATGCAGTCTCTGTGTCACAGGAAACATGGTTCTGTCCATAGCTATAACAAGAAAAGTCCAGCCAAGGCCATTCCATCATCTCTTCCCACCTAAGATTCTTCTCCACTCTTCCAACATATTTCACTTGCACAAACTTTCATTACACTTGCCTGTTTTCTCCTCCATTTCATCTCTCTCTTCTCATTCAGATCCAGGAGGATCAGTATTTGTAAGGTTTCCATTATTCAAGAAAAGGGTTAAAATCTCAGACTCATCCTGCCCAGAACTCCCCCAACTTCTCACCGTGCCCCTGCTGCACTCCCTCCTTCTCTGCCAGCCGGGCTGTGCTGCCAGCACATGATATCAAATTTCAAGGTGGAACAGGCACTCTCTCTCTCTCTGTCTCCTAGGGGGCTGCCCGACACCTCTTGGTGCTTCTTCCACCCTTTCATCCTCAGGGCCAGGCCTACCTCTCCTGGCCGCATGGCTTCCCCTCCCCAGCCCAGCCGGCAGCTGGACAGGGCAGGTCTGACCTGTTTCCCTCGCCAGAACCCAAGAGACCTTCCACCTGAGAGTCCTCTGCTTTTAACCCCTGTGTTCTCAAGGTGTATCGATGTCCCCAGTGGCCACAGCAGGTGCCAATATTCAAATCTGAACACCTATTGGCTTGACTGCAGCATATCCCAGAAAACTCACTTCCTCTCGAACCACGACACTCACTTTTCTAATTCTTTGCTCTTACTCTCCCCGTTAAGAACCTACTGACAGAAAAATAATGCTATTTCTCTCATCTTTCCCCAACTTCTGTGTACCCAAAGTCACAGAAGAGCAGGAGCTTCACCCTGGAAACCTGCTTACAGGTTCCAATGCAGGAGCTCTTTGCAGTTCTTCAAACACACCCTGAAAGTTTGTTCTCTGAGCTGGTTCGGCAAGAAACCTGAAAGAGTGGTGAGAAGGTTTATCCTTAGAACTAGAATGGAACAAGGGCAAATCTAGGGCTATGGAGACAGGTGGCAGGAGAGAGAACAGAGGCAGGGGCTGGCATGGAAGATGGGAAGGAAATCCATGTAATTGCACAGGCCTAGTAAAGTCAGACTGCAAGTGACTTGGCAGCCAGAATGGTTGTGGAGGACTCTCTATGCAAAAAGGCCTGTCACCACAGAATTGTTTCATCCAAGGGGGACTAGAGTCCTTTTAGGTAACCATCTCCCCCTGATGGTGCAGCAGTCCCTGATGTGTGGGCTTTGTGGCATGCAGGCTGTACGCACTGACACAGTACTGCAGACAAAAAAAGGGAACCAGTCCTTCCAATATCTGGAAGGGGTCATCACAGCAGCCTCCTGATGACATAAGCCACCTCATTGCCTTCTGTTCCAGGCACTATAAATCCAGGGGTCCCAGTAGCTGGCTTGCAATTTGCTGAGCTTTGAGGCCCTCTGATGCCAACCATCATTGGAGAAGAGAGGACCTGGAGCAGAGGGATCTGCCCATCTTTGGGTGGCACACCAAAGTGATGGCTCCCAAAACCACAGCTGAAGTGGAAGTGATATGGGAGGAGTAATATTGTCAAGAGGTTGTCAGGGGACACAGCCAGGAGATTTGACTCAAATTCACCAAAGACTCATTCCTGACCATGTAACATCATGATCAGCTAGCAAAGTGTGAGGTGGCAGTTTCCCCAATGTAGCCATTTCTCAGAGATGGGCTGGGCATTTGTCTGCCAGTGGAAGGTGATGAGTGACAGCCTTCACATAATTTGGTTTGTATGGTTTTCCTTTTCATTGATTAAACTGCCTTTGTCTCAACCCACACGTTTTTTCTACTTGCCCATCCTGCTGTGGGGGAATGAACACATGACTGGATAGGAGCTCAGCTGCTGGCCATGTTCAATCCACATTTTCAAACAGAGAGAATGTGGGGGTTTTTCCAGAGATCAAAGCTGTAGGACTTAATGTAAATTCTAGTCTAAAAAACACTAAAAAAGTATACATCAGTATTTTTTGGTGTACATTTTCCTTTAACACCCTGTCACAGATTTAGAATTAAAATGTGTTTCTTTTAGCAGACATCTGATCTGCACAGCTGTCTACTGTAAATGTCACAAGCTACCGCTGTGACAAAGTCAGCAGAAAAACATCAAGCTTTGGAATAAGGTGGGCATAAACCCACCTATAATCTTTGAGTTTCTTCTCTATTAAGTTAAACAATATCATGAATTCTCACCTACAGTCATGCCATGTAACACTGAGACTGAAAAGAGTCACGCTAGATAAAGAAACCAGTTCAAGACTACTACCTAAGACTTTGTGATTAATAAAATCTGGGGTATTTTTCTGTATTTTCTGCAGTATATGTCTTTGCTTCAAATGTGAATATTTGAGTAACACTTGCTGTGCCATTTTTAAAATGTCAAAAAATAGGATAATTATATCAATAACAATTCAATTTTCAAGTGAGCCTACATTAGTCATAGAGGCTTTACTTCAATAAAAGGATGACTACTACATGCAGTGCTTGCCTTACTTATGCCTCCAAGAAAACATGATATCAGCATGTATTCTTATAGAAAAAGACACAAATCCCATAATTATCAGGTGAGTTGTGACTTCTTTTTTTACTTCATCTTCGTATTCATAATACAAAAAAATTACTTTCCATCAGGAACTTCAATTTTCTGGTCTGTGAAGAATTCACCAGCTTTTCTGATTTCTATGTACATACGTACACCACTACTCACCTAAGCAACCCCTTGCAGCAATTCATTTTTTAGGTTTTTCTCTTTTAAAAATCTTCTCATAAATAAAAACCTATTACAGACATATTTTATTTATGTTATGTTTACAACTCTGTCATTGATTATGAGAAAGATATTTAAGTTCACTTTTCTTCATCAAACACTGAGCTTTTAGTCTGAGGCAAAATGAGAATGTTTGATGGAAATATATGGTTTACTGAATGACACATCAATAGCAGGAAGAAAGGAATTATTTGGCAGTTATAGGCATATTTACCCTGAAAAGCCAAATGCATCTTGCCAGACCATCCATCACCATTTCTACTCCTGTCCACAGTGTACAGATTGTTCTTCTTATTATTCCATGTCTAGGTCACTAAAAACTTCCCTTCCTGTAAAATAACAGAAAAAATCTCGGGGATCGAAGCCATATTTTAAAGCAGTAAATTATATTAGCTCCTTGTCATCTTTTGCAAAGTAAATACTCCCATTCTGTAATAAGAGCATTAATACTGCTGAACTATGTAAAAATTATTTTGCATTTTAAAGCATTGGTTTGAAATGAAAAAGCATAATGAACCATACTCCAACCTTGATTAGCTGATATGGAACAATTTCTGGCACTGAGGATAAACAAGCCAAACTACACCTGCTTAATTACCTGTGATCTTGTAGGGTGCACATACTTCATCCTTTATATAAACAACAAAAAAAAAATCCACAGATCAAATTAATTCTGGTTCATGATACACTGTCATGATACAAGTTAAATATACAGAATATATGCACACATGCATAAGTTGTTTTGATGTTTCTCCATACATATATTTAAAAACTCAGACATGGATGAAATATGGAAATGCAATATAGCTTTTAACTAGCAAATAACTCTGCTTTAATTAGCCTTTCCAGTAACTCCTAGTGGTTTAATATCACATAAATATTGTTCCATAGGGTTGTTTTTGAGAACTGGCAAAGCCTGACTGATTAAATTTCCCATAAAACCTCCCAGTATCAATTAAGTAGAGAAAAAAAACCTCAAGTAATTTAGAATGAGAAAGGACTAGTCTAAGTCTTCTGTCACCTGACTTCCAGTGACTTTAAAAACATTTGTTTCTTCTGCAACCATGACATATGGCTGCCTTACGCACACTAATCATTATCAAAAGCTATGCAGCTTCAAATCATAAAAATTTCAGGAAAGAAAAATCACACCAGAAGGTCACAAAGACCATCTGATCCATAGCACCATAAGTCAGATTGAAGAATTTATAAAGAGGCATCTAGTCTCTCAAGAGGAAACAGCAAATCACTTCTACAAGAACTTTATGAAATCACAGATGGGTTGCAGCTGGGTCATGTGCTCCATGCTCCTGCTCAAGCACAGTCACCTGGAGCCAATTTCTCAAGACCACATCCAAATGGCTTTGGAATATATCTCCAAGGATAGACACTTCATAACAGCCCCAAGCAACCTGTGCCAGTGCTCAATCATCCACACAGCGAAAAAGTATTTTCTGAGGTTCGAATGGAACGTTCCATGTTTCAGTTTGTGTCCACTACATCTGTCTTGTCACTGAGTACCAGTGAAAAGATCCTGGCTCTCTCTTCCTTGCATCCTCCTTTCAGGTATTTAGATCTGCTGACAAGATTCCCCTGAGCCTTCTCTTCTCCAAGCTGAACAGCCCCAACTCTCTCAACCTTTCCTCATACACGAGATCCTCTATCTCCTTATCTTTGTGGATCTGTATCTCTAATATATCCATGACTCTCTTGTACTAAAGCATCCAAACCTGAATCCAGCACTCCAGGTGTGGACTCACCGGTGCTGAACAAAGTGGAGGGATCTGCTTCCTTGACCTACTGCCAGTGCTTTGCCAGTGGCAGCCCAGAATACCATCAGCCAGCTTTTCAGCAAGGACACATTGCTGGCTCACATCCACTCAGTGTCCACTAAGGCCCCCAGGGCCTTGTCTGCAAAAATGGGTGCCCAGGGTTGCTCCTCCACACGTGCAGGACTTGACACGTCTCCTTGATGAACCCCATGGAGTTCCTGTCAGCCCATTTCCTTCATCTGTCATCAACTCTCAATAAGTACCCTGGCTTGGGGATTTCTTGGTTCTTAGATCAAAAATGCCCACAGAACAGAACACCAGGGCAGGCCACACATAGCCTTGAATGCAGCTAATGCATGTGCCAGGCTACATTTGAAGAATCAGCTCTTCCAAATTTCAGGCTAAATCTTTAAATGTGTTTTCACACCTAATCATCACAGGTTTCAAGGAACATAAACATATACAGATTCAGTGATCTGAGGCCCTACCAATTCTGTTTTTAGATAAGTTAAACCATTATATTCAACTTCCTTCTAAAAGGTAATGGAGTTATTTGTATTCAGGCTACTGTATATTTATTATAAATTTTATTATGATCTGATACCTTACAGTTTCTTGCATACATTCTTGTTTAAATGCATATCTGTTGTCATCTTATTGCAAAGCTCCCATACCTTCTTGGTGATTTCTCATGGGCATCTCCTTGCAGCACTGACTCCTCCTTCCTCACAGCTCAACCAAAAAATTCCAGCTCTCCCCTCACCCAGCTAACCCACTCTTTTATAGCACTCATCCTTACTAGACACAGCTGTGGCCTATTAAGGGCAGGCCTATTCCTAACCTTTGGTGATTAGTACAGCTGCAACTCCTCAGGGGTGAGATGACCTTCTGCACTATCTTTATTTTCTTACATTCTATCCTCCCACACATATTGATAGCAAGATCACATCAATTAATTAATTAATTAATGGCAATTAGAACAAGACAAAAAGTATCTTGGACTACCAGCATCCTGGTACAGAACTTGCTAATAAAGTAAACTTTAGAAAAGTATAGGAAAGGGAAAGTAACATAACCATATATGCACCCACAGAGGAGTAGAAAAGTTCAAAACACATTCTCAAACTTCGGTAGAGTCACATTTAAGAATGCTCCTTAATTTGCACCCACAAGCAAAGGTTCAAGTATTTGAAACCTGAGTGAATATTTTCCTGAATGTCTGAATTTCTGAAACAAGTACATAAAAGTCAGTCATAAACACACATGAATAGTCTGATGTCTGGTAATATTTTAAAATGCAGTACTTATAATTTTCTTTATTACATTAGGCTGTTTGTTACATAATGTCACTTGAGTCCATAACATTTTTTGTTGCCATGGAACATGGAAACCATCTCTTCTTTTATATGCGACTAAGGCCAGGATGTTCAGTCACTTAGTCACATAAGTACATGTCAATGGTACTGACTAAATTTGGATCGGGCTCTAAAATAATCAATAATCCTGAAGTAGGAAATCAAATCCTAATCCTTTTAAATCATGAGGAGTGTGACAGCAAATTCCTTCATAGGATATGCATCTTATGTACTTGTTTTTGACTTAAATTCCTTTAATTCTATTATAGGAAATCAGGTGAGGTGTCAAACACTGAGTTGTAATGAAAGAGAAGACGAACAAGGGGAACCATAACATGATGTTTGTTATTTGTCACATAAACCTGGCTCTCTTGAGCTACCTGCCAACAAACAACACCAACAAAGCCTCAGGAAACAGTTTGATTTTGAAGCAAAAGCTTCTTTTGCACCATAAGTATTTTCATCCTTTTCTATCATTGTATTAGGCAGACCAGAGTAGATGAGTACTCAAATGAGCTGGGAAGACTGGGAACAGAGGGGATATCTTAATGGCGTAATTCTTGCTTCCAAATCTAAAAATGTTTTCTCGGGCATTAGTTTCTTATCCAGCCAGCCAAGTTATACATTACAGTTTAAGGCGATGGCCCAATATTACCACTTTTCCTCTTGGCACAAAGCAGGGGTATTTCTAGTCCGTACAGAAAATGTTGGTCTAAATTTACAGCGTTTTAGCAACACATTTGCAAAACACAGACCTTTTCTGAATAGCAATATCTCATTCTTGAGTGGGCTGAAGATTTTAGTTTTCATCTCCTCTGTTAATTAAGCACTAATGAAAGTAAGTGGTAAAAAGCCAGCTTTTGAGAGCTATTCAGGAGCAATCACACTTTGAACAGTTGATTAATGAAGCATTAATAATCTCTCGTAGTATAAAGCAGTAAGGAAAAAAACACAATTAAAAAAAAAGAAAAGTAGATACTATTTTCTAAAATGTCAGCATAACCAACAATGCATCTATATAGTTGCACATACATAATGAAATAAATAGTTTTAAGCATTTTGAAACCAGAAAAGTCCTGAAAAGATACCTAACAATATTTAAATGTCAAGCTGGAAATAAAGATAAATCTCCAGTGGCTCCCTGTATTTCCAATGAACAAGCACTGGAGTGTTACATGTGGTATAGCTATAAAACATAAGATGTGGAATTTGGTTAGCACAGAGACTACACTGACAAAGTCTTTATGCAGTTGTCTTGACATGTTGTCCATTAAAGGATTAACTGCAAGTATTTATCTGCTGCTACAACTGTTTCTCATCTTAAAATTGTCATGTTTCTACTGTTGATTTTATGACAGTTAAGTCAGATTAATAGTAGAAGCTTCCTTTTTCTGTACATTATCAACTTATCCTGAAGGTTCACTCAGAAGTTTGCCCACTGTATTTACAGGAATGAATGAACCTGGCAGAGAAACTGACTCGGCAACAGGAACTAAGCAATAATATTTAGCCTGGTTCATGGGTACCTGTGACCACTTTAGCAGCAGAATAGCAGTTATGTTGGGCACTCAGGGTAGCACCTATGTAGTGCCATGGCACCTCCAAACAGTTTTTATGGAAAATTTTTGTCATTTTCTTTTCATTCATGTGCCTTAAATTACAAGTAGAGGAGCCTGCGCTCAATTGACCAATGGAAAAATTATGTGCTATGCATGCATAGAAGATACACAACCACTTATATCTATCATAAGTTTTTTATATCAACCAGAAATGTTTATACACAGAGTTTTGACTAGTGTTTAAATCATTAAGCACACCTAAAATTTATAGCAGGACTATTGTTGCTAGCGTTCTCTGGCTTAAAGGGGAGGAAAACTGAAATTATACAACTATTGTGAGCTCGTTTAAAAGGTACAGCCTGGTGATCAAATTACAGGGAGACAGATACATTTACAGAACCTCTCTTTGCTGTCTCACTTTCCTTGCATAAAAAAATAAAATTAAAAACTCACATATAACAATACAGGCAACAAACATGCTAAGACTACAAAAATGCAGTAATAATGTACATAAACCATAATCAGAGATAAAGGCATTTGTATCAAGGTAATTGTCTAGTCATTATTTTTATTGTCTATAATAAACTAGTCCTTCACAGCTGATACCAGTAACTTTTTTGTCTTGCTACACAAATGCAAAACAGCCTAAATGCCTAAGAAACTTTCAAGCTAAAGTAGGCCAAGAAAAGAAAAGAAACATGAGCATCCTAGGGTGAATTGAGTAGTTTGATGTGAGATAATAAATGCAAGCTGACCAAAGAAACTAGAAAACCCTCACCCGCAGGTCCACTTACTACACAGCCTTAATTGAGAATGTCAGCAGATTTCTGATAGTGTTAAGACCTAAAAGTTAGCACACTCAAGCCTATCCCAGATTTTTTTTTAAAAAAAAAGGTTGATAGCACCTATTTAAAACAATCAGTCAAGCACCAGCAAGGGGGGCAGTTTGAAAAATCAAGTTTCAAGAGTCCTTATAATATTTGCGCAGTAGGTCTGTAGGAGTATTTCCACTGGTGTCAAAAGCATGTGGATTATATCCCTTATGGAAAAGTAAGCCTTCCAGTAGATGAGCTGAAGGTCCGCTCTCTTTATACTGTTATTTAACAAACTGCTGACACCAATGCCCAAATTTTAGCTTAACGATAGACAGGCTCATATCAGCACGATAGTAACAGCAGAAAATAATTTGGTAGAGGACTGCATAGCTTAATTGTCATCAATAGTCTTATGGTAAGTATTTTCTAGACAAGTAGTATTTTCTAGACAAGTATTGGTGATGTGTGGCAAAAATATGTTTCCTGAGCCTCTTATTGTTATGTCATGTGATAAAAAGCTCATCTGTACACAGAAGCACAGAGAGACAATGGCACATGCAGCAATCTGAATAATAAATACTCTCTCCTAGCTCTTCCCAGGTCCATCAGGGGTCTATCTCCACAGGTCCAAATATGCACAGAAGAGCAAGCACAGTCAGGAACCCAATGGATATCCTCGCCAGGGTGTCCATCCTTACCCAGGGCTGTCCCAGGAGAGCCATCAGCCCCATAATCCAGATGTTAAACCCAAGATGAACTAACAGGAGATAGGTCTCTGGGGCACAGTTTGGTCAGAGAGGGTCACTGATTAAGAGCAGAGAATACATTTTAAAATATAGGTGAAGAGCATTGCCTACATCTGCATAGTGTCTAGTTATGTTTGTGTGTCTGCAACACATTCTCAGTCTTGCTTTTGCTTGGCCCTGAGGATACAGAGCTGCCTCATCTCCATCAGCATGATGGATTAGTCTCCCACAATAATTTAGCATTTTCCATGTAGCAATGTAGGCTCTGTACACTCCTATCCCCTTCTGCTTCCTTGTCCAAAAACATCTATGCAAACATTTTTATTTCTACAAAGTTGGTTGACAGGCTTTTATGAGGAAAAAACACTTGCCCAATACACTATATACACGAAATATGCAGCATTAAGTTGTTACTCTGCAGAATTTATACTTTTAGAAAGAAGCAAGAGTAACTCAGTGAAAACCTGCAGATTTAGCTCTTGCAAAAGTCAATATTATTCAGCAAGATGCTTATGAGGGTAATTATATACAAGGCTCCACTTGGGCCCTAAAACAAAATAAATTTAAGATGACAAAGCATTAGAACGATGTACATATCACTAAGCATTTGCCTACTTTTGGTGATAATACCTTGTCAAAATAAATTTGGTTGTCTTCAGAGAAGTGCAAAGTTCATGTGCAACACTACAAGGTGTTGCCCAAGACCCTACAAATTATTAATAAAATAACAAGTGACAAGCTTTCTAAAAAATACTAAATCTTTTCATAGAACATTTGGTTCATCTTTATCATATGGGAGAACTTAAAAAAAATATAGCACAATGCAAAAAACAAGCAGAGTTTTATGGAGTGTTTTGTTTCTCTCTACAGGACAAAAATAACAGTTCTTTTAAAATAACGCGTTCTTTGTTTGCCAGTCAAACACAATGCATGCAAAAAAAATGTGTAAAAAACAATCTATGTTTAGATCAGGTATTGATGGCATATCATTAAATGTCATCACACTATTAACTTAGTGAGTTATTCTTCTTGTGTAAAAAAAAAAATCTTTTTCCTTATTCACTCTTCTTTTTTCATTAATAATTATCAGTTTCCAGGAAAAGAAGCACAATTTATGTGCTGAATATGCAATGCAGATTTCCTCTGTTGTTTTACACCATAGTTATTTTACATTGTTCCAATGGATTAATAATGTTGTGTAGAGCAGCATGACTTTTCCCACTGATTCCAGTGAAGGAAACTACAGTCCATAAATGATCTAATGATCCTGGAAACTGTATTTTAAGAACTCTCTCTCAACTGTGAATTAGTCAACACACCATAAAGAAATCTCTTTTATAAGTTAAAACATAATGAAACTGATTAAAGGATTCTCAGAAGGCTACATGCAAATAAATATCTTCTTTAGTGAATATTGCATGATACTAAACTCCAAACTCTAGCTTCTGTTATTTCAATTAACTACACAATTTAAACTTTATGAGAGTGAACAAGCCAGAAACAAGCTACTTTCACCCTTAAAACCATATTTTTTTAAGGAAACCCAGAAAGAACCCAGAAATCCACAAGAGGTGGTTCACCAAAACACAGACCTAGTATAATTTTCTTTCTGACTGCATCTCTTCTCTAGCTTTGTGCCTATTCTTACCTCCTCCACAGCACATGAATAGACATGACTTATAACCCATCTTAATCACTTTCACTACAATCCATTTTCAATTATTCTTGTCCTTACAATATTTGTCAGCCACAAAAAACTAAAACTGGACTCTAAATTCCAGTTGTAAGGACTCTCCCCACCCCCACCGCAGAAAAAAAAAAAAGCTAATGAGGTTTTTAAAGGGGCTTACTGTTGTTTGTTTACTCTCAGCTAGAGACACGGGAGAAATGCCAACAAGATATTCTGCAGAGGTCAAAACAACAACAACAAAAAAAAAAACATGTTACTGGCAACGTTGGAAAACCAAAGAACTTTGGCAAAAGGTTATACAACATTTAACCAACATTAAACACTTCTCAAAGCATTAACTTGGCCCATCCAACTTAGTGAACTCTAAGCCTATTCAATTTTAAGTTACTCAAAAATTCCTAGAAAAGGGAATTAGAAGAAGGATAAAGAGAGAAAGCCTGAAAACATGTAGAAAAGCACACTTACAGTTACCAACTCCTGGACTCCAGCAGAGCTCAGATAGAAATTCTGAGGAGTTAGAGTCAAGAGGCTCTTGCCACAGGTTTGCCCTTAAATACCCCCTTGGCCTTCCTGGACCCTTCCCACTCTTGGGAATCCTGGTCATTTGGCCATTCAGGAGCTGGGTTAGGGGCTCCAGAGGTGGGTGTGGAGCATTGTCTTGGTGTGCCAGGGGTTGGCAGGGATACAGGCTTTAGGGTAATGTAGTGTACAGGGCAGTGCACCACCTCACCATAGGACCTGCCCCGGCCCCTCACATATGTACCCCAAAATGTCTCAAGACATTTAGGTGTGACAGCCTTTCCAGTCTCTCACACCAATGTGACTCAATATTTTCTTAAAATGAAATGCCTCAGTGGGTGACACTACCTCCACAGTGGCTTAGCTGACATTCATTTTCAGAGGAAAAGAAGTTAACAAATCAGGGAAAAAAAAAAATCTCCCAATCCAGTATAACATTGCTGTAGCTGTCAGCCTTCATTATGTTCACAGGGAATTATTCATTATGTTCACATGGGATTATTTCAGCTATCAAAAAAAAAATCCATTTCCTGTGTTTGCTTAGTCAACTACAAGTGAAACTCTGAAGTATAAAGAACAAAAGCAGCCCCAAAACTACCTCTGCAGATATGGCCTATACTAGGTACAGGAAAGAAAACAGTAGATGCCATTTCTTTGTCATTATTAGACATGAGATTGATGAGCTATAAGCGTCTTCTTTTTTCTTTGTCTTCAGACATACATTGAAATGATGATATTGCTGCAAAAGAGAAACAACTGACTTTTGCCCCACTTGTCTGAAAACTAAGTGTTCTACTAGTCAGATGGCAAAATCAATAATCATCTCTACTAAAACACTATTTTACATTTTCAGAACCACCCATAAATCAACTTTTCTGAACAGGAGACAAGTACATTTTCAAGCATTAGTGCTAATTTTTTGCAAACCCATAAATATTTTTATAGGTATCCACAGGTGAATAGTCTTAGAACATGCCAATCTTTTAATAGCAACAACAGAGTTGCGTCAAACATAACAGAGTAGTTCTTAAAGTGAGTTACACTCCAGTTGACAATATAAAAGAAAAACAACGGTCTCGAATTCACAGGAGTAAGTGGTAGTACTCACTTCCAGGAACAAAAACAATGACAGATCACTGGTCGTCCACATAACTATGGGGAAACTAGCCATGACAGATGTTACTACTAGGAAAAAATACACAACAAATCTTCACACCTACATCTGTTACTTGTCATGCTGCTTCTACTTTTTGGCCTTGGACACTAGGTTTTCAGCTTGGGTTTTCTTCAGAGATTGAAGGAAATGCATTTAGGCACAGAGGATGAAAGGAGAGAATTATCCAATACCCAACCCAACTATATTCTTACATAAAGCAGGGAGGCTTTTCTGTAACGAAGACAAAAAAAATCATGAAGTTGAAAGAAAAAATGTTGTTTTCACATCAAATAATTTCTTTAGAATTGTACGCCTCCAATGAAATTCTGGAAAAGTAGAAATTTATTAGGAGCCAACACGTTTTGGACGTTGAAATCAAAAAGGTATTTAGAATGGAGCCCTGTTCTAAAGAAAAGTTACAGAAATTCTGTCATGTAGCTCCAGATATTTGTAAATATCTGCTCTGAAGGCAGAACAAAATTCTCACTCTTATTTTAATAATTGAAACATATTTAGACTTTGCAGTAGAATGTCCAAGAGCTGGAAGTTTAATATGAAAAGGAACATAAGCATATAAGTGTCATAAATAAATTATTATTTATGTTAATTTTTATTAAATAAAGAACAGAAAAATTAAATACAGAACAATTTCCCTGTTTTTCTTCCCTCTATCAACTACAAAAAATAATGTATTTGCAAAGGTTGCAAACAATATCAACTTGCTTAAAGCTACTGCTATATTGACAGCATTACTCATTTTACTGAATTCCTCCAAGTTCTCATACCAGTCTCCATGATAATCCTGAAAAAGAATATTTTATTAAAAGAAAGAAAACTGTTCCAACCAATTGGAATCCATAAAGAAATTTCATTCTTGGTCTCTAGAGTCCAGGATATAACAGCTAGATTCAGTCCACAGTAGAAAAAAGGCAGTGATAGAAAATTCAACTCAAAATCCAAATAAAGATTTCTTTTAGCACATTAGTCTTTGTAATCCTTAAATACTAAAGTCAACTCTCACTGATCAGCTATATGGCATTTGAATTCAACAGATGCATGTGCATACAAAATCAAAACAGATATCACAGATAGTTTCCAGTATAAATTCACAGGAATTCAAGTCTGACCTTTAAAGACCTGAGGTATAGCCTCACCATCCAGAAGACAGGATTGAGTTTTATGCAGTTAATGAATTTGGACAGTAGGCACATCAAAGCATTCCCTCCTCTCTAAGCATTCCTTCCACAGGCAGCTACTGACAAAGTTATTTCAAAAATTAGAGCCATGCATTAATGAAGACATCATTACCTGATAACACAGTCATTCATATGTCTTACTGCTAATTATTTTTGTCATTAGAAAACAATGATCTGTGGCTACAAATTTTAACAGGAAGATTTCAGCAAAAATGACTCTGATCTTGTATTAAGCACAGAACAAATGGAAATATTTCACAGAATTTCACAGGTTTTAGACCCTACAATAGGATGCTAGTAATGATTTTATAAATGTTAGAGATTTAGAGCAAATAGCCTATAGAATTTTAAAGACTATTTCATAAGATTTCTTAAAGGAAATGCCATTGTCATAATCAAACCACTGTATCATAGAATAAGGACTTAGGAAATTATTTCAGCATTTTTTTTCCATTTTGGTGGTGCATCATGCAGTAGAGCAGCTGTGCTGAATGGGAGTCTTATGGGTGACTTCTACAGACTTTGGAATAGATCCTTAATTGTTTTGCCATTATCATTCTGATTTTTATTTCATATAACACTGCTATGGACCAAACACATCAAGAATGTATAAATGGAATTATACCACAATGCAAATGGATACAAAAAATAATCCCAGTTAAATGTTTAATTCAAAGCTTGTCAAGTCAATAACAGAATCCCATTTCTCAAGAAGGTACTGAAAGTACTCAGTACTGACAAAATACTACACTCAATATTTAGAGACAGAAAGGGAAAAGCCCTTCAATTTCTGTTTCTACAGCATGATCAATACTTTATCACCAAAATGACACACTTCAGGCTTACTCTTACAATAAGTCTACAGACTGCCACCAGCAGTTGAATTTGGTCAAAAACAGTAATTGAAAAAGAAAAAATGGTTATACTGTATAACATTAGGATATGTAACTATTTTGTAACTATTTTTAGAGACAAACATTCAGAATGAAAATTCCTATAATTAATCCAGGACACAGTCTAAAACTAAAGTAACATGTATTTGTGAGCAAAAAAAGTCAAATCTGCTCTTAATGCATCTTCATTCAATTTTCCCCCTGATTTGTACACTCAGTTTCCAGGATCTCCCCACTCCTTTTCTCCTTTTTTTTTTTTTTTTGCTTTTTGATTTTATGTCCGTTCTGTAGCTCCTGTTCTTTTCCCACAAGTCATCCACATATCAATACATCCACTCCCCAAGGTACCACTCCCCAAGGTACCTCAGAAACATCCATTCTGCAGGGGAAGAGTAAAATTGGCATTCTAATAGTCAAGCATCAGTCCCCTAAGACAGATTTGACATAGCTTTGCACCCAGAGCATTCACTTTCTTCCAGGCACTATCAGCGTGAAACACACTGCCATGATCTATTTGGCTGTCCAAGCCCTTTTGAAAAGCTACAAATGGACAGGAACAGACCTGATCAGTCTCTAGGATTTTCAAACAAATCACAAATTCCTTATATCCATAACTTTAATGTAAGATATAGGCCAAAATTAGGAATTTGGTGGGCGAGACAGACCAGGTCAATCTATATCTAGAAGGCAGAATGTTTATGGCATCAATCACAAGCCTTTGCAGCCTGAACTTTAGACTAGAGGAAAGTGAAGGTAGAATCATCTAGCCCATGGCCCAGAGATGACAAAAAGGAATATATTGCATCTTCTAGAAATACAAACAGCCTTTTATATTTTTTTTACTTCTGAAGTGAAGCTTGGTAAAGAGAACTCTGTAAAGACAAAAACAAAATTAAAAAACTAATGGTAAAGAAAATAAGCCAGAGCTGAGATGTCAAGTCTTACTCCTAGTCTATAAACCAATACCAGAATTGTTTAAACCAAAACCTCCCCGAACATTACTGCCCTGGTCAGAGAAACATCATAGAAAGATTTTTGCCTTGTCAGTTCAACATGAAATATTCTATTCATTTAATATATATATCAAGTTAAAAAAAAAATTCATGTCAAAACCATGTCAGTAACAAGTCTACTTACCTGTGAAAATAAATATCACACTGCATTTCAGATATGTTATCAAGCTGTCAACTTTTTAGTCAGCAAAAGTTGTTCCCACCTACCTTTAATATCTCATATTTCCTCACTTTTTCTCAAAATTAGGCTAGCCGCTATTTTCAGAAGAATGTGAGGTTTTTTTATTCTTAAGTCTAAGGATCTAATGTTTGTTCACTGTACTGTCATTTACGTCATCAAAATTCAGGAAATCTTATCTTAGTGCTCTTAAATATTTAAACAGCAAGAGCTATTTGTAAACAAGGTATAGGTTCTATCTCAGGTGTTCAAAAACTGGAAGAACCAGTGTCAGTAAAACTGTAGAGCTAGAGAGAGTAGGGGGATATTTGTGTATCATCTGAAATCTTGCCCATCTTTCCTTTTCTTCCAACAAATCTGCATTACAGGTACACAAGTAATCCTTCAACCCACAAAAATATAGTAACATATACTGCAAGGATATTTCTGTAAGCAATTAAACAAAACACATTCTGAGATAAATACACTGTTTCGACAGCATAATGAAGTCAATGGACAATATCAACATACTAGATAAAAGACACTGCAAAATGAAAACCTAACATCTTAAAACACACCTGCCTCTTAAAATAGCATTTGTCCCAGAAGGAATTGTTTTGTTTTATAGTATAACTTGTAAGTGGACTAACAGTATATTAAAGGAGCCAATATACATCTCCCTGAGCAGTAGGAGCACTGAGCACATACTGCTGAGTCTGTACCTGGGGTGGGGGGGGTTCTGTTAGTTTGTCTTCCAAATACCAGTGATTTACTCACATCCATTCTTCCAAGCACATTAAAAGCTAATCACCATTATTCATCTGGAGAAGAATGGATAAAGTCACTATGGAGAAGAGATTTCTGTTAACTGCAGCATTTGTATCTAGATATTTGAATGGAAAAAAATATGTCACTGAAAAGCCAACAAGGTAAAAAACACCAGTTCTTACAATAGGACCCATTAGGAACAGAGATTTCTTTTTTTATTTCCTCTGATTAAACAGTAAGAAAACATAAAAAAGGTCATTCAGTGAAGAACTGAAACTCACATTGGTGAAAAATCACCTGAAAACTCCCATATCATGACCTAAATTCAGTTATGCCTCCTAGTCCCCACAGAAAGAAAGAAGCTGATTACAAGAATTAGTAAGAGTAACCATTCCATAACATGGAACAGCACTGGCTGTTCTCATGACAGAATTCAAATGCCCCTGTTAAACCTGAGGGTGTTCACACACAGTGCTCGCTGGGACAGAGGTGACTCTGAAATTACTTTCTGCTAAATAGGGGATTATAATGCCAAGGACTGATCCAGGGTTTGCTATCTGCTATGTCTTTATGCTTCACAGAAGAAAACCATGGACAAAACCAGACTGCTGACACGTCTCTTTATCAGGAAGCAAGTCATAGCCTTGTGTTTCAACATTCATATTAGAGAATCCATTAAAAAGAAGGAAAAGTAAAGGGGCTTTTACTACCTTTTCCTGACTAAGATTTAAAATTTTATAAGGCTAAATAAGGTGCCTAAACAGGAAGAAATTGCTTCCACTGAGATGATGGAGCAAGTAAAGAAACAAACAACATGGTTTTTTCAACCATAAAACTGCTATCAGTTCTCATTATTTTGAAAACTGGAAACATTCTGTTATAAAATTTTAAGCATGTTCTTCTGTAAAATTTTACAAATTGGATATTGTACTCAGAAGTCCTCTTTTAAGGTTTGCCTTTTTGGTTTGCTTGTTTCACACCAGTGAGTCTGCCTCAGCAGAAGATGAGTATGGAGCTCCACCTAAAGGCATAAATCCGAAGTTGTCCTTGAGAAATGTGACCAGCCAACTCACAAAAGTTTCAATTAAAGGAAAAAAAACCAAAAAACAAAACAAAAAAAACCAACCAACCAAAAAGAAACCAAAGGGGAGAAAGTTTATTGTTGGCAGTGAAGACAAAGCAAAGGTAGAGAAAAATCACAGTACCTGCTGAGCCAGGAGCAGTACAGCTCTACCTCTACCACACTGTACTTCAGCTAATTATATCCTCAGAGTGATAATCTTGGCTTTGGTCTAGATCAACACAACTACAGAACTGTACCCAGGTGATGTGGCTTTGTGCACTACAACACTTAATGGGGTGGACATCCCTTTGGTATCTCTGTGAAATCCCAGCATCAGCCTCAGATGTTTCCAAAAAGCAGGAGCACAAATGAGACTTATCTTTAACTCTGCATTTCAGCTGTCTTTTGAGCTTCTAGAATCTAGAAAGCCCAAAGAGTCCCATTTCAATAGTGCAATTTTACCCCAGACTTTGAGCCTACATCTTTTCAGTTGAGTGGAACATGTTAATCTCTGTGCTCAGCTACAATGTTGCAAACCTCAATATTACAGTTATCTTATTAATTACTGGCTTGGTAATTTCTCAAATTATATATATATTTGTATTAGTTCAATTTATATTCTTACTATCTTATAGAGTAAGGATATAAATCAAACTTGATATTTGGAATATCAAGTTACTGCTATCTACACAGAAAACATGCTCATTTTGTTAATGAAGACAATTAAACAAAAAGGTAAGAAATAATTAGATACACAGCACATGCTCTGTTGAAAACAAACATGAAAACCAAGCTGGGTGTTCACACTGTTGGAGATAACAGCTGCAATGTTTCACAGTTGCACTGTCTAGGAGATCTAACATCTCCTGTTATCCATTCTTTGAACTGCCTGATGTTTTACTCATAGCAAGATGATATTCCAGGTGCAAGACACTGCTCACCCTGCACGGACATGAGCAGTTGCTGCAGTTTCAGAGTTCTGAAACTCACTATGCATCATGAGTGAGATCACTCTTAGAAAAGGTATTAACCTTGCTCATGCATTCGCTAATGAAACACTAGTGAGAAAGGACGTGGCAGCTAGATGCTGCCTTGGTTTATGGCATTTAACAAAAATGGCGTGGCTTTTTTTACTTTTACACATGTATTATATTACCAAAAATATTTGGGACTTTGACCATCACTGACTAGGCCCTAGCACCATTTCTAAGTTGCTAATATCTGTATGCAGAACCTCTTCACCCTCCTAATGTTTGCTCTACTCTCCCGCACTCTATCAAAAAGTAGGGTCATATGTACATGAAAAACACCCAGGTGAAAAGCAAAACATCTTGCTAGTTTGTCTCTCATTTAACACATTTAATGTACAATTCACAGATGATGAATTCAAAGGGGTTATCTAGTTCTTAATGCTATGCTCACTCTTCTGTTAATATTTCATGCTTTAGAGTAGGAGGTTTCTAAACTTACAGAATTGAAGAGGGGGAGGATAGTTAAAAAAAAAATGGAGATAAGACAACAAGAAATCCTTGGCCAAACACTAAAATCTGTGATTAAACACCCATGACAACCACAAACTACTAAAAGCGTTTCAAGTAACCACAGGCTGGCTACTGTGGCTGGACAGAGGAATTTTTAAGTGTGATTTTACATTGCAGTGGCAGGTGATGAGAACAATGAATTCTGTTCTCTGTGCTGTAAACAATGATGCCAGAATCAACACGAACTTTCTCAATTCTATACACTGCTGCTCAACTGGCAAAGGACAAAAAAAAAGTTAGGCCCTCCACATCTTTCCCAAAGGAAACACTTTTGAGTGAAAAATGGGAAATAGGGAGTGACTTCTCAGACATCTCATCTCACTTCTACAGGGCTGCTTTAATTTCCTTAATTAATGAGGCATTCAAAGATATGTCACAGAGCTGCAGTGTCCTAGGAACACACCCCTGCACCTTCAAAGTCAAATAACATTGACACTTGACCATTGTTACTGACTAAATATCACAAAAGGAATGAAAAACTGAGATGGAAGACAAAAACCATGAGAAACAATGAAAGCTGGTGAAATCTATGCAGGAAAAGTAAAATTAGAGTCAGAGGAGTATTCCATATATCAAGTCAGAAAAGCAATCATCACTGAAAGACTACAGTACTTGGGACAAGATAAGGCAAAAATTTTCAACTTAGAGGACTGTCACAGACATCTTTTATGGAAAATCCTTTCCTTAGGATTTTTCCTCCTGAGAAGCTGAGAGGCCTCAGGAACAAAATGTAAACAATGGTTATCTGCTGCTGTGGAATGCAACAGGTGGATCTGTGATTGGTCTCATAGAGATTGTTTCTAGTTAATGGCCAATCACAGTACCACAGTCAGCTGGCTTGGACTCTCTGTCTGAGACAGAAGCTTTTGTTATCATTCCTTGCTATTCTATTCTTAGCTAGCCTTCTGATGAAACTTTTCCTTCTATTCCTTTAGTATAATTTTAATGTAATATATAGCATAAAATAATAAATCAAGCCCTCTGAAACATGGAGTCAGATCCTCGTCTCTTCCCCAATCTGAGAACCCCTGTGAACACCATCACAGAGGACTAGCAAAGAACAGCAATGGCAAGAGGATCAGCAAAAATTTTTATACTAACTCAGGGGCTATTGAAGAAAATTACACACAAAAATTTAAAAGTCAGTCATGAGATTACAGTAAGGAGTAAGGGACAAACAAGAAGGATGCACAATCAAGTGGCCACTGGGAGCAGAGTAGGTGCTCAGTATGGAAGCAGGAAAAGCAGACAGCTGGGATAGGGTAGCCAACTTGCAATGCAGAACAAGGCAGCAGTGGAAATAGATGGCTATGTAAGTAGGACTTGGAGCTGTAGTTATCTTTAATTTCTATACTGTAGACTAAATACATTAAATTTCATAAATATTTTATTAAATATATACAAATTGAGACAATTTCTGTGCAGAAGCTGGTCTTTATTTTTTTCAAGTGATGGATATGAAGTGGAAGCAGAGTGTTGCACATTGAGCTAATTCCTCCTTTCCAAGCTTTCCCTTTCTTTCCCCTGTACACATTTAGTATACAGCACAGATCCTCCTAATTAAAATTAATTAAAAACTGCTTCTTAAATTATTGCATGCATTCTTTGCTGAAGATAACAGTTATGTACTAAGATATTTAACTGATATGCAGGAAAAACCCAACAACTTACATTGTTGTTATTCCTGGAATAACAGTTCTTTCTCTTGTGCGAAAATACAAACTCTTTCCAGTTTGGTATAGCAAGAGATTCAGTGTTCTGAAGACCAGTTGCCAGACAAGATCCAAAGGAACTAGAACTGTAGATGACATTCAGCCCCCATGTCAGAAAATGTCTGAAATCATAATCAAATAAGTTGCCTACTGCAACCATGAAACATCATTCAAATACACTGGAGAGTGAACAAATAGACCATAATAATTCCAGAGACAAATATTAGTGCACAGATTTCTCAATTGTTTCATTTCATATTACAAGCTCCTTTAAATATCATTATTTAGACCTTGTGAGAATTTACACATACACCCACTTGCCATTTAGCCTCTTCTGCAAAAATACCATTAATTGTAAAGTATGCCTTGTCCAACCTCTTTCAAAGTTCAATGACTTCCAAAATAGACATTTAGAAGTTTTATTTATCAAAGTAATCACATTATACAAAGCACCATTTCCTAAAAATATGCTCTATTGTACAGATGAACATTTTCCTTTGAAATTTGTGCAGAACAAACCTACCTGCTGTGCTTTATTACAGAATCCAAAATTATCATGAAAATAAACAAAAACCTGGTTGCCTTTTCAACTGGGTAGAAGCTTTTAGCAAAAATTGCTCTTCCTTTTCAGGAATTTGGTTCACCCCCTTCCCTTTTCCCCCCCTTTTGCAAATTTCTGATCAGTTTACATACTGATCTTGAAGACTAAAGCAATTCTAAAGGAGTGTGTGATGTCTTTACAGTATGAAAACTCTCCAACTTAGCAACATCAGTAGTAGAGTGCAGGTAGATGTCTCCATGTTGCAGGACACATCCACAACTTCTCTTCCTGCCCAGAGAAGTTGTGGATGTCTCCTGCAACATGGTCAAGTAGAACATGTCCTTGTCCATAGCACGGGGGTTGGAACTATATGATCTTTAAGGTCCTTCCTATGGTTTTATGTTTCATAAAACTATGGTTTTATGATGACACACCACACTGAATAAGCACTGCAGATGATTGTGCCAAAGTTTAAGCTACTCCATCTGAGCCCAACACAGTAATCCAGCTGGGTCCACCAGATGCTCTCGGCTGGATTCACTAGAAACAGTATCACTGTTTTTCCACTGGTCAAAGCCTCCTTCTTATCTTAGCCTTCTTGATCTCTGATATAAACACTGAAATCATCTGAGGCATTGCCATGCAGAGGAGATATTCTGTACAGGAGATATTCTGTAGTAGTTCTCCAGACTAGCAGGTTGGGTAAAAACTTTTATCCTGAGTGAGCACCAGATGCATCAAATTGGCAATGACAAAGTTACTATATTGTACAGAGAAGAACCATAAACAAGGAACAAAGAGTAGTGGGTATCAGACTTGATGCCAGAATGCCATTTGTCAGGCCCTTTGTTCACAGACTTGTCAATGGTTTCAGACATCACTCATCCCAGCAGAGCTTTATTCCTCCCTATGCTTCTACACATGCAGTTACAGAATATATTACTGAAACACCAACATAGCCATTTCCCCCAAGGAAGACAAACCATCTGCCTGTCAGTCCTGAGAGCTGGTGCTTGAGCTGATTCCCACTCTGCCCAGTGCAATAACAAAAGAGGATTTATTTAGGTGTTAGAAGAAACAGCCTACATGCCCCGTGGCAATGCACATGGGAAGGAAGAGTTTGCAGCTATCACTCATCTGTATTTCAATAGAACCACGAAGTCATTAAGATTGGAAAAGAACTTAAAGATCAAGACCAACCATCAGCTAGTACCACCACCACATTCACCTCTAAAGCATGTCCTAAGATGCCATATCCACACATTTTCCAAACACTTCCAACATGGCGATGCCAGCAGTTCCCTGGGAACCCTGTTCTAATACTCGGTCACTGATTCCACGAAGAAATTTTTCCTAACACCTAACTAAACCTTGCCTGACATAACTTGAAGGTACTTCCTTTCAACCCATCACTTATTAGCTGCAAGAAGAGGCTGAAATCCACCTCAACTTCCTATCAGATAGACAAGAAGAGCAATAAGTTTTCCCTTTCCTCCAGCCTAAACAACACCAACTCCCTCTGCCACTTCTCATGAGACTCGTGCTCTTCACCAACTTTGTTGCCCTTCTCTGGACAATGTTTTTCATGTAGTGAGGGGCCCCAAAGCTAAACAAAAGACTTGAAGTGCAGCCTCAGCAGTGCTTTGTACAGGAGGACAATCACTTCCCTAGCCTTGCTGGCTGCATTATTTTTGTTACAAACCAGAATGCCATTGGCTTTCTTGGTCACCTGGACACACTGCTGGGCCATGTTCCACCTGCTGTCGATCAGCATCACTGGGTTCCTTTCCTGTTGGTCTGCTCTCCAGCCACTCTGACCCAAGTCTAGAGCACTGCAAGGAGTTGGTTCTGATCCAAGTGCAGAACCCACTGCACCTCACGTTATACAGTTTTTATGAACCTCACACAGCCTCTGCCCATTGTTCCAGCCAGTCCAGATCACTCTGCAGAGCCTTCCTTCCCTCTAGCAGATTAACACCCCTGCACAAAAACGGGCTACTCATGGGGCAGGCCTGTAGTTTATTTAAATTGAGCTCTTAACACTAGACATGTGACAGGCTCTCTTCAGGTACATAGGCTGCCTCCCCTTCGTAGTAAACTGCAGAACTGAGCCCAACAGCCTTGAACTGGCAAAGGAGAGTCTTCACTGAAAGGAATAAGGACTAAGCACAAAGTTTATGGCCTTCTGGGACAATGATTGAATAATGAACATGATTGTCTTCATTATTCCTGATAGTAGCTTGTTTACATCATCTTGTGGTATTATGCCTTGCCCTCACAGAAGCTATCTGTGAACTCCATGTGCATCTGAACCAACTCACAGCTGATGGACTCTTGGGCAGAAACAATGTCTGACAGTATAATTTTTAATTTTCAACCATTCCCCTGGTTTGGTGAGGGGAAAAAGGCTAGAAATCACTGTTAATGTCTCAAGTTCTCTGAGATTAGTGCACAAATAGTCTTATGCTGCATACAAAATACTGTGATTAAATACCTCACAGATAAATGCTGTTATGCATAATTTTCATAACATGTAAGATTTTATATGTAAAATTATATCGCTTTAATTCACAAAGGAAGTGATAAGTAATGGGACCTAGGAGGGACAAATAAAAGTCAATAAGAAGGTAAATATGAAGATGGGAATTTGAGTTAAACGTTTTATTGGTGATGTATACTAGCAGATAATTACTTGAATTGATAATCCTATTCTCCATATTTAGATGTATACTAATCTTTTTTGCTTTCAGAATGAGACAATATAGCAATGTTAGTACATGTAAGCACCTGAATCACACCAAATAATACTGACAGCTTGATTGGAAACAATAACCAAATAGCAGACCTGTGGGACTGAGCTTCATGCTGTTAAAATGTGAATTTACACAATATGTTGCTGCTGGGCTTGCCTGGCATTCAGACAACTTTGCAGATGTCAATTTACCTGTGTAATCATATGATAATTTAGTAAAATTAGCATGAAATACTTCAGTATCTCCATATAGTTAGCTCATAATTGTAAAGTAAATATGTACTTACCAAGGTGTTTTCTTGCCCTGTGGTCTCACAGTGACTTTGTTTACTGGTTTATTATGTGTATGTGGAAGGTGTTGAAGCTGAGGTGCCACAGAAATGTTACTCAAAATAGAGTAATTCAAAAGGCAAGATAATTCACTGTGGAAGGAGAAAATAAAGTGTGAAGCATCCAGTTGCCTTCCTGTACTGTAGCAAATGAGTTTATTTGCTTTGGTAGAAAGGTAAGCATTAAAAAAAATAAATAACCAACCACCACTCTAATTAGCTTTATTTATAATCTGTACAATGTTAAGTCCTCACCAAAGAAATAAAACATCATCTAAGAGCATCTAAGAGGAGCTGAGCTGATACATTTGTGATAATTGATAAATCAATTTAATTAAAAATATTTTGGCAAACAAGCATTCAGAGTCCTCTACCCTCCCAAACTGCCATGCTAAGATAGTTCTTAGCAAACAAATTTTATCTGAGCTCCACACTCAGATTTTCTGTTTGCTCTTGACCTGTCTTACATAAATTTTTTCAGCGGTGCCCACAGTGGCTGATGGGCTAACTGTGTTCTCCTGTAAGTCCATTACAGAGAGGGCTGGAACCAGCACAAAGCAGACCATGATATCTTCCTTCAGAGGCCATCCCTGCAGCTCCCACCTCCTCATTACCAAAACCTCACTACCTAGAGCCAGTACAGTAAGATAGACTTGCTTCTGAAACCAAAATTCTCAATTTCCCTGTAGTTCTATTAAAGTACTTCTAATAAAACCCATGTACAACCATATATACTATAAGGAAGTGCAATCCTTTAAGTGAAAATATGAGCTATTTTCCCCAAAGGGAAAAAAAACCCCTAAATTATTTTAAATGGGACCAATCATTGTTACCTCCAAATGGATAGTTTGTTTTTCAAAGCCAGATGTAGTTGCTGCTGTAGTTTTTGCAGTGACTGCATCGTAGGAGGGTACAATGGTTCCTATACCTAGAAATAAGAAAGGCAGGAAAATTCATTCCACTCCAGTCACTGATAAGTCCTGCTAGTAAGCCAAATCACAGTCATGGGAGGGCAGTCTTTGTTCATGTTGTCATCATGACACTCTTTTTGCCACAGGAGACTTTCAGAGAGAGGATAATTCCACCACAGTTTAATCACCAAAGATTTATTACTCAGAACATTCTAATTCACTACAAAACCATGACTGCTCTTAACACAGTTTACAAAAGCTGAATGTGTCTCTTAGTTTCAAGTGAAAGAGTAAAGTTACACAATGGCTTCAGGCATTAATCAACCAGATCTGAAGCAGGAGACTAGGAAATTGGGATATCTGAAAATAAGCAGTTTTAGTTAGTTTAACTCCTCTGTAATTCCTGACTATATTGATTCAAGTAAACAACAAAAATAATACAAGTTACGTACTGATAGATTCTATGCTCAAGACTGTTGGGAAGCTAGGAACATACCCCAGATGCTAACTCCCCCTAAATAGGCATTATTAAGAAGGACATTTTCAGGTTAGGTATCCATCATGAAGCAGCCCAATACTAGATAGGCTAGCACATCAACAAGTTTGTATTTCCAGGCTGTGTAAGCAACTACCTCTAAATAGCACCTAACTGGCCTAAATAATAACTCCATATGTAGTTTCTTTTCTGTAAATAGATGCTGCAAATGAAAGTAGTTAAGGAAGGAATAAAAAGTACTTATTTTATAATAATAATCTTAACAGAATCTCCTCTGCTGGTACCTGACAAAACTGTTTCATTTGCCAAATGTTGAACAGCCATTTGTTAATGCAGTTCCACGACAGTTAAAAGGTCTCATAGATAACTCCGTGAGGTTTTCTGCATCTCTTTGTTGGCCAATGTTTGCAAGAACTAAAGCAACACATGCTGTGGCATTCCTAGATTGTCCTTTTGCCTCATTCTTTATATGCTTCTACATTGATTTATTTTTCCTTCACCTTTGGCAGTACTGAGACCTATGAATAGTCAACTACCTTAATGAACATTTGGAATTCACTGTTTTAGTGCAGTACTTATTCTTTTAACAGACCAGTCTGGGACCTAGTTCTAAAAAAAAAAAAAATACTTCTCCCTAATATTATATTTCTGTGAGTTTATATGACTGGGAGTTAAGTCTGAATTATTAGGAAAGATTATCATGGTATTTCTTCCCTTTGGTAAATGGAGCTCATTTTATGCAATTTGCCTATACAGGTGTATACAGAGGACTAGATAATGTCTTACAGCTTACACTGCACTGCAGAAATAGGATAGAATTCTACAAGAGCACAGACTGAATATGATTTTTTTTTTTAACATGGCAAGCTTTATATTAGAAGTCTTTATCTCCCCAAATACATATATTCTAGAGACATGGCTGAAAATAAATTTCCCTTATTCAAAAAAAATGACCCAATTACATCCCCAGGAAAGGTTCCATCCTAAAAAGTAAATAAATTACATCAGTGCAATTGTCAAATTACAACACAATGTGTAGCAAAATTATTTCTTGCTAGGATAACAAGAGATGTAAAATTTATCTTGGGAATGAAAAGAAGAAAAACATTCTTGGTGCAATTCAAACAAAATTGATATTCAGCATTGATTGCTAAACATTTAAATATCCTGTACTGATCATTAATAACAACCTCAAGCTCTGTTCAAACTCTATCAGAGGATATTGATTAACATCATATAACAGTCTAAGCGACATCAAGACATGAACAATGGCTTTCTTCCATTTTCTGCTGCCCACCCCCACTTCTTTTTTCCACCTTTTTTTAAAGAAATGAAAAGCATTAACAACTCGATTCCATTTGCGAATTTCAGTGTCAGTAAACAGGGCCTTATGTCACTGTAAAAAATAATCCCAAGAGGTTTCTGGGAAACTGCTCCAACATCTGTGCAGAACAGCCAAAGAAATCTGGTATAATTATTTTTTAATTTCTCTACACTCCCTTGCATCCCAGCAAAACTGCCCATAAATAGTCCTCTTTTCCTCTTCATACAACACATCTCTTCAGAGCAGTCTTAGAGGAGGAGATGCAACAGGAGGAGGACAGAATTTTCAAACATTAAGTGTATTTTTATGATAGACACTAGGATGGAGAAGTTGTGTCTTATTCTCCATTCCCTGGACAGACAAGTCAAGAACTTCTCGGTGTTTACTAAACCCACAAAACAGTAAAATCTCAACCACTTTTGATGCCAGAGGCAAAATGTTCATCAAGTTACCGAGGCAGGCTTTTTCTCATCAACAGCAATCACTGCCAATCTGTTCAGCACACACAGTAGAAATTGTGAATTAGATGTTTCAGTGCATTACTTGAACTTTAGGATCCCTATTGATCTACTGCTTTGTTTTTAGAAGATGCTATTAAGAAAGCTCATTGTTTCAAATTAATTAATTGTTTTGACTCAGCCCTCTTAAAATAGTTTGCTCCAACCAATATTAACCTTTAAACTTTTTTTCACAGATTTTTTTGTTTCACTCTTACACCACTCTAAAAATCAGTTGATTAGTGTTGGGTATGGGCAATGCACAGAGGAAAGGTGCAACATGTGTAAAGGAAAAAGTTATATGGGCAGAGATAAATGCCATCCAACGTCCCCAACAGAAATACTTGCAATTCCAAACCAAAGAAATCAGAATTCCTTGGGAAAAAACCCACGCATCCTAGACTTTCAAAGAAGAAAAGGGCAAACAATGAATGATATTGCAATGGGAAATGCTGAATATAGCCCTCTGTAGCAGTCACAGTAAGACACAAGAAGATGTTACCATTACCTTCAACAGCTGGAAAAAATCCTGTGCCTCCAAATTGCCTCAGTATACACAATGTGTATAATTGAAGAAACAGGCAGGTATTAATCCCTACCATGCTAATAAGAAGATATGCCCTAACCACAAAATTAATTTTAATTTTGTGACTAGTCAGCAACTTAAAAACTGGTAGGGACTGAAAAGGGAGGAAGAAGTGGAGGAAAGAAAAGAAGCATGGAAGAAAAGAGAAAGGAAAATGTAAATGAAGTAATACTATACATCACAGAGTTTCTCAGAAGCTTTCAGTTCAAACAGAATAGTCAGAGGTTCATTTAAAAATTATAACTGAAAACTCAAGAAAAGAGAAATGGCTCTGAAGAGCCATTCTCATATGCAGGGGTAAAATGACACTTGATAGTGTTATTCATCAGAACTGGTTTTAAACAGGAAACTCAGCTTGGTACTTTACTTGAAGCCTAAATTATGTACTGCAGCACTACACAGATATAAGCCTTCCCTACTTTTCTAATTATTTGCATCTTCACTTTGCAAAACAAGATGTAAGAGCAAACACCTTGTCTTGAAAGCAGTAATACCAAACCTGACTTTCGGGTGTCTTACTTATTAGAATAAATTCTGCATTACTGAAGCTGGGTTAACACAGTTAGGAATTTCTGGATGCTTGGAGATGGCAAGACAAAAGTCAAAGGTTTGAATCCAATGCACTTAATGCTTCACTACATTTTCAGTGAGGTGGGTCTAGTGTTGATTAAATGCCAGTGCACTCACTAAAATATACTTACATATTTCTTTCTGTGAGATTGGAGCCATTTACCTTCCTCCTAATCCTAACTTCAGAAAGGTATAAAGAAAAGTTTATTAACAGTAAAATAAAGAAGAATAAGAATCCAAATAAAACTTTTAGAACACGTCTCCTCCCACTATAATTTTTTCCTTCCCACTAGCAATGGGCAGAAACAATTTCATCGGTTTATCACCTCTAAAATAGTCTTTGTTTAGTTCACTAAGGGAGAGGCGTTCCTCTTGACATTTTATGGAGACTTTTGCACAAGAAAACAGTTCTCTTATGGCTTTCCATTTCCACGAATCGTAGCCACCTGGAATCCGCAATTGTGAAGTCCTTCTTTCCGTAGCCTTCGCACAGCTGCATTTATGGGCCATGTCATCTTATGGGGTACTATTTTAAGGATGAGGTGTTCAAGACCAAAGGTTCCCTTTACCTATTTTGGAGATCATCTTCATCTCTGAGAACAAAGATTTTCTTCTTTCCCTGGGGGCAAAGGGTCTTCATCACTCCTCTCTCTCTCTATTCAAACTTCTCATGGGATCACAGCTACGTCAACATCTGCTTGCTTTAGCATAGATACCTTTGCTCATATCTACAAATTTGAACATTTAATCCCCCCCATACTTTCAATGAGTTGCAGGGGAAAAGAGTCTGATGTATCCATTATATCTTCTCTATAGCTAAATCTTGGGCTAAAATCCTCTTGTAAGGCTATCTCCTCATTCTCCTTCCATCTGGGACTTGACTCTTTCTTTACTAACCTTGGTGTCTTTGTTGTTCCTCTACATGTCTTTCCTTTGTCATTTTCTCTCACTTTAGAGAGCATGCCCAGGGTTTATTCATTTTAAAATTTGAATTTCACAGAGGTGGATCTACTTTTAATGGGCTAATTAACATGCTTATTCTCAAAACTAACCAGCAGTTAGTTTTGCTAGGCACAGAGGAAGCTCTCAGCAGCTCCTCTCAGAAAAAAATAACTTCTGTGAGTGGCTCCAATGCAAAATCAGAGCACTCAGTCAAGAAATTCTCAACTAATACCAATTTCTAATGGCTAACTGACAAGTAGCCACTCTACACAACCTCAACATTCATAAACCTACTTCTATGAATAAATGAATATAATGTCCTTATGTCCATTTGCATGTTGCTGACCCCCTTGGTAGGGATTAAAGAGATTCTACTCTATTATGGCTTAAACTAAGACAGAATTACATATGCTGCCCAGATTCCACGTAACACTTCTCACTACTAAATGGAGTAAGAACTACAAAGTAAATTCACTAACAGCATTAATTCAATCCATACAAAACCTTGTGGAGGAACAAAGGGCAAACAATTTCTGCATTTCGGGCTCAAATTTTCAAGTCTTACACTGTTAGTTTAAAAACCATACTGGTGCACTGACTTTAAATTTCTCTACTGTGGTGAAAGTTTCTTATTTTTAACATTTTTCAATTAAACCTTAGTTTTAAAAATGAGGGGTTTTCTTACTTCTCCACAATTATATCAGTTTTACCACAATTACATAGAAAGAGCATTGAGAGCACTGGGCACATAGTATAAGCAACATGCTACCAATTCATTCAATAATTCTGATTAAAAAGCCAATTTTTTTGGTGTTTTAGAGCAACGTTTTCTTGAAATATTAAGATTCACAGGCAATGAGAGCACCTAGTATGGCTTTGTGGAGAAACATGTTCTCACTATTATCTCTTCCTACCTACATTATACAGAGAATATCAAGCTTTGTAATCATTAGAAGCAATGTCTCCAATTCAAGGGCTGTGTATTAAAATTTCCATTTTAATACAGAGCCTTTCCATTTCTTTCATTTCCATTTCCTTTAACATTTCAAAATCAGAATAAAATGCAGCCAGGTACTAATATCACCTTTTTAGGCAAGACTACAAAAGTTAAGGTGAAGTTAAGGTGAATAAGGCTAAAGATGTTAAATTGCAACCATCACAAGATAGCTCTAGAAATTCTGTACCTGCACCATCACAGTAATTTTAAAGAACAAGATACAGTTTTCTTTAAGACAGCAAATCACAAGAAAAGTCAACATCATGTCAGAGTAGAAAGAAGCAGCATTTAGGACCCCTGAGTCAATGTCATGGTTTTCAAAATTCTAAAGCTTTCCAAATCTGAGAACAGTTTTGGAACTAGTGCCAGTCCGAACAAAGTATACTTTATTTCAGAAAACCAAAGACTTGTTATGAAAAGCAGGCTGCTCAAATACCAAATCCTGAAATTCTGAGGGTCTAACAACAGGTACCATATTTACCATACAAAATAGGTTTTTTGCATACACACAATACACACACATCCACATGCATCTGGATAGGCAGGACATTTCGCAAAAAAAGAAAGCAAAAATACAACCACCAAAAAAGCCTTTTGCAAATATGTAAACAATATCCTGAAAGATAAAACATACAGAGAATAATCATGCCAAAACAATTTTCAGAGTCTTCTGAGTTGGAAGGGCTCACCACAAGGATCATAGAGTGCAACTCAAATGAATGGCCTACACAGGGATCAGACACACAACCTTGGTGTTCCTAGCACCATGCCCCAACCAACTAAGGTAATCTTAAATTCATTTGCTAGACAAGACCTATACAGTCATATATTCACAAATCAACAGTAAGATAGTCATTAAATACCTCAACCAAAGTACACAACAATTCCTGCTAATGGATTTTGGCCAATTGCGCCTATACAGTAAGAAAATACAAAACAATAAGAAAACAATTACCTTGTTAATGGTAAAGGTATTTTACTTTCAAAACTTTTGTGACAAATTTAGGTGTATTATCTGCTAGTCAAGTATTACTACCCTAAGGCTTCACTTTTCTATAGACTTCTGTTTTTCTTTTGTTTTCTTTGGTTTTTATTTTACCACTGAAAAGGCATGACCTCTGTGCAAAATTCAGTTTCATCATTTTGCTTAAACCATGCAAATACTGAGAAACCTATTTCCATTTAGAGAGAGCAGCCAAACACTATTGTGTAATTATTCATTTCACATAGCTGGAGAGAAGGGACTTAATGCTAAGCTCTGTGCACTGATTGTCCTGTCGATCCACTTACATGACATAAAGGTGCCTACTTGGAAGTCTTCAGCTAAAAACCACTTTTGAGAACTCTCTTATTCATTATAACTGCAAGTAAAATTAGACCCTGAAATAAGTGCCGTACAGTTTAGCTATTAATACAACCAATCAAAACATCAATATTAACTGCAGTAATAGTAATGAAGTACCACATTCTTCATGTGTTTCTCACTAGATGCTTATTTTTTCAGAAAAGCCACCTGTCCCCTTCAGAAGTTCTGTCACCCTGTAGCTACTTTTATTGCCAATTAATTGGTAATTGGGTCCAAGAAATACTGCTTATGACTCACATACCTAGAATATAGTGACCTAAAACTAAAACACAACTGGAAAAGTTTTAATTGATCAGTGTCCATTTTAATTTGGCTAAATCTTAGAAAATAAGGTGGATGCTTGACCAATAGGTCCTTCTTGATCAATAAATTTCTCAGGAAATATTCTAGTTTCTTTTAGTCCTATTTAAACAAAAGTATTCCTGTTATTTATGTTTCTTCTCTAAGAACTCCCACTCTCTATTCAGCATTAAAAATATCTGTCACCTTGAAAACCAGCATTTCCTTTTTTGAGTAATCAATGGTGAAAGGTATTTTTTTGCTGACCCACAAGAAGTCACCTGCATGGACTTGTGGGCTGCTAGAAACAAGGATATGAAAATGTAAGAGTCTCTGTACTCAAAAAGGAAAAATAAAACTTCTATATCTTCCTCAGTGAAAGATTGGAGGCTGTAAACTGATGCTGTTCTTAAAGCTTACACCTATAGTTTCACTACTTCATCAGCTCCTCTTGTACACATTCCAACGTGGCCATAACTATTGATTTTGAATCCCACATGTAGCAGGAGAATGACATATCTTAAAGAACCAAAGGGGTTACTGATGACATCTGCCTTCAAGGTGGCTGGTGCTGGTAACTTGGAATCACCTCATAGACACAAATCTACACAATGAGTATGAGTAAGCCTCCAGGATCTTTTGAAATGCTAAATACACGAATAACAAAGCTAGGATTAACCAAAAAAATCTAAATTTTGGCAGGAATCCACTTGTCTAGCTCATCCTATCTGTCCCAATAAATTAAACCTATGATTTCAGAATGGACAAGAAATAAGATCAACTCCCCAGTCTTTGTTTTGCACTTGGCAATTTTTTTGCTTAATGTTGTTTCTTCTTAAGAAGGAATATGAGGCATCATCTAATTACTTTTTCTTTTTTATTTCTCATGCAAGAAAGCATGAAAACCAGAAAAACATTCAAGCTACATGCATTGCATGTAGGTACCCAATCTACATTTTTACATGTAAATAATGTAACAAATTCAGAGAACAAACACACCTTAATTTTTCTAGGTACCTTACTCTAGCAGATGAAACATCTGTACTGAAGTCCCTGAAAGAAAACAGTGTAGAAATCATTTACATTTTCAGAACTCTGCATGTAACAGAAATAAAGAATAAGCATTTCTCTTGGGAATTGGTTTACAAAGTCCAGATGAATTCTGTTGCTTAATAATAAAATATTTCTCATCAAGTAAAAATAAAAAGCTTTTAAATGCATGTGTTAATTGAACAATATAAGATACACCAGGTAAAAAGTAAATAAAAATAGTTGCAATGACTATGATCAGGGATATCAAAATCACTGAATAACTGAGGTTAGAAAGTTACCTCTCAAAATTATCTAGTCCTAACCCCCTGCTCAAGGGGAGTCAGCTTGGGTACATTGTTCAGAGCTTTGTCCAACTGACTCCCGAGTACGCCCAAGATGGAGACTCCACAACCTCTCTGCACAAGCTGTTACTCTGCTTGGCTCCCCTCACAGCAGAACAGTGTTCTCTTGTGTTCAGCTGAAACTTTGCCCATTGTCTCTTGTCCCATCACTGGCATTGATGAAAAGAGACTGCCCCCATCTTCATTCCCTCCCATCAGGTGCTAAATTCCCCCTGAGCCTTCTCAGGCTGAAGGGATCACCTCCCCTGACCTGCTTCTGGCCTTCTTTGCTACAAAGGAGCATTATGGGGTCAGCTTCTTGTCCATTGGGACCCAAAAACAAAGCATCAACACAGGCCCCATTCCCAGTCCCTCTGCATCATTGAGATGGAGGAGGTAGAGAAAGTCCAGAGAAGCTTAGCCCAGAAGAAGGGAGAGATGAGGTGAAGGTGTTTTATTCCTCATTACCCTACTCTAATTTGATTGGCAATAAATTAAACTAATCTGCCCAAGTCCAATCTGTTTTGCTCATGATGGTAACAGGTGATTGATCTCTCCTGGTCCTTGTCTCACCCCATGGATCTTGGATTATATTTTCTCTCTCCTGGCCAGCTGAGAAACAGAGAGAGAAAGCAGCTTTGGTAGGTACCTGGCATCCAGCCAGGAGCAACCCACCACGCCTACTTAAAAGTGTAAATGGAAATCTTAACTTATTAATGCCTGCATTTCCACAAATAAAGTTACATTCTGCAGTACTACACTAAGGTTGCTTTAATGGGTTGCTCTCTCAAAAATATATGTCCTGAAAAAAATCATCAAGATTGTGCCTATCTTGATCCACAAACACATATAAGTCAGATTTCCCCATAATACAATGAACATTCTTTTCCTAAATAATGAATATGAATATTCCCATATTTTATAGATTCATGACCACTGAAAAGTAGAGTGGTGCCTCTGGAATGAGGAAGATTGAAGTTTTCCCACTGAGTGAAATAGCATGTTCATATTGCAGCATTTAAACTCTCTCCCATAGGAACTTGGCACTTTTTAGTGGTCAGTTTGCATTGACTTGATGGAGATTAGAGGTTATGTACTGGATCCTTGCATCTAACTATTCTTAGAACCATTAAAATTAATTATTTATCCCTCTAGTGGCAGAAATTTTCTCTAGCCTATAAAAATAAAGCCTTGTTCATGATATGAAAAGTGACATATTTCTCTAAAACATATGTTGTTTATTTCTGGATCTTCCATAACCTCCTGTAACATAAGCACTTAGATATGGAATACCTTAAAAAAAATAGTTTAGAATTTCTAGGTAATCCATTTAATCAATGCTGAAACTAACCTGCACTTACATATTAGGAAAAACAAGCAAAACTATTCTTCTGCAAATCTACAGTTTTATGTTTTATTTCACTACTTAGAAGTAGACTGTCAAAGCCACATGAAGTGAGCACTAAGTTGGACCATATATACTTATTTAATATTGAAAAATTTTCATTATTATACCATGTACCCAACTTTCCCAAGTCAATGTTTTGAAAAATATCACAAAGTGGAAGTAAAGCCTTAAGAGGACTATTATATTTGAATTGAAGCAATTAAAATGTTGAAAACTAAAATGCTAGAAGCATAATTAGTGATAAAATGTGTGCACATTTTTAACCTCATTAAGAGTGAAAAAAACACTGATTGTTGTTTTTCTGTAAATGAATAATTTGAAAAGAAATGGCCTATGAAGAAGCTATTTGTGCTAGAAACTGAGTAAAATCTAACTTAAGTTCATTGGTAATACTTGTGTAATTATTCTATCTCCAACCTCAACAAAAACTAACTAAAGGTAGTTAAACAACTTTAATTAAAGCCAAAAACTTTAAGCCAAAACTCAGAAGGTTTTGACTCATACCTCTTTGTTGCTGAAAAAAGATATTTGAAACAGATTTTATCTCTCTGGTAGTTTCATACACTTGAGTTTAGGGAAGTAGATGATAGAGAGAGACAGAAAGCACCTGCTCCTGAATAGATATCTGTGGAAATGCATAGCCATACTGAAAAATAAATGCTCTTTTTAAAATCTGAAGAAGTGGTGTAGGCGCCATCAGGCTAAGATTTCTACATCACACTTTTTTGTGCAATATTCATATGCCCAGGAATACATCACAGGGGATTTTCAAAATCCAGAATATAAAAATAAAAAAAAAGGAAAACTGAATCTTCAGAAGCAGTTTCTGTCAAATGGTACAGAAAGCTTACATGAAAATATGTAAAGCAATTAAAAAGATCTCAAGAACATAAGTAAGTTTTACAAATAAACTACAGAATTTCTCTAAACAAGCAAGGAAGTACAAATCTCAATAATAATTACAGGAAGATATTGAATGCCAAGCAATATCACACAATGCTACACAATTAAGATGAAGAGCATCCTCACATCTGTTGAAAGAAATTTGCTTACTTACTAAATGCCATGTAGCTTTTTCATATTTTTAGAATAAATACATAATTATGTACTATTTTTAAACAAAATACTGATTTTTTGACTATTTACTCCAATTGTTCTCTCTCAATCCTCCTTCCTCAGCCTTCCCTTCTTAACCAAAAGAGAAGTGTCAAAAATTCCATGATTTCCTCTTATACTAATTTTCTTAGTTAGTGTTCTGCTTAGTTGTACTTTGTGATATATGAAACAGAATAATATTAGGGCCTAAATTGCACTTTGTTTAGAATCACCTGGATTTCTCACCATAATAAATAATTCACGCTCTGAAATCTAGACTCCATAAAGTAAACCTGAAGTAACAATAACGAACACTATACTAAAAAATTTGATCCAGAAACTGTTTCAATGCTGTTATTCAAAAGCCAGCACAGCTTCACCAAGAGTAAGTCCTGCCTGACCAGTCCAGCAGCTTTCTATATCCATGGACTAGGGAAGAGGGACAGGTGTCATTTATGTGAACTTCTGTCAAGCATTTGACATGGTCCTTCACAACATCCCTCTCCCTAAACTAAAGAAAAATGAGTTAGATGGATGGACTTTTAGATGGAGAAGGAAGTGGCTGGGCAGTCATGTCCAGAGGCTAGTGGTCACTCTGGCTAGTGGCTCAGAGTCCCAATGAACAAGAGTGACAAATGGTGTTCCTCAGAGGTCTGTACTGAGATCAATATTATTTAATCTCTTCAGTAATGATGTAGACAAAGGGACTGAGTACACCTCCAGAAAATCTGCAGATGACAGGAAGCTGAAGGGTATGGTTGTCACCCACCATCCAGAGGGATCTAGACAAGCTCAAAAAGTGGGCCATTTGGTACCTCATGTGGTTTATCCAGACCAAGTTCAAGGTGCTGCACCTGTGTCAGAGCAACCCATGTATTAACACAGGCTGGGAGCTAAACAGCTGGGGAGCAGCCCTGCCCAGAAGACTTGGGGGTGCTGGTGGTTGAGAAGCTGGACATAACCCAGCCATGTGCACTCACAATCCAGGAAACAAATATGTCCTGGGCTGCATCCAAAGCAGTGTGAGCAGCAGAGGAGGGAGGGGTTTCTTCCCCCCTCCTCTGCTCTGGTGAGACCCCACCTGCAGTGCTGCAGCCAGCTCTGGGGTCCCCAGCACAGGAAGGACATGGTTTTGTTGGAGCAAGTCCAGAGGAGGCCACCAGGTTGCTTAGAGGGATGAAGCACCTGTCCTACAAGGAAAGGCTGAGAGTATTGGGTTCAGCCTGGAGAAGAAAAGGTGACCTAACTGCAGCCTTCAGGTACCTAAAGGGATCCTGCAGGAAAGATGAAGAGGGACTGCTTACAAAGGCATGTAGTGACCAGACAAGGGGGACTGGTTTCAATATGGAAAAAAGTAGGTTTAAATCAGTTATCAGGAAAAAATTCCTTAGTCTGAGAATGGTGAGACACTGGAACAGGTTGCCCAGAGAAGTTGTGGACACCTCATGCCTGGAAGCACAGGGTAGTGGCAAAGCTGTCTACCATTGTTCATTGTCTCAGGGTCCATGGTGAGCATTTTTGCATGTGAATTACCCTCTCTTTTGTACACTTCTGTTATTAATTATTGTGGCTGTTACTGTTCCTTATCTCATAGCTGTTTCCAGTAAAGTGTTCTTCTCCCAACCTGTAATCTTCTCCTTTTGTGCCTCCAATTTTCAAGTCCATCCCCCTGCAGTGGGAAGGAGAAGGGGAAGGCAGGGGTGAGGTGGAATGAGAGAGCAGCGTGTAGTTTGGGACACCAAGTGGGAGCACTGGATTTAGGGGTACTGTTCCTAAACCACGACATGGTACATTAAAGTGCAGATCAGATAGCCCCACATGGGACATGTTCATCAACAACTGCCTGGAATTAAGCCAAAACCTTTAGTATCATACAATGAAGTGGGCACATAAAGAAAGAGAAAAACCTTGTTAAGGCTGGAGGCAGAATACTAGTCCCTCTCTCAAGTTACCTAACAGAGCCAACTAATCTAGGTAACTTAGTTACCTAGTACAGGAAACTACTTGAGGTGACCTAAGAAGTTGGGAGACATAAATGGATAACATGAAGCTGCTGACATGTTCCTGAAAGCACATTAACAGATAGATGGCTTTCACAGATGGTTGAAGGGGAAGCTGTGCAAGGAACACCCAAAATTCCATTGCTAATCGAGGGGAAAGTAGGAGATCTTTTGGGAGACAGATCAGCATCTTTTCCAAGACCATCAGTGCCCAAATAACCCCATTAATAATGTCAGGCTTACGAGCTGAGTGAGAATGCATGTGTTCCATAAGCACACATTAAAGCAAATTACCTAAAAAGATTCAGGGAAGGCCAGTAGATTTGTTCATGTTTTCTGGGGATGTTCCCAAATGCGGTATTTTTTCCTGTCTGTTTTCATCTTTGTACAAAAGCTTGTGTTTGTATTGTGTGGGTGCACCAACTGGGAGCACATTATTGGCCTTACAGGATCTGGAAACTGCAGACAGAAATGGGAGGAACACCTTCAGGTCCTGAAGCCAAGGTATTTGGCTACTCTTAACAACTCATATGGAGATTTCAGAGTGACAGAAAGAAAATGGTTTTCTGTTTGAGAGAGAAAAGAAGAATGTCAATAATAAACAGATGCCTGAAGTTCTTGGTTTGTCAAATGACCTTTCCAATCAGTTATTGCCTGCTCTTATGATGCCACTTGCATAAAAAGGTACTGCTCACCAGTAAGTGATTTATGTCAATATAAAGTCAAAATTATCATCTTTTATGGCATCTGTTATTGGTAAACATACTTGAATAAAGTTCTACTTTTTTCTGCTGTACTTTTATGAGCAGATTCATACTGTTACATTACTTTGGGAAAACTTAATTTGCAAAAGCATCTGCAGTCATGTTTTGGCAAGTGCATCCCCAATGCCTTCCCCTTGTACAGCACAGATCTGACAAAAGCAAAAGGCAAGAATCTGATGAAATCTGTTTGTCACTAAACCAAATAACCTTCCTTATATATAGTAGAAAAGATTTATTAGTACTGAGCCCATAACTGCACATTGCTGGAAGCAAATATCATGTTTTCTAAAAATAAATGCAGCATGTTGATAACACTCCCTGATAATCCATTTCCTTTATCCAAAAGGACTTTCATTTCCAGAGGCATTGGGTTTTTAAATATTTAAGATCTGGGCAATCACACCTTTTGAAAACTGACACACTTCTCTTCAGAAGTATCTCAAAGAGCCTAAATTGGACAGTCAATCTTTCCCAGGAATTAGAAAATTACAGAATTGAATGATAAGGAAGGGAAGGAAGGGAAAGGGAAGGAAGGGGAGGAAGGAAGGGAAGGGAAATGTCAACACACTTTGCTTTCTTGGCTCCAGACATGAAGTTACAAAGTGTAAGCTGAGTCCTTATGCTTTCAAGTGCTCAGTGAACTAAATTATCTAGCAAGATTTTCTCAACTATTTGTGGAACAGTTATAAAGGTTCAGAGACATTTTGGTAATATAACCACAGTGTTGTTCTGGTCCTTAAGAAATAGTGTGCTTCAGTATATTTGCATATTAGATATCCACCCCTATGGTTTGTTTTCCCCTCTCACCATGCCTTTGCCCATCTTCCAAAACAAATTGGTTAAAACAAATAACACATTTAAACACATAATTCTAGTCTACTACAAAAGGAGAAAAAAAATCCTCAAAACATTGAGTTTTCCCATTACCAAGTGGAGAAAAATTACTCTGTTCTTTCTGATATGGCAAAATGCCATCAGGTGTGTTTAAACACTTAAGAGGTAAATTAGTGAATTTAAAGAGTGAATACACATGCATTTTCTGCTTGCCTACACACAGAATACCTGGAACACAGAAAAATCATGGCTCAAACAGCCTAAATCAGCATGACAGAGGACTGGCCCTCAGGACAGCTAGCTGGAAGAAGTACTTCCACACTCCTCAGAAAATTGTCTCAGGCAAAAAAAGTGATTGAATACAGTCAGTTACAGTTATTTATAAGGCTGCCTTGAATGCTTTTTAAAGGGTTTGTAGATGCAGCTGTAGCACTGGGAAGAGTACTTTAAAAAAAATCATACAAGTAGTTAGAGAACACAAGATGAACTTATGAACACAGGGCCAATACATTCAAAGACTTAATATTACCCAAGAAGCAGTCCAGTTTAGTTCAGAATCCTCACTCAAATGGCATTGATAGTACTGGAATAGGTTGCCGAGAGAAGCTGTGGATGTGCCGGGAAGTGTTCAAGGACAAGTTGGAAAGGGCCCTGAATAATTTGCTCTAGTGGGTGGCATCTCTGTCCATGACAGGGGGTTTGGAACTAAGTGATCTTTAATGTCCCTTTCCATCCAAGCTGTTCTATGAGTCTGATTTTTCTACCATCAAAACGATTTTATTTATTGAGGAAGGAAATAAACAACAAATAAAAACATAGGAAGAAAAACAAGAAACCAATCAAACTACCACATCTAAAGAAAAGCAAGGTGGATGCATTTTTGTCTCTAAATTTTAGGAAACAAGTATACATTATTGCAAACATCATGAAATTTCAAGGAAAACCTTCAGACAAGGCTGCAATTTCTCTGTTTGCCAGGCACTCATTGAACTTCAAATTTCAATACTTAAAATGCACCCTAAAAACATTCTACTTTGACAGCTGCATTTAAAATGCTCAACGCAAGACATACCAAAGAGAACAAGTCCTGTTCTTGGGCTGTGCAGAGTGAAAAATTCTTCCCAGAATTTCTATTCACTTCTCCTGGATGATCATGAATCATCCTGGCATGAGAGTTTCTTTCCGAACTGAGCTTACAATTGCACTCGCTGCAGTAGCAGCGATGCTCTGCAGCCCTGATGCATATCAGGGCAGGACACTGAGGCAGCCACTGGGACTCAGTTGAGCTGGGAGAGCAAATTACACCCTCTGTAAATGCTCTGACACAAATTTTATCCTTGGTTCCCAGCTTCACCCTAATCTGAACTGTGGCCTGCTTTACAGCAGGGGGTAATGCTTACATCTCTTTCAAACAATTACATCCTGCAGAGAAAAAGGAGAAATCTTTCTTTTGTCAAATTCTCTCATCACCGTAAGAGTTCACTTACTGACACTGACAAGGAGATAGAATTTATTTGCTGTGCCTGTCACAGGGGTAAGTTGGAGCAGTGCCATACTTGCAGTCAATTATTACCTTGAGGAGAGATTTTTTCCAACACTATACTGATACCAATACTGCAAAGTGATAGAGAACAGTGCTTCCCACAGACAACTCCATAACAAGCTTTTGCCAAAGAAATGCAGAAATTTCTTCTTTCTCTCCACTATAACAGCCATTGTTCCCCCAGCTCACTTATTCCTTATGGCCCCCAGCTCTCAGATACAAACAAAATTAATAAGGGAAAACTGATTTACTCTCCCTTTCTAGGAGCAGAGTTACCAATCCAAATGACTTTTGATGTTTTGAAAGACTGTTCAAGATGGCAAACTGTATGATGTTTAAACAGGATGCAGAATCATGTCTATGGGTTGAAATATTTAAGATAAGTAGAGATCATTGAAAACAGGAAGAGAAGAAGCTATCTGAAACCTACAATATCCAACACACTCACAGATTAAATATTCTATATATATTCAGTGATGGACTAATGCAAAGATACAAAGATGTTCAGATTGTAGGTTGAAATATGTTACAGCACTTCTGAATAAATTTTCTTGAAGTTTCTGTGTTACACTGGAGTGTTTAACTGAGACTTTTGGCAGCTCTGGTACAATACAAGCAGCTGCTGTTTGAAAAAAAAAATCCATGGATACAAATGACTAGAGAAGCACTGGTGAATGGAAAAAAACATTGTGTGGATGCATTGCCGGAAATACATTATATGAGTAAACAGCCACTTCCCCTTAAGATTTTTTAATACCTGTCCTTGCAGAATACAACTAAGTTTCAGCTGTTTGGAAGAGTCAATGCAAGCCATCCAACAAAGCTGTGGACCTTGGAACAGGGCTCCAAGCAACAAAATATTACCTGGCCTTTTTATTGTGTAATTCACAGAGCTGTTTGTCTGTTGTTATTTAGGAGCACTGTAGTAGCAAGTTGTGTAAAAACAACACCTGGAAATCCCAAAAGTCTTATGAATTTTTAGAATAAATATTTGTTCATTCTCATTGGTAAGATAGTATAGCATTTCTCTTTTCTACAAGAGGCAAAATGACAACATAAGAACAAAAATAGCACAGAGAATCACAAAAAAATATCCCCAACATTAACTAAACCAGAGCACAATAGTGACTCGTGCATATTTGGTTGGAGCTATCTACCAGTAACCAAGCTATCTACCATACACACTGAAATCAAGGCATAGCTGTTAGAAAGACTGTCTGTACCATGACATTTCACTGAGTGAAATGATTGAATTCATCCCAATCTGTCTTCACAAAACACAGAAACAGTGATCAGTTGTAAAACGTCATACAAGCCAGTCCTTTAAAAGTACCTTCTCAGCTAAACTACACAGAAGATATAGAATACACCCGACAAACAACTTGGAAATACACACAAAAGATAATTTAACTGGCTTAAGGGGGTACAGCATAGGCAGTAAATAACGAACAAAACCTCCCAACTTTTGAATTTAAAGTTGCACGTTCAATGACAAGTACATCTCAAAGAACCAGTGACCAAAGTCAATGTTTCTAATTAACCCTCAAGTGTTGTACAGCCTTAAGGTAAATCTTGTAGGTTAAAGTCCTAAGATACAAACTGTTCTTTCCAGTAAGAAAACAGGACAAGATTTGTTCTTTGGAGGTGGTAGAACAGAGCAATAAGATACTGAAGTGCCAGTCAACTATTTCATACCACATTCAGAAGGCAAGAAACATATCCAAGCTTTTCATAGATGCACCCTGCTTAAATACTGCATTTCCCTCCCACAAAAGTCAAAGAAATAATGGCACATAATAACAATGCAGAAAACAGGACAAGAAAAAAAAGGAAGACTTGTCTAAATTTTGCCAATTGACTGAAACATCTCCAACAGTTATATCTATGAATACAACTGAGTCTGAATAAAAGGTAAACTTCACAAACACTATCTACGAGTTACCTTCGTTCTCTCTCTGGTTTACCCACACAACCTTATAAGTGTTGATCCCTCCCAAAAGGGTAGTAATATCACCACTGGAATAACAGGTAAACTGCTATTGCTGCCTCTAATATCAAATGTGGAACACACATTTAGCTATTTTTAAAGCCTCACTATTCTGATTTTTCTTTTTCGTGTTCATGTGCTTTCTTTTAAAAACTGATCAGCCATACATGACCTTATTTTCCAAAGACCATGGGGCATGTACTTGCAGAGGACTGTAAATCACAACTGCAACTATGTGCTTTCACAACACTCCTTCTTCCCTTGACCACTTGCCAGAGTACAGCCATTCAGGGTGAATTTAGAGTGTTATATACCAAAAAAACTCCTTTTGGACTCATCAACTTGATCATCCTCATAAAAAAAATGTACATAAGGAGTCACAAATTAGGACAAGCTGAAAATCACAGTTCCACATGTTACAAAAAACTTACCTATAGAGGTGGCAGTTAAATATAAATGTTCTTAGATCGGCTTATTATCCCACCTCTCCTTCCTGAATCAAGCTATTATTTCAATGAAGATTCTCCATTTTGGGTTTGTTAATTGTTCACACATCATCTTGTGAACCAATCAGCATAAATGGAAGACAGCACCAATATATTGTAGCACTAAGTAAGGAAACTTGAGAGAGTCTTTTTAACTCCTGAAGAATGAGCTTAGCTCTTCTTTTCCTCCACAATCAAGTTACAATATGATCTGCTTCAAAAGAAAAACAATAGGACAGAAGATTTCTTATGCTTGATCATAATCAGACTAATAAATACATTCTAGTTTAATCATTCAGGAATGGCTCTGTCAAAGCATATTCACACACTGGAAATTATCTTTTCTTCTCAAAATCTTTCCCACCAACCTGAAGTATTTAACACACCAATGATCATGGCTTCTCAGATCTCATATTTGAAAAATTGATCTCCCAGCAAGACATAGGTACACTAAAAAGAGAAGAATAATGAGTTATTGATCCCATGAAACAGGACCAACAATTTGAGCAGTGATGCTGAATTTTGAGAATGAGAACTCAAACTGAGAATACACAAACAAGTTTCAGGAAAAAAATAATGTTGAGATAAGTGGGATAAGTGGTATTACATTTTTATTGCTTATCATTTTATTTCAAAAAAACTAATTAACAAAAAACCCAGTATAACCCATCAAGTATCCATTTTATTACATTTAGACACAACAGAATGAAATAGTAAAGAATTTTTTCCTTCTTCTGGAAAACGGTTTAAGTCTCCCATTGAAAATTTACTTGTTCCTTCACTTGCAATTGTAAGTGACAAATAGTTTAGAGGACCAGCTAAACTTCACCATTAGTCTATTTATTTTGAACCCCTTTATCCGAATCCCTTCCAAGGACGGCTAGAACTGCTATTATTGATTCACTTGCAGTATTAAGGACTTCTAAAAAGCACCAAATGACATTGCTGTTGCAATGGTGGTACACCCAGAGCTCATATAACCACTAAAAAAGTGACAATGCTCTGTCCAAAAAATAACTTGCTAGAACTGGACAAAATTGTCCATTATCTTCCCAGGGTTTTCCCCTGTAAGAAGGCTGGCTAAGATTGACATGTTCATGCCTTTTGAGTTAAGCAGGAAAAATAGAATAATAGAATCAATATATCACAGACATGTGGCAGAGACAAAATAAGTATTCATGAAGCAGAAGGCAAATTAATAAGATTAGTTCACACTTGAAATTCTAGAAGATAACTGTTCTTTGCATGTGATAGCATAGGCTGTTCTTCTTAAAGGGAATTAAGCAATCTTTAAAGACCGTGCTTGCTTACAGATTAGTTCAATTCCTGTTGTAGAGTCCACCATATTCCTAGCACATATGCAAGAAATAGTATTTATACCAAAGATTTAATATTGACAAGGGCATCCATGACATTCAGTTCTAATATAGCAATATTTGCAGCAACTCAGGCTGCTGAGTAAGAAAGTAATTTTTTTATATTACATCTAATTCATAAACACTCCTCACTTCATTTACTCATACTGTTTCTTTTCTTTACCTGGAAAAAAATGCTGAAATTTTAAGTAAATGTGTTTTGCCATGCCTCAGCAGTTACCTCTGTCAGCAAGCATAAATCCTCCTACTACACACCAAAATTGGATATTCTAAAAACAAGGTTTCTCAAGCAGAAAAGTGACATTTCCAGGCTAAGCCTTCAAAACTTTTACTACACAAGTTATAAAGTTATAGAACTAGAATTTCAACCTTTCAAGTGCTAGAGGAAAACTCACTGCATCAGGGGAAGAAGATAGAAAAGGAAAGGATGGGGTAAACTAGTAGCCAAGTAATGCCTCTGAGTTCTGCCCACCTCTACAGCCAGATGGACTTTCTAGATGCTGCCAAACAACTTCAAGCAGAAAGGGGAGTAGCAACGCCACCACCTCTTTTCAGCTATACCAACATGCTTTGGGAAACAGAGCACAGTGCTCACATTGTGCTGAGCCAAAACTCAGTTCTGCCTCTTGTGCCCCAAGAAAAAGTAAGATGCCATCCAATCTTCCTATAGACCTCAGATCCATTTCTAAAGTAAATGTATTACCAGGTTTACAATTTTCCAGGCTTGAACCTGAAGAACGCACACATACGTGTATACCATATTCTTACACCTTATTTTCCATACTGACAGTGGATGGGATTTGCCACCTTCTTTCCCTTCCAAGGTACTATCAAACACAAACACGTCAGAAGCTACTTCTGCACCTTGGATTGAACCCAACCAGAAGGTGCTCACTAACTTGCATAAAAACATGATAATAGCATGGGGGTTTTTGTGGGACTTGTTTTTCCCTACACAGGTGAAATACTCTCAGGCTCCCAAAAGCTCAAAGAGGGGTTAGTACAGATGGGGACAAAAGCAAGAAAAACAATCATCTAGTCTCAATGCAATGCCTTTGTCTTCAGAATAACCGCATAAAAAACATACAAAATTTAGCAGATCAAAGATTAAGGGTTTTCTAATAAAAAAGTTGCAGGCTGCCTACTGAGCATCTTCCAGAACTAGCAGCAGCTAGAACACTTCATATTTAGCCTGCTATTTGTAAATGGGTAGCTACAAACCACATTGTACAACTAATTGCATCCTACCACATTCAGAACTAGAAGTCTCTTTTAAAACATAAAATGATCTTTAAATCATTAGCTTTCTAGCCACTAGGGAATGTGTACAGACTACAAAGTAAGCTACCTTGACATAAGTAATAGTACCACTTTCAGAAGGTAATACAACGTCATAACCTAGTTCCCACAGTCATCCAATATAACTTCCCATAAAAATGTCAGCAGACAATATACAGCTGTTCTGCCTATGAAATTGATATGAGGGGCAGTGAGAAAACAGGCACATGATTGCATGTATGCTCTAACACAGACACTGTTAAGTCCACACCCAAAAATTCTGCTCTGATTTCCATGCATATGCTACCCATGCATATACTGGGGTATACTACATTCACTGTATTAGAATAAAGGCTGAATAAAAAATAATAATACTTGTGCTAGACCTTATAACTTGCTCTCTTGAAAGGCATTTTCATTGAAGAAGAATGTATTGGCTCATATTGGGGTCCTGATCAGCTTCACTGGATAAAGTCCATGGGAAAGATTATTTAAAGCACTAGCAGTGCAGATCAGCCCCACTCATTTAAAGAATTTCCTTCTGTCAAGATCTAACCCTAGCAGGCAGCAAAACACCATGCTTGCTAACTCCTTCACTATGGCATGACAGAGAGAATCAGAAAGATAAAAATGCAAGAAGACATGGGTTCAGATAAAGATGGTTTAAAAGGTAAAAATAAACCTTGTATGCAAGCAAAGCAAAACAAGTAATTTGTTCACCACTTCCCAAGGTCAGGCAGCTGTTCAGCCATTCCCCAAAGAGCAGGGCTCCATCACATTTAACAGCAACTTGGGAATACAAACACCATCACTCCCCTAAGTCACCTCCCTCCTCCTAATTTCTCCATCTTCCTTCTTCCCCTTGTGCCCTGGTAACAACATTATATAATATGGGTCATTTGGGGTCTGCTGTCCTGGTTGTGTCCTTGCTCAGCTTCTTCTGCATTCCCAGCCTCCTCCACTGCTGGTGGGACAGTTTGAGAAACAGAAAAGACTGTGTAAGCACATCCAAAACATACAAACTGCTCCAAAGAAATGAGCTTTGTCCCAGCCACAACCAGTGGAGACACATTGCTTAAATAGTTTGAGACAACTAAGTATCAAAAAGATAGATAAGGAAAAGAATTTTTTATACAAGAGTGAAAGATCAGTCAAGCTTAGTAAAAACATAGATCTTCCTGTCAAAACATTCGGAGCAGTGGCAACGATACCACTCAGTTCAGCACAGTTCACTCATTCTTTCAGAGGTAAAGGCAGAACACAGCTTACTGATCTTAAGAAAAAGATGCCTGGAACAGACCTGCCCATGAAAGCATCTCTCTAGTCACTAATTTTGTCCTGGTCTGAATTTTCACCTGGTACAACCCACTAAATATTCCTCAGAGAGTATACATTTATGAGCACATGTCTGAGTACACACAAACTGCACAATTAAGTGCAGTTTATTGAAGCCGACTACATCTCCTTCAAAGATAAAGATTTTGATGAAAATTTAAGATGTTTCACAAGATGCTACAGGTTTTATCACTTCTACAGCATTCATTGAGATGTAATCCCATTTGTGACTATTGAACTGATGGATTACCACTTTCCAGTCATGGTCTTGGTCCCTCTAGCCAACAGACCTGTGTTGCTATGTCAACCTCTTTACAAGATCACCACAGTGATGATGCAAAATATGGATATATGGTGTTGCAATACTACAATTGAAAAGATTATTGTAGAAAGAGCTTTCAAAACTCATTTTAGAAGTTGGCATAGTTTCCTGGGACATCAAACTAAGACACCTGAACTTGAAAGGCTTTGTGGGTATGAAGGGCTTATGGGCAGGTAAAAGACTAGGACTTCTAACAATATGGTAATTGTTGTTTTAAGGAAGGTTTTTCAATACCCCTTGGGTTACAGCAGAAACCTCTGTACTGAAACTTCTTCAGGAAAAGAGAAAACTCTGTACAACAGTAGGAGGATTGGTTTGGGGGGGTTTTATGTTTAAGGATTTGAAACACTGGGATCATGCCCCTCACAGGAAAAATAGAAGACTAAAGAAAGCAAAGCTTAAAAAGAACAGCATACCACTTCCCCACACATCCACACTGAATGTTGCAGATGCAGTAGAGCTCAGAGTTTGTATCAATGTGAAGAATCAATGAGGAAGAACTGCTAATATAATTTAATAAATAAAAAACCCACAAGCAGAAAAGAAACCTTCAAAGCAGTCTCCAGAAACTGAATGCCCTACTGTGTGATGAGATGAGAAGAAAAGGCTCATTGCAACCCAGGTTAATGGTTTATTAAAGAAGCCACCTGCACAGTGAAGCAAAAAAGTCTTCCCAGCATACTTGAAATTCCTAGAAGAAATAAGTAGACATTACTGCTCTCTTCAAGGGAGTCAAGTAGCAAGAACCATCTTCAGCCAAATAGCCAAGCATTCTCCTGTTAAAGACAAGGCCAATTTGCTGGCTGTTACTTGGTAACAATTGCAGGAATATATGAAGCAACAGCTCAGAGCAAACCCAAAGAAAAGGGAAAAAGAAGTGAGCCTAAAACCTTGGTCTTCAAAAAGGGTAGGTTTGGTTGTTTCTCAGTTAACTAAACTACCAAGTCAGACTCCTCACTTGTAGTAAAGCTCACAAATCCATTCAGTTGTTTTAGTCCCACTTGTATTCTTCCCATGTTCATTAAACTCTGATATTCTTGTTAAACAGAAAAATAAATTGAAACCACAGGGCTGCTGTTAACTTGCTTAGAAAAAAGGAACAACTAGTAACAGTGAGACTCCCTAAAACCAGAAGTAGCAAATAAAAACATGAGGTTTAGTTTCAAATTTAATGTAAATGGAATCGTTCAGGATCATATAGAAATGAGTCAATATCATCTTAGTGGAGAGCAAGCAGAAGACAGTACAGCAAAAAAAGTGCAAAAAATATTACCCCTTGCCACTAAGTACACCAAATATGGAATCCATTTCAATGGGTGTGTGAAAGACGCCAAAACATTATACCAAGTGTTGTTCATTTGGGTTTTGCCTGATTTTTTTTTCCAGCTTCAGTTTTGAGACACTGATACTTGGTGCACTTCTCAGAGCTTATTGAAAGACTCTTCTGTTACTGAGTTTTTCTTCCCTGCGAAAATACTTTTGGAATGATCTTAACCTTTTTACAGCAACCACAGCAGATGATAGTCAAGTGCTGCAGGCAACATAACTACACACATACAAACTCAAAACAGTAAGTATTTTCAATGTAAGCAGATCTCAAGAGTGTTTAGCTGTCAAAATCCTAAGGTAATGAAATATCTCAACTTCAGTTTCAGATGAAAATAAAGTTTGACAGAACTTCTGAAATTCTAACCTATAGAATCTAAACATATTCCTGTTGTGGGAATTTATTTCATTTTCCAGTATTAAATAATGTAATGTCATTTAGAGACATCAGTGTTTCCACAAGGACAACTGATATGACTTAGAACATTTTATTTTTCACCTGTTCTAAATAAATTTTGCTGTCTCCAGATTAGTAGGATCACAGTTTTCCTTTTCCTATGTAGTGCTATATAACAAAGTCATCTCTCTTGTTTTTACCTGATTTGAATGTTGAGTCTTCTCCATCTTAAGTATCTTTATCTTGTTGTCCTTCATGTCCCCCTCAGAGATCCCTCTACCACCTTTATTACTTCTCTGAAGAGCTTCATAATCATCCTGTATTACTGGAGATGCAGTTCAACATGTATTAAAATGAACATGTCACTTTTATATCTTCTATCTATGCTAATACTTCGGTGTTCCTAAAATAAGTCTAAGTGTTCTACATAAACCCACTATATTTGCTTTGGAATTAAGAGAAGCTCTTGACTTGGAAAAGGCAATTTGGTTAGGAATGTCCTTCTGGCAAAGAGGTGCTGGTGCACATCTTGCCCTTATCACTGTTACACTACCAGATGCATCAGCTTCACACCCTGAAAATCAAGTTACTCCCTAGTCTCCTTACTCCCTTGTGTCTCTTTTTTCATAAAATTATGGTCTTGGATAAGAACTTTCTCCAATATCCTGGAAAGTCATGAGGAAACAGAGCAACCTTCCTTCCATCCCAGAAAAACCCATGGGAATGCAGAGCTCTGGGTTTCCAGCCCCAGCCTTAATTAGGTTGGTAAAGCCTTTGATCACCAGAGAAACTCTACTGAACAGTTGGAGTAGCTCTTTATTCAGAACCCTTGTTCTCCACATCCACTGAATTCTGAAATATTTCTAATAAATTTCCAGTTACCTTGCATGTTAATTATTCACTAGAGTATTTTGAAGGGCTATAACTCTAAGCATGAGAGTCTAATGACTAAGTAATTTTTTTTTACCAGCTACTGCCCCAGAGAAAAGCCAGGAATATCAGCTAGAGGATTTTAGTGCCTCCTGGAACCCTGTGGTCTTGTGCAGGTCTGTAAATTACCTTGAAAACAAAGTGAGAGGCTCTCATATTAGAGAAATAGTAGCAACACACTTGACAGAAAACAAGACATTTTCTAGGTCAACACTCCCACCACAATAAAGGCTTTTGACAGTTTAAGAACACAAACTATGAACTCACACAAGAGCAGCTTCAACTGCCCATTCTGTCAGCAACAACAAACGCCAAGACCCATAGTGCAGATTGTACTTTTTATCTCAACATGAAGCAATGCTGTTCATTTTTATAATCCAGAGCAATCTAGCTAATCATTTCACTGAATAGCATCAGATGAGTGCGATTTTACATTGATGGCCATTTTCTGCCCTTGAAATTTGGATCTAAGATGACCTGAGCTAAAATTAGAAGAGTTAATATTTTCTGAAATATTACCTGGAACACACACTGCGTGATCTGACAGCTGCACTGGGAGAGAGGATCCCTCTCTCTAGAATCATAACACAGAGCTAGGAAATGCAGCTCTTCAAGTGACTGCAGATCAGAAACCCATCAGTTATCTGCTCATCTGCTTCTTCTTGACCCTTTAGAGCAGTAAGAACAAATCTCTGGAAGTGAAGAGAATTCTAAATGCCTCATATAATCCAATTAGGAAAAGTGATTTGAAGAAAACACTTAGTTCCATTTCTTACTGCACCAAAAATACCAAGCATTGACCTGGGGACACTGGAAAAACATAATTTTTTGTCCTGGAGAAAGGGCAAAAAAAAATCTTTTCACAAATAATTTTAGAGTAAGACAGAAAGAAAAATTTAGAAAAGCAAAACAGAAGCATTAACAAAAAAAGAGAAAAAATGCAGACACATGCAGAAAACACAAACAGCTGAAGTACATTACTATTCTGCTCTGAAACAGTCTCATGTATGAGTCTCCACAATGAAAGAGTTTCTATCACCTATGCATAGAAAAGACACATACCTCAATTTAATCATCTAAATAGTAGATATAAAAGCATGAACTACATGCAGATTATTCACTTGAAAGTACATGTTTCAAATTGCATTCCAAATGCTTTCTCAGCCAAATACCTCTTGAGACAACAACTAAGAACTATTAGCAAGAGAGAGGTTTTGCGTAAAAGAATATAATGGGACTAGGATTTTTCCTCATTTCACACACAACCCAAGAAAGAAAAAGAACAAAAGTTTTGTTGGGTCTGTAAAGGAATATGCTTTGATCATTTGTTCCCAAGTAAAAATATCTCATAGAAACATACAACAGTTTGGGATGGGAGAGACCTTAACCTTGATCTAGACCAGTGTACACAGGTGTCTTACTGTGCTTTGAGATACCTAAAGAGAAACATGCTGAAATACCAATGGAGATCATATTAATTTTTTATTACTTGCTGCCTTAGTATGGGTATAAAAACAACTTGGAAATTTCTGAGGGTTCATATTATCCTGCACTACACTCTTAGGCTCAACTGAAGGCATTCACATTAATATGACAGCACTTCCTTAACTCTTTATGAAGAGACCTCATTAAAAAGTAGACTTTCTAATACATTACAAAAGACATCACACACATGCATTCACAACAGATTCACTGAGAAGAAGTGACCACCATAAAGTTACTTCAAATGTGCAGAAAAAAATGAGTTGCATAGTTGAATGTGAATTCCTACAGCAAAACTAAGTATTACGTTCCAATGCATATTTCAGCATGGTTTCAAGTAATTTTTCCAAAAATAACACTCCCATAGAAGTGCTCTTGCTGAATGACACAGAACTGTTTAAAGAGGCTTTTTTAACATGTAGTACTTAGCAGTCCATTCCCATTTTGAATTAGCAGTCTGCTTTTGCTGCAGAGAAAATCTTCAGACATTTACATCTGTGTGTGTTTCAAGTCACAGTACATTACATACAAGGGAAAAAAATTCCAGGACGTTTCATCTTTAAATTATGATTTTATAACCACAATAAAATACCACCTGTTTCACCAAACTAGAGAGACTACTAAAAAAATCAAGGTGAACTCTCTCACCATAACAGGACAACATAAGAGGTGTGCTTGCCTAGTTAGTTTAGACTTGTGTCAAACACTGCCGCCTGCACTATCCATAATCATAGTTTCAGCTATGATTTCAATGGTATGATATGCTGCTGTTGCTGCACAGAGCAAAGAAATCCAAAGTAGAGGAATCTTCATCACTATTAACCTGACAGCAGAGATATTTTCCCTCTTTTAAAAATATGGGGTGAAGGTGATAAAAACCTAGGAGACTTACTTGAATTTACTTCTACACAAATACAAAAGAGGGATCCTTGTTTTTCCTTCACACTCCTGCAGATCTCTGAGCACCAAAAGAAATGGATGTTACACAATGCCCAAGATGATGTGTTCAAAAACATGTTCAGACTCACCCTTCATTCTCAAAATTCACTCCAGATCTGCCTCAAGTTGGTGACATGAATCATCTCCATTAGGGAAAACAGTGAACAACAAAATAGATTATTTCTACAAAGCCAGGAGCAGTGCCACAACCCATCAAGGGGACAAGAGATGTTCCCGTTGTCCAAAGACATCAGACCACATATCAGGGAACTTGTATATTTTCTGTACAGTTGTTGAGGACATTTCCCTTCCCAGCCATCCAGGAGCCACACCTGCACCACCTGAGCTGGGATCAAGGCTTCTTTGCAGCTACACAACCCACACTCAGATAATCTGACCAGGTTTCCTCACTGGCATTGCCCAAGACTTCCCATAGCAGAGTCTTCATCATTTTGATCCTTCAAATAATTCAATCATAGTGCAATAACAAAATAAATGTTCCCAAGGCCAATGTCTTGTTCCTATCCCAGCATCCAACAGTGCCCTCAGTAATTTCTCCCACTCTGCAGCCATACAGGGCACAAAGTGCAGCTGTCAGACAAGGCCTCTTTCTGTCAGCAGCAGAGTTTCCAATTTCGCCCTTTCACTTTTTTTTTTTTGCTCCTGATCTGAAAATTTCTGTAAGGAGACAATCAAATTTTGTAAATGTTTTTGTAAAAAGTCAACCAGAACTTGTCAATGTTTTTGTAAAGTGACAGATTTTGTAGAATTTTTTCTCTCTCATTTTGCACTTTATCTAAACATTTTCATAAAGAGTCATAAATCTTTTTATTCTTTCAGGCTGCATCAGCATGACACAAGGCACATTTCACTTAGGAAGACAAAGATGAGGCAAGTATTTCCCACAAAGTGAAGGGTTCAAGGCTTAGCATGTCCTATTCCTGCATGTTCCAGATTCCATCCTACCTCCCATTCAGGGATGGAGAAAGCTGAGCCCATCCCAAATTAACAACTCTAAGGGGCTGTTCAGTGTCCTGTCCATAGCTCCAATTTACTGTCACAGCTCCCACAACAAACTCCTCAAAGCTGCTGGCTCACAAGTCACAACACACCAGTTCAAAGGTGTGATTCCTGACAGTCATAGCCATCACACTGTTTTGAACAGGCTGACATACCCCACATTTCAGCAGGATTAATCAGTATATCCCATGAATTTTTTATTTCTACTCTCTTACTCCTTTTCCACTCTAAGTAAGAGTTGTAAATCAATATGCTTAAATGTGTCACATAGGCACAATATTGGACATAAAGTGTATGTCAACACCATGCAGAAGAAAATGTTTTTCCATTGAGCTTGTGTGGTTTTCAAGCTTTCAATATAATAGACACCTCTAGTAAGCATCTGTCTTCACAGCCCCAGTCAGCTACTTCTTAAAATGGAGACAGTTCATAGAATTCCTTGACAAGGATATAGTTATGGTAAAAATTTATACAAGAAGAGAGTGGACATAATCACAAAAACCAATCTATTAACGGCAACCTAACTGTGGAGAAATCACAGGTGGCTCTGAAGTTCCTTGGAAATAACCAGTAAAAATTGGACAGGAATCAGGAATATGTATTGTAGACACTTGCCATGTTCTTTTATTCTTTGTAATGACAGTTGCCCAGGTATTTTATTCTTAGCTTATTTATTCCTCCCAGCCATTTATCAGAGATGAGGTAGGAATGCACAATTACTTGGTTTGACTAAGTACATATGCTCCTGTGGTGTAGCTTTTTTCAGGGTCCTTGGCATAGAAAAATGTTATTTCCTCATAATTGGCTGGTTCAAATAACTCATACCTTTGTTAATGGCTAATAATTAGACTTCTACACATCAGCATCAGCTCTTGGATAGTAAAGATACTAGCCAGTAAAATCTGATATTCTAAGATAAATAGTGGCACTGCAATTCAGAGTTTAAAAAGTACTGTTTTCTATTGCTTTAAGAGTACAGTTTATATTCTCAAGTAATCCAATAAACAAGTGCCTGAGAAAGATTTTTCCCCAAGACACTACACCTAAGGTTCCTGCTCACCTAATCTCAAATTAATGGAATTAAACATGTACATCACTTCTCCAAACATACACCTGGCAGTTCCTGGTTTTCCTTCAGCTCTAATGATCACTGAAACTGTTAACATGATCAGCTGTGGTTCACATACTTTCTGCAGCAGTGTTTTGCTCAGTCTAAGTGCATTAGTAAGACACATCCCTAGCTTGTTTGCAAATGACAGTCACTCTGGACATATGACATTATGACTCTCTAATCCCTTCTGGGAACATAGCTTTTCTTTGACTTTATGCCTCTGAAATATAGCACCTATAACCAATATATTTGCTCTCCTGTTGGAATCATAGCAACCTTTATGAACTCACCTGTGATAAATCTGTCCATCATTCCTAGCCACCCAGTCAAGCACAGCTGCTGGCAATACCTGCTGTTCCAAGCTCTCTGCAGTTTCTGCTAAGCCTGAAAACTGTCCTGTGCTTTATTATTTCTGTCATTGCTATGAGGCCCCAAACTATCCTTGGACTACTTGGTCTTGAGGCAATATATATAAAACAGATAGAGATATAAACTATACAGATATAGACATACTCCATCTAACTCGACTGCAAAAAATATACCATTGTAAAGAAAATTACTGTTTAAGAAACTATGCTTTTCACATATATCAGAAGTTAAAATGTACATGGACAACTAGGTTTATGTTCTACTTGTTTTCTATTTTATCTTCACTGTTACCTCAAACAGCTTAAGAGCACTGGTTTGTTTGCATATCCCTTCCAAAATATGAACAAAACCAGTCAGCCGAGTTCAAAGCTCATTTACTGTCCACGTGTTCAAATATCTGTAACCAAAGGCAAGCACTCACTACAAAGAAATTTAACTACTTCAAAGATATCCTTATCATTATTCAGTTTACTTGTAAAACATCCTTTAAAACACATTCCCACCATTTCTATTCCAACACTTCTGTATTTAGAATTTCAATAACCTGCAAGTTTCTCATCCTTAGAGAAATAGGAAGACTAAATGTGGTGGCTTGACAGGAAATATGTTTTCTGGGATGCTGTGGTCAGGCCAATTGGTGCTCAGATTTTAATGTTGGCACCTAATGTGGCCATTGGGACATTGGACACGCCTCTGAGAACACAGGGTTAAAAGCAGAGCTCTCCCCTGGGAGGCTCTCTTGGGTTTCCAGCGGGAAAGAGTTCGGGGTCTCTCCCCCGGCCCAGCTGCTGCTGGGCAGGGGAGGGGAAAAGCAATGAGCCAGGAGAGGTAGGCCTGAGCCCCAGGGTGGAAGGGAGAGAGAGAGACACCGGGAGCCATCGGGCAGCCCCCTGAGACACTCAGAGAGAGAGAGAGAGAGAGAGAGAGAGAGAGAGAGAGAGAGAGCCGGTGGGACTGTAACCTTGAAACTGGATAAACATGGGCCGTGCTGGGACAGAGAAGAAGGGGGGGGTTCAGCCAGCTGCTTGTAGGAGCTTTTAACCCCTTTTTGGAGAATGAGAACTTTACAGAACATTGACCTTTCCTAGAAGAGAGATAGAGTGGAAGATGAAGAAGGAAATAGGCAAGTGTGAGAGAGGCCTGGGCAAGTGAGAGATGTTGGAAGAATAGAGAAGAATCCTAGTGGGAAAAGATGATGGAGTGGCTTTTGCTGGACTCTTTTTGTACAGCCATGGACAGAGTCATGTTTCCTTGTGACACAGAGACTGCATTCTAGGGGGAGGCAATGCCTCAGAACCAAGAGGGTTCAGTGGGGGTACCCCTCGGCCCCAGGGGGTGAAAAACATGGAGGGGAACAGGTGTCCCAAAGTTGAGACTGTGCCTTTTTTGGAGTGGGACGAAGCATCCTTAAAAGTCGACCCTAGAAGCAGCTCTGGTCCATGTGCAGTGGTGAGAGCACTGGACATGAAAGGAAGAGGTCACCATTGGCACAAGAAGGACTCCTTCTCCTCTTGATGAACTGAGGATGGAGTATTCTGAAGGGTGGTGCCGGACTGAGAGTCGATGATTTGGGGGATTTATTGTATTGGGAATTTGGTGGGGATGAGGAGGAGATGTATTTGTGAAGTTGTCATTTTCCTTGCCTGTTTCTTTTTTCCACCCTTTTCCTTGTAGTTTAGTTATTTTTTTTTTTCTCTTAAGTGGGAGCCTGCTTTGCTTATTCCTGGTCACATCTCACAGCAGAAACCAGGAATAGAGTATTCTCATGGGGGCACTGGCATTGTGCCAGTGTTAAACCATGACACTAAAGCAAAAGCCAGGTGTTCTGAGGTGTGTTGGAAGACAACAGGGGCAAAGAGTGGTTTCAACAGGAAGATGCAGAGGGCAGGGGGGCAGCAGGGGAGGAACCTAGCTTCACAAGGAGTTGTCTGTCCCATGGGATGTGGGAAGAGGACTTGGAGACAACCCTCTGAGCCTAAGCAGAGTTCTCTGAGAGAGCAGCATGGGAGCAATGGATGCAGGGGCAGCACCTCAGGCACCCAGCTGTCCCAAGATACTCTTGGCTGTGTCCAAGGCTAGTAAATCTACAGTACCCCATAATTTAAATTAGGATAAGATCCTTTGGAAGGCATGAAAGACAAGGATACTTCCCAGTCACAGCACTTAAAAGCCAGCTTGCACTACAGGAGAGATGCTTCTTATAATGACATTTATACATGAAAACCTGACTTTCAAGTTTGCTCAACCGCATTGAAATTAAATAGCATTTTTTTTTTCTGTGGGAGAACAAACATCATTTCCCAGATGGTTGAATAACAGACTTAGGAAAAAGACTGGGTTTCTTGTCATACAGCAAGAAATGTTTTTGGTCCTTTGCCAAAAGTACAAAACTCAGAAGTGAGAAAAGCCAATAAATTATTTGTCCCTCTCTACCACAGAAAGCTCAGGAAGTTTCTCTATCCACAGCAGGAAATACAAAGTATGAGGTGGTTATCTACTGCGTAATTCATCAGCTACATAAAATTTATGAACCACGACTGTCCAGAAATGCACTCTCACCACTCTGCAAGGCAATTTTCAAAGGACTTGGTCTATATTACTCACAGTCTACACTTAGCTATGTTAAAACATTAAAAAAAACCCAACTAAAAATACAAAAATGAGGACTTATTTACTGTACACCAAGGAAAAAGTAAAGAACTATAGCAAAGACATTGCTTACAGCCACACAGTTATAACAATGCTCAAATTCTGTCATTAGAGCTGGAGCAATGTCCTAGAGGCAGAAATGTGGCATGTAGTTTGCAGGAGATTTTTTTTCTTCACATCTAATCAAGGTCAGTTGAAAACCTTGATGCATGGAGTTGTCCACAGCTACCCACAAAATCAGGGGTTTTTTTGTCCAATTCAGGCATTTTTTATTTATACATAATATTTAACTTTTTCTTCAGAAAAAATCTTAACCAGGAACCTTATTGAGAAGCACTGTGTAATCTTGACTGTTGAGGAGAGTTTCAGGGAGCAGAAATCAGTGAAAACTTCTGAATATTTATCTTGAGACAGAACCTCCTCCTGTTTGACTAGGCAAGATGGATATGCAGTGGAAGATGGGACTTACTAAAACCAGAACCCCAAAAATTTGTGTCAAGATCGTTTCCTGCCCATTTTTATGCTGTTTTGCCACTGCTGTCAAAGACATGTTTCATAAGGCCAAAATTCTGTAGAAAACCAGACTTTATTCTTGCCACAAGGAAGCAGTTCTGGTCACATTTAAGTGTTCATATTATTTCTGTTCAAGAATCACAAGAGCAAAGCAGAGCCTGAGGAAAGAACGATAATCTGGACTTATTCTACTGCTTTGGCTTGAAAAACTTTAAAAAAGCCCTCCACACACCATTACTAAGAACACAAGAGAGAACACAAGAAATTAAGGCTGAGAGAAATGCAAGAGTGAAGGTCTTGGTATTATAGTTCACTGGTGCTTTATTCTGAACAAAAATAAGGGCTCAAAAGATTAGGAGGAAATAGAGGAAAGACCCTAGATTTGTTTTACTTTGAACCCCAAAGTTAAATCCCCATGCATTTAAAAACTGAATATTAAACTGAAAAGCAGGACCAGATGCGCTCTCTTAAAAGCTGAGCACAACGTGTTACTTAAATAATAAACATATTTCACTCATAATTTAAGTACATGCTGCTGCAATCCTGACATATGTGTGGGAATTCACATAAGCAGATGGAAAAAGGAGTAGAATTTCTTTCTGTATTTTAACATTTATCTGTAAATTAAAATCTGTTTATAACAATGTCACTGGTGACATGTTGTGCTAACTGCTGATAAATTACATGATTACACAGAGATGTGAAGGATGCAGAAATTAAACTGATCACTCTTTCATATTAAACACCTGACTTACTCATTGTATCTCCAGGGTACTACTGGATAACAATAACTTCATCCCAACTCTATTTCTTCCACTACTCCTCTTTATTTGATATAAATATTTAACACAACTAAAGTAGGAAGAAACCATCTCAGAACTGAAATAAAATTTAAAGAAGAGGGAGTTCCAGAACTGAAGCAAAATAGAAAAGACAACTGTAAAAGACTTGCTGGAAAGTTACCTCACATGTAAGCAGAAGTGATCCTTCTTAATAAAACTAATAATTCTAAATCCAAATGAGTCTCTAAATAAAGAGCGGATCCAACATCTTCCATAAACAGAGGGAAAAAATTATACTAGACCTTCAAAAAGTACACAACTATTTTTAAAAACCTGGAAGCTGTGGGCTTTAAAACAAGAAGGTAGAAAAGCTTCCTAATATTAGAGTTGCAACTTAATAACCTTCCAGGTTTCTGTTGAAATACATCCTCTAAGATTCAGTCCTGTTCTTCCACTCCCCAGTAAGTCGTTGTGAATATTTTGGCAGTACATTTTTTCAGAAAATCGAATCAGTGGTGGTCCACCAGTTACCAACACAATACATGAGCAAACTGCAGTAACAATTAGTCCTCTGATCTCCTCCTGCTTTCTGAAAAGAATATATGACTTCTTTTTAGGACAAGGTAAGCAAGTCCAGAAATGCAACATCTTCTAGACAGACACACCACCCACCCACCCTCTATCACTGGAGAACAGCTCCAGACAGGTCACCTGCATGGCAGAAATAGCCCATTCTACAAGTCCTCTTTGGTGCTTAGCACCACCAGCACATTTTTCATCAGTGCAGCTGGTGGTGGATGCAGAGAAGAGGCTTGGTCTGCTTGACCCTTATAGTTTGTTTTGCAGGGCAAAGTAATTGCCTGAGCACAGAAAAAAGGTGCACAGGCGCAGATAAAGAGGACATAGGGAAAGATATCCCAGGTTTATAAACTAGGCAGAGTGGAAAGGGACTGCCTTCACAGTGAGTCAGACAGAAACTGCACAGGAAGACAACAAATACCAAACACCAAGTAATTAAATGGTTGTCAATGGATTTGAGTGATTCCCAAATTACCTCCTCCTCTGGATAGAACATGCCAAGTATTTCTAAAGACTACTAGAAAAAGCATTTAAGCAAAAAAAAAGAGGAAAAAATAAATCACTTAATACAGTATCTTCTTCTCATCACATTCATGGAAAAGGCATTGCACTGTCTAAAATTATAATTGCATAAAGACACTCTCACCTCAGGCCCTAACTTGCACACCCATAGTTAAAATTCTAGAATTAGTGTGGATGTATGAAAAGTTGTGTCCCTAATAAATGTGGATTTAGAGTTGCTTCACACAAAATAATAGCACTAGACTTTTGAAGTGAAAGAAAAGACTGAAATGAGACTATAAAAATAATGACATTAGCTGAAAAGAACATGAAGTGTCATTGATTGCATTTCCCTGTGCAATTCTTGTGCAAAATAATGTCCTAATTCATTACCACAGAGTAATGTCCGATATTCACATTAAATACATGATTATGCATTCATTCATGTAGAACCAACATAAAAAGCACCATGTTATACAGTCAGAGTTGGCAAAGTTTTGCATCTCCACAGATCTTTCCTCAGGTCATTAGTCTTTTACCATTAATTCAAAAATTGCTATATAATCAGAAATACAAGAACATGTATATAGTTCTGTAGAAGAAATAAATCATCATTATGTAGCTTGTATTAATAAATATCTGTCATTGGGGGAAAAAGAAAATGTTAATCAAAAGATGTTATAGACTAATCAAGGTGTCCTTGGCTGACCTATACAGCAGTACTTCATATAATGATGACCATGACAAAGTTTGTGCTCCAAAAAATTTTATGTCATGTTAACCTTCCCACCAGCACCAAGGTTAGTGCTAATCACTCTGGTGAAAGCCACTCAATTTGAAAAGCTAAAACCTAAAAAAGGATGCTAATGAACTCAACAAAATGCCAGCAGTTAATATGGAGACTCTTCAGCTGAATTCATTACTCAGGCACTGTACAACACATGTCTCAGAGTAGCAGCAGCATCCCAGGACACTGTATTCTGAACATGACAACTGATTCACCTCTGAGACATCCCACGTGAAGCAAACTGTGGTAAATGACAGGAAAATTGCCATTCCCCTCAACACCAACAGTCTAGAGTGTCGTAGGACACTAAACAAAATGAAGGTAAATCATCTAATCTCTATTTACTCTTTAAGTGTCTATTCCCCTGTTCAACAGTTTCCAATTTTTTTTCCCATATATGCCTATTGAGCATAAAATAAAATAAATTTGAGCATGCACTCCTAACACACACATAGTTTTTTCTTTAATAGTTATGTACATGTACTACTCCTTTAATACATTATGCATAAAACAAAACAAACAAAAACATAAATTAAGGATTAAATAACCAATAATTTAAATATAATGGTATTTGTAAACAGCCTAAGAACCCCATTTTTGCTTTGCCCTAAAAACAAAATTATTTTTTTCCATTTTTTTTAGGGAGAGGTATGTGATTGAATATGGTCCATTGTTTTTTGTCAATTCAGTTCAACTTTTTGTGATGCAGCAATTCAAAAGTCTGGTTCAAAATTCAGTTTATTACTATAACAACTTTTTTCCAAGTTCTTGTCAGATCCGGTAAGATCATCGCTTTCACCTCATAATGCAGCTGACAGCTTCTAATATAACTAGAAGTGTCAGCTCTGCCATTTCCTTCTTGTACACTTGTTCTCACATTATTAGCCTTACATTTGATCAACAAGTTCCTTTGCAGCTATCTTTTTAAGATACTTGCCTATTTTGTGAGGGTTAGTTTAGCTAAAAGTAGAACGTATACTGTTGAAATCCGCTTAACCAGACACATGTAAACTGTAATACATCACAAAATATTTCAAGGGAATAGACAAGTGACAGCACCATTGTCAACCTCTCTACATTTTGGAGCACCCAGTCTTCCCTGAGTAGACCCTGTGACCTTAATGTGGTCATCTGACACATGGACCAAGTCAGAGCATCAGCATCAAGCTGTATATGAAGTACTACTAATACTTAATTTTGTGTATTTTTTTTTAATCTAAAAACCATAGATAAATGGAAGCTCCAGTATTTCCTCCCACACCCCATCTTGCACATGCCTCACTTTGCAGACCACTGATGTGTCTCTCAAAACAAGATGCCATATTGTATTTTTTTTAATAGTTGAACAATAACATACTACCCAATATACCTACTTCATTCTTTATGGGGATTGTAAGTGCAAATTTATCTTTTTTTCATTACCATTTTTTCTCACTATCACTATTTGGGAAAAGAAATCCAAGTTATTAAATAGGTAGGTTTCTCCAACTCATCTTTAGAAATATATGTTTAATTCAAGTCCAAAGGTTAACACTGCAACCCCAGTTAAATAATGCCTATTTTCAGTCTCCAAAATTATGTTTTCTTTCAGTACCTGTTATGATCTAAGTGATCTCAGCCCAAATTAAGGTGCAATCAACACCATGTACCAAAGTCAGTAATACAGATTTATTTAACATTAAATGTGAGATAGATAGATGGGGAAGGGCAGAGAGAAACCAAGCAGAAGATGGCCACCACTGGTGGATCCAGCAGCATTCCACTCACCCTTTTTCACCATGGGATTCCCAGTGGTAGTGGGGTCCCAAGACTGTTCCAAACTTATCTACTTATATATTTTTGCAAACAAAGCAATTACTGCTCATTGGCTACACAGTTCTTATTCTATTGGCTAAATGATTTCCTTGATTCTCATGCTAATTAGTCCACAGTGTTTCTCTTCTTTTGAGTCGGTGATTTCTTCAGTTAGCGTGCCATGAGTTGGTGGTTGTGGCTTCTCCCTGCTGAAATGAACTTTTACCAAGTAGGAGCTGACTTCTGCACAGTTGCTGAACTGACTTTCCTTGTGCCCTGTAAACTCCACATTTTTGTGTCCATTATAAGTGATACATTCTTGTCCCCTGAATTTGTTAACCCCTCCTAGGTCTGAGATAAGATAAAGGTGATATTATTGTCCAGGTGTTCTCAGGTTTCTGTCACAGTGACTTAACAGTCCAAGTTCCATGTATCCACAGAGACATATTTGCAGGAAAGGGTCAGAGCACAGTGTTCTGTGGTTGCAGATGCCATCAGTCCTATAACTGGGTGTGATCTTTCTTTGGACCTGTGACATGGCTACAGGCAGTTGCTTCTTTACAGTGTGCTGCAGTGGGAATTTTTGTTTGGATGCATTACACAGAATGTGCTAGCTACATCTCACCTCTGCCAGGCCTGGTGTTGATGCCATGCTATTGCTCCCTGCTGTGCTTATCTCATGGAAAAGTTCTTCTATGGCCTTTAAAAGTGTTTGGAACAGGCAACTGTGCTTTTTAAGCCCTCACAGTACCTCAAGTCACACAGGTCATCTGTTCCATAAAATAATGAGAATAAGGTCTCTGAGTTACAACTGCCTATACCTTCCAAACATGATTAAATAGACAACATACTAACAGCAGAAACACATAACCATCAGGCCCAAAAAGTGAGAAACTTGCTTGCTCAGTTAGTAAATAGAATTATGTTTAAATGGAACACAAAACCCTCTCATTACAAGGAATAACTGAAAATTTGACAGTCATACCCTTGAAAAACATTCATAGAACACAATAAAAAGGAAAAATGTCTAGACAGACGCTTTTGATATTATCATTCATGGTCCACAGAGGCTGTCACCAAGATCCCTTTTTAGTAGTCTCTGGTATTCACTGCTTTGTTCATTAGTATCTCTTGAGGTCCTTTTATAAAAGTTTTGTTCAGCAACATCACAGATTTCCTGTCCCTTGTGCTACTCAACTCAAACTTTGCTCTACATAGACAATCTCCAAGCAAAGTATGCTGCTTCAGTACACAAACGAGAGAGACAATTTTCTTTTAATGTTTTATATTATCATGTGATCACTCCATCCTGACTTTTCATAACAGTGGAATAAAACTAGTGATGATCTGAGATTTATACATGTCACCACTTATTTTTTTATTTCCAACTTCCACAGAGGTGTTGTGAATTTACATAAAGTCCTATGTATCTACTGAATATGCAAAGTTACTCTCTTAAAAGAGGACCATCTTGGGTACAAATGTCTTCCATTTATATTACTGATAAAATGATTATATACAGGGCCACCATTATATACAGATTCTGAATATCAGAAAATAATTAACAACTATTGGTTTTGGTGCAATCCACATACTTTTTACACCATCATTCTTTCAACAGTAATTGATACAAAATGCAAGTCATAAGACACATTTGATTGTTTCAAGTGTGGCTAGTTAGCATAAATAAAGATGTATGAAGCACAGAAAGAATCAAAACTGATGTCTCCACTTTTTCTTAAAAGCAGGAGGTCTAAATTACAGCAAAGAGGCAACTTCTTAAAGAGCAGTGAACAATCAATTTGCAAATCCCATCCACCTACCAAGTCTGGTTTGAGGATAACAGTGATGTTTCTGCTGCAGCCAAAAGGCTCTAGGACTGCTCACAGAGTTACAAGAACAGGGAAAAAGTAGCTCCCAGCCTGGAAGACAATTGCTCTCCTGCCTTTAACTTCTCCTTCCTAATTTAAATTCCATGAAACATCACTGAACCAACCACTTTCCAGAGCCAACCGGTGCCTTGGAGGGTTACTCCTACACAGCTGCCATAGACACAGCCATGTGGTGATGTTCACAGGGGTCCCAGGAAGAGGGAAGAGACAAGGACCTGACTTCATGTTTCAGAAGGCTGGTTTATTATTTTGTGATATATATTATATTAAAAATACACTAAAAGAATAGAAGAAAGGATTTCACAGGAAGGCTTGCAAGGCAAGGAGAGAATGGGATGAATAACAAAAGCTCCTGACTCTCAGAGTCTGAGCCAGCTGACAGTGATTGGCCATTAATTAGAAACAACCAACATGGACCAATCAAAGATCCACCTGTTGCATTCCACAGCAGCAGATAATTTACATTTTGTTTCTGAGGCCTCTCAGGAGAAAAAAATCCTAAGGACAGGATTTTTCATAAAACACGTCTGTGACACAACCACTAACTACTCTTTGCTCATGGGGGTTTGTTCAAAAACCATGTGCTTTTCCATAGTGTTTTTGTGCCATCTATATATAGCTTATAAATCATCTCTTTTAGAAACTGACAGTTATACAAATGCCCAAGAATGATTCATGATGAGGGACTAACCAAGGATGCAATCACAAAAGAAAAGCTCCCTACTTTAGCAATCCTTGCTTTAAGAAACAACAGGCAGAGTTCTAGGAATATCAACCAGATGTTGGGGCTGGAGAAATGGAGAGGCTACAGGCATGAAGAGATCTCTCCTCACAAAATTTAAGCTACATATTATTATTACCCTTAAGTCTTAGACATTTAACCATATTCTTGATGTTCCATTTGATAACTCAGGTTAGGCAGAGAGCACAGGAAAAAGAATCCTACTAAATTTCACAAAAGCAAACCACAAATAGATTTATTCAGACATGTAAAGTACTTTTATAATCTCATAGCTAAATTGTTAGCCATATTCAGACTAGTTAATTTAAAGCTATCACACATGTACATCACATATCTCAGAGTATTAGAGTTAGAAAAATCCCATGTCAAACCCAACTCAGCCCAGAACATAAAAGTTAGGGAGTACAGTATGCAAGAGCACCATCTAAGTTAAACATTTACAAGTGCTGGGGATTCACATAAAATAACTGTCACAGCTTTGTAGAATATGAATCCACATGCATTTTTTTAATGCTGTCACTAATGCATGTGATGCTGTTAAAATTAACTTCTGAATTTAACATTCTTACATTCATTTATTATTCATCTACACTCAACTCCACATTCCAGACATGCAGCAGGACTCTGAATTAACATGAGGCAAATTCACTATGCAAGACAAATTACCATTTAAGCTAGAATCTGAGCCTTAGTTTTCAGACCAATTCTCCCAGCCTTTACAGAGTTTCTTTTCTCTTCCTACAATACCTGAAAACCTCCTTTGACCAGAATATGAAGGTTGTGTCAGGTTGGCATTGAAGATGGAAATTTTCCTTTGTGCAGCAGAAGCTGCAAACTGTACAGGTACTTTGGCAACACACTGAGTGAATTGCTCTGTGCCTGCCTCAGCACTCTCTGCTGTTTCAGTGCAAAGGAAAGCAAATGATCTTCAGCATGGACTGAGGGGAGACAGCTACAGGCCAATTCTTCAAAAATATAGAGGAATCATCAGTAGTAGTTTAACCAAAACATGATCTCATTTATACACCTAGGACTCAATGACAGCAAATCTGAAGCTAAACCACAGCAAATTTGTTTTCCTCAGCACATTCTGTAGAATTAGCCACATGTATGTTTCTTTAATACAAGAAATAGTCAGTACAATTCATTATCAGACCAGGAAGAGGCAATAAGCTCTACAGACTCTCATCTGTGACCTTGGAACTAGGCAATCTCTTAAGCTTTTAAACATCAGGCACTCATTTTTGTCCTTCCAAGAGAATGCCCCAACTATTTGGCTACCAAATCAGCCTCACCATCAGCATCTTGAAGAGCTATGCATCCCTGTCGAGGTTTAGGGCAAATTTGGAGGAGAATTTCCAAATTAGGGCTCCTCCAGTTAGCAAACCCACACAGCCCCTCCCCCCAGCCGGTTCGGGAAGGATGCCTCGGAGAGGAGTGGAAAGAACCTGTTTATTTAACAAGCACAGCACCCCCAGCACACAAAATGAACAATACCGGATGACACCACTCTGAAACAAGATGACAAATTCAGAAAGTCTCTCTCTGGGGGTGGTCACTCTGGTCTCAGTCCCTCCGGCGCTGGGGCTGCTGCTGCAGGCCAGAAGGTGCAGGATCTTGGTGTTTCTCAGGTCCCAGTCCGGAGCAGGTTCGAAGTGATCAGAAAAAGGAAAGGAGAAACCGTCCAGGAAGAAATTGGACAGTTTAGCTGAATTAGCTAAAGAGCAAAAGCAAGCAGAAGCAAAGCAAGCAAGAGCGAGAGAGCAAAAGCAAAAAGCAAAAGCAGCAAAAGCAAAAGCTGCAGTCTCTGTGTCCCGCCAGGCTGATAAGAAAACCAAAACAAAACTTTCCCGCTTCAGAGCTGGTCTTAAAGGTACAGAACATAATATCCAACCTTAACAGAACACATGAATGGGGATACAAGCATCATAACGTCACCCTAGGACAATCCCAAACCATTATGGTCCTTCTTTGCCAGTTCCAACCAGCCAGCTGCTCTACAGAGCAAGAGGAGTACCTTCCTATCCAGACATACTTTGGTTTTGATAGGAAAGGGCTTCTATCATTGCTTCTTTTATCTACTGGGTCCATTCACAAAGTGATTATTATTCCTGGTGCCAGATCTCTCTTGTAAGCCCCATTATCCTGCTCCACTAGGGGTTTCTTGGTCTAAGGTTTATTATTTAACTGAGAAAAGGAAAAAAGGAATCATTATTTCAGTTATAACATTTCCAGAGTGTTTTTGAATGAACAGTATATTCACAAACAGAAGATTTGGGAATCACTTCATTTTTAAGAAGAAAGGCAAGGAACTCTGTCCCTATCCTATTTCTCCCTCAAAATACCACTGAGTATGCTATAGAAATCACTGTTAGCAGACCACATCTCACCTCTACAGCCATCACATGTTCTATCACCTGTAGCCAAGAGCAGTCTTTTCTGCTGCAAAGACAGCTTTCAACAAATGGCAACACAGAGCTATAGTAAAATGGATTCTGCATCAAGCCAGCTGATAGGACTTGAAAAAGAGAGGTCAAAAAGAGGACATTCTCTAATGAAATTCCATTATTAGCAAATAAACAATAAAATAAAAAAAACCAACAATTACTTGGTTACACATACATTTCAGAAATGGTAGTTTGGAGTCTTTGTAACAGCATGAAGTTATTTGCATTCTACATCAAACTATCTTTTAACCTTAATTCATCAATGTCTTTTCCATGAAAACAGATTAAAAATACTACCCTCCTGCCTTCTTCCAAGTAAGCTCATAGACAGCTTTTCCAGCCAGGCTTCATTCTAAACTCACCTCAAAGCTCCATCCAAAAGAACTTCTATTTTCAATAAATTCAGCATAAACACATTACCTGCCCTTTTGCAGTCACAACAGCCACCACCACACTTTTACTTGGAATTAATCTAATCCCACATGTGCAAGCACCAAGACCAAGAGAATTTAGTGTTACACAGAGAGGAACTCTCACCCTCTCTCAAGGAGCCAGAAGGCTGCATATTCCCATGTCTGCAGCTGCAAAACGCAGCACAGGCACAAACTCTGAAGCAGTCTGATGATTTAGCTGAACCTTCTCCTTCAGCAAACCCAACTCCCAGTCTCCATGCAACACAATTACACTGTGTAAAGGCAGCACCTACTCACTGTGCAGACTCACTTCCCACAAACACTCAGAGTGAGCTTTGCTGAACTAACTCATTGAAGAGTTTCCTGCTCCCAAACACTGCAAAGCCAACACAGCCACAGGTAAGGAAAGTAGAGCTTGCTTGTTTGAATATATAAAGTCTGACACATTAGCACACTGCCTTGGTTTCACCTGCTGAGCCAAACTGCTCTCCATAAGCGCCAGTCCCACTGCAGACAATTAAGTCCATCAGTGCAAACTTGCAGTCATGATCACAGGTGTAACAGGGCACAATTTGAAAACAGGTTATTCCAGGCTGCCAGGCCTTCCCATGAACAGTTAACAGCTGCCCTTCACAGGGCATCTTTTACACAAAGAGACCACTGAAGTATTTTTAAGGCCTCAGCTTAAACTCTAGTTCAAATAAGTTACATTAAAATGAAAATTTCTTCTCTCTCCTCTGCACCTGCACAGGACATAATGTAGGTCATGGGAACTGAAATCATCCACCTTGGTGCCCCACAATGAAAACCATAAGCCATTAGCAAATTTTAACAACCCCCTAGCTGCATTCAAGATAGCCTTTCAGCTGTAATTTGAACTTGTTAAGTGCCTGCAGCAGCTACTTAGAGTAACCAGAAGTCCCAGTTCAGGAATACAGTGTGTATCCTTTTTAAACACTTTCTTTGCCAAGGGCTCTAGGCGCCTAATTCTTTAAAATGTGAAAGGATAGTACACAGAATAATTTCACATTTTAAATTGTGAAAGGATAGTACACAGAATAAATAGGTACCATGGACAAATCCACCTATACCCCACAGATTTGGTTTTCATTTGTATAATCAGGGCTGTATAGGTGGGAGACACAGGATAGCTAAATAACTTTGCCAGCAGAAATTTCTGGTATTGGTAATGGTTCATAAGTGGTTCACCAGTTTGGCCTCTAGGTCCCAAAGTGAGTATTTGGGATGACTGATTCACACATTTCCTTCCTCTGTTTTAGAGCCAAGCACACTTTGTCTAAAGTCAAACACAATAAATAAGTATACTTTTTTTACCACTTCCATTGTAAAATTTCACTTTATACCACTTTCTGTTTCTTGAATTTCAGTTTAGTGCTTTATCTATTAGCTAATGACTCCTGTCTAAAAATATTGTTACTCCAACTCGTATTTATTGAAAAAGTAGTTCCCTAGAACAGAAGATGCATATAAAGATGTACACAAACTCTGTACAGTAAAGGCTGCTGTGAAGGAAAGGCCACAAGGAATAAGCTACTCTTCATCAGCTACCTACCAAGCCTTGTTTCTACCATCATCTGTGAATTCTGAAGCACTTTAAAGCATTATAATACTCTAAAACTTAGGCTGGGGAAAACAAACTATGTGCTGGCCTTAAAAGAAAAATCACACTTTCCAGGGTTTATGTTAACAAAACAGCGAAGGAACTACACATTAATTGTGTCACCCTACTGACAGCTCAAGTTATGCAATAATGACTAAACTCCATGATGAGATGGTTGTGTTGTGAAGGGTATAATAAATTGTTTCAAGAAGAGAAAAAAAATAAGTCATTACAAAAATACACTAAAGGTCTCAGAGGAGAACACTTCATGACAGATATATGGCTGCCACTAAGGTGCAATTGACCATCATCTTAATTATCCCTAGTAGTAATCAGGTGAAAGCTTAAGCTTCCTTAGGAAAGAATGGGTTACCCTTCCCCAAGATGCTCCACTCAAATCTCCACTGGATTATGATTTTGTCCACACATAGCATGTTACTTGGATGAGCTACTTTGGCTATTTTTTTTTTTAAGCAGGCTGTCTTCTCACAAAGAGAGAGCCCTAAGGAAACACTGAATTAACAAGGATATCCACCAGCTTGTTATGCCATCAAAGACAGCCCTTACTAGGATAAGTCTGGCTTCTAGTACAATTGACAGATGCTAAATCCTCCCAAGAAAAGCTAAAGGACCTCAAATCCCCACAAAGACCCACAGATCTACATGCCATTTTAAAGTGTTTTGGTCTGACTCAACTCTCTGGACTGCTTCACTTGGCAAGAGAGTCCCTATCCAGATTCCACAACCACAACAGTTAAAATTATAGAAGACCTATTAGAACCCCGAAAGAAAAAAATATCAGGCAACACAATACTGCTTCCAAAATGGACAAAACGTTATCATCTTTTTGCAAAAGTCCCATACCTTCTTGGTGATTCCTCATGGGCAGTTCCTCAAAGCACAGCCAACAAACTCAAACTCTCCCCTCACCCAGCTAACTCACCTTTTGTACCACTCCTCCTCATTGGACACAGCTGTGGCCTGTTAAGAGCAGGCCTGTTCCTAATCTTTGGTGATTAGTACAGCTGCATCTCCTCAGGGGTGAGATTGCCTTCTGCACTATTCTCTTACATTCTATCTCTCCACAAGAATATTAGCCGGTATTCCAGTATTTTCCAAATAAAAATCAGAACCACATGGGACAGACTTGGAAGTTTGTTAGAAGGCACACCACGTTCTTCCTGTTCCACAGAGGGTGGCATCACCAAGGTCTATAGGTCACTAAGACAGTCTGAGTTTGTGACAGTCTGCATCATTCTCCATGATTTAGTTCCTCAGGCCTCTCCTCCTTTGGTTTTGCCAAGAAAATTAAAAGGAAAAAGCTACCCTAAGTGCAGCGCCACAGGTCTCTTTTGTCTAGGCATACAGCTCATCTCTGCTGCCTCAATCCATTTCACAATACAGGAAAAGCAGGACTTCACTCTTCCTGTGCTCCAGCTGGCAAGGTTTCTCAAATGAAGCCTACTTTTTCATAATATAGATCATTTTGCACATCTAGTTTAGGAATCCCTGGAAGATACTTTCTTAAGAAAGGTAATTAGTTCTGAGCCCTTTCTCCCCTCCTGCAATCTGACGTTTCTGGTGTCCTGTATCTGGGTCCAAAAATTCATGGCAATGGATCTTCATTTAGGCTTTTTGGAATGAAGCAGTTACTGCCATTCCTGTGAGGGAAACAACTCTGCAAGTCACTGTAGAAGAAGAGCAAAACACACATAAATACACACACTGAAAAGGAAGGTTAAAGTCTTTCTAAAGGAGCTTGCATTTGGAGACCAGAAGCCAAATGCAACATTCATGTCATCACTTCCTTAAATAACTCCAGCAACTGATGGATTGTCTGTGATATTACTTTGAAACAGCTTTCTAAAGCTTCTCTTCACACCATTTTCCCAATATGTCCTTTTGTGATTTATATGTGTGTGTGTGACAGAAGACATGACTACATTACTCTCTCAGGTACCGACTGTACTGTACTCAGGTTAGGAGCAGGCCACCATCTGACAAGGCAGACACTCTAAACTACCAACATTCTGCCTTTGACAAATTTATCCATAGCTCCCCTGCTAAAAGCACAAAATCCTTTTTGAGTTAATATTGAAGTAGGCTTACTGTGAAAGAGGTACAAGTTCCAGCCACCACTAATGGAAGGGACAGTTTCAGATAGATTCAGAGGTTCCAAATATATAATTAAGAGTAGGTGCAAAGGCAATAATGACTTAAAACAGGGCAAACTGACTACAATCACCTACTTCACTACAAAAGAAATAAAATAATATTGGGCTGTTTCCCCTGTAAAATGACAGCTTTTGTTCTGTCTTGTGCTTTTCTGCACTAGACTGACAAAAAGTATTTTTTCAGGTTTCTACCTCCATTTTTTCTCATTATTTCCTCTTAATATCAAAACAGTGCTGCAGTACCTCATACAATGGTGCATATAAGCTTCTATCTGTTAGGGTAAGAAAGTATCCTGGGGTTTTTATTTGTGGTGATACAGTGGGAGATTGTGACTGGCACCACCTCAGTCTGCAGCTGTTCACAGAAAAGTCCCCATAACATCTGTTAACATAGGATAAGCATAAATGCTTCCATGCCTGGGCCTGTATTCTCATCAAAACCAATAATACACTGTGACCTCTGAAAGGAGAAATTAAAATCTATTTCTCATAATCCTGAAGTAAAAGTAAATAAAATAAAATAAACAAATAAAATATATTGATTCTTCATGTTTTTCTCTTCCGTTTTAAACCGATTGGCAGTGCCTGCTTCTTTAATGTTGTTTCAGAGCACCGTCATACACCATCACCTCTAGATCTCTCATCTTCCCTGACTAACATTTCCTCCAGCCTCTGTGCTGAATTCCCTTCTGTAAGCTTAAATATTTTGTATATTTATACAGGAATTTTGCAAAATTTTATTTTAATTGGCAGACTTTGGCATATTTACCAGCCAGAAGCTGTAAGCTTGGTTTCTCAGAAAAACGTGTGTCTACTTCTTCTTATTTTTGGGGGGTTTTTTCCCCCTTTTCTTTTTTCCACTTTTAATCTGTGAAATATAGACTTGACAGACAGTCTCAAAAATCTCTGCCTTTTAGGATTTCAGCCCTCTTATGGGGCAGGAGAATGACAGATTTCATGTGCTTGCTCAGAAACTACCATCACAGCAGTCCCCAGACTCTTTCCCCTCCCTGTTGGTCTTCACCTTGTTATTTCCTTCCCTTCTGTAAAGACACATTCTGAGTAGTCAGAACACCACTGGTTTAATTTTCTAATCAGAAGACTTTAATAATAATAACCCGCAAGAAAGCCTCCATGGAATCACTGCCATGGCTCAGCAGAGAACAGAGCTCAAAGCAATGTTTGTTGTGTCAGATATCCAGTTATGCAGTCAGCTGTGAAACCACTGCAGTAGCAGGCTGGCTTCTGTGGCTGCATTCCCTGCTATCCCTTCTTTTTAATTGCTCCATTTTAATCATTTCAGCTCAGCCCCAGTAGTTATCCAGAAGATTCCGACAGCAAACAAAAATCTCCAAAGTAAGATTCAAAAAACAATGCCTCAGCACCATTTCTGGCAGAAACTTGTCTGCAAGAGACACCCCAGCAAAAATTCCTGATGGGAGGGGGTGTTCAGGTAGCCACAAGGACATGTCTAACACAGAAGGCCACTACAGCTCAGATACTGTTGTTCTCTTTGCAGTGTGTATGCAGAGTAGTGTCTTCAGTACCAGAAAGGACATCTGTAATACAGCTTGAAGCTTGCTTGACACCCTTTACAACCTTCAGTCTGCAGCCTACATGTATTAGAAGTTACATTATTTTCTAAAGCTGAATGCAAATCAAGCAAGCTGTTGAGAAGGGCATATTAATCCAAGTGCTGCATACAGGGGTAACCCTGCCATTTAGTGCTGGTGATTCAAACTCTAAAAGGCACAATAATGAAGAATGTGCAGGAATGGTTTTGAGATGCATTAACAATCCTTGCCCTCAGTCAGCTACATGTGACATTTCCTCATCTATTTAAGGATATTGTCTCCGCTTTGGTTCTTGCCATGAGACTTGAAACAACTGAACTTCTCAGGCAAAAAAGATAACAGGATTAAAGATCTATACCAACAGTAACAAAAACCTGCAGCAGGCCTAAAATCCATTGCAATTCCAATCCTTGGAGAGTCCCTATAGAAAGCATAATTTCTTTTCACTAAGCAAATCAGAACTAGACTAAGAGATCACAGCAAGTCCTCTTCTAGACAACCTACTCAACTGAAAAAAGAAAGGGGGAGGTGCTAAAGCATACAACTTGTATATTTACTTGGAGATTAATTCACCATAAATACATGAGTTTTAAAACATAGAATCATAATCATAGGATGGTTTTGGTGAAGGAACCTTAGAGCAACACGTTTTGCACTAGACCAGGTTGTGCAGCACCCCTGGCCTTGAACATTTTGAGAGATGGGGCAGCAACAACTTCTCCATAATTCCAACATAGAAGGCCACCAAATTTGTCAGACACCATTTGCTTAGTGAAGCCACGCTGGCTGTCACCAATCACCTCCTGATTTTCCATGTCCCTCAGCACAGTTTGCACGAGGATCTGCTCCATGATCTTTCCAGGCCCCAAGGTGAAACTAACTGCCCTGTAGCTCCCTTTTTAAAAATTAGGATTGTTTCTCCTTTCTTAGTCAGTGAGAACTTCACCAAATTGCTGCGACTTCTCAAATATGGTGCATAGCCACTTTTTTCACCACTTTCCTCAGGATCCATGAATTTATTTCATCAGGTTCCTTGTGCACCTTCAGGTTCCTTAGGCAGTCTTAAACCAAGTTTTTTTCCTATATCAGCTAGTTAATTCTCTCTGTCCCTGCCTTTGCCTATGGAAAGTAGCAGGAGAGTGTGGGTAGAGCACTTGCTAGTGAAGACTGGTAAAAAAAGTCATGGAGTACTTCAGACTTCTCCATGTCCCAGGCAACCAAGTCTCCCATTTCCTTCCAGAGACGGACAACATTTTTCCTAGCCTTCATTTTATCACTGTAAAAGCAGTTCTTGTTGCCCTTGATGTCCCTGACCAGATATCATTTTATCAGTGCTTTAGCTTAACTAACCTGATCCCTGGCTGCTCGGCCAACTTCTGTGTAGGCAGCCCTTGCAGGCTTCCTTTTTGAGATGGAGCTACTTCAAGAGCTCCTTGTTCCTCCTGGCATTTTTGCCTGACTTTCCTTTTGTTGGAATGCTCAGGAGGTCTGAGAATATTTGATGCCTTTAAGTTACTGAACTATGTCCAATTTAATACAACTTTCTCTCTAAGGGAACCAGTAAACTGTGTACTGGTATGTTGCCATAAATATTCATGAATTGCTAAGAAAGCTAATAGGATCAATAAGAGTGCAGCCTAAAAGACTACATCACTCTTGGTAAGTAAGGATCCAATTTTGTTGACAGCCAAGTCAAGACAGCAGTTTGTCATTGCCTCCCAAAGAGTCAGGGAGGGGAATGAAATTGCTCAGGACTACTCTGCAGGCTGTGTTGCGGTCTGCAAGGAGCACTCAGCTTGGGAATCACTTAGGAGCCACCAACAACAAATAGGCTAAGTGAAAAAAAGTATCTTGCCATCTAAAAACTATAACAAAAACAATTTAAAGAAACTGCAGAAGAAAAACACAAGTATAGATTTGAGGAAAAGATTCATGTTCCCCCAATCCTTTTATTGCTGGATGTTTCCTTTTCATTCCACCAGACCTTTGAACTGAAATGGCTGCATGCACAGTCCTCTACATAGTGGACTTTTACCCTCTGAGTCTCAGACTGCACCACTGTGACCAAGGGCTCCCAAAGCTTCCCTTGTCATTCCCTCAGTTTCTGTCACATCACAGGAAGTTTCTCTGGACCATGGAGGAGACTGCTCCAGCTGTAGTGAGCAAGGACACCCCCTTGGGCTCACCATCCCTCCAGTGATGAGTTGGCCAGTGTTTGCTGCCAGTAGAACACTGCCCCTATCCTGAGCCCTGCTATAGAACAGCCCATTCCATGGCCCATAGAATACTCTCCAGACATGTGAATTTGGCTCTCCTTGGTCCCAGTGGGGTACACTGGGGCAGGGGGTGGCTGTGTGCTGCCTTGTGCCTCTTGCAGTCAGCTGCAGATGGTTCTTTGGCTGATCAAACCTACTTCAGGACCTCCACCAGTCAGAGAGGCCAGCTAAGGCACATGGACAGGAGCATGAGGAGAGAAGGACCATGCACTGGGACCAGGGTAGCCCTGAGGGGCCACAGCCCACACACAATGGGCCTAGGGCAATCTCTTTCCCTAATATTCCATTCTAAACTTTCCCTGGCACAACTTGAAGCCATTTCTTTTTGCCCTATTTCTTGTTAGTTGGGATGAGAGGTCTACAGTCTCCCTGGATACAACCAAAGTGATGCTGCTGGGATAGAGATGATTTTTTTAAGAAAGCATTGATCTGCATAACTTGGGGGCAGCTCCCCTCATAAAAGCTGCCCTGCAGAAGCCAGATAACCTTGTCATCAGTGATGGCTGAATCCTTTTGTTCCTGCAAAGGAGATATCCCCTTGCAGTGATAAAGTGTGGAATTTGTAATGCATGTGTAATGAAACTGCTGCAGCGTTCTAGGCTGAGAGTCTTGCACAGAGAAGCCATAAGCTTGTAATACAAATCTGTATTATTATGTAGTCTATTGTGTAAAAATAAAAGGTGGAGTTTGTAATTGATATTTATTCAAACTGTTGTGACCTCGCAGGTTCTGTATTTTTTACGTAAGGTGCTTGGAGCAGTGGAGGTGAAATAGAGTAAGAAGCAAGAAGCAGCTGATAGAAACCATTATGCACTGATTCCAGTCTCCAGCACCACTTGTTGCCTCACAGAGGGAATTGAGAGGGAACTGAACATAACTCACTGTAAAAACAAGAGGAATTGAGACTAGAAAGGGAGGAGGAGAGGTACTGGACTGAAACGAAGCCTGGGGAAGTGAGAAGAAAGATGTTTCAGTAAATGTTTAATTGTTTCTCTTCTTGGTTTTTTCAGTACCCAAATCAGTAAATTGAAGTTTGTTAATTGGCAATAAATTAAGTGAAACTCTTGAAATAAAGACTGTCTTACCCACAGCAATGGTGCTCATCCCTCTGCACAATTCCTGTAATTCTGGGCTACACGAAAAAGTGGAGAGAGAACTTCCTCTCCAGATTTCAAGGAGTTAGCTCTGTTTCTTTTGTTTTCCTTTCAGCTCTCAGAATTGGAATGGTACATTTCTAAACACAATTTCAGTTTTGCTTTGTAGGATTCCATTTTTGGGTTTGAATTGAATGGTCAAAGAGAAAAACAACCATATAAACCATTTTTCGTGCAGCTCTGGTGTAGAGGGCATGTTTTTCATTCCTGTAGAAACCCAGCTATATTTTTCAGTCTGAAGTTATAACACTAAATTTTCTCTTTGCACTTCCATTGAGATTGCTTCTAAAGTTGGTTTTAGTACAGTTGTAGGAAGGTTGGTTTACTTCATATGTCAAAAACTCACAAGAGCAAGAACGGTTGAAAGAGAGGCATCCAAACAGATAAAATAAGTCTCTCTCAGAGAAGTGTTAAAAAAGTGGTGGAGCAAGAATACTGCTTATATAAAGCAAATGAGACCATAACATTGAGACAGCGCCGCAATTAAAAGTACTGAAGGTACATAAGAACATAATAGGGAAATCAGTTACAAAAACCTGTTCTGTTACATAGAATTTGACTGCTGTAATTAGAAACAGGGGATAACAACTGATACACTGAAAAACATACAGTCTTTGGGTTTAGGGAGATGGGTAAACCTTCCTGTGATAGCAAAAACTGGTTAAAATGTAGGCGAGTCTCCCTCTTCTATTGATTTGATACATCAAAGATAAACAAATCAGAGAGATTCAAACCTCCCTTGCTTAGACTAATGAAAATATTCTGATCACCAACAATGGATCAGGCCTGAAACATTTCAGCAGGATGTAATTGGAAGCATTCAGGCATAACCAAATGAAGAAGTGTGACCTCACACTCTGAACTGTTCTGAAGACAGACCTTGAATAGTCTGTTCCAGCACTGGAAAGCTGAGTAAATGGGTTTCCACTGCAAACAACCTGTTTAACTGGGTAGGGGAGGTAGCTTGAGAGGAATTCCTTGAGAGGACGGAATCAAAGGCTTGCCTCTTTGCCAAGACCTGGTTGCCAAAGCAGATTGGCCCCTTGGCTCCATTTGCCAGCACTGACAGAGATAGTGAAATGGTTTTTCTGCCCTTCCTTAGGCAAGCTCCCAGTAAAACTGGTGAAGATTCATCTCTTTAAAAATCTACTCTTTCCATGTCCTTTCTATGAGGCATATGAATATTATCCTGCTAATGGGTTTTAAATGCATCTCAGTAGGATATTAAATGTGGATTTGCATGGACAACTTTATTGGTTTTGAAATGACTGTTAATCTCAAGCAACCTCTCAGAATTCAGTGTAAGGGTCTGTGTGCATGTACATGGATCCCAGCAGCATCTTGGATTAGTCTCATCAGATAGTAGTTTTAATTCTTTTAGGCCTTTTATTGATTTCCATTTCAATTGTCCTGTTTTGCTTTTTGAAACAGATGTATACCCTTTCCCTCCTAAATACTTTTTTTTCTTGTATGTGCAGTAAAAAAGTCACTTTTCCCATTTCCTCTCCCCTGTCCCAGCACCAAAGAGATGTACCTAGACAGGGGATGTACCTAATCTTCCAGCTCAAATACCAGTGGGAAGAGGGGGTCTCAAGACCCTCTGGCCATCATCCACTGATTTTAAGTGGCTCCAGAGTGAATAGTCTTCTGATTGACAAGCTGTTCCACTTGTCATGATACAGTACCTTCATAAGGTTTTTAGTGGACAGAGGGAAAGATAATTTTTGAATATCAGAGGCCAAGAGCTAAAATTTAATTATTATTTCTAGGTGGTCTTGTTGGTAAGAAAACAGCAGGTCTTTGAAGGGCTCATAAAACCCCAGCTAACTTCTCAAAAGCCAATAGCTGCTTTCAGAACTCCAGGCTATGTGCCCATTCCCAAGCAGAATAGGCATATCTTTTTTCTTAGATGGTCTAATTGTGGTAGAACTGATGTCACCCATAACTGAAGTCAGTCTGTAAAAAATGTAGAAATTTCCAGCAATGGGATGATTTGAAGATGAAACATAAAGCTCAATTCTATGACCTGCATATGGGTAGTTTGAGAACAAAGAAAATAATTTTTCTTTCATTGACCTTTCATATAAGGCTGGTCATGGCAATTCAAGCTTTGTGCCCCACTAGCAGTCCATAAAAGCAGACTGACTGGAATTAGTAAGAAAGTAGAAAGAAGTTAAGTTCTCTTCATTTAGAGAACTTTCACTACATTTCAAGCTTCTGTATTGGATTTTGTTTGCCAAGGTCAAGTCCAGAAAATGGGTGGACTGTGGAGGTTTTGTCCTCAGTAACATCACAAATTTATACATTTTAAAATTTGGTCTATTAAGACAGGATTAATTTAATTTTTTTGAACAAACACTAAGTATAGTTTAAGTATGGATCCTTATCACAGAAACTTGCCCACAGCAACAGAAGTATAAGATTTAATGTGGCAGGAACCTAGTTTTCTGGTGTTGAATAAAAGGAACAGGTGCAGGGAGGAGAGGAGATACATTCCAAAAAAGTCTTGCAATGTTTGTTGGAGAGAAGAGGTGTAACTGCAAATGGAGATGGAGCCTACAAAAACGTAAAAAAAAAAAAAAAAAAAAAAAAAAAAAAAAAAAAAAGGAAAGAAAAGAAAAGAAAATATGCAGAGAGAAAGGAGAAAGGTTAGAAACTATGGTAGAGAACTTCACACTTCACAACAGACAGCTGTGTATATTGATGTTCTGAAGGCAAGTCCATCAAAAAGAATTTCTCAGTAGTGACACCTCCGCCAGATTCTGATGGGGAACCACTCTGGGTCATTGTAATAAAATATATTATTTAATCCCATTCATAAACTGATTGAAGTCTCTCTGAAGGTTGTTGGTCCTTGTTTATGCTACTCTCACTAAAAAAAAAAAAAAATCCAGAATGAAATATCCTTTAAAAATTGCTTTCATAGCTGGTTTACATCTATTGCTCTTGTGCCAACATCACCTTCCTGACTACTTCACAGTTTACTCTTCCTACTGCTTGTTCCCCACTGAATGTATTGAGAGTATGCTCATGTCTTAACCTCCTGTTAGCCAGTGATTACATGATTTTAAGTCTTGCCTGTAAGTAAGAGTGTCCACTCTTCTGAGTAGCCTTTTATCTCTTCCCTAGTTTGCTTGGAATATATCTTTCCCAAGTGCAGTAACAAAATCAACACACATTGCATCACAAGGGTCACAGATGTCCTGTATATGACCAGTGGAAAAACATGTCTGGGTGCAACTTAAAATTGCATTCCAGAATCAGAATGATTTAATGAGTACAGACATAGCTTCTATTTAATAATAGAAGTAATGCCTGCTGTATGGCAGAAATTCTTGTTTATGACCTTGTATTATATCCCCTTTTTATCACTCTAAGTTCTTCTGGGTCATTTTAGCTCTTCTCTGTTTTAATCTCCTCTGTACTGACAGTAACTTACAGCTTCATTTCCATTCATTAAGTATATATAATACACATGCTACTTACTTTGAATGGAGATCTGTCCTAGAATTAATCCTTGAAGATCTTCTTTATGGCTCAGGGATAGATTATATCTTGGAAATGTAATATGATTATTCACATAATACAAAGCACTGTCAATAGTACTTGGAATGCCCTCATAGGGGGAGAGGGAAGGAGGGAAAGCTGACCTTTTGAATATTATATTTAATATGTACCACTTATAGGCAGTTAATACACAACATATTGCCCATAAACCTACAATAAAGGTTGTCTAGTCTGATTATTGCAGAGACAAGTTCACATGTCAGAAACTGCCTAGCCCAACAAGCCTCATACTGCATGCTACCAGTTACACTTCAGGGAAACAGGACACAGCCAGCTACACAGCTCCCAGGCACCTTCTGCTTCCAAGGCATGTGTGATCTAGTCTGCTTTCTAGTCTACAAGCCATGTAGCCATTTTCCCCATCTTGTTGAAACAAATAAGCTTGTAGTACAACCCCAGTGAATTTCTCCATCTTTGCTGAGCTGCAGAATTCAGCAACATGCTCATGCAGAGGCACACAATAGCTTCACACCTGCAGCTTTATTTAAAGTTTCAACTCCCTGTGTGAAATGTTGAACGCTTTATTCAGTTTGTTTTGGTAAATTGGTGTAATCTAAATAGACTGAAAAATATATTTACTAAGGTTAAAAGGAAAAAGTAGCATATGTTCCTAACTGTGCCTTTATATTAGTCGAAGATTCTTCTTTGTTAGTTGAGAAAATGCCCTTTGTTGTTGAGCTGTTACAGTAGGAAGCAGATGGCTGTTTAAATCCCAGAATTCCCACCAGAAAATGTGAACAGATGTCTGTAAGCAGAAATAGAAAAAAAAATGCTTTCTGTAAGTCCATACACTGGGAACAGAGCTATTTATGAGATTTTACTAAAATCTGTCTGCTTCCAGAAGCCAATAAAACATTTTGTCTCCTTTTATCTTTTTCACTTCTCCCCCCTCACTTTAAAAGTGCACACCTGTGACATGGATGGGGCTTTGATAAAGCAGCCAAACTTTTATGAGTATAGGAATAGTCCTAGTAACACACCTAGCAACTTTATGTGTCTGTCTTCCTCAAAAAGATAGCTTATTTTCCAGATTTATTGACATTACAGGTAGAGAATCTTTCCTGTACACCAGAGCTGTACTACAGAGCAAGGCTCAATGCAAAATAGACCCAATTTCAGAAGGCCTAGCCATTAAAAAAGAGCAGAGATGTAGGTGGACATGGTTGAATGTTCAGCAGAGATTTTGCTAACACAGCCTAAATCCTATGTCTCTTTCAAATTTTCATTTGCCTTCCTTGTTTTTCAGAGTTTTGTATCCATTATACTGGAAAGGCAGACAGCTTACTCTTAATGGTAGCATTTCACCTCTAACAGTACATAAAATTTAATGCACAAACATGCAGGAAAAGATTGACAGCTGCCCATAGGCATCATTTAGTGTCATGGATGCAAAACAGAAGTTAGAGTTTTGAGAGGGGAAAAAAAACAAATGTAAAGTACAGACTTTATAATATGATGCCCCTTGGAGGTTACAGAATATAAAACCAGCTTAAACTCAGTTCTTGTGCCCTTAAGGATTCCTCTCTGATTTTCTCCTACAGTTGACTTTCAGCCCTTAGAACAAAAGGAACAACAACTGAAATTTCTCATGAAGCTGCTGAGAAATAAAGTATCTTTATGACAGTTTAAGCAACATGGGGAAAACAGTCCTATATTCACATATGGAACAATGGATTTCCAGCCATCAGCATGTGCTCTTGGGGTTACTATCAACTCACTGCTCAGTAGTGGTCAGAAAAGCAAATCAATGATAAGAATTATTAGGAAAGAACTAAATAACAAAACGGACGCTCTCATTGTCAAATTGTGTGTGATTGTGGTTGAACACTATATTCAACACTGGCCTTCCTTTTCCCTCCAGAGGTGGTTCAGAGATGGTTTTAAAATATGCAATGGCTTCTAAAAGAAAAAACAAACAAACAAACAAATCAAAACAAATTAGGATATGGCATACATCTGTAAAATCTGTGTATAATTATAGGAATAGGTAGATAGGAATCAATTGCTCCCCTCTCCTGCAAATGTGAGGGCTGCAGGTCTTCAATAAAGTTACCAATTGCATAATTTAGACTATTCAGAAGGGCCTGATTCTTCACATAGCAGGTAGTGAAGATGTAGGATACACTATGGTATGAGATACATTGAAATGCTACGCCAAATGTGACAAAATGACTGGGTAAGTTCATAGGTAAATCCACTGAGACTGTATAAAGGCATAGAGGCCCTATGCTAAAAATGCTGGACTAGACCAGACTAGAGTAGATTGTTTCACTTGGAAGTGACCTACTGTGATCATCTAATCCAACTCTCTAACCAGCTGAGAGCTGACCAGAAGTCAAAGCATATAATTAAGGGCATTTTCTGAATGTCTCTTAAACACTGAGAGGCTTGGGATATCAATCACCTCTCTAGGAAGCCTTTCCCACTGTTAGATCTCCCGTTAGACACAAGATTTAGGCTGTGGTTCATAGAGAAATGTTTCATAACATCCAATCTAAGCCTTTCTTGGCACAGCTTTGAATCATTCCCATGCATCCTCCACTGGAATCCAGGGAGAGGAGTTCAGTATCTCCCTCTCCACTTCCCCTCCTGAGGTTGCTGCAGAGAGCAATGAGGTTGCCCATCACGCTCCTTTCTCCAAACCAAACAGGACCAAAGGTCACAGGCGCTCCACATAGGACATTCCCTCCAGCCCTTTCACCATCTTTTTTTGCCCTCCTCTGGATGCATTCATGGACTTTCACAACCTTCCTAAATCGTGGGGCCCAGAAAGGGACCAGCAGCAGGCTCAGTTTGAGAGAGCAGTGTGTGTGCCAGGGCAGCTCAGAGACCAAACCCCACCCTGGGCTGCACCAAACACAGCATGACCATCAAAAGATGTGATCACCCTGCTGTATCCAGTGTTGCTGCTTGTAAAACCCTTGAAGGATTAGTTTCTTCCGCTCTTGTTGTTCTCTGGCATTTTAGTACTGCCAGAGGCAGGATGCTGGACCAAACAAATCTTTAATCTAGCTCAGACTGGCTCTCTGCTATGCTGTGCAGAGGTCCGCACAGCCTAGGAAGACATCTAATGCTACACAGATGGACTGTAGAAAAGATGAAGAGTTTCTGCTCTTCCGTGCACTGAGGAATTACAGACATCTCCCTAATGCTATAGGAAAGAGAATATAGCAATGGTAAACATAAAAGGTGTATGTAAATCACATAATTATTGCTAGGGAAATTCTGAAGATTATTGGGTTCCAAATGTATCCTATTGGGACTAATAAATATAGCTTTTAGATACACACATTCCATGTAGTATGCAGGAGAACTTTAGACAGCAACTGCATGCTTTCAGAGATAAAAAAAGAAATAGATGTGAAAACTGAGTTTTTTTCCAAAAGCACAGCTAGAAACAGCCACCAATTAGATGAGTATCTTGACATTTTTTAATAAAACTGGGGAAATTGTTGCAAAAAGAACAGGTATCAAGCAAAATCATGTTTCAAAGCAACTAAATTTCCAATAAAAGAACATGCACAGAAGCATTCTCTTCTTATTAAATACTAAGCTAACATATTAGCATGTTTGGCAAAGCCAATAATCTGAGTGGAAACCATTGTCATTGGCAAACCCTCAAAATATTATTATTTCAAGAATTTTAGCTTTGTGCTCTTGGTATCAGTCTAAGTTTTTAATGAAAAGCTGAAGTTGTGAACCACAGAGATTAGGAGGTTTTTCTTGTATGATTAAATGATGATAATGAATTTATAAATCCATGCCACTGGTAATCAGAAATCCACTATTCAGCTTAGAGCCATGAATTTCAGTGGGATATGCTTTTTAAACAAAGTTTTATCATATACACCCACAGTTCCCAAGTAGCTCTATTCCTGGGGGAAAAAAAAAACCAAAAAACCAAAAAAAACAAACAACTTAGGAGGTACAGTCAAAATGTCCTGTTATTTCCGATTAGTCCATAATCAATTTTTCTGTGCAACTCAACTGGTCTACTGGGGCTTTTTCAACCATAAGCACTTCTAGATTTTGATTAAGAAGTACTTATTTAATACTTATTTCTGCAGAAACTATGTTCCTCATTTCTTGCTAGGGAAAAGAATGAAATCCCTAAATGAAAGGGGTTTTTTGCACCTTTCCATGGCATTTCCCCCCGAGAATCTTTCTGTACTTATAGACAGTTAGCAGCAGCAGAGTTAGCTTGGCATAGACCCATCATTTCTTTTACTCCATAATCAAGAAGCTAGGATGATTTTTATCAGGATGTACTAATTTCAAGCAGACTTAGCATTTAATGCTTCTTCGTGCAATTTCTTTGTAAAGCAAATGAACCACATGGAAAAGTACATACTGGATCTGTGAGTGGGAGGGAATTATCCAGGCTTCCTAATACTGAAATAACCAACAGCATTGTTTACTAAATTGATACTGCTTTCTAAGGAGTTTCTGACAGCTATCACAATTCTTTGTCAAAGGATCTAAGAGACACTTACAGGAGCATAAGTAGTTCCTTATTACTAATTAGCCATGTGGTTGGCTTTGAGATCTTTCAGGAAAGAACTATTGCTCTCAGAATGTGGGTTAATGTACAGAACCCAAATCTTCAGGGTTCTTTGCAAGCCAGACATTCATATTAGGAAGAGATGTCATAGTAGGAGCATATATCAAGCTGTGGAAGTCATAAAAGGGAACAGAAACAGGCAGTAATTTCAGCAAATCTAGGACTTGTGTTAAGTAGATGCTCTACAAAGCATTCAGTTTTAATATGTCTGTAAAACTGAAACCAATAAAATCACAGTGGTCCCTAATCTGACCTTTGTTTCCAGGCCATGGGCAGAACTTCTATTTGGAACCCCACAACTGAGATTTCTGTCTTTTCCATAAATGGTGGAACAGGTCTTCTGTAGCCACCCAATGAGCACTGGATGAGAAAATTAAAAAAAATAAAGCTGTCCACATTTACAAAATTATTTTCTTTTAAAAATACAAACAAACAAACAAAATCATCATGCTTGAAGGAACTATCCTGTTTATTTAACAATGCAGCATTGTTGAGCTTTATGCAAAGTCCAAAATGCCTCGGTATTTGCTTTCTGCTGAACCCAAAATAAAAAGTTCAATTAGTCTTAGCCAGATTTTTATAGGCTTAGTATAAAGCAGAGAATTTCCACGGAATTTGTGGTCTGAATGTCATTAGACAAAGCATCCAAGCTAGTCATGCTGCTTCCAGAGTTATATCAGAAAGACAGCTTCAAACCTGAAGAACCACTCCTTCAAACTTTTATTCCTTCCCCCGCCTTGACAACCAAGTAAATGCAATTTACTCCTCTACACCCTCCTCCCACTCATTTCTTCCCATTCCCAATCTTTTCTCCCCAGCCTTTATTTTCACTTGAATGAAAAAAAGAGGGTTTTCCTCCAGAGTGTATCTGACAGGAGTCATACAAGGAGGCAGTTTGTTTCACAAACACAGATGCTGGGCATCAACATGTGCCAAATACTACTTTGCCTTACATGGAAAAAGGACATGTACACCATGTGCACTTGCAGGAATTGAGAGAGTAGTGTGACCTTCTTTTCTTTCTGAAGATGCAGAAATGAGGCAAAGATGTTTTTGAGAGAGAAAATAATGGACGATGGGGTCCTGACTACTTAGAGAGGCATGAGAGGGGTTTCCTTACCTTCTCCTCCTTCCTGAAAAGGGGTACACAGAAAGTAAAACAGAGGAAGTCAACTATTTCTTTCAGGATGTTCTGTGTTACTTTTAGAATGCAGTGTTTGTTGTAACAGAAGCCTTATCTGAGATGCAAAATCAGGTGAGCTGGAAAACCTGTATGAAACATTTTTTACTCTTAGCTTATGATCCAGCTGCATACATCTCCAGACATTTTCTGCTGGTAGGGGCAGTAATTTCTTCATCCATCAAAGTGATTCTCCAACCCACCACAAGGACTTCTTTATTCTAACTTCAGCCTCCCAGAAATGAGTCCCTCTGGGTCATACATTCAGTATTTCCCACAAGAGCAAAGTGGCAAGTCATATTTGTGGAAAAAGTTAAATAATGCAGCAGGGGGCAAAATTTTTCAAAGAAAAAATATTTCAAAATTTAGACTTGGTTAGTTTTGTTTGGGTTTCTTGGTTTTGGGGGTTTTTTTGTTTGTTTGTTTTTTGTTGGATTGTTGTTTTCTTTTTTTTTTTTCATTTTAACCATTGTGAGAGACTTTTTTGTAGGAAATTTAGTGCTTAGGGATGAGATTATTTTAAAAGAGCAACTATAACATGCAATATCTAGTCCCATTTCTCTTTTTTTTCATAATACGGTGTCCATCACATACAGAAATTCACATCACTTAAGAAACTGGGCCACTGGCACAAAGTGTTTAATTTCTGCCACTGCTGTAATTTCCTGATGCCTGTCTCCCTGAACTGCTAGCTGGTTTACCATCTGCTTCCATGTGTGCAAATCTGCATCTCAGTGACAATCTTATACAGGTTTGTCAAACTGCCCACACTTCTGTGGGTATCACCTGAACACAATATTAAACAGGCTGTCAAAAGAGCATTAAAGATATGACATAAACAAAGTATACAAGGGAATTTTTAAGCAGGCTTTTGTTTAGGTCCCTATTGCATAGACCAAGTCAGACTTCAAACAACAGAATTCAAGACTTCCCTTTTGTGTCTAAGACTGGAGTGAACAAGAAACAATGTAAGAAAAAGAAAATGAAATCACATTTTAATTTTTTTTTAGATAAAATTACAGGTATGATCCCACCCTCCAGAAGTATAATTTCTGTATAAACAAAGAACTGTTTCATAGAAGTAAAGGAAGACTTTTGTTGTGATGATGTAATGCACGAGCAATTTTTTACAACATAACTCTGAAGACCTGGGCAAAATAGAATTGAAACATAAAGCTGTCCCACAGCTGATTGTCAGAAGAGTTCTATGAAGCTATTCTATATGTCTTTAGACCAGCCATTAGGGTGCTCTAGGGTTTGCTTATGCCCATTTGGATTTACATTTGAATTCAAAATTAGAGACAATAGTCTGAAATAAAAGTAGTTCTCTGCATCCTACATGAGTCAGTCACATTCACACCCCTGGGCCAAGGCTGGAGATGGTGATAACAGGTCATGTGCATGGGAAGTAGCTTTCTGTGTAGGGATGGAATATTTAAGTTTGTCCTTAGTTCAGACCATGTCTTATTTAAAGTACACTGGGGCACACTGGGATTCAGGAAGTAATGTAAAGTGTACCTACAGCTGCAGCAAGCAATAAAACAAGGTGAATCAGAGCTGTCCTGGATGGATAATAAGAAATGTTGCATTTCATAGTGGTTTGCTCCCTACTTCAGATGCATATGTAGAAAAATACTGAGTCATCTAAAAATCAAACTTTGTCTTTCAGTCATATTAAGTGCTCAGTTTATTCTGTTAGATGATGCTCTGCCAGGTATCTGCCACTTGCTACATCTTTGCTGCTTTAAAAGCATTTTCCATTTAGCCAATATGTTTTACATATTGGATGAAATGCATGAATGACAGGAAAAAAATAAGGGACACTAAAAAGCTCATGATAGGTTTTGCTTATGAAGGAAAAAAATGTAAAATTAATGAAGGTGAGGCAAAGACGTGAAAAGAGAATATGGAGTGATCTGCCCATATACTCTGGCTCATGCACTATTTTCTTTTTCTTTTTTTGCTTTGAAATCACTCCAGTAATCAGAAGTGCCTAAGCATTAGATACACAATAAATATTACATTTGGTGTTTCTTTAGCTTTACCATTACTTTTTATCCCAATCCTGCACAGCACTTCAGCACATATATCACCACCTCAAATTCCTGTGCCTGAAATCAAAGTATAAACTGGCTATACTTTGCTGCTGTAGTGTGTTAATATTCTGGTTGCTAAGGCGATGCTCTTACTGAGTTAACTCTTGCCGAGTAGTTTGCCTAATAACATGACAATATGAGTCAGTACAGAGCACTGTACAATGACAGCTAGATAACTCCTGATTTTTCAAGTTGAGTCCTTTAAAATTAGCATAGACATCCCCAACCTACACAGCATTTTGCAACACACTTTATATATATGCTTAATTTTCTATAGTGCCACCAAAATAAAACAGCTAAAAAATTCCCCCATGTTCCAGAAAACAGAATTTGTTGCTGATTTTTTTTCCTCCCCCAAAATGACAGCAATATTATAGCATTGTGGACACTGCTTTAAAGGGAGAGAGAAAGAAACATGGACAGTTCTCTATGGTCACTGGGTATCTATTCATAGCTGAATGATGTTAAAGCCTCAGTAAATCACCCACAAATTTTGGATGCTTGAATCAGAATAAAGATGAAGGGACAGGAGACAGCCTTTTGGGGAAAACAGACTGTTTGTCTCCTCCTGCCCCCATCTATCTGCACATGTAGCTTTACTCAGCCAGAAAACATTTCAGTGAACACCCATCCTTGCAATTTGAAAAAAGCATTTAGTGACTCTATCATCTTCCTACTTTGTACTTCTAGCCACCTACAAGTGACATTGTGTTTCTGTAATAGGCCATTATGCTGTCTGCTTGAAAGCATTTGTTTGATACAACTCCTTGCAAAAGTACTAGAACTCACATTTACTTCTATCTTTCTAAAATGTATTTCAGATGTTTAATGCTTTTCTCTTTTTTCCCCCTTCTTTTTTGTTTAATGCTTTTTCTCTTTTTTTTTCTTTCCTTTTTCTTTTAATGATGCTACTTTCAAATGAAAGCAGCTCTCTACCTGTAACTTCAGATCTGCTCTTCCCTATTATTGTTGACCCTTCATAAGAGTCAGGAAGGCTGTGGTTAAGTAATTTTTTTTAACACTCTCCACTCTCCCTGCATTATCACAAAAAATTTCAGATTTAGGAAGAAAATCCATCCAGCTGTCACTATCCCCAGAGACAGCTGGTTAATTCCCACTGAATGACAGGGAAAAAAGTGCTAGGTGTCTGCTTTGAGAGCTGACAGCCTTTGAAGAACTGGTAACCAGGTTCAACCATCCAGTAAGGACCAGTACAACCAGAGACAAGCTGGAAGAGAGCAGTTCAGTCCTTTCCTAAAATTGTAAGCAGTTATAGTTTTTAAAAATAATTTTTCTTATTCAATTATTTGTTTTCATTAAAAATCAAAAGGGAAATCAAAACTCCTTTGTCTTCTGGGCATAACAGCTGCATATCTGTGTTGAAAGCAGATATCTTTCATTTTATAACCTTGTTTCATAGGCATTCTGCTTTGAGACTGCCTGAACATCAGCCAGAAGAGCCAGGTGATGCAGACTGGGAACTGCAGACCACTCCAAGCATGTGACAGAGAGCAGTTATCAAGGTGAACAATTATAGATGCAAATGAGCTCTAATACTGAAAGATGTGAACAGCCAAAGTTCTGAGCTATCTGCATACACAGAAGTCACTCTGTGTCAGTACTAGGTGACATTGATGAAGATCACTGTGCATCAGTGACTAAAAAGTTGAGGGGAAATGGGGTTGTTTATTACTCTTCTGCCCCTCCTCATTCTAACATTCAACCTATACGTGATTTTTCAAGGCAGAGATATCCAAAGCCTACTTGTGTGTGTAGTGAGGAGTCTACTTAGGAAGAAACTACTCCCAACTCTTCCCTGCTGGTCTAAGACCTTACAAATAGCACACAGACAGCATCTGTATGAGATAGTTGCATAGCCCTTTAACTCATGTACTTAAATCAAGCAACTTCTGGAAGGTATGAATATCCCTTCCTTCCAGCCAGCACACTCCTGGTCTAGTGAAGGAAAAGAGAGAAGCAGAAATGGCAGGCAGATATTTCTGACCCCTAGAAGAACTCCATACTGTGAAAACAGCCATGAGAAGTAGAATACATTTGTTCCTCCATAAGGCCTTTCTAGATAGATTATGATGCTAGGGTCAAGTCAGCATCTTTATGCCCAGATTGCAGGTTAAGTGATCTTTCTTTGGAAGATTTCTATTTCTTGGCAATCACCATTCCTGATAGATTTGGTTTCATAATAATATCTCTTTGTGGCAGTCACCCCACACAGCTCCCTAAAATCCACACAGACCAAGCATGGAGCACATCCGTTAGCCTTGCCCCTCCTGATAGCCTCTGCACCAGGCAGACCTACTTTATAATTGTACCTTTTTTTTTTTCAACTCCTTTAAATACTCTATCCCTTGAATATTTCTTAGGATGGGATTTCAGAACTCTAAGGCCCCTTGAAAGAAAAAGAAGAAATCCAGGGTCACTTTCCTGAACTGCAGTGGTGGATTTCTGTCTCTGCCCAGCACTGTGCAGTATTTATTTCATCTTCTGGCTTTCTTATTCTTTGCTCTAAAGAAAGAAGAGTTTCTTGATTGGCAAGAGCACTGATCAAACCAGTAATAATCTGCTTACATGCTTCATCAATGAGACACAGCTAGGCTACAGCAGGCTTGTACTGCACATCATCACCATTCCCACTGGGGATTAGGATGATTATAGCAGTGACCAAGGCCATGGGAAGGATTTTGTCCTGATCACACTTTTCCTGCTGACACACTATCTGCAGCAGCCATTTCCTTAGTCAGGTTAATGAAAGTCGCTTTCGTTTGTGTTTTCTCATTTATGATGACAACTGCTATAAAAAAAGATAACCTCTCTGACCTCAGCCATTATCTCTCACTGCGGCTTTTCATCGCTGAATCTGATAATTGAAACTACAGAGTCAGAAGAGCAGCACTCTACATAGTTTAGTTCCTAATCATGTGAAACCTGAATCCCAATGAGAAATTTATGTGTAACACTAATTATGACTGACATTCCCTGGTAGGGTGGGAGATAAAAATCACATCACAATGTAGCTGGAATGGTCTTGCAACCTCTCTACCGCTGGCTTAATATTTCTATACAAATACCTTGACCTTTAGAAAAGAGAGAGTAGAGGAAAAGCAGGAGATGTTTTTAGCATTAAATGATTCCCATTTGTAACTCTATGAATGGCACATTTGGTCCAATTTCCAGTCTCTGGCATTTCTAAACTGCCATGTTACAAATAGGCAGCAGGCTATAAACTTTCTCCTTAGAGGGAAGGCAGGCAATCAAGTTAGTACTCCAGCAAGCAGGTCTGTGATGCTGCTGTGTCAGAAATCTCGCAGCTACAGACAGGTGCAAAGGAATAAAGGTGGTGGAAAACTGGGACTCATGGATTTGCTAAATTGGGGTTCTCATCAAGCTCAAATTAAATATTTTGTCTATATCGGTTTTGCCATACTGTTTCTAATAAGAGCAGGAAAAAACATACTCAGACTTTGCAGCATCTGATAGTGAAGATGCTCACTTATAGCGAGCCTTGATAAAATTTGCATTCGCATTCCCATTTGGCACCTTACAGCCCACAAAAGATACTGCAGTGCCTTTACCATAAAATTTAGGAGTTGAAGAGATACAAGACTCTCACCCAGCAACCAGGAGGGTGCAGAAGAACCAGCCGGTGGATGGACAGCTCTGTTACTTTAGTGATTCTTGGCAGGCATGCAATGTATAGCAAGGTTTGCTTTCTGAAATGTTCACATTCGTCTCCAAGCAGCATCCTCTCTTCCCAAGACAACTGTGGAATCTCCCCTTTTATCCCCCCTGCCTTCACACCAGTCATAAGCAGAATCTGAATTCAGTCTTACATTCACAATAAATTACTTACTGGCAGCTAGGGTGAAATCTGGGATGTTCAGCAGATTTACAATTCTGTTAGACAGCTACACAAACATTTTCAGATGTTTAGCATTTACAGGAGTGGATGATATTGTGCATTAGGTTTCTCTATCTCTGAAGAGAGTTTGTAGTCTTGAAATTGAAAGGCATGTGGACATATGCTTTAATTGGATTGCTGAACATTTAATCTGAGGAATCATGACGGCAGCAGGAGTTTACATTTTTGCATATAACCTAAGGTATGTGCCATGCATCATCACATTCTAGCACTGTCCCCAGCGCTAAGAATTCATGGCAAAGCAAATTAGTTCAGTCTGGTATACATGGAAACAGGCAGAGCTACAGAGGTGCTGTAGTGATGGGGGTGATGGGGGTGATGGGGGTACAGATATCCCATGGGGGAGCCCTTACATGACACCTCCTCTCAAAAACCTTTGTTAATGCACGGGTGCAAACAATGAAGCTGAGTTGTGGGAAGATAGGTCATATGATAGAAGGGTGTCCTGGTTTCAGCCACAACAAATGGGAATACCCACGCATGACAAGAAGTTTTGCTATGCCTCTGGCATCAGCTTGAATTTTTAGCTCTAGTTCTGTAAGGCAAAACCACAATATCTCTGCTGTCTGATCTGAAAAACAGGTAGCAAACAGTCATCTGCAAGGGAGCAGTATGAAACTTGTATCCATAGATGATGCTCAGAGGGAAAAGGAGTTATTAAATCAATAGTCAGAGAGACAAAGAGACCTTAGATTAATGATCTCAATTTAGTGACCTTCCTGGGAAACAGAACACTCATTTACATCCTGAAGAGCAATCAGGAATTTTTTGCAGAAGTTATTATAATGGCTTCAAAATAGTTTTAATTGGGAAAACTGATTGCATCATCTCTGCATTGCTTCTACTAATTGAAGAGCCCCAGAGACAGAAAAGTTACAGTCTCTTTTTCTGGACTCTGTGTGCACCATTAGTCCCAGCTAATGCAAGCTCCTGGAGCACAGCGGGATGGCCACTGCTGAGCACACATACCTGGCTCCAGACCTGGAGGAGCTCCTACAAGATGCCCAGACAGAAAGCTTAGAGCACATAACACAGGAGTGCTAATGCAGTTGGTAACTCTCCCAGCCATGATAAAGAGCCTGGAGTAAAATTCCAGTGGGCAAGTGGTACAGAACATGAAGGGAAACATGGCATAACCAACACTGCATCCGGTGTCAGTGCTCCCTGCCCTTCCTGCAGAAGGAAAGGAGCTCCCATGGTGGCCAGCAAGCCAAGTTCAATGAGAATAACCTACAGCAGTGATTTGTCAGCTGGCAGTAAGAGGCTGAAGCCACTTATTCTCAGAGGAGCTGAAGACCCCAATAACATCAAATGGCCCAGTGGGGCTGCAGACATCTGACTCCCATCTGCTGCCCAGGGAGCCTTCCCAGTGTCTGGACTGTAGGAAGGGCTTTAGGCAGTCGCCTGTCTTCCTCGCCAGATGGAGAATAAATGCCTATGACACATCACCATCCAAACATGGATATTGCTGGGTGCAATCTCAACTGCAGCACCCCAGCTGATACTTTTAAGAGCAGCTCGTGTGTTTCTCTGTTGTGCTGGGAAGGATAGCTCCATTTTTGTATTCCACTGGGCTGGGCACCACAGGCAGGAACAATGAGCTGACAGATACCTGCAAGTTGCTTCATCTGTAAGTATGCTACCTTTCCCCAGAACCACACTATGTTCACATCTGTAGCAATTGGAAACTAAGCTTTGTTTGGTTCCTTCCTGACCTCGCTTTCCTGACCTTAAACATGTGAAATCTGGTCCCTGTTCCTTTCAGGCTGCTGGAAGCTTCCAGAAATGAACGATTTCTCCAACACAGATCTTGCCAGAAGGTGTCCTAGACAAATGTACATAATGTCTAAAGACAAACTACTACCAGCAAAATATAAAGTGGAAATATTTACTGGTTATAAGGAAAATTAATTTTTCAGAGCCTGGGATGAGCATGTTTTACATGCACAAATTGGCACTAACACTCCTAGTTGAAGTGCTGCACATGTAGTATGTATTTAAAACATATATTGAAATGCATGAGAAAGTAGTATTTAAAAAAATAATCATCAAGCACAGTTGAATCATGTGTCCACTACAGAAAAGGTGGGAAAAGGAAGAAAATAGCTGAAATTCAGTCTAAGCAGAAAACCCAGCAAAGACTACATGAAACTTTTCAACAGCTCCCAGCAGTGCAGGGTCTGTGGTTCTTTAAGGAAAATGGTCATCTTTCTTTGATTGATTTAACTCCAAAGTACTCCTTGGCTGCTCAGTTTTTGCTAAGGGAATTATATTTTCTGAATTACTTCTTCTTTCCCCATTGTGGGGGAAGTTTAAACACTATAAAATCTTGCCCAGAGCTTTTGATATGACCAAGACAGTCTCATAAACCTGCTTGAACTCAGGCCCAGCTAAGAGTTTAAATTCAATATAGAATTATTTGGAATTTGTTATAGAAAAAAGGAAGCAAGGCTTTCAGAGGAAGCCTTCTTCATTGCAAAAGTTCACTTTTCAAGAAAACCAAAAGTAGTATATCTATACATGGGTGAAATCACTCTCTATCTCCTCTAGACATAGATATGTAGTAGATTTGTTTTTAAAAAGTTCAGAGTCTACTTTTCCTGATACCTTTTTTAAAGAGCAAAATAAAAATGAAGAAGTAATTCCGCACTTATTCCAATGGGGAAGGAAGAGTTGGAGGGGACAGAGGGATTGTCACTAAACAAGTGACAACCAGCAGGCACCCGTGTATTTGTATAAAGCAGCACAGTGTGCCAGAAGCACCTCTAGGACACTTTACATTGTACTGCCTCTTTTTGCCTTTTATTTCAGATTATTTTCCTCAAAACTGGTATTAAAGGGTTTCTTTCCTGGGACTAGTGGTCCCAGAAAACTTTAAACCATCTGACTGGCATAAGCTATCTCCACAAAACATTAAATAAACACCTGAAAGACTCTGAATACTCACTCCTTTGGAAATCTGCTTCCTTCAGATTAGTCCTGTTAGTTAGTCCTGTTCACACCCTCTTCTGTAGGAAAAGTTGGACATACTGGAATTTATGCCTGCAGGGACCATGCTCAGACCAAAGGTCTTTATGTTAGGATGAAGTACTATGTGCACTTGGGATATGTGAAGAACAATATCCACAACAGGTGGCAGAAAAATGCCTCCCTGGAGGACAAGACAGAAGGCACTAATTTCTTTCAGTATAAAGATTCAAATATAGACATTTGCATGGTGTTACACATCACTAGTCAACCCCTCCATATCATTAGTCTTTCCACTGACTTCAAAGCAGAACAAATTTCTTTCATGGAGAAGCATACTTTCATTAGTGCCAGAGTGGGAAAGACTAATCCCTCCTCCCCCCACCCATCCTGTCATTCCCATTCCCCACTGAACAGGAAACTAAACCCCAAATCAGCTTTTCCTTTTTCTTGCACAGGTGCTCAAGAAAGACCTTAAAGAATAGCTGTTTAGGAAACAGTGGGAGAGAGCAGACTTTGAAAACATAGAAGAACCCTACTGTGAGCATCTTTCTTGATGGATCCAGGGCTGCATTTACAACAAGGAAATTAAAATAATCCTGCAAAATAAAATGCTCCTTTTCAGTACCTCACCTCTTGATTACATGTGGAATTTAAATAACTGTGTGTGTGCTACAGTATAATTACCAACTCTGTTACACTTAGTACACAACTTCTGCACTTGGTTTAGAGACTTGTTTCAAGGATAAAGCCTACAGCATTCCAAACCTGGTGACCCAAAAACCAAGCACTGAGCAAAACAGTAATTTGGTATCTGCATGCATCCATACATGAGGTCACTTTAAATGATTTTACTAAATTTGACAGACAGCAAGATTGGTGGCTGAGTCATATCTTCCCTTTTCGTTCTCACTTTAGCCCATTAGGAAATCCATTTTTCTTCTCAGCCAATACAGGGCAGGAGGCAGAAATGAAACATGAAAGCAACAGTCTTGTACTTCTTCAAAAGCATTGGGAAGAGCTGGGTCTGGGATGCAGGAAAATAGGTAGCTTGTTTAGGCTGTCCAAAGCAATAAAAAATCAATCTTCCCCATCCGTACTTATAAATACAGCATTTAACAGCTGAAACAACTTCCTGGTACTTTTGGCCTGACCTGGCAATTACTAGAAGCCAGTATTTCTTTCATTTAAACTTTATCTTTTAGAGGCAGGCTAGCTCAGTTCCAGTGTCACCACCTCTGCTTCTACAGAATGCTGAAGATTATTTTATAGGAAATGCTTACTGGATTGAAATTACACCCCCAAGTCATAAGCAAACAGGAGAACTAGAGACTGGAAACAGCGAGGAAAGGAAAAAGGTTTTAGTTGAAGAAGACAGGCAACATAACCTAGCTTGTAAACAGGCTTAAGGTTTGATAGCAGTTTCTCCTGAAACTTGGATGTGGTTTAGACTTGAAATTACAGCTTTAGCTACTTACTTTGTATAGCTATAACAGCCTCTAAGATAGTATTTAAATACTAAAGAAAGAAATAGCTATTCCAGCACTCAGGCCTCCCGCCTGAATGCTCACAGCACGGTTTCCTAGGCAGATTTCTACAGAATTTAGCCAACCTATACCTCTGATCAGGAATCGATTTGATACAGAAAGGACCGTGGGGTAATCAGATGCTAAGCAGAAAGTAATTTGGCAGGAAATGTGTTTGCACATTAGATCAGGAACAAAGGGGCATGTGGAGATATGAAGGAATCAGTACTTGCACTGGAGACAAGCTAGTTCAGACAAAATATTTAGTTGTGTTTTTGCTTGGATCTAAGACAAAACTTTAAAAGTCAAGTTCAGAAAAAATCACTTAGCTTATAATAATGTTTCTCTTTTTTCTCTTAATTTCCTGAAATACAGACACCTATAAATGTATTTTACCAAATCTGCCACAAGTTTTACTCACGGATTGATCGGTGAAAGATTTACCATCTGTTGGTATTTTTTGCTGACAATTGCCTCAATATATTAATTGCACATAGACAGAAATATACTGAACTTATTTATTTCATTTTTCCCAAATACAATAAGTTGTCATGGTATAACTGAGGGCCACAGGGATGTGAGGCCATGTGAGGGATAAGTGAAGGAAGATTACAGTTAAAGGCTTACTATTTAAGTACAATAATATTTTTCTTAAGAGTAAAAGATTTAGGAGATTTTCAGGCTTTAGCAGATAGTAGTATGATCTACACAAGGGAATATTTCTATCATTTACCAACATTTCTAAGTATTAGGGAAAGGAAATATTATGAATACTTTATTTAGGTCTTGAAAGATTTGATTTTAGTAATAAAACAGATATTAACATATGAATGATATGTCTTTAATACACATCACAATGTAGCCTGCTATTAAAAGTTTGATTTTCCTGTTTTCCCACTCCCCAGCTTAAAAAACCAAAAGGAACATAGAAGAAAACCAATAACAGTGTTTGTCTCTACTGAGAAAAGTATAATAAAGCTACATTCTCCTTTATATATCAAGATTTTAGACAGGACTGGAAGTGCTCCAGGCCAGCTCTGACAGATCTGGCAAACACAATTTCAGACTTCATACAAAACCAGAAACCAGAATAATATATTCTTAAAGAAATAATGCAAAAGAATGCAGACACAATGGACTGACATGAGCATTGAAGGAATAATTCATTTGTTTAGTGCTGACTATCAGAAAATTTCAACTATTTGGAGTACTATTTTTGAAGGCAGTGAGGTGGGACTTTTTAGTGAGGTGGGACTTTTCTGCTGTCTTCTTCCTGTTCTTCTACTGCAAAAATACCCTATACAATTGTACATAACTGGTCTGCAGCAGGAATGTGTAGCACATATCCAAGTTCCCATAGCTGGCTCAAGTATCTAACTCATATTAACAGTTGATAGTATTTTTGTAGAAGGCCGCACATGGGAGAGCCTTCCCCATCTCCATTTACTTTGGGCAGTGCTTTACAAGAAAACAGTTCAGGAAAACAGCTCATCCTCTGCAAATAGCCACTCCATGGTGAAAAATGCAGCAACAAACTAAATAGCAGTGGATGAAGAAAGAAGAACCAGAGAATATCAGTTTTCATGGTTTGTCTTCTACCTCATTCCTACTTGGAATAGGGCAAAGACATCTCGTTCTTCTACAGCTATCTAACTTAGTGGAGGTTGGTGCAAATTTAACCATAGATTTCATATTAATTCATACCATACCATATTCATATCCATAATTCATATGCAATTATAATAAAACATGAATTATAGCATGCAGATTAATATATTATGTGCTATATATTATAATAATTCAGACAATAACCATATATTTCCTCTTAGTTTCATATTAATTCAAATCTGAATATTTATATCTGAGATTTTTAATTAAAAATACTATTCTGAGAACCCAGACACCCACATATGTTTAGGTACTTGATTCTTCTTGAAAATGGTGTGGGATTTAAGCATTTTCATATTTTGAGGGTCTTGAAAACAGTCATTACCCAATGAATCCCTACAGACTTCAGGGAAGGCAGTTATAATGAAAGCAAATATTCAGGAGTCCTTCCAGTAGAAGATACAGTTCCCATAGGCATCAGGCATGGTGAAAGATTGTTAGTCTGGATAATAATTGTATTATATCTAAAACACCACAGCTGCCCAAAATCTATAAACTGAGAAGTGATTCTTTTCTCCTAACAGCATTCCACATTTCACTGCTGTTCAGAGTGTCTAGAATAACTCTGTTGTCTGTATTTATTACGGGTTTATTGTCCTAGGTCACCTGGCAGGGACCTAGCACACAGAAATTCCCTCTTTTGCAGCAGTGAGCTACTGAAGAGTTATTGCCATAGAATCATAAAGGCACTTACCTTCCTACACACTCCTTTTCTACAGAGCAGAGCACAACTGGTGACAAAGGACCCAGAGAATGGAACTTGTGGGTGATACCAGTGTCAGCTCTCTCCACCAATGCACACCAGTTCCCTGTGCCAAGCATTTCCAACATTAGTTGTAATCACAGCAGTAGCCAGTGCACATACCTGAAGCCAGAGAAAAGCTCAATTATTTTCCAGAACTCATCTAACTGCATAGCAAATAACTTTCACAGGGTGATATTTCAAAATGATTATGCCAACAGTAAGAGTAAATTCCCAGTGCACACCAAACAGTTTCAAGGCTCTGATGGGGAAACATATGAGAAGCCCAATTTTTAGCCACATGGATCAGCGGTTCTTCACAACAGGGGCAGAGTGGCAGTTTACAGCTTTCAGGTCAGCCAGTGAACCAAGACCTTTTTTACCCAAATTCACCAGAGGATCCGGTGGCCAAACATGCTCAATGTTTGCAGCTGAGCATCAGCTACCACAGCAGTATTGGCACCTGGGATTTCTACACCCTCTGAGGATCCAGTACCAAGAAGTAAATACAGAACAGGCAGCCCACTGCCTCTCAGATATATGAGAACCTCTGCTTTCAATGTTGGACACTGCACCTTGACTCTAGTGCAAACCCAGAAGGTTCCCACAAAAAAGACTGCAGTGGTAATATAGAGGGGAAAAAAAATCAATGCAGAGTTTGAATGCCCAAGTTTTTGGGAAAGGAAAAAGGGGGTTTACCCAATATAGCCTGCTGCAGTAAACTAGCAGGGGAAGGCAACCAATGCTGAGTTCTTTGCCACAGGAGAGATAACTAAGGGCAGTTCCAATCATGCCTAGGTGCTTTCGCTACCTTTCACAAGCAGCACTCCTTATATCAGCCTGAGCAGGTAAGACCTGTGCTACAATTCTTTGTGCTCATCTGAGTGATCTAAGTATGTAGGTAAATTATGATTTTCACTCTTTTGTGCACAAAATTAATATGAGAAGGTTTCAAGCCTTGTTTTCCCATAAATATCCCATTTCCTACAAATCAATGTTCTTTCAGGTAATTTGGAAACTTTAAACATTTTCTGGCAGAAGAGAAAACTTAATCTAGATCTTTCTGTATTCTAGGTCAGTGATCTAGCTGCTGATTTCCAGTCTGGTCCTGGTCCACTGAAGCACTTCATATTAGGTGATTTTTTGTGCTACCTTTACTCTGCTTCTCTTGCTCCCCTCAAACCTGGAAACCCTTAAGCAGATACAGCTAATTTTATTAATATTACACAACCAAAAGTCTAATTCAGTATCAGAATGCCTCTAGCAGAGGGCAGCAGAGTGAGAGACAAGCATTATCCTGAAGTCAGGCAAATTAAAGTGCTATCTCCATTGTACAGGCTAAGCAGCAGAAGGGGAGATTAGGCAAGTTGCCAGAGGTCACAGGAAAAAACATCTCTGATAGTGTGGGGAGCTTAGATGCCTTCAACCCTGTTCAAAGCTGCAGACCATCACTTCCCTTTAGCCTGTAACTAAAAGTTACTTCTGTGAGCCTGGAAGGCAGGTTGTGTCTCAGGTGTTACCAACTTTGAGAATAATTTTGTTCTTCTGCCTAGTGACATTTCCCTCTGCTGCTGCATGCAAGGTCTCACACTGCAGCAGGGGAGAAGAGATTGCTGCTCACAAAGCCAGGAAATATGAAACCTTAAGGAATAACCAGAAGAGCTGACAGGCAGGCAGAGCATCCTAAACAAATTCAACTCATCCCTTAATCAATTGAATTGCTTTCCAGCCGATTGAGCCCTGTAGGCTTTCAAATCCCAGAATATAGACCAAGTATTAAAAACTACCTTTTGGTCTGCATTTGTAACTGTAGGATTCAAGGTCAATTCCAAATAGATCTTCACACAAATCTTCAAGATGATGACAAAAGAAAAGAAAAAAAAAAGAAAAAGCTAGAAAGAAAATTAACCTCAGATGAAAGCTAGTAATAATCTTGACTCCTAACTCTTGATGCTCTCCACGGCAAAAGAGGGTTATTATTCCCTCCCTTCCCCTTAAAAGAGCAAATCCAGGCAAAAGCAAAAACATAAGAAATGCATTTTTCTGAGACGACACTGCCACCTATTGTCACTGCTATGTTTTCTCACTTTTTAATTAAGCCTTTTACAGTCCATCAGATATCTGGTCAAAATCAAACCTTTCCCCTTCTTCCTCAATCAAAAACTGTTTGAATTAACCTCAGCTTACATCTTCTCATCATCACCCTCAGATATGTCTTCACAAACAACCCATAATTTTGTTACTGGCCCTCCTGGCCACAACAAGCAAGACAGAGAGTAAACTCATTTCGCAGTCCACGTCCTGCAGCTTAGACTACTCTTCTTTTTCATTTGGTGACCCCTGTCCTTTCCCATTTCTCACTTGCACAGTGAACAAATAACAGTTTCCTCTTACAATCCTTGTACATATTCACACATTTTTGTTCTGATGATAACTTTTAGGATATGCCCAGAAAATACCCAAGGGCACTAAATGGGCCCATACACAGCCACTCTCAGTAAAACTATACATCACTGCACTCCCAAAGACTGGCTTCCTTAGAAAATCTAACAAGAAAGCGCATGTAGCCAACACCTTCCATATTTCTGCTCCAAAAATATTTGTGCATTAACTTAAATTTATACACAAGTAATTCCAAATGGAAGGCAAAATATAATTATTGCTATGTATAAGCTATGCTATTCTTATTGCTATGTGGAACCATTACTTGCTTTCTTCAGTTACTTTTGGTGCTTGGGTAAAACTACATGGAATGGTGTTAAGAGATGGCAAAATAATCATAAATAAATTTAGATTAAAATGGAAGTATTTCTATATTAAAAGTGAGTTTAATATGACTGCTCCCACAAAAAGAAGAAACAAGTAGCAAATCCCAGCACTAAGCTAGAATTTTCCTTCTCAAAGTAAAGACATTTCTTGCCACAACACTAGAAACCATGCAGAATCATTTTAACCTCTGCAAAATTTTACATGTAGAAAAATCCCTCTAATACACAAATGAAAAGTTTCAGCATTTGATATCAAAGAAGATGAACTGAGAGAACATGCATATTTTGAAATTTTCTTTTTAAATTGTCAATGCTTTAGAGATTCCGTGGAGATGGAGGTGCTATGTTTAGCATCAGAAATTGTGCAAAACCAACAAAAGCAAGCAGAATATGTTTGCCTTTTAAGGTATTTTCAAGTACCCCTGTGGTAGGATACCAGTGATGAGCAGGGCTGTAATCCCTTTCTCAGGGCACCCCAGTGGGTTCCTGGTGATCTTATTCAGGGTCCTAAGCTAGGGTCAGACCTCACCAGATGCTTCAGGTTTATCTGGAGGGGGAAAACCCAGGTGCTTCTTCCTTCTGTTACTCTTCTAGAATTAAGATAACTTGATTTAATTTTTTCCTGATCCATTCTTGGTTGCTTACAACCAATGTGATGATTACCTCTCTGGCTGGATCCAACCTCATCTTTTCCTTAGAGGTGCTGAAAATATCTCCTCTCCCACCCTCAGTCCTTTAGGACACAAGGTTTTTAAGTGTTATCCTTCCCTACCCATTAAAAAACAGGTCCTGTTTAGTTTATACACTTGAATTCTTTCAGAAGAATATTAACAATTTTCCTCACAGCAAATTTGCTAGAAGCATTATTAGAAGAGCAGTTTTGCTAGAAGCATTATTAGAAGAGCAGTTTTGAAGGGTGTGATCATTTTTGCAACTTGATTTTCCAAGCCTGTTTTATGTAAAAAAGTTCAGAGCCAAAGGAAGTTCTTCACAAGAGGGAATCATTCAAGCATGAAAACTCATTTGAAAAATAATTACTTCAAGTTCAGCCAGTCCTATATATTCGCCAGAAGCTGTTAAATCCTCCAAGTTAACAAAATAATACATAAACAAATAAATCAGGTGGGAGAGGGAGCAATAAAAATGGAAGTATTTTAACAAAGACCCAATAGCAAAGTGTGGTAGGGAGCTTTTTCTGCACAATTGAATATAACGATATTGTAATATGGGACCTGGGGAACATTTTCCTCAGGTTTTCTGAGTGTTAGTGGCTTTAACTGTGCTCTAAAGAAGAAAACACCAGATCAACAAGATATACAGCACACTGCTGTTCTGTATACACATTCTTTGTCAGGGGAAAATAATTTGGCTTCAAGTCTTAGCTTTTTCTGGATTCTTGCAAGAGAAAAAGATATTGCAATTTAGAAAACTCTTGTGGCAGATTTCAGGCTGAATCTCAGTGGTTATAGGCAACATTTTTTGCATGGAAAAAAAGCACTTGTACAAGCAGAATGCACCATATGGATTAATTGTAAAGTCTTTATAAACACAAGCCCCTTGGAGCTCTTTTTCTTTGTTATAATCACTTCTGTTTATTTCTTCTTCCTATAATTCTGAATTCACACCTTTTGACATGGCTGAGCTATCAGGGCTAGCAACCACATACAAAGTCCTGGCAAATAAACAGGACCATGTGGGATGGAAGGACACAGGGCTGTGACTGGACCTAGAATGACTAGATGGCTGTGCCCATCACTGAACACCACTTGGAGCAAGCACATTCAGGGACACAGGCACTTCTCTGTACCTGGCAATAACTAAAACACCAAGGACACCTATTTTCATTGTATTTTTTCTTAACCTTTCTTCAGTGTTTTTTGTCCTTTTTTATATTGTTTGTTGAGGATTTGGCACAATTCTCTCCCACACACCACAACTTTTTTTTTTTTTAATTATTCCTTCCATTTACCTAGTTTTTTCTAGCTTTTCCTACCACAAGATCAAATTCCCCTGCTGTTGTCCGATTGAGTGTGAGTCCACCAAGAAAGTAACTATATACCTATATCTCCAAGTAAATCCATTATCTTCTAACAGGGTAACTAGTATTAAGCACAGCCTCATGTTATTGACTAGGCAGGAATTACTTTTTGTGAAGCACTGACTCCCAAGATCTCATTTCATAATTTTTTTTACGTCATACCAGGATGATGGGAGCTGGCAATAGTACATGCATAATCTGTGCTACAGATAATGTGGAGGACTGATATTTGCTGCCTCTTACTGCCTTTATCTCAGTCTTAGGATTTTCTAATCTCTGAACTTGGGTAGCCCCATCAAAAACTGAGTGAAAATAAATCTGATTAATCATAGTGTCACCAGCACTTCCACACACAGACTCTGGAAACTAATGCTCTTTTAATATTTAATAATGCCCTCTTGTGGAGATTCTAATACTAGATTTTCTTATTTTACAGCTTAGTCAAAATCAGCTATTCTCACAGGGATGGGTCTTTTTTCCCTAGAGACCCATTCAAAATTCCCTGAAGCAGCTCTGCTTGGCTTTCTCTCACATGCTCCAGGGAACAACTTGTAACTCAGGTAACATAAAAGGGGGCACCACTGCGGATGAGTTATGTGTTTGGGAAGGCACATACCATAAAGGTCAACTATTCCCCATCTGTGGTGCATGGATCTAAGTGGCTTAGGCTACCCTAGCCTGCCTTGCAAGGATTTAATCTGTGCCTTTTTGGATAAAAGCAACAGAAAGGTCTGCCAGGAATGCAGCCTACCTCACACTTATGGCCTTTCCACTGAGTAAACTGGAATCTGGGACACGTGTATGAACCATATCACGGTCAGATATAAGTGAAATATCCTTATTACAAATTGAAGTTTTTCTCTCTAAGGTCCCATGGGATAAAAGGCTCTCTGCTTCTTTTCCACCAGCAGCATAGGAAATACAGCTGTAACACTAATATGAGCTTTTTAGATTTTAATATTTTATCTTAGATTTTCACAATTCGCAGTTTGAATTTGCAACCCTGAATATTACCAAACATAATGCAAGAATGTATATATACAAAAAATCAGCATTGTGCTAAAATTGAAAGTACAGGAAGAGAAAATCAGTAAGTATTTCAATCTTCCACTGCAATTTTACCTTTACTGCAAAGTGGGAAATTTCACATTTGAAAACCCCTAATAAGGGCACAGAAATGCTACAGTTTTTATTTGCTGAATATTCTGTATTAGCTGAAAATCCACTTTTATGGTTTCAAAGCTTTTTTCAGAAAGAGTTATTTTCCTACTCTTTTCTTTGAGGAATATGACGTCACCTCTTCAAATCCTCCACATAGAACCTTAAAGATTTCATTCTGTCCTTTAGGTAATTGAACCTGTAAAACGTATTTCCACTCTTGATAGCCAGGTTAACCGTTATAGGCTTATTTTGATTAAACTAGCTGTGCCGAATAAAGTTAAGAAATAAATCACATTTTTAGAAACAATTTATATCTCAGAAGTTGGTTATACTTCCATTTTAGTTTTCCATTAGAGTTTTCAGCTTTTTTGCTCGATTTGAAAAAGTAAATTCTTAATCAAAAGAACACTGATGTGTCCTCTTGGCTTATTCACAACACCTAGCTCCCAAGGTGATTTTAATGATGGTGTTTTTCTCAGCTTAGATTTGTTTCTTTATTTGTTTTTGTTTTGTTTTGTTTTGTTTAGCCCAGAAGCCAGCAGAAATATTGGCAGGGAAGGGAAGTATTATTTTTTTTTTAAATCCTCCATAGAGTATTTCATAAAAATGGTAACTTGTACAAAGTGTCTCTCAGACTAGTAGATCCCAACAATTTTTACAAATATCATTGAATCTCAAAGCTGCAATTTGTCTCTGGTCTCTGAAATTGAGTACCTCTGAGTGCTTTTGTATCATGCCCTGCTTTCCAATTTTTTTTTCTTTTGACTACAGCAGCAAAGAGGTTTTTTTGCCATAAAAGTAGTATCTGATTCCATTCAGCTGTAAAAATACAGGCCAATTCCTCTGTCCTTGTACCTTGACAATAAAATTACCACTGGCCTTTAAACGACATTATGTCAAATTCAGATTGGTGGTAAGTAAACCAAAATTCTTAGAGGAATTCCCAAGGCCACCGGGGTTTTTCAGGGTTAGCATGGTAGTTTCCTTGTACTGTTTGTTCTGTGTAAATCCTTAGCAAGATGCTGTCAGCATCTGAAAGCCATGGCTCCAGCCCAGCACATATTTACTATATAAATGTTTTTTCTTGCTTTATTTTTCATATTCAAAGCCAGAGATATGATGGCTACAAGGCATCAGTGAAAAGTTGCCAGAGCTGCCACAACCATCTGCCTTTTTCTTTTTCATTTGCAGATTTCTTGTACTCCTGAATTCTTTAAAGATCACCTTCCATCTGCAGATTACTTAATGGCTGCATGCACTATACTTCTAAAGTGCAAAATATGTTTGACATGTTTCCAAATTAATCTGTAAATATTTTTAAAGCAAGCTTTAAAGCTTGGATCTGCAATAGGCTTCAATTTCTTCCGATTTCTAGTGTGTTGAAATATCGGATGGTAGCTTGCCCACATACAGAGACAAACAACTATGAAATCTGTTTAAAAGCTTGGACCCCATTTAGCTACTTACGAATAAAGGAGTTTCCATCCATTTCAGTGACAAATAATAACTGTACATTTTCAAATACACTTTCTGAATTAACAGTACTCAAAGTGTAAGTTTTAAAGTCTTAAGGAACCTTAAAAGACTATTAAGGACTCCTTGAAGTAAATGCAATTGCAATATATATTTGACATTCATTATGTCTTTTCACATATATTTCTGGATATATCCCACCAAAAATTAACAATATCGTTTCTTACTAAGTGATGTATTGACTTCATAAATTCATTTACTCATTTTGAATATTCATTAATCTCCTTATGTCATTTAAAAGACAAAAAGAATCATCTTATTATGGGGTTTTTTTAAATGTTTTTCAATTTCAGTCCTGTGAATCTGTCCTTTACACTACATAAATAATAATATTACATTCACTTCAGTTATGGCTCTGGCTTTATTTGCCTCATTTTCAGCTTCAAACTTGGTGCTGCAGATGGCACTCTACACCTAGTAAAGAAATCAGTCACCTGCAACACAGTAAGGCCTCACTGGTTCCTTTTCTTCCAAGCACAGTAGAAGCATAAAGCTTGTGTTTGATCCATTAAGTAGAAAATAATGATTCTTATCTAAAAAGAATTTATCACAGCCATCTTGCATGCACTGCTACTCTGTGCATTTTACTGATGTTAAGTAACATGTATGAAAATCAGCCCTTGGTGTTGGACACCTCTTTTCTCCAGGTTAAGAAAGTTGTATGTTCCATAGTTAGGACTTGAACCTTTGAAGGCACCTCAAATGTTTAATATATTCTTCCCTCTGTTTGGAAGGCAGGGGCACAAGCAGTTTGAATGAGGCTTGGTGGAGGTCTGGTGTGTAGACAGAGTATTTCATCGTACAGATGTTACCTGACGGTGCAAGAGCTTCCCATTACCCCTTTGCTATGTCTTCCCATGTTTGCTGAGCTCCAGAAAGAGCATATATTTCCTTTTCCCCCCCACTTTGTGTCTATTTTAGCTTTTATATTGCAATCACTTAATTGGAGACACTCTCATGCATATCTGGAAAGAGCCTTACATCAGTGGGACCCCATTTCCCACTGACATCTTGGCATTATTACAAAACCAAGCATGAAAAGCTTATCAATAACAACAAAACTGGGAAAGAAGATGTTTCCATAGATTTTCTTTTTTGGTCTTCTTGAAATTAATATTTGATTCATAATGGACTCCATCTGAAACTCTAAGTTACCATTCTATAGGTAAAAGGAAATCAGAGAAAATCAAAATCAAGATAAAAGAGATGTCATTCATATAACCTATGATTCAGAATACAGCTGGATCTGAAAAGGTCACATGGAAAATAAGCACAAGGCCTACAGGAAGCACAGCTGCCTGATGACACAAACACAGGTGCTGAATAAGAACATTGGTTAGAAATTAAGAAGTTTATCAGCTACACCCAAAGGCGTGGAAGTCCCTTCTCCCTTTCTGAAAGAGGCCCATTTCCATGAAAAAAGCTATACAACTAACAATGCCTAATAGTGAGTATGTTCTAGGGAAAGAACATGAAGGCTTTTGCTGCTACTAATTTGATACGATGGCAACATTATCAAACAGGTAACCTGATTAGGACAGTAGAAAAAATATGCAAGGGAGCTGACCTCACTGAATTTACAGAAAGAGCAATGAGCTCAAAAGTGGCAGTGTGGAAGAATTTCCCAGATTAAACATACAGTCTCTTCATGACAGCTTTAAAGAATAGCATAAGGTAATATTTTTTCAGTTGATTTTCAGAAAAAAGAAAAGCCATCAGCATAATTTAGCTTTCCTTCACAACCATTATTCTACTCTGGGGAAGCCCAGAATCCTACCAGTGTTCCAAAGGTCCTAATAAGCAATAATTACCCTATTGTTCCTTAATGATTGGTAAGGCCCAAGACAAAGACAGATATTGGAAGAAACTCATGGGTCTTCTCCCAGTGTAAACTCCCCTGTCCTCACTTCACCATCCCCAAACTGTGTTGCCCCTTGAAGATATTGAAAGACCAGCTGAACATGGGCCTATGCTCCTGAGCAAGGGGGTTTGACAATATGACTGCCAAAGGTCCCTTTCAATCTCAGCTGTTCTGTGGGTTTGTGAAACCAGTGGCCTGATTTCTACCCCATTTCTGCTTCACTCGCAAAGAGAGTGAATGAAATCCTGTTACAATCCTGTAATGTCTAGCATAACATAAGCTTTTTCCAAGATGGTTGGGTGACCTCCCCTCAACAGTTAGAGTTTGACCTATGACAATAATATCCACATATTCACACCACAAGTTTCATCCTTTGTTCATTTCAGTTTCTACCACCAAAATATTCCACCCCATCCCACATTCCTGTAGCCTGGTTGCTCAGTTTCACCAGGCTCATACTCTTCTCATAAATTAATGCCAGAAAAATTTGTGAGGGCCAGAAGGGACACATTTCCAGATATTTGCTATCAAAGGTAGCCAGGTTTAGCTTTCTAGAAAGCGCATCTGCCAAACCAGGCCATTTTTATATGGAGCCTTTTCCCATTGCTGATCACATCAATCCAGTGACAAACTTTGAGCACCCACAGTCCTTGAAAATCTATCTAGTTTTTCCAGGTTTCCCTGCTAAAAGTCATATCAACCAGACTTTTTCCATCACCAGCCCAGATCACACACCCCAGAACCTGAGGTATAAGCAGCCAGAATATTAAATACAAGAGTTTTTTTTTTTTTTTATTTTAACTTATTTCAGCAGAAGTTCTGTTGCCTTAGCAGCTGGCAGGGCTCAAGATTTGACTGACACCTCCTTTTACACCAAGCCTTCTTTCAGCTTCTGGTCCTTCCAAATTGCTGCTGGTTTTCCTGAACTGGTCTTGGACCTGACATTTTATTTCACCTCCTAGTGCTCAATGGGGTCCTGGTGAAGCCTGTAGCTCTCCTGTTCTCTGACTGCCCCTGCTCAAGGGCTGTATTTTCTGGGTGAGACTCATGTCTGTGTTGTGGTCATCCTCATCTCCCAGCTTGTTCTTCCTCATGGAGTGCACTTGTTCTTATTGTTGGTTGATTCATCCCATTCTATATCAGGGTATCCCAGAAAAGTTTGGGTTGAAAGGAACCTTAAAGATCATCTAGTCCCAAACCACCTGTCATGGGCAGGGACACATTCCGCTAGACCAGGTTGTTCCAAGCCCCATCCAAACTGGCCTTGAACACTTCCAGGGATGAGGCATCCAGAACTTTGGGCAACATGTGCTTGTGGCTCACAGCCATCTGAACAATGAATTTATTCCTAACAGCTAACTGAAACATTCCCTGTTTCCGTTTAAAACCTTTCTCCCTTCTTCTATCACTATGTGCCTGTGTAAAAAGTCCCTCTCCCTTTTTTACAAATCTTCCTTAAGTACTGGAAAGCTGCTGTCATTCCTTTTTTCACCATCTGACTTGCATGTGGGATTGTGGGTACAGGGATTTTCTGAGAGAGTTTGCCTCATGTACAGGACAGAGACAGAAAGGAATTATGGAAGCCAGCATTGCGGGAGGGATCTTCCATGCATGAGTTAGCCCATGGTAGGTCAGCCTAGATGTGAGGCAAGTTTTCTGATAGCCTCTTCCCCAAACTCAAACATGTACTCTGGGGCTTGTGGTCAGCTCCCATCCTACAAGCACTGTGCGGGATATGTTCTCAGTGCCCCTTCACTGTGGGTGCTGAGGGGATTCTTCCAGCCTTGTCCTCAAAGGGACTTTCTGAACGGCCCACTCCCCAAAGAGCAGCATAATGCTAATTACTCCTCCTCTGCAAGATCCTGGGATTTACATGACTGTGGAGGAGCCAAAGGCCAGACATCTGCCACTGCTTTTTCACATAACACAAGGAAACTAGGAGGTTTGCCTGTGGAAAGGCAGGGGATAAAATGTTAGGTGCAAACTGCAAATACCACGAGATATCCCACTTGGCTGGCAGCAGGGCTGTGGGAGGCTGCAACTAAGAACATAAATGTGCAGTGCATGGGGCAGGAACTGGCTTATCATTTGATCATAACACTTATTTCTGGAAGATGTCAGTCAGAGAAAATGTTACAATTTTTTTTATATTATTTTAATTGGAAAAGGTCAAGATGTGGAGCTGCTTGCTCCCACCCATGAAGAACAAAGATTTAAGAATACAAAGGGGGGAGACTTAAAAGACAAGAAAAGCATAAGAATATAAAAACTGAGCTAACATAAATATTTTAAAGTATGGAAAAAGGCAGTAAAGCAAATACTAGTTTTCTTCATTACATTCCTGGTGGTTTATGACTGTTAAGCTTAAGTTAATTAACATACCTAAGCAAGGATGTAATGTAAATACATTGTTAGAACTTTAGCTAACACATAGAAATCACAAACAAGAAAGTTGCTAATGATTTTGTAGCTAAGTTTATTTTACCCAAAACATTTACATATTTATTACAACCTTGGACTCCAAGATCAGTGAATTCTCACATGTCTACTGACCAGCTACAAATGACATGAAATAATTAATTTTCTGTCAGTGGCAATCTGGAACACCAAATTTATTAGGTAATGTTAGTGCCAGCATTCTAGTACCCTCTACCCCACAGTAATTAATTGCAATGCTAACTTGACATAATAGCACAATTGCAAATGCTTGTCTGGATATTCCACACATTTTTTCTTCCAGGATTCAAATACTTGTGGCTTTTCTTCTGAATGTTCTGGAACAAACATTTGTGGCATGTCTAGACCAGCACTTAGTGTTGAATTCAGCTAACTCAAGTTAATTAGTAATCAATTAACTGGAGGTATAATAGCACCAAAACCTCTATTCTGAGGACATTGAAATCCATCTGACAAGTCCTGCAGCCTGACACTGTGTGATCTTCATCATTTCAATTTAAGTGTAAGGTTCATTGAAAAATACATGTGTATGAAAGTTGGTAGATAAGAAGTTATGTGCATAGCAGTCCAGCAGCCTTTTGTGAGTGCAAAGTGTCTCTGAGGAGCAACTTTCTGCAGTTATAATGCTCTATCATATCCAGCGTATGATAGCAGAGCATGGCAGAGATGCACATGGGGCACAGATGTAGGGGAGCACATGGGATGGAATGTAGTAGTGCTTGATGCTGGCAGTGATGTTTGATGTCCTGGCTGGAGGCTGTGCTTCCCTGGCTGCGTGGTATGGGAGCATCCTGCGAGCTCAGCACACACAGGGGAAGCATCACCCGCTGTCAGGTGGTTGCTCTTGGAGGCAGCTAGCCATAAACAAGGTTCAAAGATCTCACTGGAAATAGATCCCAGGACTTGTGCTGCCAGTCTTTGTTTAATCAAGAGCAGCCGAAAGCATTTTCCAGAACTGGAGGGCTCTGAGCAAGACCCCCAGCAGTGCAGCACATCCATTACCGTAACTGCACTGGCGTTTCCTTTTGTAACGCTGTATTCCTTCCTGGTGTTTTGTCACATGTTCTTCAGTAGGTCCTCTGGCATTCAGGACAGACAAACAGTATTATTTTTCAACTGAGAAGTGACTGTACTGCAGTGATATTTTTGTTTGTGCTTACAAAATGTGCTGACACCAGATTCTTGTTTTCTCTCTTACTCTGAAAATGAGGTGATCCTATCGACAAGATCTGCCTGATGATCTTGTGAAAATTGCTAATCCAAGGGCTGTGTTCACTTTAAGGGTAGAGGCACTGCTTACATAATATACACAGAAATGTACACAAATGTAAGATCTTTACAGACCTAGCACTATAAAAGGATTTTTTTTTTCAGGATTGCCAGAGGTCATTTCAGCAGAAGTGGGATAACTAGGCTGGTGGGAGTCTCCTCAGTAACACTACAGCTGTATACACAGATCTATCTACTTATGCTGCTGCAATTATCTTGTTTAAAAACCAAATGGTCACATGAAAGCATTCCTGTGCATAATAATTCCATCTTTAGAGCTTAGAGACAACCTGATTTATTTTAATCATGAAAATCTGTTCTCCAGTCACTTTTTCAGCTCCCTAACCAAATCAATGTTTACCAGGAGAGACAGATACATCCAGTACCAGAGAAATTCTATGAGTTTCCACTTTTGAGCTACATACTGCAGTTAGATTTTTATCCTTTGGTAGTCCAAATGTGATACAGACATTAAAAGAAGGGTGCACAGCTCATTTTCCATTAGCTCTTTAGTGGCAAGCTTCAGCCAGACATCAGCTGTAGCATTAAGTGGTAACACGGTGGTTCCTCGCACGTCAGCTATTTGCCAAATCTCATTATATTATTTGCTAATTCATTCAGCTTTGCCTTTCTCTCTGCAAGGAGAGAACTGTGGTTGCCTTCCTGCTAATTTCCTGACCCACAGGATCCTTGAACTGCTTTTAAAATAACTGCTAGAGGTGCAATAGCAGTTTGTAATAGCTAAGGTTGTCAAGCCTGAGGTTAAGCTCAGAGAACTATATTTAGGCACTTCAACAGGTGGCCTGATGCACAGAAGTGCTGAGCCCGCAAGCTCCTTCTCAGCTACTTAAATACCGAAATCCACAGACCGACCAGCTGAGAGAGGTCAGGACTCCTGAACATCCAGACATGCACTAAGTGCCTGAGTGTACTCACAGGAGCACAGTGCAGAGTGCTTCCTTTTAACTCGGCTCAGTGTACATATTGAGCTAGTAACAGTTTTATCTAGGTAATCATTATTTTCTTCATTGTTGCAGAAAAGCTGATGCCTGACATTTGCCATGAGGTCTCTCATAGAAGCATTGAGTTAGGCTGGTGGCCAGATCCTACTATTAATACCCAAGGGACACTAGCTTATTTCGTCTTTCCTTTAGAAAATAAATGAATAGTAAAATTCAGTGTTGGCTTTTTATCAGGCAGTGTTTAATGCTCAAAAGATAAATGATACCTTAGTTTCCCTTTGAGCAAAATAATTACTGCCCTGTAGGGATGGCTTACAGATCACTGCTCAGTTTCCTGACTAATTATGAAGTGTGAGCATCTTTCTGCTCACAGTGAGCTGAGCACATGTCTTTGGAACAATGTCACAGAATAAAATTGTCTCCAGCCACACAAATTCTGATGATCAAAACCAATAATCTTTATCTTTTCAAAACCTTGCTACAGATGTGATAAAATACTCCATTTAAACTGCTGTTAGCACTGACACTTCTGCATGAAATATTTCCTTGTGGCCAAAATGGTGTATTTTAATGACATAAATATTCTTCAAAAACAGAATGATAAAGATTCTCACAGAAATCCTAAGTGTTTAAATGAATCTGATTTTAGTCTGTAATTGTTTTCTTGTGAATGCTATTTATAAAAATGCTTCTTGATACGTAATACAGCTGTTGAAAGTTTAGTGATCTTTTGGCATGTGTCAATGTAAGCCACTATACCTTGCAGATAGTTCGCAACTCCTAGACAAAAGTTAAATACTACTTTATCCAAAGTTCTTAGATGTGGCCATTGCTTGGATCAGAAACTCCCTTGTTTGGTCTAGAGGCAGATCTGAATGGGGACTGATCCAGTGCAAAACGGTGCTGCCCAGATTCTGAAATCAAATGAACAACAGACTTTGCCTGTAGTGAATAATTAAACAAATGAGCCTAATGTTCCTGCCTGTGTTGATTTTGGCTTATTAATTGTGTGTGTGATCCCGTGACTCATATTTCACTGCAAAGAGTAACCCCCTCACTGTCAGCGTGTAGGGCTGCCTCCTGCTTTGTTCTCCATCACTGAGCAAACACACCATTCCTACTGTATTTAGTTTAACACCCCTATACAAGCAGGCTCAGGATTAGGCCTTCTGTTTATAAGGCTAGGTTTAAAACAAGTTTGTTTTCTCTGCTTAATCCAGATTAATAAGAGATTTGCATTCTATGTCATTCTTCATTAGCTATAAAGCCAATTAGGATATATTGCTTGCTGTATGACTGTACAATACTACAACAACACTCTCTGTTCTTGAGCTCAGCTGTAAGTAAATTCTTTTTAATTAATGGCCATGGATCTTCTAATTGTTTTAATATGATGCCTCAGCTTTGTCATCCTTCAGAATTCACTTGACAGATTGGCTCTTGGCTTTCAGAGTCATCAGCTGCATTTAACCTTGCTTTACTTTTAGAAACAGCAGATAGAGCAGATAGGGCAAGTGAAACAACCGTATCATTTATAAATCATAATTTCCAGTTTCAGAGGAAAAAATTATATCCATATTCTGTTATTATTCTTGATGTTGCACCACTTTTACAAGAATATTTAAGCTTTTGTTCTTTGCTTTGCTTGCACTTTATAACAAAGTTACTCTCCGCAGAATTTTGGAAGGTCCTTTTTTTGGTGGGCACTGAACTCTGCTGTCATGGAATCAGGTCTCCTCTGAACATGGAGAAGAGATTACACCCTAAAAAAGGAAAACAAATGCATTATCTTTTCAACACTACAAAATCATTTTCAAGTTTGATTTGTTCTTTTTTGAAGAAAGGTGACCACATCAAGGAAAAGTATTCCAAACTGGTTTAGACTATTAAAACCCAAAAGATGGACTACCTATTAAATTGACTATCACAGAAAAAAAACAGTGGTTTATGTTGCAGGTATGAAAGTCAGTCTCAAAATCAAGAATTAAACAAATGGTGTATTATTAGCAGTTTATAACTTTTTACCCCACAGATCTTTTTCAGTACTGTTGTTCATGGGTTTTGACTGTTTGTTTCCATTTTTGCTACATAGCCAGTTGAGAACAGAAAGACAGATAGGAATGTCTGTGATAGATCAACAAAATTTTTAATCAAAGAAAATCAGTATTAAGCAAATACCAAGATTCAGTGCACAACACAAAAAAGGATGTCACTGTTCTGAATTTCAGAGTCCATGATCAGTTGCTTGGCTGACCCAATACTGTCCTCCAATGCAACATTCATAATAAATTCCTATTAAATCTGTGTGTTGTGCATGTACTTCTTCATCTGGGTATATCCAAGGATGGCGCTACTGCAGCAGCGTGAGGCACCGAGAGTGCAGATGTTGGGGTAGTTGTTATGGCTAATGCAGTGCAGAAAATGAGCTGCTTCATGCTGACTGACTGACTGAGCCCATCAACCTAATTCCTGTATCCCACTGGGAATCAGGACTCTCACCACCTTTACCGAAGTCCTGGCTGAACTTCATTGCAGCCTTCCTATCCTTCTGTCCAACAGAAAAGCTGTCTGTGATCCTCCTCAGCCATCTGTGCTTCATTCACAATCTTACATGTGACTTATTCTAGCTGCAGCCTCATTAGCTTTCAGTATCCACAGTCTCACATGCACCCACTTGGGGGCTTGAAGGGAGAGGTAGGGCAAGGTCATTTTCTGAATCTTGATTACAGGGGTTTGTAGGAGGTGCCCAGGCTGCTGTGCTTGAACACAGTGGCCTTAAGCAAAAATTCCATTCACTACTCCTTATCTCACCAGAGATCTACAGGTTATTTGCACTATTCAGCAGTTAAGGAGAAAAAATTCCCACAAACTAAAGAAAGTAAATCTCAAAGCTTTTTGTACAGATAACATTGAGAAGTACCTTTCTACAGTAGAAAGAGTAACAAGAGGAGAGGGCAGCATGCTGATGCAAATGTGTTTCCAGAGGACATTTTCAATATTACTAATAAAATATTTTGTAAAATTTATGTCTCATGATAAAATAAGAAAATGCCCTCTGTCCTCCTAAATAATTGTGTGTCCTTTCTGCTCCTTACCTCAGATGCTGGGACATATGGGGAGAGGACTAGACCACCAGGATTACACATTGTAGGTTTGGTTTGGGGGTGGTTTCTGAAGATGGAAAGGGAGAAAGGGTGCCACATTAAAATATAGGGTATAGTGCCTTCTGATTCAACAGTTCAAGTAGTAAGCAGGATATGCTGGTATCCAGAGTTTTAAGGATAGCACAAACTAAACAAAATAAATAGCTCCTTCAAGGAGTTCCTTTCTCTTGATTAAAAATGCTGATAAAAAACAAATGATATTTTCAAAAAGTGAAATATTTGTCTGTGCATATATGAGGTGCTCCAGGAGATTTTGCTCTCACTCTTTAGGGGATGAATTTTGGCATCCTACAAATATTTGGCTGATCCTAAAAATTTGCCTCTGTGTTCTATTCAGCATCATTAGTCCACCAGGATAAAAAACTTCTCACATGACTAGAATAGTTCCAGAGCACTAGAATAGTTCCAGAGCACATCAAGAACTTTCTAACACCTAATCCCTGCCCCAAGCCACGTGCCCAACATGCAGACTGAGGAGTGGAGAGTCTGTTGGAGAAGAGCCTGGTGGTTGTGTCTACCTGGCACTGACAATGCTTCCAAGGAAACAGTTAGAGAGGTGTAATTGTTTTCCCTCTTAACCAAATACAGTTCAAGGAGATAGACAAGAAATCTCTGTGCAGTTTTGTTGGGCTTTTGCTTAGCAGAAATCCAAAGGACTGAGTTGAAAAGTAATATCCAAAAAGGCAAACTCCTTAGCTGGCTGGTGTCAAGTGGCACAGGTCCAAGGAATAGGCCTGCAAGCTTTAGCCAGCAGAACAGGTTTTTATCCATCTGGAATACATAGGGATCCCTTCGTGTTTCTTCAGGGAAAGAAAAATGGACATTTACTGAGTTGCAAGTCACAACCTCAGGCTACAGCCGAGGTAGAAGACATTGTAGAGTAGCAAAACAGAAAACAGCTCACTGGCCCAGAGGCATCAGGATTCTTGTGCCATTCAGTCCTCAAGCAGGAGATTCTAAATAACAGTCCTAGCAGAGAATTATTTTGCAAGTCTTCAAAAAAGCCCATGTTCAAAATGGCCACCTGCAACTCAAGAAGGATGTTTAATTGCTCCCATAAGTAAGGGATATGCAGGAGTTCTCTGTTTGCCTATGCATACAAATATTTATAATCAAATTTACAAGGAGATTGATGTACACAAGAGAGATGAGGTAAGACGTCATTACAACAAATTATTCAGAAAACTTAAAATATGCAATGTGTTTCTGACATATATTGGAAGAAGCAGTCTGTATCTGGGACAAAGTCTTACTAGGTTATATACTAACTGTGCCCATTCCAGGAAAATAGCATTGCTTTACTCTGAAAAGAGAGATGAAACTCCTGTTCTACGTACACCAGGAGCTGGAAAGCTAAAAATTTAATAAATAAAACTATTTGGATGCATAAAAAATGGGATAAAAACTAATACAGAAAAAATTACAATGGCTTTATGAAGATAGTTCTTTTTACTCTTACAATTCTCTGTCCAATTTTCAGTTCTCCACTCCCCAAAATACAAGCCAAACATACAGCATGCTCAGAGACGGACTACAGAATAGCACAGGAATGTAAAATTTTCATTTTAAGAGAGGAAAAAAATATAAGACATGTTTATTTTACAAAGGAATTGAGTAAAAAAGATGTGAAAAAAACTATTTAAAACAATGAATTCTGTAAAAGGAAAAGTATTAGTATCTATGCAGCTGCCTAATAATGTAAACTTTAAAGAAAATTGAAAATAGAGGAATTCCAAAATGATGAAGTGGAAGGATTAAAAAAAATCCATATTTAGCCTCTGGAACTTCTTAATGTGAAACTGCAATGAGGTCAAATATATGCCTGTATTGAAGAAAGGAGGGATTGGTTACAGTTATGAGAGCATATGAACCTAGAAAAGTGTATGAAAGATGAATATTTGAAACCAAAACTGTTGTGGAATATACAAAGTCATCTGCCAAACAGTGTTTATCATTAAAAAGTATGTACTAACTATCTTGTAATTTCTTAATATGAAGTCCCCTGCTCCTCATCCTGGGAGAGGTGATATTGGTCTAAGACTAATATTCTCCTGTTTAGCTGTCCCCAGAAATTTGTTTATGATCTTTTGTTTACAAAACCAGTCACAAGTAATTTTGCATTGAGGATGTTTATATCAGCATAGGACTCTTTACGTCAAAATAAATAATGCTGGATTATCTACAGTAACTTCACTTGTTTATAAAAGCTGATATGAACACTCCCCTGTGTTTTCATCAAACCACAAATATTTATTCTTGGTCCAATCCTGGGATACACTTGTTGTATGTGTACACACTGACTGGGGAAAATATACTTTATGTAGTATTTTAATTAGCATCTAACTAACTTAAGGTGCAAATGTCCGACTATGAAGACAGCTTGTAAAACTGCAGAAGCTCATTTTGTTGACAAAAGGACTGATAACTGTCAAGCACACCAAGTATTTGTGGGGTTTTTTTCCATAAACAATTTTCCCTGTAGAATCTGTTTATTTTAACCTTCCCAGTTTCTAGATCAATTTTCATCAAATGAACATCCACAATACAAAGTGGAAACTCAAAATGTAAAATGTCCAAAGTTTAGTTTATACAAGTCACTGAGGCAAAACAGCATTACTTTATGAGATAAAAGTAATGTGATAACAATTAATCACTGGATAAATGCTGTTGGTAACAGACAAATTAAAGCAAATTTTGGATGCTCAGATTTCAAACCAAAATGTACTGTTTTTACTCAAGGAGATGCTATTTTTATCTCAGAGAATACTTTTAAAAATGAACTGGGTCTTGACAGTTTTTCAGTTGTGCTCAGTTATGGTCATGTGCCAGCAAATGGCCACTGCATTCCTGGCTGCTGTCTGTTAAATGTCTGCACTGCTTTTGTCTGGTGCTTGTTTCTATTGAGCTGAAAATGCAGAAACGGCCACCACAGCTACAGCATGCCTGTAAGCAGGTTGCTTTATCCCTATTTCCTTCTTCTCCTTAGTCCTGCAATGATAGAGGCTTTCAGTGCAAATGTGTATGAAACACAAGCTTTTCTCCTTTGGGGAAAAAAAAGAATTAAAAAAGCAGTAACACAAATTACACATGAAAATATAATTTGTTTGCTAAGTAATATAATCTGTGGCAGTGTCTTCCCATTTTCCAAGAAAGACTGACTGAGTTTTATGGAAGATCTTATACTAGAAAGATAACATTATATTTGATAAAACCAATGTCAGCTTATTTTAGAATTAGTGTGTCAAAGAATAAGAATCTCCTTAACAACCATTCTCACTGCTGCATGTGGGTTTTTTTTTTTTAAGTTTAGGGGCTCTTTTATAATGGAGAAAAGGGACTGTGCTTTATTCTTTGTCCCACTGAAAAGAAATAATCCACATCATTGCTGAGCCAAGAAACATTTATGTTTTCAACCAACTACTGGGCAGGAAATTACTGAAAGTTTTGGAGGTCCTTACAGAATTTGCCATACTAGGACGGAAAACTGGCCCATCATAGTCTCATCTTGCTTCTGGAAATAGCCTTTTCCCATATCCTCTCTGAAGGCAAAGCTCAGAAACCCTTTCACCACTCTGCTGTTCTCCTTTAGTGAGAATGAGGAGAGAGATGAAGTGAGGCAAGCTCTGTTGACCCCCTTCCCCAAAGTGAACTTTCCAAAGTGGATCAAATTGCTTTTCCACTCAAAAGCCAGACGTGTTAGAATATGGGCTAGTATATTTCCAGTAAACTCAAAGTGAGGAACCCAGAAATAGAAAATGCTTGTAGTCAATTCCTCTTTCAATGCACTGGCAGGGTTAAGTCAGAGCTGGCTTCCAGTTATCTTTTCAGTCATTTCATTAACTTTCTAAGTAGCAGCAAACTCTGTGCCTTCCCCTCTGTCCCCTAGCAGGTTTCTTTTCAGTTCTTTTGTGGCCCAACTCAGCAACCTCTCCATCTGAGCATGATCTACGGGCTCTGAGGTCCCTCCTGGGACCCTCACTCTCCACCTTGCCATATACTTTAAGCTGTACAACTTCCTCCCCTTCATCCTAATTAGCCAATTCCCAGAAAGGAGCAACATTAATGTTGCCTGGAAGAATCTACACAGCCTCTGATTTTTTAAAGGATAATGAAAAATGGTCAGAAAATCATAAAAGACATAACTAGGTGACAAAATGAGTACTTTGATTTGAAGATTGTTTTTTTTTGTCTGATTTTGATGGTCAGCTCTGGAGAATCAGTCACCATTTCAAAAACCATGTGTGGTTACAGCCTTGCAACATTACAAATGGTAAAAGACCCCACAAGCAGAAGTAGCTCTTAACTGGTGCTTGTTTTTTCTCATTGTTTCACACTTATGTCCTTATATACCTTAGACATGTTTGTGACCTCACTGATATCCATGGGACTTGAGAGCTTGAACAATTAAGTTATTTGGAATTTGATAAAACATGGATACTCCTTGGCTGGAGGTTTGATGTATAGTTATGAAGAGTAAAGAGTAGTTAGAATTTTCTTTGGAAACTAAAATAAAAAATTTCTGCACATGGATATACAGGCTTACACAGGTGTAGAATAAAGTATTTTCCGAATAAATTTTACTTTACAACTTCATGTGATATACATGTTTTCTTTCTGAGAATGAATCATGGCTGAGTGGCAGAGAAGATTGTTTCCTGCAAGCTCACCACCTCACTTGTTAAGTCACTTAAAGTGAATGAATCCAGAGGCTTGGACTCAGGTAAGGGTATTAAGACCCACAATTAAGTCATGATTAAGCCCCATAAATTCTGCCATGGTAAAATTCCAGTGCATAGCTAAAATCACTCCTAGGAACTTTTTCAGAGTCTCACTGCATGCATTTTCTCCTCCTCTGTGCAGTCGAGTCACTCTCAGCTGCACTTCCAAAGCATAATGTTTCTACAAGTTTTGAAAACTGGTTTAAGGCAGCCCAGAACTGAAGAGCCGACAGCAGTGGTTACTTTTGACTTCATCTCCATTTTGTCTGGTAGCACTCCAACCATCAAAGGGGGACAAAATGACCTTCTCTCTGCAGAGGAGTGCCATGAAAATAAAGTAATAAATAGTTGCAAAGCTATCATCTATTTTAGTATGGAGCACTGGAGCAAAGCTCTTGAGGAAATTAGTTCTGTCATCAGAACAGGGTTTAAGTAGCGTGCAATGGATATGGCAGGAGGCCTTGAGCATCAAACGGTAAAGGTGAAGTAAAACACCTCCATGCATGAATCAAGCCCCCTGCTCATCGTGCTGAAAAAGGCAGGAGTCCTTTAGGAAACCAAATGTGTGCTTGTGCGACCAAAGACTGCATTAAATGGCACTGAGAAGTGTGCGCATCACAGAAACCTCACTTTTCAGCCCTTTCAGCAATGATTACATCTTTAAGACCTGGTTGCCTTAGGTGAAGACTTTGTACAGAAGGTGATCTGCAGGATCACCACCAGAACATCTAACCAGAACATCTAGTTTATATCCTAGGGTGGTATATCCATGGATCCAGGGCTTGGTTTTTACAGATCTGTGCATTATCTTTGAATACGGAGTGACTTTGGAATTGTGAACCTTGAGCTTCATCACCAGACTGCATATTATCCAGTGTTAATAGTATACATATTACTTCATATAAAGTATTAGCCACCCACCACAGAAAAATAATTTTCAGTACAACTCAACAGAATTGGAATGTGTGATTCTGCAATTCAAGCTCGATGAAGACCACTGACTATTACAAGTCCTTAGCAACCAAAGAAATAGTTTTTGTTACCATGGGATTTTCTGTGGATGTTTTCTGTGACCCAGTCATATGACACTCAGTTCAGGTTCCATCGCAGTCAGTTAAAAAAAAAAAAATCATATTAGTATTGTATACTTGACCTGTCAGCTTCCCAGTTTCCTCATCTGCAGGGTGGCAATAAGCAGGCAACATTTAATGGTAGCTGAGCACTTTGAGATCCTTGGATGATGAAGGCCAAAATCCACAGTATTTTTCTCTTTTGGTCTTGTGACAGACTGGATTTCACTTACACACCATTATTTTGAAAGTGTGTTAGGTTATTTGCCTGTCCATGCTAACAATGACAATAAATCACTCTCCACACCTCACTGAGAGAACCAAGTGCTATTTACAGATTATAGTGTGGATAAGGCAGAAATACTGTTCCCATCACTATGGCAGAGGATCTGTCAGCACTTCCATTACCATACTTCAATTCCAGTGGTTTGCAAGCCCATTTTCATTACCATCACCAAATAGACTGCTATTTTTCAGCTTTATTAATGTTAAGTGAATAAATCATGGAAGTTAAAATTGCTTTTGTTCTCCCATAACTAAAATTGGCTTGAAGTTCAAACAATGAAATTTGGAAAGCAATTCAATTTGTCCAAAAGAAAGAGATAGCATCAAAGGACCAGCCACTTCACATACTTCGAATTCAATCTCACCATCATGCATCTATATCTGTATTGACATGACGATATACCAGAAAAAATAATAACCTTGTGGAGCTCTTCCAATTGCTCTGATACCTAGAATAATTTTTTAAAACTGCTTAAATACACATTTACATTGTGTCTGGGTGGTCTTTGGGTTAAAAAATATGCTTTCAATAACTTTGCCTCAAATACATATTTTTTATTTTAATAAAAAAGAGGAAATTAAACACAAAAAAACTATGTTATTTTAACATTGAGGTTTCAACAATAATGAAATTCAAATTTAAGCTTGACACACCATCTTAACTCATTCAACAATGTATTTCTAAGAAATGCCAATAATGGGATGGGTTAAGATGAATAAATCAGTCCTAAATAAAAACTCCTAAGTTTTGTTTCATTCCTGAGAAATACGTGCACATAAAGGATTTCCCCCTTATGATTACGTGAAAAAAACAAATAAACAAACAAACTTGTGAGCTTGAAACTGAACTTTACTTGATAGTGTGCAAGCTTTGTTTTCATGGAAAGGGTGCGCGAGATGGCCCTCGGAGACCCCAAGGTCAGCAGGTAACACAGCCCATGTTGTCTCCTCCAGGTGCCTCCTCCAGGAATGGGACTGGCTAGCCCATGATACCTCTGAAGGCACAAGGAACACAGCCTGACTTTTGCTGGTGATTCCTCGGAGCTCCTGAGCACTGATTTTGCTCAGCATGACTGAAGTAAATGTGCTCTCTCTCAGAGAAGGCCTTACCTTCCATGATGGGGAATGGAATGAGGCATCCCTCATGCTCTTCTTGTCGTGTCTGTGTCTTTCCAGGTGCAATGCTCACGGTGCCTCATGCCACAGACTTCTAACGGGTGATATCTGACTGTTTGCATTTGACTGTGTGTTAAGGTCTTTTAAAAGCATCTCACATTCATTTGAAAGGCTGTAGTGGAACAGTGAGAAAGAAAGTCAGGCTGCTTGCCTTGGTTTAGCTGCTGCATTGAATAAATAAAACCTGGAGAGAGAAGAGAGATGAGAGAGGGCACTTTCCTGCAGTCTGCAAAAGCAGGCAGTGAGTGGGGAAAGGACTTTTTAAAGGTACAGCTTTGCAGCAAAATCATAAACTGGTGACTGGAACAGGAGGGAGCAAACTATGTACAGCCCTGGCTCAGGCTGATGAGAAAAGACTGCAGATTCAGAAGGCCCCTGAAAAATATGTAGAAAGGTGGGAAAATATTCAAATGTAGAATTTAGGTGTGTATCTCTCCCTCTACACTCAAACTTATGGACCTTGTAATGTTATTCTGTTTTATCCAGCAGATTTGTTTTCTCTTTCTACCTGTATAAAGTGAATTAAACTTCAAGTAAAACCCAGATTTTGAAATTCATAGCCTTATAGTGGTTTGGGGGTGTTTACAATTAAGAAATAATTGTAAAAAAGCTCTGGCTAACTCAGGATGCTTTGATGGTTAGATTGCTCTATTTTCCTTCCATCTTGGTCATAAAATGTATCTCCACTGGCCACCTTGTATTTGGAAATCCAGTTGAAGGCCACAACATGCAAGTAATAATTCTTCCTTATGGGATTTAGAATCTGTGGCTAGATGTTGAGCTTCAGAGTTATCTGATCTCTGTTAGCTCCAAGGATTGCAGCCATCCTTTGCTTTCATTTTCCAGTACTGGATGAAAGAGAAGCTGATGCTGTCACATAGATTCTATTCAAAATCTTGGATTCCATGATTTATTTAAAACTGCCCTCCAGTTATTAATACCTCTGCAATGAGGCAAGTGCCAGATTTTAATTTACAAAAAGTCTGGGTTAATACAATGAATAGCAAGGATGGCAATCTTATGCCACCTCATATTAACCACTTATTAGCAGCAAATGTAGAAATTTGCTTTACAAAAATGGAAGTTGAATGGCAATTTAAGAAATTATGATTAAGAAAACCAAAATACCTTGTTTAACCTTCACTTCACATAGTGACAAAAATATATAACATAAATAAGCAGACAGATATACAGCAGTACTATTTTCTCTAGAAACTTACTTCCTGTTACTAGAGGAGATGTGAAAACAGATTTCTTTGCCAAATAGGAATTTTAAATTAATTAGATGCAAAAATCGCAACCACATACAACTTCTCTTTTCTGAAAATATGCATAACTGCTGGCAAAACTGAACCATGACAAGTTAGTCCCAAGAATAACAGAAACAGAAGGACAGACCATGTGTGGACAGAAATCCCCTTTTGTCTCAGTTCTGACAAATACTCCCAAGCCAGTAATTATTTTGGGAGGAAACAGTTGCTTCATGCAAACACTATGATCTAGAGGTCATACTTTCTTGCCTAAGACACATTTCTGTGGTAAAGCCCCCAGTTCTCACAGCCCTTCAGGTCTTGCCCCACAGGCCAGTCTGTGAAGGATGAAAGGTTATAAACCATGGCTTTAAAGCATGGGGCATCCTCTTGGGCAGATACTTAGCCTGTGCAAATGCAGCCATTCTCACAGGGGAGAACTTTCACTCTCTGTATTTCACCTGTAACTTATTTCATGGCTCTTCCTACACCCCGTGCCCCCAAGAGTGAAGACCAGGGTGTGCATCCTGAATCCCCAGCCAGGAGGTTGCAGACAGAGCACAGATTCACCTCCAAGAGCGAAGAGTGCAGCGCTCTGCCCTGTGCCCACCCAGGGGCTCGGCACTTTGTCTCCATTTTCCCCTGAAAGAAAGAAAGAGCAGGCCTAAGGCAAGAGAGAGCCAAGATGCAAAAACAGGCAGTCTCCTGTCTGGGATGGGAAGTCTGCCCAGGCCCTATGCTCCGGGAAGCCAAATGAACCCCGGGTATGCACAATCCTAATGGCAGAAAGGGTTTCGTACAAATACAGAAAAACGATCTTGTGTCGAATACCCACAAGGTTTCAGGTCAATTTCTAAAGAATACCTACATTACAGGTCAGTTTCTAAGGAATATCCAGGTTTCAGATGAGTTTCTAAAGAAGACCCATGTTTCAGGTCAGTTTCTAAAACTTTTTTTCTCCGTTTTTTTTTTAATTTTTTTTCTTTTAAAAAAAAATGTTAAGGGGGGTATTTTTAAAAAAGCTTTTATTTGGAACGGGGTAAATAGTACACTTAATATTTAGGACATCTGGGATGTTTGTGACAGCAACACCGAGCTCAGTACACGCGCCCTGTTGCCGGGAGCCAAGGGTGATGCAGCGGGCGCGGCCGGCGGGCCCGCTGGCCCCTCTCCTTCTCTCTGGCCCTCTCGGTGTGTGTCTCCGTGCCCGGGGTCCCGCTGGCCCCCTCTCCTTCTCTCTGGCGCTCTCGGTGCGTGCTCCGTGCCCGCGGAGGCCGGCGGAGGCGGGGGCTATCCCGGGAGTTCTCCCTTCCCGCCCGGCCGCGGGGAGGTCTCCTCAGGCCGGGGGAGGCGGGGCGGCGGCGCGCGGCCGCGCGGGGGCGCTGCGGGCCCTGCGCGCGGCCTGGGGGCTGCGCGTGCCGACCACGGCATTCCCGCTGCCCGCTCGGCGCGCAGCGGCGGGGAATGGGGGAGCTGCTGCCGCCGCCGCCGCCGCTGCTGCCGCTCTACCCGCGCCCCGCGGCTCCGGCGCCGCCTCCTCCTCCTCGCTCGGCCTGAAGCGCGCTCGCACTCGTGGATCCCGGCGGGGAAGGGGCCATGGGCCGCCTCCCCGAGGCGCGGCGGCTGTGAGGCGGCCGGCGCTCGCTCGGGGAGCCGGGGGGAGAGGCTGCCGGCGGCCGGCCAGGCTGCGCCGGGGAAGGGAGTGCCGCTCGCAGCCGGCGGCGGGCGCGCAGGCAGCACCTCGGTGCCGGTGACTTGGGGGTGCCGCTCCCCGCCCGCGCCCGGCCGCGGCGGTGGATGGATGCGCCATGGCCACGCTGGTGTGCCGGGTGCAGCTGCTGGATGACACCGACCCCTTCAACAGCACCAACTTCCCCGAGCCCACCCGGCCGCCGCTGTACACCTTCCGGGAGGACATCCCGCTCGCCACCCAGCTGGCCGGGGTGCACCGCCTCCTCCGCGCCCCGCAGAAGGTACCGGGGGAGGGCAGGGGCGAGTGAGTGGGGGGCACCGGGGAAGGGCAGCGGCCTCTCCGCAAGCGCCCGGCAGCGGGGAGCGGAGGCCGGCGGGCGGCCCCCGGCCCCTGCGGGGCGACAGCCAGGGCTCCAAGCCCGGCGGCGGGGCTGCCCCGCCGGCTCCCCTGCCTCTGCCGGCGCTATCCTTAGCCCCGGCAGTATCGGCATCTCCCTAAGTCCTGGGGAGAGGCCCCGGGGGACGGCGGAGGGGTTCCCTCTGCTGCTCTCCCGCGTTCCCAAACGCTCTCAAGGGCAGCTACCGCCTCTGCTTTAGCTGTAGCTGCCTCACTATTTCCCTAGGAGAAGAAAAACCTCATCAAACCAAAGGCCAAGTTGGGTATCAAGTACTCGGTGCCTGTCCTTCGCTAGCGTTGCCTGGGTATCTGAGGATACTGCGGGATAACGTGGTGTGTCGGGCCAGCCGGGCACGGTCGCGCCGACAAGACCCGGGCTTTGCCTGGTTGAGATTTAATGAGCCAGGCAGTTCCAGCCGGGGCTTTGGTAAAAATAGCAGCGTCTGCTGCCCTTGAAACAATCGGTGCTATTAGTCCCTCTTGCGAAGAACTGCAGCATGGCCCTTGTCAAGTCTTACCTATCTCTTCTTGCATGCTTCTTCTAACGTGTGCTGGCATTTGTAGCTCTGCTCTTGAAATCAGGCACCCGAGCATTATCCTTGAATTTTTAGTTTTCAAAGCAATGCCATTGATTGGCATAATAATAATGTCTTTTCATTATTATCTTGTATCTGCACATTAGTTCTGCAGAGTGCACTGAAGAAGAAAGGAAAAAATGCCCACTTTTTTTTTTTCTACAAAGTTAAAGTTGTAAAAGTTTTATTTGCTCTGTGATGAGGTGGGAGGAAAATACTCTCTTAACATCACTTGTTGTATTATGCTCATGGGAGCCTGCAGAAAGATGACAAAGGGCTGTATGTCCCCTTAGATTTAAGGATATCCAAAACCCCATAAAAGTATTTCAGAGAAAAGCTCATGGAGCAGACAGAAGTTTTGCATTTGTAGAACGGTTTCCTCGCATAATAGTTGCCAAGGATACAGCATCCAGTGAACAGAGCTCTGCCTAAAGCACAAAAACTTTGGAAGCTCTTGGTGCGCTGGGTCAATTCTGTTTTCATGTGCTCAGTCGTCCTCAATTCAGAGAGTGGTCCCATTGTTTTCATGGGAGGCTTTTTTTTTTTTTGGAGTTAGAGCTAATTAAAAGAAAGGCAAGATGGATTCTGACACCAAATGAAGTGAATAAAGAGATAGTTTAAAATATGGATTTAGAGTTAATTCAACTTCATTTTCAGCAATATTTCACTTTGTTATGTTTTGCTTTGGTTTGAATACTTCCCTGACAATTTTTTATAACTTTTTTTACTAACACCACCACCAACTTGGTTTAGCGTCTTAGGAGCCAGCCAAAATCCATAGCCACTTGTATATGCTTCACTCCTGCCCAGTCTTTCTGCGTGCAGCATTTCTCAAGTTTAATTAATGTTTGGAAAGTGGAGTTGCAGAGAGTTGGGGTGAGAGATGGCCTGTGTCCCTAGAGGTGCTGTAAACCTGGCTATTGAAAGATAGCTGCTCTGCTAGAGGCAAGTCCTGGCCCAGTGAGTTGTTAATCTGCGGTTCTGGCTCTTCCAAATACTTTGTTTCCGTTGTGAGGGTGTAAGCAGGCTCATTGAAATCTGCTTACATGGTTACAGTTACCTTTGTGTTTGCAGGGCCTCCTATTTCTGCTTTAATTATGTCTCTTGGCTATCTCTTGGCTTCTACCAGGTAAAAAAAAAGGGTTGGTTGATTAGGCTTGTTTACCTTTATTCATTATAATGAAAGCTTAGTTCCGTGTTTGCACTTGCAGTCAGGGCAGCATTTCTGTGTTTGGCATTACATCTTTGTACCTGTAATTCTGTAAAATAAACTGATTTGTGTTGCTTTCTTCTGTTTTTGGTTTTTTTTTTTTTTTGGGAGGTGGGCATATTCTTTCTGTGGCCTTTCCTCAAGACCATATTCACTGGTCAATAGAAGATCACCACATTATTTGACTAAGAAGAATTTTGCTCCATTTCACCCAGAGATTAGGGCAAATTCTGATCTCAGAGGAATGCAGCTGTCAAAGTGGAGCATAGGTTGAAATTCAGGTGTCGGTTCACATCAATGCATCTGAGGTTTGATTGATTAATAACTTTGAAAATTGCTGAGCTAATGGATTGAGGGTCCATTTAGTATCATCACGGTGACTAGAGCAAAATATCTTGAAACAGACCTAGGAGTTTCTAGCTCAAATGGTGTCCCTGCCCATGGCAGAAGAGTTGCAACTTTAAGGTCTCTTGCAACCCAAGCCTTTCTATGATGATGATGATGATGATGATGAAATGCATAGGAACACCAATGTGTTCCTAAATAATTTCTGAAGTTTTATAAACTGGTGGCCTTTTTGCCAGCAGGTTTGAATGATCAGCATTATGCTTTTTTTCCAGCGAGTTTTAAGTTGCCAGCTCTTGACTTGGGTGAACATTCACTTACTCTCTGAAGAGAGCTGCCAGCTTGTTGCCTTCACACCACTGGATGATTTGCACATCTTTTAGATTATCTACTGCTATGGGAAGCACTTGATAGGATGAAGTCAGTGTCAGGAATCCAGCTCACTTCAGTGGGGTCAGATTTCGCCATTGCTGTCTTGAAATTAGTAATGACGACAGTGTAGTGACGGTGGTATTTTTGTAGTTAGTAAGACAACTTGTATACTGCAAGTCATTTTAAGTTAAACATTATAAATAATTATTAAGAAAACCATTTAAAAAGTAAACTAAAAATGCTTTGACATTCGGACCTGTCATAGTATGTCATTAGTAGCTTTTTTGTAACCAACAGATGTTCTTGCTTGATTCCAAAGGGCAGGATTTCTTCACTCTAGTTCTTTGAAAGTACAACTCTATTTTGCATGTTGGTTTTACTTCTTCTTTTCTTTAAACTCACACTTCTACTTGAGTTAGGATGCAAGTCTAGATCTATACTCTCTCTTCTGAGCAGCAATGTTTTTAGATCCTTATGCAGGTTCACTGGGAAGTTAAGAAACTGAGTTCTGAGAATAATGTCTGGGATGGTCTTTACAACCCTGAATAATGTGGAGTACCTAAGCTGGTTGATAGGGAAAACCGATAAGAAGAGTCCCTGCAATCTTTCTTTCACTTGGGATTGGGTGCCTAATTGTATCCTCCTTCCTCTTTTTTTCCCTGCTTCTCTCTGTGCACATACTTTTCTCTACATCCATATCTCTGGATACAGCAGATTGTTGTTCACTGGGTTGTGCTCAGCTCTGTCTGGCATGCACACTGAGCCTCATGGGGCAGGACACTGTCATCAGGAATGCTTGTTTCAGCTATCCCCTGTGGTTATGAGTGATTTGGTCCTAGATGGTAACACACTATCCTAGCTGACAATGCAATGAAGTACCACAAATTCTGTTATAGTATTTTAGCGACATTTACAAATTCTTGCTTAGTAAGTATGCCACGTTGCAGAGTTTTTGTGGTTTGCCTATATTGATTTGGCTGCCTAAGGTGCCATTTTGAATTTGGCTTTTATTGTTCACGAGGATTTTAGGTCACTCTTACTGTCTGTTGTATGAAGTAGAACTGGATCTAGTTTGGACTCTGACTTCAGATGTCCCTTTTGGCCATTTCTGTGAACCTTGGGAAAATTCAGAACTGGGTCTAAATTTGTGGCTCAGGCCCTGTGCCAATAATGCTCTTTGAATCTAATTTGGTACATTGGGTTTGTTGGTTTTGAATTGCTTTGAGTTACTTGATACTTATAACTTGCTGACATAGGGTCGCTCAGGAGAGTAGCTATATATACATGGCCAATGTCAAGTGGTGTGCTTTTTTTAGAGATCTTCTTCATTATAACTTATTCACATAATTACAGCATGCTGAGTATGTTGCCATAGTCTGTTTTCACATGCCACAGTAGTGTCCAGTCTTGGGGCAGCTCTGTAAGAAATACATCTTTACAATAATAGGATGCCACACTGCCTAATTTATCAAGAAAATGTAATTGAAATACTTTATGTGACAATGGAAAGCAACAACAAAAAAAATCTTTCCATATGGGGTACTGGTGGGAGACAATGTAAAGGAGAGTTATAGTGTGATAAGGATAATTGTTTTGATGTCCTGTTCCCTCTGAGAAAGCTGGAGACAACTTCTGTGTTTAAATGCCTTCCAAGAATTTGTAATTAGGAACATGTCATTCAGAAAACAGTGGTATAAGCAAATAAATCCAGTGAGTGCTAGAGGGGTTTGGGAGTTTCATTCATAAAGAAGCCATCCACATTTCCGTCTTCAGCTGCCGTGATTTAGCCCTACATTTAAGCCAGGGCTCACTCTGAGGCATGGTGTGATGTAAACTGATAGCAGGAATAGTTCCACTGGTTGTGTCCTGGCATGGAGCTCAGCTCTGGCATTGAACTCAGTGCCAGGCTATACCCTGGCAGCAGCCTCAGGTTTTCTGAGAGCAGTAAGCCTACCAGCTGGCTCCTCTTCCCTGGGTTTCCTTGGCATTAAATAATAATGCATTGGTCCACAGAGGCTAGGCAGAAAAAGAAGAAAGTGTGGTTTGTATCCTGATGTAGGTACTGGTAAAGAGCAGCTGAAGAGAACATTTCTCTTCTCTGAAGAGAGCATTTTTGGGTTAGTCATTATGTTGTTAATGGGAGCTGAAGAATAGAAGATGGAAACTGGAATATTGTCATTTTCCCAGGGAAAATGAACCCACACCTAAGGGAAACTGGCTGGTATCTTCTGCAAGTGTTGCTGCTGAGGACTGGGAAATATTTTAGTTGAGGGCTGTCAAGACACATAGGTCTTTCTTATTCTGCCTGAGGCAGGTGGACATCTGCCTTTTTTCATCCTTTGAGAGGAGAGGGGATTTAACACAAAGGTTGTTTCCAAAAGATTTCCAAAGTGTTACGACTCTAGTAAGTATTTCTGGAGCTGACAAATTCCTGTGCTTCAAGAGATTGATCCTGTAGCAGACACATATGCTCAAATTTTATAGGGAATTATTTATGAGGGCAGAGCAGGGTAGAATACTGCTCTGTCTCCTGACTTGACAGCACAAGCTGCATCAGAGTCCTCTGTGAAGCACACTTTTCTGGGGGAGTATAAACACCTGCCCTAAAATACAACTGTGAAAAGCTTCTCAGTCTCCACCAGCTGACTGTCTTCTGTGGTGTGGGCCTTCAAAGGAGAAGAAATACCCGTAGAACAGATACAAAGTAATTGTCAAATGCCTGGCTTTGCCTCTGGAGTTTAAGATAAGAGGACTTTGAAGTTCTTGCAAGGTTCTTCTGACAAGTTATGGTTTGGGCAAGTTGCAGTTCAGTTCAGTTGTTTGATCTGGGCTTAAAAGCTGTGTTGTAAAATCAGGGGCACAAATCTATCTATCTATCTATCTATCTATCTATCTATCTATCTATCTATCTATCTATCTATCTATCCCAGAGACTCAGTTCCTGACTTTGACACCTCTCTTGCAGGTCACTGAGTTTGGCTGATCATAGCTCAAGAGCCTTTGTAGAGCTCCGTGTCAAGACTGATAGGAGCGAGTGTACTGGTAGTTCTCAGGATTCCACTAAATTTTTAGATCACAGATCGGTCAGATACAGCCTCTGGAAACTCACATCATCACCCTGTGTTTTCTGGAAATTCTTAGTCAAAGAAAGGAGATCAATAGGAAGAAGTCTGACCTTGCTGTTATCCTACCACAAATCTCGTACTTGCAGTTCCAATTTTTGATGCTTGCTCTCAAAACCAGTTTGTAGATACCTCATTTTATCCAAATTCTTCTTGTGTAAAGATTACTAGTGGATTAACCGAGCAAGAAACTAAGATGACTGCAGTTCATATCTATGTTGGTAAAGGTATTCAATAGTCAGATATGTGGGACTTGGCCTGTTGCAATCTCCTCTTCCTGTGTTGTTCCAAATAAGAACAAAAGTTTTCACAAAAGTTCTCACAGAAGTTTTATAAGAGTTTTCACTTCCTAGTGCATCCACAGCCATCCTGCCTTGCCAGTAATTAGGGTCTAAATGAGAATCCCTTTTCTTTCTGTCTGATCTCACTCGCTGGGTTGTGACGATGAGCGATGAGCGTTACAGCCTTTGTGCAAATGTATGCAAGGCAGCTGGGCTGTAACTCACCCATCCATCACATTGTCACTGATGACAACCCTACTTGGTTTTACAGTCCATTTCTCTGGCTGGAGTTCAGCCAGGACAGGTTGGTACCTCTCTACTCTTTCTAAAGGTGTTTTGTATTTCTGAGTGATGCGAAGTGGTCTGGGCTGGGGCTATACAGCTCTTTTGGTAAATGCTGCTTCAGTAGGCTGAACCCATGTGCTAAGATATTACTTCATTACCAGCTCAGAGGAAAGAGTGCCAGCTACTTACACCTCTGTCATCACTTTCCACACAACCTGGATTGTGTTATATTAATATTAACTTTATATTGTATTACAGTTACTAATAAGACAGCAAGGAATGTTGTTACATATTTTTAGCAGTGGAACAAGTTGGGACAATAGTAGCAGTGAGCTCTCTAGTAAGCCTAGCTACCTAGAAACATCTGCAACTGTCTGGCATATGAAACTATTGAAGACTGGCCACATCATCAGCTCAACACATATATACCACAAAAATGCATTGCAGTTTCCAATTTCCAAGTTAAAAAGGAGTAATTCTGTCATTCCCAGCATTTTAAGGATGCTTAAAAAAAAAAAAAAGAGCTTAGACTTTTTCCTTTACTTTCAGTATGACTGTTTGACTTTAGTAGTCATACTTCTCATCTGATCCTCTGTCTATTTTGTGAGAAGGATATTTATTTATTTTATTCCACAGAATCCTGGAGAATTGCTAATTTTGGTCCTGCATGCCTAGTTGCTATCGTTAAGTATGGTCAGTGCATGCATTAGTATTAATCTTTTGATCATATTGGTCATCATTTTACATGGTAGTGATCATTAGGCTTAATAGAAAGGATTGGGGTGACTGGAAAAGCAGCTTCATCTTCTTTTAGTTCTAGAGGGGTTTGTATGACAAAATATATATATTTGGAAAAATGAAACAGTGTTGTCTTGTGTTTACTAACAATTAAACTCTTAGTTTCTGGATGATAAGAAGAAGCTGCATAAATAAGCAAGATATAATACAAAATAAAATCAGGCATGTCAGGTTACATGCAGTAGTGGGGGGTTGTGTATGACTTGAAGCTTTATGTTCATCAGCCACAAAAGTAAGCAGTATCTTGTGCAGTTGTATTGCTTTAACTCTAGTGATATGGATAAAGCAATACACTTTTCCTCTTGTACACAGCATGCATGATTATATTGGAATAAAATGCACTTACAGATAGGGTGTATTTCCCTATTTAGGAAAGAAAGTAAGTTTACTTTCATCATGGTTTCTGTGTTTCTTATCTTCTAGAAGCTACAGACTATGCCAGTTAAAAAGATAGTTTTAAGCAACTTTCGTATTAGTTAAAAAATAAAAATGAGGGACATTTCAGTGCTGTTCCTTGAAGCTAGCTGCTTCAGGTTTACTAATGAGCCCTTCAACCTTTGTAAGTGAAATTGAGAAAGTATTTTCTTTAGAATTGTAAATATACTATTGCAGCCCCAGGTAGCATCATCAGAGGTAAAGTAGCTGCTCCTACTGCTGGTGAGGTGCCTGTGGATTTTGTGGTTAGTTTTTTTTGGGATGGCTTTGTTATTGACAAGGAGAAGATGAAGTCCCTGGACTCTGTCTGGTGGGCTTTCTCTGTGTGTTCAGTGTGAGCCACCTGACATGATTTGGGGGCTGGCAAAAAAGGCACTTGTAGCTCTCACAGCTGTGCCAGCCAGGTTGCTTATCTGAGTGTCATATGCCAGGTAAAGCTAGTTGAAAAAGCACATTGTGTCTGCTTTCTTACTTCATTACTGCAAGGCTTGCAAGGAATGAATGTAATAGTGGAGTGTGCAATCAGAAAACCAACAGGAATCTCATCTGTGCTAGTGATATGCCAAATATGGTCTTGTGCCTGTTTTTTCTCAGTGTGGAATTAAAGTTCTGAGTTTTCTCTTAAGTGCCGGTGATGAACCCATTCTGGCTACGGGGTAGACATTAATAGACTTCTAGTACTTGGAAAAACTTGGCATTTTACGGGTAGTGAAGAAATCAGAAAAAACCCACATATCTATGCTCTGTTTATTCCCATACTGCAGCAGCTGGCCCTGGAGCATGACCTTTGACTCCACACACAAAGGGTTGTTATTTTCCCCTTCAGCTCTAGCATTGTGAGGGACTCGGCTTGTGAAAATCTTGAGTCCTCTGCCCTCTTTAAAGGAGGTCTTGGTGTCTCTCTTATGGAAGACCCTTCCAGGTTTGCCAGGCAGAGAATTAAGGATACCTGTTCCAGATTCCTGAAATTGTAAGATTTTTCTGTGCTGCTCTGCCTCACAGGCAGGAAGGACCTCATTGTCTGACTATAGTCTATAAAAAGTAAGTGAATTTGCAGGATTTTCTTTGTGTTTTGGTTTGGGTTTACTTATTTTTGTTAAAGTTGGTCACCTTCAAAAAAGGCAGGGACTGGGAAGCTTTATAGTGGTGTGTTCCAAGGAGATGCAGATTCACGTATATCTCGTTATGGAACTGTGCTGGTCCTAAGGCTTTCTGAAATTCAGAAGTCCCTCTCATGAGGCACATTTCATCACACTCCTTCCTTTAGGCATCTTTATAGGAAATTGTAATGTATTTGAAAATAGGTGTTTTGTAAAAAAAAAAGTGTTACTGTGGAAGAAAAGGTGCTGCTAAATTACACTGTTTGTGCTTTTCAGTCTCTATGTGTGTTATTTTAGTGTTTTCATTATTCTCTTTCAAGTACTCTACCATGCTACTTGTTGATTTGAGCTTCAGTTATAAATGCAAGCAACCTGCAATCCCAGTGATTATGAGTAAGGCAGGCAGGCTTCATTCACAGGTGGAAAAGCAGTGTATTTTATTTCAGACGGACGTGACTGATTTATCCTATATGAACATTCTAAATGATTAATGTATTGCAATGATCATTGCTGGTCACAGCTGAAGGGGTCTCATCTTACTGTGAATATTTTGTTCTGGTTTGATCATAGTGCATGAGGTGTTTTTGTCTCTGACTACACAAGGCAGAAAGAAATGCAACTCTTCTGGGTTAAGTATCCACAGTTGTGTTTGCCTGTGACCTGAGCATTCCTGTAGAGTCTTATATACAGCCTTCACTTTATACTGTAGTATTGCTCATTAATTTACTTGTTATGTCCCCTTTATTTTTTGCACAGAAGTGAGCTTTAATAACTGCAATTAATGCACTTAGATTTGTTATACTTGCCTTGTAGACATTAATGTGTTCTTGTTTAGATGCTGATTTCAATTGTTGCTTCTTTTAGCCTAATTAAAAAGTCAATTTGTCTGCAGTATTGTTTCAGCTACTGTATGGTGTCGTTACTGTATGTTATTCTGCCTTATGTGTCCATTACTGTTGTTATGCTTTTTCTAGACTGAGCCCTGTCTGGGAAGAAAAATGAGTCATTTTTCTGACAAAGCTGAGAGTTGTAGGGGAAAGTGGTGGAAGAAAATCCTCATCTCTTAGAAGTTAAAGAAGTGTAGCTTCTGAGGCTTAAGATGGGTGTTTCAGTTCAGATGCTGCTGAATTTTTTAAAACCTAAAATGATTTTAGGTTTTCTGTCTTCTTAATATTGTTTTTTTGCTTAGTTTTCAAATGTGGATGAAAAAGCCACCAGTTATCACTGTGAATTTATGTCAAGCCTAGGGTGTGCCCATATCTTTGAGTTTCTGAACTTATTGTTCAGAGACTCTGAATCTGGTTTTTTGGTGCCTTCATTTCATCTTGCTAAAGAAAAGTGATCAGCACTCAAAAATGTGCCCTTTTGAGAAATGTCCACCTGTAGTAAGTTTGAAATCTAGGAGCTTTTTATAATGGAGGGAATTATCTCAAGATACAGGATTCTTTCTTTGCTAATTAGATGTGCCCATAACTTATATAAGTGTTTGGCTTGAAAGTCCTCAGAATATGTATGTGTTCCTTTTAGTATTTTTCTCTCTTTCATCAAGGGGTTTGAAGGAAGTGTTTCCTAGTGATCATTTGTATAAAGATGAAGAGGAATAGGATACTATTTAGGCTACTTTCAGAGGCTGTATAAAAAAAAAAATTATTGGTCCTGGGAAACTGGTAATGGAACACAGCCATAAGCTTCCTCATGTCATTGATTAGTATTCAGCCATAGTTTTAGTGTACGAAAGTCTTTATTGTTTGATGAATCATTTAACTGTGTCCTAAAGAACAAATGATTGTATTGTGGGGTCACCTCTTTTTGTTTTGATAGTTTCAAAGCATTAAGTCCTATAGGTCCGAAGTCTGATCCTGTCTGTTACACAGCAAGGTTCATTTAATTTTTTTTTTAAATGTCTGTATAGTTGGATGGGAAAAGCCTGAAATGTGACTCCTGAAGATTAAAAGCACAACAAGAGTGTAACATTTTTAATTAAGAATTAGCATTTGAATGTGTAAAAATATATTGGTTTGAAAATCTTAATTTTTCTTTTCTGTATTATGAAAGACAGCTATTTAAAAGCATCCTTGCAAATGTTGTAACTGCTACCTCAGCACAAGAGTTCAGGAGAGCCAGAATGAAGACAGAGTTGTCTCTTCAGTGCCAGCATTCTCAGGCAGGATTGAAGGGGGCTGCTCAGAGTTGGCAAAGCTAAATGTTTCTGAACACCTGCCAATGAAGGTAGAAGGATATTGATTTTCAAGATTGCCAAAATGTTGTCTGTCTTTCATAAGTGGTAAATCATATTGAAAGGAATTGGTGTAAAACTGTCATTTGTTCAAATGTTTTCCTTTGTGGTCTGTTAACAAAGATGGGTGAGATGGGAGCGTGGGCTCTGCCAGTAAAGACATCAGCTACCATGGAGCAGCTGTGTGTCTGGTGTGCCTCCTCCCAACACTGACTCCAGTTTGCCACCACGTTCTCTCAACATGTTTCAACATGTAATTGCATTGGCCTATATACAGCAATGTGGCTGTCTTGGACTGTAATCCTTGCCATTGTAAGAGTGCTGATTGAATTGCAGACTAAAAATAGGCTGTACTCAGACATGCTGTGTGCTATCACTTGCACTCTGCTTTAGCAGTCTGTTGGTAACATGACATAATTAAAAGTTGACAAAGGCCATAGGCAGAATGCTGTCCCATGATTTCTAGGGTTTAATGCTTGAAGAAGGTATTTTCTTAACTTGATGAATTTGGCTCACATGATTTTAGCTCAAATAAATGACCTACTATACTATTCTTCTATAGTTCTGGTAGGCTGTTGAAAGAATGTCCTTGTCTTAAACCCATTCTTTAGATTGATGTTGCTTCTGTGGGAAAGCCACTGGTAATAGACCATAGCATTTGGAAATCATTACAGTTAGGTGTGATTTGAGTGACAAAAAGGAGATTAGAAATATTTTTCAGTGCAGTGTAAGTTGAACTATATTTACTTCCTTTATGTTATTACAGTTTGTCACTGATATTCCAACAAATATTTCCGAAAGATATATGCAGCTGAGAAGAGAGAAACAGCTTACTATCTTGTGAGTAGTCATCAGCTAGTGTTATTTTAAGAAGTTTCAAGGGAGATTGATTGAAATTATACTTTCATGTTCTTCATCCACCAAATTAGATTTCTTGAAATGAAGAGTAATCTAAATGTCTGAGATAATTAAGCACCAATTCATAAATTATGGTTTGCAGAAATACTCAAAAAGGAAAAAAAAAATCAGCCTTTTTCCTCACTGAATTCCTCTGCAGGACCAACCATGGGATAAAGGCTGATGGGTACTAAGTCTCTGTGTTTAATTGTTAAAATCAGGGAAGGGAAAGTAAGCTACAAATAATTACTGTAAAAAGATTACCTTCTTGGACATTTGTGTGTAAATGTAACTGCAATCAAAGTAATATTAATCCTACCTTTGTTTTCTCATGTTGATTATTTGTCCATTTCTTCAAAATAAGTCAAGGCTGAAGTGTTCTATAGGTGAGTCATAGGAGGTTATTATTGAAGCCATGCCCCTGTGGTGCTTTTTAATCAGCTGGATGTTTGACAGTTTAAATAAAGTGACTGATTTTGTGCTGTATTTCCATGTGGCTACTAATAAGTTGTATGGTTCAAGTTATTTTTGAAGGCAGATTTTTGAGACAACCAAAGACTGATGGAGTAGGATGAGGGTACATGATAAGAAATGAAAGGAAGTCTATAAAGCTTTCCTGGCCCAGAAGCAAGAATACAATCATGAGCAGGTTGCCAGCCAAATTTAGTATCTATTGTAGACTGCACTTTGTCACTTGTAACTTGAATAGGTGTTATGTCAAGATATTTTGTAGGACAATCTGTTCTAGCAAACCAAACCCCTTGTTTATTTTTGGATATCTCTGTTAAATATTGATGGGCTTTGTTGTGAGAAGTTCTAATTAGCTGCTTGGGCAAGTCTGAGTGATTTGACTTAGATGTTCTTACATAGCCTGTAACAGCGTAGCTGTGTGAACTTGTGCCTGTCCTACTAGGGAATTTGACTGATGTTTGCTGTTGCAGTGGAACCTTTGGCTTGACTGTAAAACTGTCACCACTGGGCAATGACCTGAGTTGTGCTCATATTAGTGTCTACCTTTATGAGCTACTAATGGAAATGGAAAACCCTATTTATTTAATCAGAAGCTGCTGTAGCTAATTACTGTGTTTAGTTTGTTTGTCTTGTGGAGAAGGCAGGTGAGTGCAAATCCCCAACCACAGAGTGTTTATACAAACACATGGAGGTGTTTGGGAGATTACAATGACCTGTGTAGCAAAGCAGGCTATGTGGTTTGTGCCATGTCTCATTCTTCCTACCCATCCCCTTTCTGTTTTTCAGTATTGCAGCCTGTGCTATGTCAGAAGGTACAAGCTCAGCTTAAAGCTGATGTGGGTTTGTGGTTTGCTGTGAGTCAGCCTCCTCAAAGAGACAAATTTTGGCGACTGATGATAACTACTTTGTTCCTCTTCATGGGTGACTATGGTGGTGGGCATTTGGTGCATGGGACAGCTGTCTTGAGTAACCAGGACTTGCTCCTTTCATGTGATACAGGTAACAGAAAAAGGCAAGTCTGTTCTTTTTTAAGAAAACGGTTATTTAAAAGCCAGAAATAGCATTGTAATTGCTTGATTCTCAGAAGCAATTTCTGGAGGGCCATCTATAAAAGGGGTGTGGCTGTAATCTCCAGTGTTAACAAAAGGATAAGCAAGTAAGGAAATTGCATTTGAGCTATGAAGTACAATGTAATATTCAAAGCCTTCTTCTACTCCTGCCCATAATTATGATTTACATTTGGGTAGGGCTTACTGTTAGTTGCAGACCTGCTTGCAGTGGGTCACATAAAGATGATTTGTTAATTTTTTGAGGCCACTGAATGAAGAGCTTCTGTTTGAAGTAGAGAAAAGGTGAAGCTTTGAACCACATCAGTATAGAAGGGCAGAACTGGCAGAGCTGCTATGCTAGACCAAAAGGAAGAATCAAACAAAAGCCTTGTAATACAGAGAAAGTCTACCTCACCCCTGGATGCACATGTATGTTTGTGGTATAACAAAGAATGCAAAACAGATTTTCTTTCCTGGATCATTCCTTGGAATATAGCCATTTCATCTTCCCAGAGAAACGAAAGGTTTTGAAGCATGGATCATTGTCTCTCTGAGTGCAGGAGTGAGTAGGGTGGTAGAGGACAGCAGTGCCTGGGATTCCAGGAGAAGCATTTCAGCTGAATGGCTCCTAATGGAAAATTGGCATGATGTTTGAATAGCAACATCGATGTTGCAGATTATACAGTAAATGTTTTGTTTATGCAGTTTTCCTTTGACTGTTATATTGCAACCTTAGCATAGTCTTCTAAATTACAAAATAAAGTACTAAACCGATAAGCAATCTTTTATTGCACCTTGTTTTGTTCTGGTTCAGGAGAAAAAAGGTTTGTACATGATCTGTTGTTTTATGATTTGGAGGCAGGGGAATTATTTTGTTGTCTATAAATTCTTCAAACTTTCTAAAGTGAAAATAAGCTTAAGAAGTACGTCTATTGCCAGGGAAAAAGATATGAAGTCTATCCAACTTCCCTAACTAACTGTTATACTTCAGCCAGCCCCTGAAAAAACTTTTACAACTTGAGAGTTGGTACCCAGTTGTTTTATTTGTCCAGAGGAAAAAGTATATTTACATCATGGTCTTATAAGTGTCAGAGCAGCAGGTGTCTAAAGTTGCTGTGAGGAAAACTGGCTTTTACTGTATATTGGGTGAAACATGTTTAGGCCAAGGTTTTAATATGCTAGTCCAATGTACTAAAAATGCCAGTTAGTGCAATAAAACTGTATCTGGATGGACTGTTTTGTCTCAAGTGTAAACCTCATGTGTTTAAAAGTAGTTAGTTGAATGCTTGTTGGAAAAAGTTTTTGGGATGAAAAGTTTAATGGAATTTGTCAGGACAGTCATGTCAGTACCTGCTTAAGCAGTTGATTTTTGAACAGGACTCAACATTGTTTCCTTTGCCCGAAGGAATCTGTATCCATTTCTCATCTCTAAGGAGAGGGCTGTCACTGATAAATGTGGACCATTCCACATTTGTATTAAAAATAGAAATCCAGCCTATAAGACAATGGTGATGTTTGACAATATGACCCATGCTGCAATCTGCAGTCACCCTAGTTTTGGCATGTTGAATCCTATCCTTCACACAGGAAAGGTGTTAATGAGACTTCCCTTAGGGATGTACTTCTTTTAATGGCCTAAGAGTCTTCTAACTGTCATGTTTCCTGTGAGAATGTTACTGATATTTGAAATTATTATAATGAGTAAGAACTCTGTTTAAAAAGTAGTATATATTTTTGCTATTCAGTTCAAGTAACTTAAACTGAAGAAAGTAAAGAAGGAACATATAAATAGGAACCTAAATAAAAATATCATATTAAAAAAACCCCTTGATTTGATAACAAGATTTTTTGAGCTACCTTCAGTTTTGGGAGACACATAGAAAATAAATGATGGGAAGATACTTGTTTGCAAAATACTTGCTGTTGAAGGAATACACCATGTTGGCATATGTGGTGAAAGACTCTCCAGACATGTAAGGTGCTCTCTGCACAAATGTGTTTTAATTAATTTTAATCTTATTTAACAGATTATAGCAGGACAATTGTCAAAGGTGGGGATATTTTCTTCATGCTCTTGATGACACAGTGCTGGCTAGAACTTTGACTCTGGATCTTACCATAAGTACTTTTGGTATTTTACTGTGTGTGTCTGTATAGCACAGTGGTCAATGACTGGTACTTGAAAGCCATTTTCCTAATTGCTTAGCTATTTCCACTGAGGTTTTCTAGATATGGGTCAGAGGAGACATTTTTCTTTTAAGTTTGAATCATCTTGAATTGGATGTGGTGGAATAGTGGGCCATGAGCATGGCCTTAATATGCAGCTCAGATGGATTCTCAAATGTTATTTTTCCAAGAGCTCTTTTTAGTGAAATAATGGCTTAAACATTAAGTTTCTGTGCACTATCCTTGTGTAAATTACAGAAATTGTTTTACTATCTAAACTCGAGGTACTTTTTTCAAATAGATTGTAGATGTCATATTGTAGATGTCATTTGATTACTGAATGAACATTTAGTGCTGGTATGCATTCTTTATTCTACTTTTTTTTTGGTGTGATTATGTACTTTTGTTGTCTGTTACCCCTTTGTTAGTGTTTTTCATTATGCTGTCAAATTATTCAGTATTCATAATATAAGAATAAGCAGCTTCTGGTTTGTACTTGTCTATTGAATCTGATTGTTCTTCTGCTTCTTCTTCTTCCTGGAAAAAGTAAATACCCTTATTTGGTATTACAATTATTGTTTTGTCACAAGCCATCATTTAGGCTTATAATAAAATTCATCCAAAACCTGCTATAGGCTTTACATAAAATCTGTTGCATTTTTTATATTTTTTGCATTTTACAAACAAATGAATTGCTACCAAAGAATACAGAAGTATTCTTTGGGAAGCTGGACATGTTTAAGGGTAACTCAGCAGAGTGGTTTGTCAATCAAAAACCCTCCCAGCAGAAAATCAACCATTGCTAGTAATGATCTTGGATTCCTTTCTCTTCACATCCTGTTGAGATTTCAGCAACCACTATGTCTATTCAGGGCAAAGCACAGTCACCTTGTCATCATGACACCGTTGTTTAGCAATCAGAGCCGATCTTTCTGGAGTAGAAATTGCTGAATGACTTGATTACACTCTTTGAAAGATGATCATAGTGTACCTGAAAGGTCTATGACCTGGGAAAAGAATCTCTTGAATGTTTTATGTGAAATATACCAATGTTCTCAAATTGACTTGTGTCACCTGAAGCTAAATTCGAACCAAGGTTGTAGTGGAAGGGAAGTATGGGTTAGCCTTTGGCATGGGTTAGCATTGGCATGTTATGCATTTATATACTGAGGTTCTCTTATATGCATTTCTGCAATGGGATCCTCTGTACTGTGGAAGCCTTGTTGTTGTTTTATGGAATCAGTTTTCTGCTTTGGTGTCTCACAAAACTGTGTGGCTTAAGAGCTGTTTCTGTAACCTGTGCTTGAATTTTGGCCTTTGCTTAGCAGGGAACCCTACTGCCTTCACAGCTCACAGGGCCATTAAGGCATACAAGTACGTAAAAGTTACTGCATATGCCCAACAGATTAAATTTTTAATCCACTGTTTGTCAAAGCTAATGAGGGGAGCCTAATGTTGGGATTGAGATATCCAACATAAACTTAAATTGCAAAGTTTCACTTGCAGGATTTCTGTCCATCATGTATTTGCAGCATTCTTGGCTTTTGTTTTCAATGATGGACTTTGAGTTGTGGTTCCCCTCCAGCATAAGGACAAAGTTACCACTTATGTAATAATTGCAAAGTATAGTAGAAATTGACTGCAGATCTATACCCTACACTGTTTACAACCCCCCACCTCGATTATTTAATAAGTGGTTTCTAAAGGAGGACTATTTATTTACTAGTAATCAATATTCTCATATGGTTCTGGAAGGACAGTCAGGACAAATGAATTGTGTTTATTAACTTTTCTGTTGGTTCATAGAGCTTGCAGTAACTCATCCAGTTACTCATCAGTGTAATTTCTTGTTATAATGTAGTGCAATTTTACATCATAAACACTGTGTCCAATTGGAAAAGAAGAGGGAAAAAGAGAAATCTCACAGATTTAATTCTTTTACCAGAAGTGTTTTGTGCCCCAATTAATCAAGATTTAAAATCTTTTGCTAGTACAGCTCAAGATACAACTTTGTACATTTGGTCTTATAAAAAATAAAAATCAGTTAAATATGATCTTCTCTCTGTGTATTCAGGAAAATCAGGTAATAGAGAAAAGAAAAGACTGCCTTCTAAGCAAATACTCTAAGAAAATCCTTATAAACTGTGTTGCCAGAACTTTCTGCTTTGCTCTGAGAGTCAGGAGGTATCGAAGCTGATTCCATGGAGATTTATGGAAGAACTACGCTTATGTGTGAATGAGAAGTTGGTGTATAACCATAAGTATGATAGAGACCCCACTCCTGTCCCACTGAGGAGAACACTTTTTTCTTTGCTCCTGAAAAATCAGGACCTTCATCTCTTCATGCTTGGTGTTTCTCAACTCAATGTATTTTTGTGGCTAAGAAATCTGAGCGCAAAATCTGTCTGTTCCTACAGGTGGCCATGTAGAGTCCCAGTATCTTCTCTGGAATTGTGCCTGTATATCTATGAGGAGTAGGAGGTGCTGCTGCCAGAAAAATCCAACAAAAGTACATTAAATAAACCTGCAAACCCAGTCTTATATAGTGCTTCCCAAGAAGACAGCTGACATATTTCCTGTTTAAAAAAAAGTATGCGGTATTCATTTTTCTTCCCAGCATTGCTTGTTTAGGATTCTTGTGCCACTGTCTCAGGAAAAAAAGATAAAGCTGCCAAGAGAAGTAGGGTTCTTTTCTTAGATGGTGAGCCTTTCCTTGGGTCTGAAATAGAACTAGGAACTCTGAGGCCTGAATGCTGGAGCACTCTGTGATAGATCATGTTAACATGACAAAAAATTTGAGAGGGAAGATGGCTGGTAACTGGGGTGCAGAAACAATGTTAGCAAGGGTGGGGAGAAAAGACAGCAGTTGCTGCCTGGAAGACATCCAAAAGTTACTTATCAATGAGGAAAAGCAGAGGAATTTTGGCTACTGAAGTAACATGATCATCAAGGGGTCTGCATCTTACTACCTAAAAGATGGGTCTACAGATCATTAAAGCTACAAGACTGTCCAAAGTTTGCAAAAATGAAAACCAGCCCTCATTTCAACCTACTTCATGTAATTATAAATAGAGATGATGTATTTTTTAATTAGATTGTTTCTGTCAAATTTTGCTTGCCATAGTGTGACAAACAAGGATAAAGATATGCAAAACACTACTAAGAGGAAGGTACTAGGAAGATTTAGTTGCTGCTCACTCTTTCAAATAATCCCAAATTCATCTGGTACAATCTGCACCTATAGCCTATGGATACATTTATAATAATCTTGTTGGAAAGAACATATTCATGCCTGTCATGAAAAAAAATAAGTTTCGACTTTTAGATATCTGAGACATCTGGAAGGGCCATGAATTTCCTGGTGGAAAACCTTCTCAGTGAAACATCTGGGGCTTATTTCTCTGTCTAAAACCAAATAACCTGAAAACTGTTTGAAGCATGTATTTAAACATAATAACTACCAGGATGTTTGCTCTACCAGTGAAGAGCAATACATTGCTTCAGAAAAAAAGGACTCAAAATCCCAACCTGAAGTGCCTCTGCTGCAGAAATTGAAGTATCATTTTCAAAATAAAGAAAGAGTAGGAAGGTCTTGTGCTCACAGTTGCTTTTTTCACTGAACTGACATTTAGTGAAAATGTTTTCTGATTTTTTTGGTTGGGTTTTTTGCAGACTTTTTTTTAAATATTTTTTTTTTTATGGAGGGAAAACCTGTATTTCTAATTTCTTACTTTCAGTCTTCTTCTTGCATGACAAAAAGGTTTATTCTTTTCCTGTTTTAAGATGATTGAGTTATCTATTTTTTGCTTTCTTTTTAATTGGGCTTCACAATGGCTTTTGGATCATCAAAAACTTCCTGCTACTTAGGTTGTCAGCATTTTCCCAATCTGTGGATCTTTGTTGGATTGTGCTTTGTTTGGTCTTTTTCCTTTGGACTATTGCCAGGATGGGCTTGAATGTTGCCTCTTGCCTTTGCCTTTTTTTTTTTTTTTTTCTTTTTCAATTTATTTTTTTGCTCTGAAAGTGGAAAGTCATCTAGAGGTACTGCAGGCAGGAGAAGAGTGAGTATCCATGGCCACAGGAATGCTCCTGGGTGCCCAGGGTTTCCATGGCTGTGTACCAACCAACTACAACAGCTAAGCACCTATGGAGAATTTCAAAACTGTCTCCCCTTTCACAGACTGCCTTTTGAATGCACCCCCAGTATTCAGTCCTTGTTTTACCCCTTATAAATAGAGAAGGACTAGTGCTTCAAGAGGGGACTATGTGTGCACTGAAAAAATAATGGGTAAACTGTGTGGGTGGTCGAGTCCAGAGAGTGATGGTGAATGGAGTTACAAACCAGTTGGCAGCCAGTTACCAGTGGAGTTCCCCACAGCTCATTATTTGGGCCACTCCTGCTTAACATCTTTATTGGTGATAAATGGTCATCAATAAATAAATGATAATAAAAACGTGGTCACGTGTACCCTAAGTAAGTTCAAAGACAACACCAAGTTGGGCAGGATTGTTGATCTGCTGGAGGCTAGGAAGGCTCTGTAGAGGGATCTGGACTGGCTGAATCGAGGGGCCAAGGCTATCTGCATGAGGTTCAACAAGGCCAAGTGTCAGGTCCTGCCCTTGAGTCATCACAACCCCAGGCAGTACTGGAGGCTGGGGACAGAGTGGCTGGAAAACTGTCCACTGAAAAAGGACCTATGGGTGCTGGTTGACAGCAGCTGGACATGAGCCAGCGTGTGCCCAGGCGGCCAAGAAGGCCAGTGGCACCTGGCCTGTATCAGTAACAGTGATGTCAGCAGGACCAGGGCAGTGATTATCCCCCTGTACTAGGCTCTGGTAAAGCCACACTGACCTTCTGTGTCCAGTTCTGGGCCCCTCACTGCAAGAAAGACATTGAGGTGCTGGAGCATGTCCAGAGAAGGGTAGTGGAGCTGGTGAAGGGTCTAGAGCACAAGCCTCATGAGGAGCAGCTGAGAGAGCTGGGGCTGTTTAGCCTGGGGAGAAGGAGGCTCAGGGAACCTAATCACTCTACAGGTCCCTGAAAGGAGGCTGTAGTGAGGTGGGAATCAGTCTCTTCTCCCAGCTAACTGGACAAGAGGATATTGGCCACAAGTTGCATCAGGGAGGTTTAGATTGGATATTAGAAAAAAATTCTTTATGAAAGGGTGGTCAGACACTGGAACAGGGTGCCCAGGGAAGTGGTAGAGTCATGACTCCTGGAGGTATTTGAAAGATGTGTAAATGTGGCATTTGGGGACATGGTTTAGGGGTACAGTTAATGGTTAGCTTAATTATCGTAAGGTCTTTTCCAACCTAAATGACTTTATGATTCTATAAAAGCCAAACAAAAGGAATGGGCCTTCTTGCTTATTGAAAGAACCAGTTTCTTATTTCACTTACAAGCTCTTGGAGAGGATGACATCATCCCTGCAGAGCTGATAAAGTTACACTGGTGTATACATTGTGAGTGTAGAATGGCACTGAAGGCTCTGATGCTTTGCAAACTTCAGTTGTTTATATGTTAATTTAAAAAATTACATAGGGGTTATGCCTCTGTCCTTTCACTGTGTAGTCTAAGAGGGCATCTTAGCCAAGCCATGCTTCTCTTCCCACTGTAAAAATTGCTTTCAAATTAATTGGCAAACAAAAGCACCATGAATAAAACAGAGCTATGTGCTTCGTATTTCAGAGTTTTTGATTGTAGCTAGCTCCCACTAGAGAGTGTGAGCTATGTGAGACATTTGCCTGTAGTGAATGAAACTGGAAGGATGAATAGCAGCAGCTCCAAGGTAAAGTTCTGTTATGTTATTGTGGTATAATAGTGGTTAAGCTCACTCTGAAAGTAAATTAGTTCTTGTTGTAATTCATAGTAAAATCAATTCTGAAGAGAGATGGCTATTGTTTTTTTTTTTTTCTCCTGAATGTGTTGTTTACTTGTTTTTGGGGTTTATCATTGTGCTGCTGTTTTTTTTTTAAGTCAGTGAAAGGTATGGTGACTATTGAAGGAATATATGAAGTGAGAAACGGGTATGTCTTTCTACTAGTTGCTCAAAATGAGTGCTTTTTTATCAGAGGGGAGAGTTTGCCCTTTTACTTGAGCCAGATCCTTTTGTAATGAGGTTAAAGCAGCTTTATGGAAGGGAAACTTATTTTATTCATCATTACTAGTTAACATGATGCTTTTTTTAGTGTAAGGTAGTGTAGAATTAATTCTTGTGTCAGAAGAAAGCCTATACTTTTGTTTTGAGAGTTTTGGGTCTCAAAACAAGTACGAAAAGGCCATGTTTGCAAAGAGGGGATAGGATTGAGATGAATGCCTTGATCTAAGGCTTGGGAGAACATTTGCTCTTTCTGGATGTGCCAGAAGCTTGCTGTGTGACTGTGGGTTAACCATCTTAGGGTTGCCTCTGCTGTGGGAAGTGTGATTCTTCCCACTGTTTTAAATTTGCTCCTAGCTTTGTTCCAAACTTCAAGCATTGGGCATGTTTCTCCATGTGAAAACATTAAAAGTCTTTTCAACTTTTAGTATTAAAGGTGTCTACATGCAGCCGAGTTCCCTTCATAAGCCACATACACTTTCCCATTTAACTCAAAATCATAAATCAGGGTATTTAATGTGCTTATTGAGGATTTTTTTTTATTTCTCTCTTTTTATTCTTTTTATTTTTCCTTTTTTTTTTTTTTTAGACAAGTCCTGCCCACAAAGTTGGGAAGTCCCTAGTTTTGAAAAGTGCAAGTATGGTGTTCCTGCACCTTCTGGGAAATATTACACCAGATAATCCATACAGCCTCAGGGCATATTCTGTGTGTAATGGGGTATTCCAAGTTACTTTGTTACAGGCAGCAGCAAGGAACATCTGAGCTCTCAACCACATGGATATGAAGGCTTATCTGTGGTACAAAATATTACATCAATTAATTTGGGAATGGAGAACTGTGTGTGGTCTTGCCCAGCTTATATGAGCGCACCCGAAGGACCAGATCTGCACAATAGCCCTGGACATCTGTGAAATAATTTTGACAGTTTAATATTCAAAGTAGCATCTTCCCCTTCCTTGCTTGTTCTCAGCTCTCTAAAGGAGAGTTCTCACATGATGCATGGGTTTGGTTGCAAATCTCCATCAGACACTTCCAAACAGCTGGTCCAGGGCTATTTTGACAGCTTGATGCCCAATTGCATTGCAAGGAAACCCAACCATTTGTTGTGAGGTAGATTGTCAAGATGATCTATGTTACAAGTTGTGAGTGCTGGCCAGGACAAAGTTCCAGCTTGCCTGACGATGATACATAGTTACATAAAGGTGCCGTGTACATATGTAGGTCTTGTAGGTGTCTGCAACCATTTCCAGTGTCTTTTTTGCAGGCAAATACACTCAAATCACTTAAGACAGATTTCTGTAAGTCCAGACAAGTATTGCAGAAAGCCATGTGCAGTCTTAGTGGGTTTGACCCATTTCTCTTATCAGAACTGCTCTTCATGCTTTAATTCAGTCATTCAGATTTGGTTGTTTGTTGTTTTTTTTTTTATGTTGGCAGCAAGCACTGAAAACAAGGGCCCCAAGTGGGTTGGTTTATAGGAACTTTTATGCTTATAGCAAAATACAGGTACTTAGTTGTTCTTTTGTCCATTAAAGAAAGTGATAACTGATGTCATTGATCTATAGTAGCTAATGCCAGGTGTTTTAGAGGGATTACTGAGGTGATGCAGGCATGTTCCATAGCAAAGTAGGAGATCACAGCATATAGGGGGATTTCCTGAGATGGGGAAATTCCAGGGAAGTGCCAAGACCTGCCAGGAGCTGGCCACTTGCATGAGACATGGTGGGATGGGTCCTATGACTAGAATGGATGGATGCAGGCTCCTTATGAGGGACAGGGAGAGGGGACACAAGGAGGGAATGTTGACCACTAGTTAGTGACCATCTGGAGCGCATGGAGCTCTGGCTAGGGGTGAGTGAGGACACAACATAGAGTTCATGGATCAAGATTAAAGGGAGGACATTCTAGTGGGGATCTGGTACAGGCTGCCTAAGTGGGAAGACTAAGTAGGTGAGGCCCTCTGTAGACAGATAGGAGAAGCCTCATGTTCACAATCTCTGGTCCTCAAAGCGGAATTTGACCATCCCATTATCTGTTGGAGGGACAGCACAGTGGGCAGAAGCACTCCAGGAGGTTCCTGGAATATGTTGATGATAACTTCTTTCTCCAAGTGATGGAGGAGCCATTGAGGAGGAGTGCTATGATGAACTTTATTCTCACCAACAAGGAGGGGCTGGCGGGGAATGTGAAGCTCAAGGGCAACCTCAGCTGCAGTGGCCAGGAACTGGTGGAGTACAAGATCCTTGGGGCAGCCAGGGGGATGCACATCAAGCTCTCTGCCCTAGGCTTCAGAAGGTCTCTTCAAGGAGCTGCTTAGTAGACTACCATGGAATGAAGCCTTTGAGAAAAGAGGAGCCCATAGAAGCTGGTTAATATTGAAGGTTCACCTTCTTCAAGCTCAGGACTGATGCGTCCCAAAAAAAAGACATCAGGCAAAACCATCAGGAGGTCTTCATGGATGAACAAGAAGCATCTGGACAAATTCAAACTCCAAAAAGAAGCATACAGAAGGTGGAAGCAAGGACAGGTAGACTGGGAGGAACACAAGGAAATCGTCCAAGCAGCCAAGCGGGAATTGGGTTAGGAATACTAAAGCCCTGATAGAATTAAATCTGACTGGAAATGTCAAGGACAGCAAAAGCTTCAGCAGGCACGTCAGTGATGAAAGAAAGATTAGGGAAATGTTGGCCTTCTATGGAAGGAAACAGGAGACCTGAAGATCCAAAATATGGAAAAGACTGAGGTACTCAATGACTTTTTTACCTAGGTCTTAAATAACAAATGCTCCAGCCCTGCCACCCAGGGTGCAGAAGGCAAAGGCAGGTACTGTGAGATTGAAGAGCTGCCTGTTGTAGGAAATCAGGCTTGAGACCATCTAAAGAACCAGAAGGTGCACAAATCCATGGGACCTGATGAGATATGTTCATGAGTCCTGATGGAACTGGTGATGATGTTGCTAAACCACTATCCATTGTATCTGAGAAGCTGTGGCATTCTGGGGAAGGTTGACTGTTTGAAAAAGGGGAAACATAACCCAGGGAACTACATATCAGTCAATCTTACCTTGGTGCCCAGCAAGGTCATGGAGCACATGAAATTATGCGGAGGCACATAGAAAATCATGAGGGCATTGATGACAACCAACATGGCTTCACTAAGGACAAATAGTGCCTGACAAATTTGGTAGCCTTCTGTGATGAGGTTCTGGTGTTGGTGGGTGAGGGAAGAGCAGCTGCCATCATCTACCCATAATTGTGCAAAGCATTCAACAAAGTCACATACAAAGTCCTATTCTCTGAACTGGAGAAACATGGATTTGATAGACAGGCCACTTAGTGGATGAGAAATTGTCAGGGTTGCAGTCAATGTTTCAGTGCCCAAGTGGAGACCAGTGGTGAGTGGTATTCCTCAGTTGTTGGTAATGGGACCATTGCTGTTCAACATCTTTGCTGGTGGCATGGGCAGTGGGATCGAGTGTACCCTCAGCAGGTTTGCTGATGACACCCAGCTGTGTCATGTGGAGGGAAGGGATGCCATCCAGAGAGACCCTGCTCCCATGAGACCTCACGTGGAGTACTGCATTCAGCTCTGGCCCCACCAGCATAAGAAAGACATGGATGTGTTGGAGAGAATCCAGAGGAGGGCCAGAAAGATGCTTAGAGGGCTGGAGCATCTTTCCTTTATAGACAGGCTATGAGAGTCAGGGTTGTTCAGGCTGGGGAAGAGAGGCCTGCAGGGAGACCATACAGCAGATTCCAGTACTTATATGGAGTGTAGGAGACCTGGACAGGGACTTTCTCTGAGGTCCTGCAGTGATAGGACAAGGCAGAATGGCTTTAAACTGAAAGAGAGTAAGTTTAGATTGGATATTACGAAGAAATTCTTTACAGTGAAGGTGGTGAGGCAGTGGGATTGGTTACCCAGAGAAGTTGTGGATATGCCATCCCTGGAAGTGTTTAAGGCCAGGTTGGATGGGGATTTGGGCAGCCCTGTGCAGTGGAAGGTGTCCCTGCCCATGGCAGGGAGGTGGAACTAGATGATGCTTAAGGTCCTTTTCAATGCAAACCGTCCTATAACCTATACTGAGTGCCACTCTAATGAACCAACTTAGATGTTGGATGGCTGATGTCTTGAAACATAGGGGTTTTATTTGCTCTTAAGTACAAAAAATTAATCTTCCTATTCCTAAAAGTATTTAACTAGATTTGATATCTAAGCTTTGCTCTAATTATGAGCTTTATTGGCCTATTATGTAATGTTTTGAATGTTCACTTTTAAAAACAGTTTTGCATTTCCATTAGGTTAAAGCATAATTAGCTTTCCTTTTGTTGGTGTTCTTGAGTACCATGATCCTCACTTGCTATTTCCCCAAGCTATTCCAGTCTTTTTTTTCCTCTTAGGGCATCAGCTAGTCCTTCATGGTGTCTGTCCACTGTAAAAGAAAATAGATCAGGAATTTATTATTAAAGCCATTTTTTTCTACTTATTTTCCTGATGAACTTTGAAACAGGGTGATCAGAGTGTGAGCAGGGAAAGAGTATTGTTGAGATATGGCTGGTAGTGTTGCATTCATTCATTCTTTTCCCACAAACCTATTATTTTACTTGTAACTGCATTGAACAGTGTGGTTTTTTTTTGTTTTAGTGTTATTCAGATGTTATCCTAATGAATTCAGAGGGTTTTTTTTTGTTTGCCTGTTCTAGTCCAGACAACTGTTTTAAAGCTGAGGGTTGAAACTTCTTGGCAGCTAATCAAACAAGGAAGAAATGACTGATTAGGGAAAAAAAAAGAAGCACAAGTGCCAAAAAAATCCTGCTTAAGGGTAGAAAATATGACTTGAGATCCTTTGTGCTTTTCTAAAATCTTGAAGCTAAGAAGAGAATCTGCAGGATACATGTATTTTCCCTATTTTTCAGTGTTCTTATATTGAGTTTCATTCTCATAAACTTTAATCTTACTCTTTTAATGACATCCCAATTGATGTTTGGTTTAGAAACCACAAAGCTTTTAAGAGGCAGTCTAAGTATTAGGAAGAGTTGATGACTCATTAAAATATTGTTAGTAGAGCAGCTCTTTCATTTAAACCTCCAGGGTTCAGGCTATGTCTGAAAAATGATTCTGTTGACAAATGTATGATGTTCTCTTTGATAGTGTTGCCATACTTTATTTTCTTTTGTATTTCATGCAAACCCTTTTTGTGAATATGTTTAGTGTATTTTCTTCTATCTAAACCTATGGGTTTGTGCTAGTTTTATAGTTTTTGTTGTTATTGTTGTTGGTTTTCTTAGCTTTCAGGCACCTGATCAGAAGATTCTGAGTCAGAGTTTGATTATAACAAGACACTTTATCCTGGGCTTCTTATATCTTTTACTGGCTCAGTCTCTTTTTTTTTTCCTTTTTTTGTGGTATATTGTCTAGTAGGTGTTCAGCCAGTTATGGCAATGAAACTGCCACAGCCAAAGATGGGTAATTGCTTACTGTGTGCATTCCTGTATATCTGTAAATCGTGTGGGTGGTTCTGAAGTAGTCCAGTATTTTAGTTTTGTGATAGAAAAGTGAGCTACCTGTGGTGTCCCAAATGCAGTTAGAATAGCAAGAGTATAATCCTTGTGTGCAAGATGGAGGATATCAATAGAAAGCTTTTAGTCAAGGTTATGAGTTAAAAATAAGAGGCTGCAATTTATGCATTCATTTTCCTACATGACTACAAAAATCCTTTTTCAAATATGAAATACTTCAGTTTTCAGTTTAATAAGAGATGCACAAAAGACAGGAGGAATTATCATGAAGTAGTTATAATTTTGCCTTGCTGGACTACTATTACCTTTAAAATAATGTTTTCTGAGATTTTAACTCAATGCTTTTCCTACACACAGATACACACACTCTCTAAACAAAAGATTCCTCAGATGATAAACTTCATTGAACCTAATCCTGTCTCTTCTCCTCCTCTCACTTTTCTTGACCTATCTCCTTCTTTGAGATTATTTCCATTTCCTTGGATACCTTCACAGTAATTCCAGCCAAATGTTAATGGGAGCTTGTCAGCTGTAGGGATCCCCTGTGTATCAGCCAAAAAGCTGTATATACTTTCAAATAAAGAATCTTGGTTTTATGGCCTCTCTTCTTTCTGTTCAGCTGAAGATGTCCTTATTCATGAGGGTGAGGAGAGCCAGCTCTTCGACTTAGTTAGGAAAAGCTGAACACAGATGAAGAAAGTGATTTGAAAAATCTAGATGCCAAAAAGTTTGAATAAATGCAGAGGTTAAGTTATTCTCATGCTATAGGTTTGTTATGTTTACTGTGAGAAAAATGTGGTTTTTTTGAGTTAAAGAGATGTAGCTTTTTAGTCTAAATTTGACTTTGCTGAGTTATGTTGCCTGTTTGGTTTGTGTGTCATCTTAAATTTAAGTAAATTAAAATGGTAGAACTAGATGTGTTAGTTCTCCATCCCATATGCTATTATCAGGGGTTTTTTTATGCAGAAATGCAATTATTTTAATTTTTTTCAGTTATTTTTTTTTAGTTAATAGTAAACACTGCACTAAACACTAAATGAATTTAGCTATCTTGTGCCATGGCTATTGGTGTTTTGAGCAATCGTACGCTTTCTAACAATGCCTATGTGGCTGCTGTTGGAAGCTGCGGTGTCACACTTGGATGCAGATACTGTAATAAATTCTAAATTACTCTCTGGGGAGCACTGTGTTAAAGGGAACTGCAAAGCAAAAGGTCTGAGAGTCAGTGACAAAGCTGCCCAAGAATAGCAACAGGTAGGCATCCACTCATTACGTGTTCGCTGTGGTGTTGTCTGTATTTGAGACCTCTGAAATAGCAGTTTCAGAATTTTGAACTCTGAACTTCCTTTTGTTATTTTTAAGTCAAACCCATAATATTAATATAACAGCTTTCTGTGTTTGTTTTCAATGTCTTTGTTATTTCAGCAGAATATTTTTATTGGCAGTGTATTTTTCCAGTGGCTCTTGAGGATCTAATGTGGCATTTATGTTTCACTTCATGCCCTGTAGTACCTGACCCCAGGAGTATTTTGTGGCGTCTACCAGACCAGAGATAAAAGCTGCTTTTTCAGACTAGGAGTGCAGGCTATGTTCAAAATACCACCATTTCCATATCAGAGTAGCAGTTCCTTTTAAAATGATTGTGCTCCTGTGTCCCTACACCCAGTTGTGCAAACCTTTGGATTATCCTTTGTGTGGAGGCATGGCTTGGTGAATGTGACTGCACATAAGCTCTGCAAAGTGAGCATAGTTTATGAAGTATTTTGACAATGGCAATTACTGTGCTAAAAATAAATCACATGAGCATTAGCATTAATAACTACTCCTACAAGATATGCTAATCACTCCTAAAGGGCTGAAAAATTTGGAATACTGTTGTACATGCTGGATTACTTCTTATAATGTAAAGTTTAAGATCTAGGAAGTTATTAGGGGTCTTTCCATCAACCTCTAAATGAGTATGGAAGAGTGAGTTTGGTAGAGTTCAGCAACCATTGACTTGTGAGTATGGATGACTGAATGTGGCACAGTTGCCGTCACCAAAAATGACCTTCTGTATAGCCCCTGTGCCTGACCTTTTAAAACTCTGACCTCACAGACGTATTGGAATTTTAAAGGATAGATTTTTGTGTTCTTTTTAGAAGATACTTTGAGGTACAAAATTAGCTTTAAAAAGGAGAAAGGTATGGGGGAAGGAGTACAACTTAGTTTCAAGTAATTGCAGTGGAGCTGTTTGGCACACAGGACTTTTAGATCAAGATAGTGATGGTGTGTGGAGTTACCGTCGTAGTTGAAAATGAGAGTAATTTTTAGTGTCCACTGTTAATTTCGGGCAGTAACATGAGGCTTTCTTACAGATTATTTGCTTTCCTTTTATCTCATGAATGTCAGGCTTTTTACTCTAGAAAGGTTGTGTAATATCAGTCCTGGCCTAGGTGCTGTGTTCTTTCTGCATCGTATTGCCCAAAGTGATGATGACATGACACAGACCAGGTAGCACCTACTCACTTGAGAAGGGGTGCACAAGAGAGCAGTTGGTTGTAACTGAAGTCAGATAAATAATTTTTGCATTTCCTGTGATCTGTGGGATGCAATATAGACCATTTCTATTTTTTCTTAGTCTGTGACAACAAACAGTGACAGCAGCCATGTTATGTTTTAAAGTGCCACCAAAGGACCACTGTGTGCAGGTACAGAAAACCTGAATCTGCCTATCTGCAGTAAAATTTGAAAAACATTAAAATATGGCACATTCTGAAAACAGCGTGGTCATTCTCATGTGAAGCTTGTCTTGGATGACACAGTATTAAATATTAATTTCTGCCAATCAATTTGCACTGCTTTGCTTAGAAATATAGAATACCTTTGTGGTGGTGAGTAGGAAGAGCTGTTTTTTCTGCTTTTTCCTGAGGAGTAATTGGTTTTATTAAAGAAGAGAGGATATGGGAATGCAAAGGGAAAACAGACTTGATGGCCCTGGTAACAGGATTCCCATTGTGTTGGAAACAGCTGAACCAGAAGGGAGAGTGTTTAAGAACTGCATAGCTCGAGTGTGTGAATGTGTCAGACTCGTGATGTGTAAAGCCAAACAAGGCTTTGGATTTAGAAAGGGAAAACTGAGCGTAAGGAAACTTTGCTTTTCATCAATCCTACTCTGCAGAACATGCTGTAGGTGAATAAGGAGTGCACCACCACTAATAAGAACAATTGTAACCCAATCATGTTTAAATGAAAGATGAGCTAAGATATTTGAGTAAGATAAGGATTTTCAGAGGCTGTGCCAAAGGCTAGAACTGAAGAGGGATTTTTATTTCCGCAGTTTGATACTGGATTACTCCAATCTCCCTCTCTCTCATTCCCTTTCTCTGTAAATTTTGGAAACAACCAAATGGACAAAGTAATCTGTCCAGTGGGTGTAGCTCAAATTACTGGAAATCAGGTGAGAGCTGGCTGTGATTCCAGTGAGTGACTGCAAAGTTGAGTGGTTTTGGTGATTTGTGCTAGCACCAGTAAACAAGAGTACCCTCCTCTCATCTCATACTGTAGGGCTCTTTGTCCTATGAATGGAATCCTTGATTACTGTTTGAATCCTTGACAAATGTTTGAGGTGTGCCTACTTTTATTTAAATAAAAGGTAATATGAAGAGAATACTTGGCTTTATCTTGGCACACACACTGGCTGCTAACTTGGTAACGCTTTGTTCGCATTTATCATAGATCTGTTGGGGTTAGAAGGGATCTTAAAAGTCATTTAGTTCCAACCCCTTGCCATAGGCAGCAATGTCACTCACTAGATTAGGTTGCTTAAGGCCATCCAATCTGGCCTTGAATATTTTGATTGATGGCACATCTACACTTCTCTGGGAAACTTGTTAGAGTGCCTTACTATTCTGAGAAAAGAATTTCTTTCTAATATGTAATTTAAATCTTTCCTCATGTTTAGAGTTGTTCTCCCTTGTCCTTTTACTATCTACTCACAAAAAAAGCTGGTCTCCCTTTTATTTACAAGCACTTTTTAAGTACTGGGAGGCCTCAGTGAGGTCTCCCTGGAGCCTCCTCTTCTCCAGGCTGAACAAGTCCAGCTGTCTCAGCCTTTCTTCACAAGAGAGGTGTTCCAGCCCTCTGACCATCTTCATGGCCTTCCTCTGGAACCCTCTGATAGGTCCACATCTTAGGCTGAGTACCACAACTGCATGCAGTACTTCAGCTGGGGTCTCAGGCAGAGGTGGAGAATCACCTCACTCAATCTACTGGTCATGCCATTTAGAGAGATTTGTTCAAAAGATGTTCTTCTGAATAGATTCTCAGGACAGGGAGTTGGAGGTGAGAAAAGAGCATTTTTCATGATTGTTTGTTGAAAAAGTACAACTCTGTGGTCTTTGAATAAACAGAGAAGAGGAGAATCGCTTGTGGGTCTGCTGTGCCTTTTTGATATGGAAGTAGGGTGCATCTGCCATTTCCCTGCCTTTACCTCTGCCAGCCTACTGCTGCCATGGGACAGAGACATTAAAACCAAGGGACATCCACTTGGATGTATACTGGTGCCTATCAAGGCCTTCTGAAGGAAAACACATTTGTGTGAGTTTGCGTGAGGAGGAGCATGCAGCAGTCCTCAGTCTGTGGAATTGCTCTGTTCTTCTCTCCTCATACCCTTGTGCTTGGTTTTTTGGTATTTCTCTTGGATTGTAAGAAGCTGAAGGCAATAGATGAAAACAATGACTGAATGCACATTTATATTTTTTTAAATTTACTTCAATTTCTGTTACCTAACTACTTTCTGAAAGTGGCAGCAGTCACTTATCAGCATCAGGTAACTGGCTGATTCAACACCTTTTCTTGCTGCTCTTATTTTTTCCTCTGCTATTCTTTGCTCCTTTTGGTGATGTACTTCAAGTATGAAATAAAAAAAATAAAAAAAAAGAAAGAGCTTTCCTGTTGCACAGCAATAAGGACTTCCTTATGTTCCTTATGAAGAAAAATGACTCTTTCTGTGGGTCAGTGCTTGAAATGAGAAAAAAAATAATCATCACTGGTATACTACTATTGATCTATTCTGAGTCTTGTTAACCTTGGTATTCTTGTTATATGAACTATCTTTGCCTTTACAGGATGAGGAACTAGCCACTACTAGCCAGATATGGTTACCTAAGACAGAAGATAACAAACTGAGCTTCTGCCCTATGTTCTCGACTTACTGGTAGCCTATAAGGAGCACTTGCATGAGTAGGTTGCTTAGGTTTCTCCAACCCGTATGTGTTCAATTCTGCAGATGGGTATTTTGCTGCTGAGGGCTCTGCATGTGCTGATGAGGAGGGGGTGACCCTTGATTTAGAGCCAGGATCAAGCTCTGCAGCTCTGAACTTGTTATGCTTGTTCCTGGCAATAACTGAAGCCAGGATACCCCTATCCTTTTGTGTGGTACAGTTTCTCCATAATAGGAGAAATGACAAAATATGAAGGAGTAGGAAGGCTTTTGAATATTCTCATATTTTAACTTTTTAATCAAATGTTTATTTGCTTTTGCATAATGAATTGTGCTCAACTAAGTGAAACTTTAACCAGTGTAGGTATAAATATATAACAGTCTAAATATTGTTTGTAATATTATGATCTTTTTATGTACTTCCTCTTCAGCTGTTTTAGATGCGTCTGTCAAATTTAGGCAATTGCTACTTTTTTTTTTTTAACTGCCAGGAAAACTATCTAAAATATATGCATAATTTGTATCCATGTATATATATGGAACTGTTTGGATGGTGGTGTTTAGCTTTGTGTGCATGGTGCTTTCATGCTTTCCATTTGTTTTGGCTGCAGCATAGGTACTGTAGTGTGTAGGTGGTGTGGATCAGTTACCACTGTGTGGGTACCAGATACAGTCTGAAAAAGTTCAAACATCTCTCTGTTCTTCTTCTAGAACTTTTATTACAGAAAGAGTGGTTTAATTTAGTTGCTCTACTTACATGTCAGGCTGTTGTACACAAGCATCTGGTTGTCTCACTGTTTCTACTTTTCTGGTGAGTTATGGAAAATCAGTGAGTAGCTAGTGAGGTCAGTACTGCTTAAGAAGCCTTTTCCAGGTTCTCCTCTTGTTCAAATAGACAACTATAAATCAGTGCATCAGCACCTAAGCAACTACTACTTCTTGAAACTGATCTGGCCATGACAGAGTACAGATCCTACCATTTCAGTATGAAACTGAAGATGATAATTAGCACATCAGTTACATTTTTAATGAGGAGGACTGTGGAGGGATAGAATGTAAGAAAATAGTGCAGAAGGTAATCTCACACCTGAGGAGTTGCAGCTGTACTAATCACCAAAGATTAGGAACAGGCCTGCCCTTAAGAGGCCACAGCTGTGTCCAATAAGAAGATGAGTGCTACAAAAGGTGGTTAGCTGGGTGAGGAGAGAGATTGAGTTTGTTGGTTGTGTTGTGAGGAAGAAGGAGTCAGTGCTGTGAGGAGTTGCCCATGAGTAATCACCAAGAAGGTATGGGAGCTTTGCAGTATGATGACCACAGATGACCTGTGTACAGACAGTCTTAATTTCTTTCCTTCCTTTCTGTAAACCCAGTGCACAAGTCTGACTATCCACAGCTGGTGAATCTGACTAAAGCACTTATTTTGTTGACTCTTTCATGTGTTTTTGATTCTTCACTTGTGTGAATGAGGCTATGCCTAGGTAGCCTCACTCTTCGTAGAGATTTCAAAAATTTCCTTAGGGATTCAAAAATATACCATGGATATTTTCCAAAGAAACTGTTCATTTGCAAAGATGAGAATGTAATTGAAATGAACACGTAGGTTTTTTTTATGGCTTTTTGATACCTTTTAATGCTTATGCTAAAATCAAAAACCTTGAAATTTTGCAGAAGACCGATTATGAAGTAACCCTGTGTTTGACTCAGTGAAGTAGCATTACTTTTGTCCCATTTGATGGTGCTTATTTCTGTTTATGGTTCCACAATACTGGTAGTATTCTTTTAATGTGATTTTAGGCAAGTTTGGAAAAGCCTAGAGGATGAGTTCCATTTAAATGACTTGTATCAACCTTTTGGGTCTTCTTGGTAGTACAGTCAGGTGTCATGCAAAAAATGATAAAGAATTTGAAGGGATGGGTTAAAAATTTTTAGAACAAATAGTTTTGTAAGATTTTGAAAACGTCTTGAAGAATCTCACCTTTTGGTAGTAGTATAAATGAATTATACAGTTTAATAACAGAATGCAGATCAGAATTTTGAGGCTAGTAAGGAATACTGAACAGTTAAAGAAAATTATGAATAAAAAAGATGAAATAAAATAAATTCCCAAGAGCTGACTAGAAGTCTCATTCATGATGCTGTAAAGCAACTCAGTTAAATATTCTTTAAAAGATTGTTTGTAGGAATTCTGCCTCTTGATTTTCCTAAGACATGTTTTTTAATAAGCATTTCAATGGGAATTATGATCAAGCATGGAGAAGCATGTAATGAATGAGCTAGATGGGGCTATTTGTGACAGTCTTCAGAGACAGGAGAAGTGATGTATAGCAGATAAACATGGGATTAAAGTTGAGCAGAGGGGAGGGACCAACATCCTGAATTGTTACTAATAAGCACTAATGAAAGAACATCAGCCATCCTTTGTGTTGAAAAATGCAGGCAATTTACTAATTAAAAATAATTCATAAAGTGGCTTCTCTTTTTGTATTCTGCCTGAAATATATGTGTACAAGTGAAGCTGGAGGCAGAGTAGCAAAGTGATCCTATATAAGGAAGATTTTAAGAGTTTATTGCCTTAATACTTAACTTAACTTTTGAAGTGTTGTTTTGATCACTTCCATCTTTGTGTGTACTCATGAAAGAGAATAAAAAACACCCAACTTTTTGGCAAGACTCAGAATTAAGGGAAATAAAAGATATTGCCATTTCTCTCATTATCATAACTTCTGTTAACAAATACAGCATGTAATGTACAGTGCCTTAAAGCCCAAATGAATACCATGTTCAGCTGAAACTATGAAAATGAGATGAACATAGGTACAATGTACAATTCTTACTTATTTTGTCCATGAAGGACTTCCTGTTCCCCTAGTGCTTTTTGTACACTAAAGTCACAAGATATTAGTAAGGCACAGCTTCTTTTCTCTAATTATGCAGTATAAATGGAAATTGTGGGCAAATCTCCTAATCTCCATAGAGACAGCACAACATTTATCTAATTAGAAGTTTGCCTTTTGGCATTACTTTGAATAAATTAGCATTTCATTACATACCTTGAACTACTTGGAAAAAGTTTCCAAGAGTAGTATTTAGTCTTTCTTTTCTGAAGAGTGTATTTTGAATTAGTGTAGGTTAATAATTGCCTTTGTAACTGGAAAGAGACAGAGTAGTACTGCTATTGTATTTTTAATATCAGAGGGTTGCACTTGCAGGTTCTTTGTTTTCTTTAATCCCTAGGAATCAGAGTAAAATCTTATGTCACCTTATTTAATGGCTTACTCCTTTACCAGGGAAAAATCCAAAAAAGAAAAGCAAAAAAAAAATGGAGCAAGTTTGAAATACAAGTACCTCCTCTCACTACCCTTTCTCCAGAGGTTGAACTTTTCTTTCAAATTGCAAAAGTCGCCCTCTATGACTAATTGTAAGTGAGCAGTATTTCCAACGCGGCTAATCCAGAATACACTATTTGTCTTCCTTTCTTGTATATAAATCAGTGGCAGGAAACAGAGTGACTAAGTTTAGGTATTGACTGCCAGATAAGACAAGTGGCTGCTTATTAGGCTTTTCCTGAACAGGTACTGAGAATCAAAGCTTGGATGGGAAATTAAAAGAGGTAATTTATCAAGGATAGACTTTAACTGATCCTCTTTCTAAGTATTAAAAAGAGCAGAGAAGATTCCACAGAAGTGATAAAGGGTGCTAATTTCCTTGCCTTGAGTCACTGGCTTTTTCAGACCCCTGCTTACTCCTTCAGAGAGTCATTGGCTGACATCTGTGGCAGAAGATGGGCATGAAGTATGGTGTTAAATATTTGAATCTTCTCAAAGTGGCCTTTGCAGCAGGGATGTATGGTTACACCACCATTGCCATGGTTGCCTTTTGGTAGACAGAGGCATGCAAAGAATCTGTCAGGTTGTTTTTGCAAAAGCCAGAGGAACGAAACCATCCTCGTGTTGGGTTCTTTGATTGTCTTGGTTTGAAAGACTTGTCTGCTTGGGAAGGCAGGAGCGTCTCTTGGAATGGAGCATATGAACCCCCTCCCTCTGAATTATTATCATTTTGGAAATTAAGGGGCTTTCAGGCAAGACGGTATGGAGATAGGAGTAACAGTTCTTTACTAGTGTGTATAATAAACAAGCAACAACAACAATTACAGCATTAACAACAAACAGAACCAGAAAACCCAGTCCCAGCCTTGTGACTGTGGCAGTTTCCCCTTTGGTGCAGTTACAGCTTTAAGCAAGATTTCGATGGGTGAGGGGATAAAATCATGATCACTGAAGAGAGACCTGGAGGCAGCATGCCACTGTTTGACAGACAGTGTGCTAATGAGGTCCTTTGGTCTGCTGTCTTGTTAGTGGTAGGGGGTGGAGAGCCATGCAGCAGCAAGGGTTACTCATGTGCTAGAAACTGCAGAAGCACTTGGGAATGCTCATGCAGGAATTGGAGCTTCTTCCCATGAAAAGGCAGTGGGATTGATCAGCCAAATGAAGTGCATCTACACATACGCATGCAGCGTGGGCAGCCAACGGGAGGAAGTGGAACCCATTGTGCAGCAGTAAAACTATGACATAGGGGGTTGGAAGTAGGTGATTAAGGTTCCTTCCAACCCAAACCATTCTGATTCTGTTACAAGAGGAAATAGCCTCAAGTTTCACCTGCAGAGGTTTAGATTGGATATTAGAAAAAGTTTCTTCACTGAAAGAGTGGCCAGGTGTTGGAACAGGTTCTCCAGTGAAGTGGTGGAATTGCCATCCCTGCAGTGTTCGAAAGTCATGTGGATGCGGCATGGAGGAACATGCTTTTGTGGTTAACATGTGCTGGGTTAACAGTGAGACTCGATGATCATAGTGGTCTTCTCCAGCCTTAATCGTTCTCTGTTCTGTTTGGCTGTCAGACTGGATTTTGTATCTAGTAGCACAACACATCCAGAGCTTACAGTATTTGTGAGCTTGGAAGCAGTTACAAAAGGACCCCCAGTGCAGTGCTGCACATGATGCTCCCAGCAGTGTGTCCAACTGGACTCACTGATGTCCATTTCTATGCTTCTGGGCTGAATTCTCTGAGCAGATGGTCACTTAACTCCCTAGTGGTGAGGTAGGACAACCCTGTACATTCACTTGCCCCTTGATAAATGTTGTCTTGTTCTCTGGGAAGGCTTTTTCCTTCATTATTTGTTATTTGACACTGAGTTGATGGTGAGAGAGGAGCTCATGTTCCTTTCTAGCTCTTCTCCCAGCTTCTTTAGTTTTCCCTCTTGATTGGTGACTATTTTGTTTTCCTGGTCAATGAGTTGGCCAGAGTTGTGGGATGATTCATCCTAGGTCTTCTATTTTGATGAGCACCCTGCAAATAAAACTCCAGAAATTTTTTTTTCCAACTTTGGTCAAATCTGGCTCTTTTTAACAGCTGGAAAAATTAATGGAGAACTTGAAGATGAGGGAAAACAGAAAAGAAATAAAGACAGTTTATTAATCCCTCCCTCCCTCCCTAGCATCATTGTGGGTAGATTGCTGTTTTCAGGTCTGGTCCTTGATTACCTCAGTACCTTTGTAGGAAGCTGACACAGGTTTCCAGTCCCCCCCACCTAGGGCCTAGGAATGTTGTTCCTGCACCTTCTGAGGCTGGTTAGTGCCTGGCTGTAAAAGCAGAATTCCAGAAAAGTCTGTGATTTGGTTGACTGTACCCACCCTTACTGTAGGACCCCAGCTCTTGGCTGCCACATTTTGCACTGTCTCTTGGCTATAGCTGTCCTCACAGGGGCCATTCAGTGTCTCACAAAACAGCTCTTTCTTCCTTCTATCTTCATCCAGGGGCTCAGAAACTCTACTTAAAACTGTACTGTAAGAACAGAGAACAGTAATTTATATCCTAAATACACATTGAAATTAACTTCTCTTTCTGTATTACATTTTAAATGGCCTGTGCTAAAACCCTCTAATCTTCTGTATGTTCTAATAAATTTCACTGTGTTAGTTGCGTTGCTATTGTGACCAAGCATGGTCTAGGGAACATGGGTTTGGAATTGAGTAAATTGCCAAAAAATTTTTCTTACCTGCTCCCAACATATTGTTTGTTTTAGGGAGATCTTGTCTGGGGATGTGGAAAATGAGAAGGCAATGTTAGAGGTATGTTAGAGAAAAAGACTGCTCTAATGTGATGGTCTGATTTTTTGTTCTACAGCTTGACGACTGCACCCTGCAATTGTCTCATAATGGTACCTATCTGGATCTAGAATCCACCCTAGCAGAGCAAAGAGATGAACTAGAAGGTTTCCAGGAGGATGCTGGGTAAGTAAAGGTTTACTAAATTTTTATATATAAGCATGTAGTTTACTTCATGTGTTCAGTCCGCGTGGAAGCGGAAAGATAAAAATCTTTCCCTTGTATGCCCATCTGTCTGTCCCTTTGTATGATTAAGAATTTTATGCCTTCTCTCTCTCTACCTTCACTCTTACAGTTTCTCTAAAATATGCCATAGTGTAAAGAAATCTATGAATATGAATATCTTGATTAGTCTAGTAAGATTTTATAGTTGTTTGAAAATTGATAAATGAGGATGGTTTGTTTGGAGAACTCTCAGATCTTTCTTATATTAGTCATGTAGAGGATTATATTGGGGTGATGTTCCTGAAGTTATAAATTCAATTTATTTTGCCTTGATAAGTTAGGTCCTCCATTTATTTTTTTGAAGACAAGACCTGTATTGGTTTCTTCTTTTACTCCTGGAATTGATTGAACCAGTCCAAGGGATGGGTGTGCATGGTTATTTTTTAATATTCTCCTCTCTTGCTTTTTTCATTTTTAGTTATTGCTGGCACACATGGATTGCTATGACACAGTTTCCATAATCATCTCTTTGAGAACTGAAAGTGAAAGCAGAAGTTAGCATCAGTGTGTGTTTGTGTAAATGCACATAGGAGATTGGCTTTTTTGAAGAATTTTCCTTTTATAGATCTTTCAGATGATTGTCTTACTTAAGATGTAAAATGAACAGAAAGTCTAGATCTGTTTTTGCATTTCTGGTTACTCTATTGGACTAGATAGTTGTGGTTACTTTATGGGTATGTTTAACTAAATTTTGAATTGGTCAGAGTTTGTTAACAGAAGGAGATACAGCCCTTTTGCTTATACTTCTCCACTTCTGGTAGCTGTCTTGCCTTTGAATATGCCTTATAAATCTGAACTGTGCCTCTGAAGATTATTTTATGTGGAGAAGAATTTTAAATAATATTTTCCAGATATTGATTTGTGTGCATTTGTGTATGTTTTATTTGCCCCTACCTGTTTGGGGCATGTTTTACAACCATTATGAGATAAAAAACTGTTCTGTTAGAAATCAGTTAAAAGAGAGTCTGTTGATAGAGTAGCCAATACAAGCTGAACTGAGCTTCCTTTCCTATGCAATAGAGTGTTGAGTGTAGAAATTGATATAGTCTTCAGTTTTGTGCATAGATCATAAAAATGACTGCAAAGAACACCAGATTCATATTTCCAACTAACTTTGTAATGAGCTGAAAGCAAATAATTTAAAGGATTTTTTTTTTGGAGGTTAGCAATACATTTTGAATTTGTCACATTTTTTCCCTTCCGTTGGTGTCTCTGTGATAATTCTGATAACTTTAACTTCACTGCTTTTAACACTCCACAGTAGCAATTTGGCACTGCCAAACAATCAGGCAAGTGAGAGACAATTTGGTGCTTTTCCTGCCAGACTTTGCTCTTGAAATGGCAAGCTATTGTCCACCTTGTTTTATTTATCTGCTTCTTTTGGGCATGTAAAATCAATGATATGTTTTGTTCCTGAAACACAATTATAATTTTCTCTGTGGTAGCTATCCTGGGGAAAAAAAAACCCAACAAAAAACATGGAACTGGTGCTTGAAGGTGAGGTTTCAAATGGATTTCTGCATTTCATTTTTGTCCATGTTTTGTGAGAAAAGAAGAGATAAACAAGAACCACCAGAGCTTTGGGAAGTATGTGGGATAAGCTTCTCTCTAGGACTTAACATTGTTACTTCATGGTAAATGCCGCTTATGTGATGTTATTCATAAAACTGGAATATTCTAGACGTAGGGTTGCAAATGCAGTCAGTAATATCTTCTTTGTCCTGTATTTCTAGCAAATTAAACTCCATTTTTGGGCCTTGCAGTTCTGAGAACAAAACACTGAGCTGGAGTGCTCCTGAGCTGGACCTTCTGGCTGCAGACATTGGGAGCTTAACATCAGGTTGCTGTCTGGGAGGGACTGGCTGCAGAAACCATTTAGTCTCTCTCTGTTTCTGTCTGGGTCATTTCAAGGTCCTGCTCTTAATCTTCAAAGCTTTTAATTTTCTGAGATTAGGCTACCTCAGGACCTGCCTTTCTGCCATGCCAAAGCTGCTGTGCTCGTCAGGGTCACTGAAGCCCGCTGAACTGAGTGAAGGCTTTAGTAGCTGGATATTCGTGGCATTTTTAAAATTTCAGAACCTTAGCTGTGGAAACGCCTACTCAAAATGGCCAGAATGTCCTGTAATCAGGCTGTTTTTATTATCTTTTTGCCAAAAGTTCCTGTTCATCCTGGGAAAAATGATGAAGATGTTCTTTTTAAACTCTGTTGAAAGGAGACTTGTAAATAAAAGAAAACAAGCAGAAAGCCAAGTCTTAAAAAATTTTATTGGTTTGAGAGGCTGTAGGTATTTTCTTTCTCTGTGAGGGATTGGATGAGCATAGTGAAAACATGAAGGATTTATCTTCAAAAGGCAAGAGGAGAATGGTGACAGTTGCTGGAGGTTTATGATGTGTACCTGTAAATAACCTGGACAAGAAGCATATGCATTCATGCAATTGTAAATGAATGCTATTGTTATTGAATATAGTGAAAAGACGCTTTTTGTTAGTTGCTGTCCATTCCAGCAGAATGGAAACTTATCTAGTGAAGGAGAAAAGCCAACTCATGTGGCCTTGTACTGCGCATGGTCTTTAACTAAAACATGGGTGGGGATTGGGTGGCTTTCTGGACTCCACAACTTCACCTGCTGCCATTTGCACCCTTGAGAATAGCTGTGAGGTTCAGAAGAATCAGATTGTTTTTGTATGAGGGCTGGTTTTGGAAGAGCCAGGATGAACATCTGGCCAAGTAATGAAGCTTGCCCTGCAGAAGGTTTTGTGACAAGCAAAAGGGTCAGTAGGAGCATGTAGGAAAACAACCTTTCTTTTCAAGTCTGGATTGTGTTCGTGGCTCACTTGCTTGTTGGGTTGCTTAGCTGTTAGGCTTTTTTCTCTTGCTTCCAACACAAGTTACTTGGTGGATGCTTCATTGTGTAGGGTAGTACACAATGGAGGCTGTTTAGGCAGGCTGGCTGCTTTTAGGTGTTGGTGCCAGGTAAAGCTCCTTTCCTTGGCTTCCTTGAGGTTTTACAGAGAAGGCAAGAGTTGTCAAGAAGCTGTTGTGTTTAAATTAGCATATAATTGCTCAAGCTCTCTTTGTGTATATGTCTTAAGAGGCCATCATAGGAGCTCTCAAGGTAACACCGTCCTAAAATGAAGAACAAGAGTTTCTTCAGGCAGTATACTATGAGCAGTGAAAATTTCTTCAGGGAATATGTTTTCAAGACTTCTGTTCAGCAGGGATTCTTTTAAACTACTTCTCATAAATGGCTTCAGCACTCATGTTTTTGCACTCCTTCTAGACACCCTATCTCAAGCCATTTTGGTTGGGTGAGTCCCATGATAGACCTTTTCCCTCTTGATGGTGCTATTCATTCTGGTCTTCATTCAGAATCTGTTTGAGACAGTGGAGTCTGGCAAGAATCTCTAACATTCTTTTTCTGCTTCTGTACTGTTTTTCCTATTTAGACTTTGCAAATAGTACAATTGTGAGAATGAAAACTTTTTGTCACTTGTTTACATAAGGAAGTTGGGGATGCATTGGAAAGTTAATTTAGTTTTTGTCTTACAGAAATGGTATGGCTTATTTCTTGAAGCAGTACTGAAATCTAGCAGATTGTGTGCTGATTTCGCCTTAGTTTAAACAGAATGTGTTTGTGTTTGTTCATGGGTGGAAAATTATCTCAACTTCTGATAGCTTTCTCTCCGTGTTTTGTCTTAACGTCATTTTTATGTTTCTCAGTGCCAACAACAAGAAAAATAAGGGAGGTATCAGGGGAAGATTGTCATTACGTTGTTACAAACAGAAGACTGTGACTACTTAGTGACATTATTTACTCATGTTTTCTGCCCAAAAATTTTGATTTCTCTGATATTTAGCTATTATGCTGAATCTGAAAAATGCAATTGATAGTAACAATTAAAAGCCTGCAACAAAGCAAGAAAAACACTCAACAAAAAAACGGAAGAAAAAGAGCTCCCTAGAAACATCAAACTAAAACACCTGGGCTGAGAGGTTATGATAACTTTTTGGAAGGTGAAAGAATTTCTAGGCTAGCAGTATTTCATTCTAAATTGTATCAGATTGAGTTGTTGAACCGCATTTTGATGTGGATGTTTTGCTAAAACTTCACTGTTGCAGAATAAATGGTGATACAGACGAAAATTTCACTTTCCTAAAGAAATACATTGAATGAGTAAGTTGATGCTGTTCATAATTACCTCAAAAGATTGAGGGCAATAACTATTACCACGTGTATTTCCAGAACTTTATGCAGCTTTTTTGCTTCTTAATCCTGATACAATTTCATTGTTTATATAAAAAAAAATTAGGTAAAATATGGAAATGAATCTTTAGGTGGAACTGTAGTAATTCATTTTCATAGTTATCTTGCAGTAACCATTGACAGCAAAATGAAATAAAATTACTGGTCCCGTATGGTTTCCCTGTTTAGAACAATTGGCAAGGCATCTCTGATCATTCCTGCTTCCAGAGTGTGTAATCAAAATAATTACAAAAATGTGCATATATTTTGTAGGCCTGAAAAAAGAGACATGTGACTTTGAGGGATGTGCTTTGAAAGCAGGATGGAAGCAATTAACAGTTGTAAGTTCCACTATGAAAATTATTCACCAGTTGTGAGATTTCTTGTCAGTGGATCTCCTTGACACAGTATCTTGTGAAGAAGTGATTGACAAATTAGGGTTCCTACTAATAGTAAAATGCTACTACTTTTGTAGTTAAGAAATAAATACTGATTTGTGAATATGAAATCTATTTAGAAAACAAGCATCTTCAAAATAATAACAAACTTGAATAAATTTTAGTGCAGGCCAAGGCTTGTTTTCTTATATAGTTTCAGCTTTAAAGCTGGCTTAATGGTATAAAAGTAAATCTCTTCTGCATATATTGAGGTCAGAGACTGCAAGCCACTTGGCTCACACCAAAAGACAAGAAATGCCAAGTCTATGCAAGCTTTTGAAAATAACCTGTGGTGCCCTGTTTTGGTGTATACTGTCTAGGAGGGGTCTGGAGTGTGACAGTAAGCACAGAAATTACAGGGATCACAACTTACTGTGTGTAGCAGAAGTCTGGGGGTGCAGTCTGTGCACCTTACAGCTTCTTTCCAGTCTAGACGGAGAACCTTCAGGCAAGTAGCCTACAAAATAAAGGTGCAATACTGAATAGTGTTAACTTTCACTGATGTGCTGAACATGTCCTTCAAAGGGAAGCAGAGTTGGTTTTGCTCTTCTCCAAGTGCCCCAGTCTTGGTAACTGTATTGCATCCTTCCGACTGCGAAGGAGCCAGCATCCATAGTAGGGGCTCCCCTGGCTTGGACAAGGAGGCTTCATGAGCTCTCAAGCCTCTGTGTGATTTTGGTTTGGGTTTTTTTTTGAGGGTGCTTAAATGTTGGGGTGTTTAAGAGCTTGACTCATTATTCCACAGCTGTTGTTTCTCAATACTGCAGCAGCTGTGTCTCTTTCTCTCCCACTTTGCCCTAGAGTTTACTCAGTCGTAAAGGGAAAGAAACTACATCTGTACCAAAGTACCTGTGGAAACATTTGAAGGTTTGCTGGTTTTGAATTTAGTGATTGCTGCTGGCAAATGAATGCAATGAGTGCTTTTATTGGAAAATAATTTCCACTAAAAATGTATTGCAAAAATACTGTTGTGCTTAGTTCTCTCCCAGCCCGTTACATACCAAATAAAGTGCCAAACCAAAAAGCGTGTGAATAATTCTTAGAGTTTTTGCTAAGACAACTTTTTTTAAAGACAGCCTAATTTGGCGTTCAGATTTGCATGTGAAAATAGCTGAGAAGTCCAGTATTTTTTGGTGGAAACTTTAATAAAAACAGCTTATGGAAACAGCTGATGCCAGATGTTCTATTTAAAACCATTTAATTTTATAAACATTGAAGCTGCTTAATGGCTGTGTTTGCACTCTGTCCTCCTCCTCGATGATGAGGCTGTGAGTGGCTCTCAAGGCTTGGAAATGTGTTTCCCTTCAGCTTGTGAGGAGGAAATCCCTTCCTCTCTCCATAAATAGCTCATCTGCAGGGCTTCAGGTAAGGCTGCCAGAAAGTGCTGCAGGGCTGCTCTGAACTCCTGTTGTGAGTAGAGCCACTGATTTGGAATTCAAACCTGGAACAGTACCAGCACCCTGGACGCTCATTGCCAGTCTACAGGGGCAAACCAGTGTAGTATTGCCCAGAGCGTGTGGGCAGCCAAGGGAGTTTGTGCCGGGTAATTAATAAAAGCTGTGAATTAGCTATAC